>NC_135894.1:98823735-99551235 GCF_964194155.1 Cetorhinus maximus
GAAATGCCAGAATATTTCTGGTGAATTCCATCAAAAAAGAAACCAAGTTTTGTTTTACATAGAATTTACAGCACACAACAGGCCACTCAGCCCAACTGGTCTATGCTGGTGTTTATACTCCGCAAGAGCATGTTCTAATTTTAATTTAGCACTGAGGAAATTGTTGGATTGCAGGCAAAAAATGTTTTTTAAAAAAAAATGAATTGAGCAGCTGAGAAGGTTTGGGATTTTAAAATAATGAAAATATACGGTGAATAGATTTTTGCTACAGGAGTGTATAATTTCTTTTTACTGATCTGTTTGACTTCTGATGGGTTTGGAAATGTTTCTCTGTAACGTGGCGGTGGAGACAAGCAGTGAACCCCACAGCTCAGGAAAGGGAAGGGTTAATTCCTAGTCCGATCAGGTCTCAGGAGCTGAGTTTCTACAATTAATCCCTCAGCTCTGGGAGTTGATGTGTGCCTGTGAGTGTGAGTGTGTGTGTGGAGAGAAACCAGGTCAGAAAGGCACTAAGTTTGGCGGTGATGCCTTCCTAGGTGAATAGCTCTGCCAACATTTTCTGTCCAGGCTTATAACGAGTAGTGCTTAGAGTTGGAGGATGCCTGGATAGCAGAGGAAGAATAGCCTCCTTCACAGCGAGGAGGAGAGGAACTTGGAGGAACCCTGGAGGATGCTCTACACACTGAACTTGGTCTCCACAGGGTCAATACCAAAAGTGCATCCAAGTCCTTTCTGAAGTTGCAGTATATGCACTCATTGCGCGCCGTGGGTCATATTGAACTGAATAGCATTATGGAGCAGCCTGATTCTATCTTCACTTGACAGATTTGCTCCACTTATCCTTCCCGTTTCTGCTTCTGTAGCCAATTTAGACAAAGAACAATGTCTTTGTGAAGAAAGTGTTTGTTATGCGGGGAGCGAGTTGCTGAGCCCATTAACACCATAGAAGTCCCAGGTTCCACCCGCAGTCTGTTGTGAGCTCAGACATGGTCTAATTAAATGGCAGAACAAGCTCAAAGGGCTGAATGGCCTCCTCCTGTTCCTATGTAGCTATGACAGCTGTTGATTATATGGGGCTCGGTAGTGATGCCTCCCTATAGTTGAATTGCCCGCTACACTTCTGATTTCAGATGGACAGCCTGTCCTTTCAGGCCTCTGGTCACCCGTACCTCTGAGTTGCCCTGTTTTGAGTCCGAGGCCCCATGTTAGCACAGAGCCTAAACTGACACTCCTGCGGCATGGAGAGGGTGCGGCATTGTCAGAGGCGCTGTCTTTCAGATGGGATGTTGAACCTGGGCAAGAGAGCCTTGTTATAGTTACTTATCTAGCAACTCAGTTATCAGTAAAAATCCCACCATGGAAAATTGTGCAATGGAATTCAATGCATCTAGTTATTTGTGGGTTGGCAACAGTTAAAGAAAGAGCATGAAAGCGGTCAATTTTTGCAAGAACCCAATGAATGTCCTTCAGGGAAGGGAACCTGCTGTCGCTTACCTGCCCCAGCCTACTCGTGACTCCAGTCCAACACTGACTGTTAACATTCTCTGGACAATTACAGATGGGCAATAAAATAGACTTTCCTCTCTCATGCACACTACAGAGAATATTAGCCCTTCTTTGAAAAGTATATTGGTCAGTAGTCAGTACCCAAAGAATCATGTGGTATGTACACTGATCCCTTGCTTCTGGTGAGAATAGGAGATCCTACTTGAAAGAAGACAGCTGAAAGAGTTCTAAATGTGTTAGTTGTATCTTCCTTCCGCTGTCCCTTTAAAAGCAGGTTTTTAAACAATTTATTCTCGCGATGTGACATCACTGGCAAAAGCACTGTGACATGTTCAAAATCGGGATGAGCAAATTTACAGAGATGCATTTATTGCCTGTCTTTAGTTACCGCTTGAGAAGGTGGTGGTGAGCCACCTTTTTAACCCTTTTTGCAGTCCATCTGGTACACCCATTGTGTAGTTAGGAAAGGTGTTCCAGGATTTTGACACAGTGACAGTGAAGGAACAGTGATATAGTTCCAAGTCAGGATGGTGAGTGACATGGGGGGGAACTTATGGTGGTGGTGTTCCCATGCATTTGCTGCGCTTGTCCTTATAGATTTGGAAGGTGCTGTCAAAGGAGGCTTGATGAGTTGCTGCAGTGCATCTTATCGATGGTACACACTGCTGTCATGGTCTATTCATGGTCGAGGGAGTGAATATTTAATGTGGTGGATGGGGTGCCAATCAAGTGGGCTGCTTTGTCCTGGATGGTGTCGAGCTTCTTGAGTGTTGTTGGAGCTGCACTCATCCAGGCAAGTGGAGAGCATTCCATCACACTCCTTGAGTTGTGCACTGTAGATGGTGGACAGGCTTTGGGGAGCCAGGAGGTGAGCTACTCACCACAGAATTCCTAACTTTTGACCTGTTCTTGTAGCCACAATATTTATGTGGCTGGCTCCACTAAGATTCTGATCAATTTTAAGCCTCTCAGGATATTGCTAGTGGGAGATTCACTGATGATAATGCTGTTGAATGTTAAGGGGAGATGGTTAGATTCTTTTTAGTTGGAGATGGTCATTGCCTGGCACTTGTGTGGCACAAATGTTACTTTCCACTTATCAACCCAAGCCTGGATATTGTCCAGGTCTTGCTGCATTTGGAGATGGACTGCTTCAGTATCTGAGGAGTCATGAATGGTGCTGAACATTGTGCAATCATCAGTGAACATCCCCACTTCTGACCTTATGATGGAAGGAAGGTAATTGATGAAGCAGCTGAAGATGGTTGGGCTGAGGGCACTACCCTGAGGAACTCCTGCAGTGATGTCCTGGGACTGAGATGATTGACCTTCAACAACCACAACCATCTTCCTTTGTGCTAAGTATGACTCCAATCAGAGGAGAGTTTTCCCCATGATTCCCATTGACTTACAGATGCTGTCCAGGTGCAGTTTCCTACCAGGAGTGTAGGATTGGTGAATTCATCCTGATATTCCAGTGAGATCCTGAGAGCAGAAGGGATGAAATTAGAAAAAGTGATCCCTATCACCTCTGTAAATTTGATCATCCTGTTTTTGAACACACGATGATGTTACAATACTATTGCATCACACACATGGCATTATCATGTGTTCCACCTGTCTTCCACCTGTCCCTATTAATCTCTAATAAAGGGCCTTTGCCTTTCTAAAAAAATCAAGACCCAAAGCTAAAGGTGTCAAGGTCCATAGTGGATGATACGATGAAGGTTCAGAAGGGAAGCTGAGGTAAGTTCAGAAGGAGCTCTTAGGTGACATCTAGTTTGAATTCTAAATGCCAGAACGCGAGATTTGGGCGGGAGGAAGTGGGTGGTGGGGGCATCCCCAAATAGCACAGCAACCTTGCAGAATAAATAACTGAGCCGCACAGAAAGGGACAGTCCCAGGTTTGAGTCCGTGCTCAGTTAACTGAGCTCCCCAGGACAGCAGTAGGTGAAGCACAAATAGCCTCAGTGTGCCCAGCTCATGGAGGGGGTAATCAGCCAGTTTTCCCACTCCCTGATCACTACTCAATGAATGTGTGCACGTTTATGTGTGCGTGTTTGTGTGTGGAAGTGAATTTGTACATATGTGGAATCTGGTTTGGCAGCTGCAGTTGAAAATCCTGGGACAACCATTATGAAGGTTCTGACATTGAAATGGACTGCTCTATTGAGGTAGCGGAGGGTCACTAATGGAACCCTAGCAGTTAATACTCTTGGGAGTGAAGGAGGGAAAGCTAGTGGCAAATAAACCGCCTGCTGATTGTAGGAGGAGAAGAAAACTGAAAGAGGAGAGGAGTTTGATACTTTTAAAGTTCTAGTGAAGGAAGAGTTCAAGTTGTTGCCAAATTGAATGGGGCACTGTGTCTACATTGGAATTATGTGAACTAATTTAGGTGCTGCCTTGGCTCCGCGGCCACAATCTCCTGTCTGAGTCAGAAGGTTCAAGTCCCACTGCTGAGATTTGAGCACAAAATCTAAGCTGGCACTGCCGCAGTGGGACTGAAGGTACTTGGCACTGTCACAGTGGGACTGAGGGTACTTGGCACTGCCACAGTGAGACTGAGGGTACTTGGCACTGCCACAGTGGGACTGAGGGTACTTGGCACTGTCACAGTGGGACTGAGGGTACTTGGCACTGCCACAGTGGGACCGAGGGTACTTGGCACTGTCACAGTGGGACTGAGGGTACTTGGCACTGCCACAGTGGGACTGAGGGTACTTGGCACTATCACAGTGGGACTGAGGGTACTTGGCACTGTCACAGTGGGATTGAGGGTACTTGGCACTGTCACAGTGGGACTGAGGGTACTTGGCACTATCACAGTGGGACTGAGGGTACTTGGCACTATCACAGTGGGACTGAGGGTACTTGGCACTGTCACAGTGGGACTGAGGGTACTTGGCACTGTCACAGTGGGACTGAGGGTACTTGGCACTGTCACAGTGGGACTGAGGGTACTTGGCGCTATCACAGTGGGACTGAGGGTACTTGGCACTGTCACAGTGGGACTGAGGGTACTTGGCACTATCACAGTGGGACTGAGTGTACTTGGCACTGTCACAGTGGGACTGAGGGTACTTGGCACTATCACAGTGGGACTGAGGGTACTTGGCACTATCACAGTGGGACTGAGGGTACTTGGCACTGCCACAGTGGGACTGAGGGTACTTGGCACTGCCACAGTGGGACTGAGTGTACTTGGCACTGTCACAGTGGGACTGAGGGTACTTGGCACTATCACAATGGGACTGAGTGTACTTGGCACTGCCACAGTGGGACTGAGTGTACTTGGCACTGTCACAGTGGGACTGAGGGCACTTGGCACTTCCACAGTGCAACTGAGGGTACTTGGCACTATCACAGTGGGACTGAGGGTACTTGGCACTGTCACAGTGGGACTGAGGGTACTTGGCACTGCCACAGTGCAACTGAGGGTACTTGGCACTTCCACAGTAGGACTGAGGGTACTTGGCACTGCCACAGTAGGACTGAGGGTACTTTTTTACTCTCACAATGGGACTGAGGGTACTTGGCACTGTCACAGTGGGACTGAGGGTACTTGGCACTATCACAATGGGACTGAGGGTACTTGGCACTGCCACAGTGGGACTGAGGGTACTTGGCACTATCACAATGGGACTGAAGGTACTTGGCACTGTCATAGGAAGAGCCCATAGTTCTGAGCTCACGTAACTCACCTACATGCCAATGGAGGTTTGTGGAACTCATAAGTTAAAACTTCCCAAGGAAGAGGTGGTACTCCTTCAGCCCTGATATTCATCTATATAATATATAAAACATATGCACTTGTCTCTCTTTTTCCCCTATTTCTCTTGGTTGTGGCACACTGCCGACCCTGTTTAGCAACATCCCCCTGATTGGGGGATAAATATTGTCTCCGGGACACGAGAGAACTGTTCTCCCCTGTTTTGAAATAGTGGCTGTGGGAACTTTTAGACCCGTCTGAGACGATAAACAATAGTTCATACTGCACCGAGAGTGTCAGACTAGATTTTGTTCTCAAGCCTCTGGAGTAGGACTTGGTCTGCAACTGTCTGACTCAAGAATCCATTGAGACATGGCTGACGCATAAAAGTAATGAGAGGGAAAATATACTATGGGATTTTGACTCTGGTGTGCACATGTGTGTGCTTGAGTGTGTGTGTCTGTACGTGGGTGCATGTGTGTGAGTTTGCGCATGTGTCTGTGTTTGTGCATGTGTGTATGTCTGTATGTGGGTGCATGTGCATATGTGTCTGAGTGTGTTTTTGTGTGCATGCGTGTGCGAATATGTGTGCTCTTGTGTGTGAGCATGTTGCATCCATGCGTGTGTGTATATGTACGTGTACACCTATGTCTGTATTTGTGTCTGTGTGTATGTGTGTAAGTGTGCACGTATGTGCATTTGTGTGCATATGTCTGGGTATCAGTGAGACTCATTGTCTGTTGATACCCACTGTCTAGTTTCACACATAAGGAAACATGCTGAGGTGAGGGGATTATCCTAAGCAGGTGTAGATTCCCCAGTGAGAGTCAGCATTCTTTTGGAGTCTGTGAGAAAAATTGGAAGAAATGTGAAAGGTTAGACCTGTTTTATTTTCAAATCTCAAATTAGCCACATGTCTTCAGTGTTATTTATTGTGACTGAAATACTCACTGTATGCTGGGCAGAGGGCTCAATAGGTAAGTGTGTGTATCTGATGCCGATTATAATGTATCACCTTTCAATGTAACCTCATTTACTGGACTTTTGATAGATGAATGACTAATTGGGGGAGTCACTTGAATTGATTTTGTCGAGGTGGCTGTCTCTGTTCCTCTCTCCCTGCCTCTTTCGCGTGTGTGCACATGTGTGTGTATCCAACTGTTTATTCATCGTCGCTAATGGTCCATATGTCTGAATGATAGCACCTACTGAACTAAGGAGTACAAACTGCAATTATTTACCCCCAGAAATAAAATGAGAATCAGTGCTTTATTTTCCCTGAGTCAATGGCAGACGTGCTGAACCAGTCCATAAAGCCCTACATGCTGCGTATCGGGATAGGGGCGTAATAGTCATTAGTTAGTGTATAGCTGTAACTCAATTGGGAGGGGGCATAAATTGATGGTGTCACAAAATCTGAGTGCGAAGACTGGATAGTTTGCTAATGAACTGGATCCCAATATTGACCAGTGGTGAAAGACCTTGACAAGGTTCATTACTCTTTGCATTTGTCTTTAGCAAGGAAGGAATCATAGTGAAGGGGATGTTGAGTTATTGGATGGGCTAAAAATTGAGAAAGAAGAGGTATTAGAAAAGCAGACTAAAAGTTGATAAGTCACCATGGACTGGATGAAATGCATTCGAGGACACTCATGGAAGTAAGGGTGGAAATTACTGAGGCACTGGTCGTAACCTTCCAATCCTCCTTAGATACAGGGGTGGTGCCAGAGGACTGGAGAATTGCAAGTGTTACACCCTTGTTCAAAAAAAATTGTGTAAGGATAAAGACAGCAACTCCAAGGCCAGTCAGTTTAACCTCGGTGGCAGGAAACACTTTAGAAATGATATTCCAGGACAAAATTAACAGCCACTTGGACAAGTGTGAATTAATTAAGGAAGGAGAGTTAGCAAAGATGGTTGATGAGGTTATGGTGTACATGGACCTCCAAAAAGCATTTGGCACAGTTAGAGTCCAAGGAATAAAAGAGAAAGTGGCAGCATGGACACAAAGTTTGTGGAGTGTGAGGAAACTGAGTAGAGATGAATTGATGTTTCTCAGATTGGAGGGAGGTGTACAGTGGGATTCCCCATAGGAAGGTACAATAAGACTCCTGCTTTACTTGATCTATATTATGACTTAGACTTGGGTGCACAGGGCACAATTTCAAAATTTGAACGATGAGAATGATAATAATAGACACCAAGAGGGCCTAATCAGGCTTGTTGAGTGGGCAGATAGGTGAATTTAATGTGTGGATGTGCGAGGTAATGAATTTTGGTCGGAAGAATGAGGAGAGGCAATGTAAAATAAAGGGTACAATTCTAAAGGGGGTACAGGAGCAGAGAGACCTGGGGGTATTTGCACACAAACCATTGAAGGTGACAGGGCAGGTTGAAAAACTGGTTGAAAAGGCGTGTGGAATCCTGGGCTTTATAAATAAAGGCACAGGGAATCCAAACAAGGAAGTTAAAAACTTTATAAAGCACTGGTTTGGCCTTAACCACACCACTGGGCAAAATTATATTGCTCCCACCTGAGCAGACATGATGGCGAGGGTGGGCCAGGGGAATTGGCTGGGGGTGGGTATCCGCACCTGATTCCCAGTGTGGGAAAAACTTTCTCCAATTCAGCGGGGCGGGAAAGGCCCAACACGGGAATCCTGCCCGCTGACCAATTAGGCTCATCAATGAGCCGCTCGACGCTAATTACCCCTGAGCCCACTGGAATTTAGTGGTGGCTCAGGAATTTTAGGGGCCTCAGACGGCTCTCCCATGGCTCCTGAAGGCTGCCCAGCAAACCTCGTTGAGTTTGCCTGCGGCCTCATGATGGGGGGGAAGGGGCTTCGCTGGTTGACAGGCACCCAGTGCTCGAACGAGGGACCCAGCATCAGAAAGGGGGTGGCAGCTGAAAGCCACCCCCTGCCCTTGCCCCTGATCCCCGTGCCCTCCCCTCTTTAGCACCCCGTCCCTGTGACACCCTTCCGGCTCCACTCACCGGTGTACAGGGATCCAGTGGCGATCCTCAGGCTGGGCCTTGCAGCGTTACCAGCAGCTGCCAGTAATGAAGAGCTGCAAACCTCTGATTGGCTGCCTGTTCTCGGGGGCCGGATATTCTCCCTATTGGTGATGCCGGTCAGTTAAATCACATCAGGCCTCCCCCTTGGCAGCACTGAGGGGTTCCCACCAGTTCTCCGGATGTTGGGGGTTGGGGTAAGAGGGGACCCTGTCACTAGAACAATATCCCGGCTTTTGTGTCCAGTTCTAGGCACCACACTTTAGGAAGGATGTGAAGACTTTAGAGAGGGTGCAGAAAAGATTTACAGGAATGATTTCAGGGAGGAGGAACATTACATGGATAGATTGGTGAAGCTGGGACTGTTCTCCTTAGGGCAGGCAAGGTTGAGAAGGGATTTGATGGAGGAGTTCAAAATCATGAGGACTCTTGACAGAGTAGATAGAGAAAAATTGTTCCCATTGGCAGAAGGGTCAAGAACCTAAGGATACTGACTTAAGATGATTGGCAAAAGAATCATCGGCAACATGTGGGAAACCATTTTCACACAAGTGGTTAGGATCTGGAATGCACTGCCTGAGAGTTTGGAGGAGGTAGATTCATCGTTGATTTCAAAAAGGAATTTGATAAGCACCTGAAGAGAAAACATTGCAGGAGGACAGGGAACGGTCGGAGGAGTGGGACTAGCTGAGTTGCTCCTGCAGAGAGCCGACAGGGACACGACGGGCCGAATGACCTCCTTCTGCGCTGTAACCATTCTATGAGTCTATGAATCTAACCACTGGGAGGTCCCTAAAGCAAGTGTTGACTACACGTTACCCACAAGTTATGTTTATCCTGTGCCATTGAGTCCATTACAGACATGTTATCAGGCATGACCACAATGGTTCTATTTTCCGAGGCTTGAAGTTATGAGAAGTGCACGACACCGACCTTGTTTTCATTATCTAATATCTCAAGATGGACATGGAAGAGGAAGGCCATTCGGCCCTTCCAGGGAGGTGTGACAGTCCCCCCATCACTCAGCCAATTATTACACAGGAACATAAGAGCAGTGATTTCAGCCCCTTGAGCCTGATATGCCATTCTATAGATCACCACTGATTTGTACCCTGACTCCAGTTACCCACCTTACATCTATCCCTTAGTATTCTTACCTGATAAAAATCTATCCATTTCAACTTTGAAAGCTCTTGTACATTATTCATCAGCTATAGCCGTTTGATCGAAATGCGCTCCAGATTTCCTCTACCCTTTGTGTGAAGAATTGCAGCCTGATTTCACTGCTAATGCCTTTGCTCTAATTTTAAGGTTATGCCCTTTGCTCTGGATTCTCCCACCAGAGGAAATAGAGTCTGCCTATCTTCCCCTATCGAATTGTGTTATCATTGTTAAACCTCAACTTTCCAAAGTCAAGGGAGCACAGACCAAGCCTAGGAAACCTGTGGTCATAATTTCACCCCTTTAGCCCTAGTATCCCTATGGTGACCCAGCGCTCGGCATCCTCAAAGGTCAATATATCCTTCCTGAGAACTGAGGGTGATACGCCAGAAGGAATTTCTGTTTTATGTTTACCTCCATTACCCTAGTGAGCAGTCCATTTCATGCATTGGTCACATTAGCAGTTTGACCCTGTGACCCCTTGTTGTCATGGCAGTGTTTAGTTTGAAGCAGCATTCTAAAAATTTGCCTTATCCATTGCTCTATCGTGTGGCCATTTAAGGTGGATGTAAAAAGTCCACAGCACCGTCTTGAAGAAGAGCAGGGGAGTTCTCCCTGATGTCCTGGCCAACCTTTATCTCTCAATCAACACTACTCAAAACAGATGAGGTGGTCATTATCACATGGCTGTTTGTGGGAGCTTGTTGTGCACAAATTTGCTGCCACATTTCTTAAATTACCACAAAATTCCGTTTCAAAAGTGCTTTGTTGGCTGTGAAAGGCGTTACATAAATGCAAGTCTTCCTATTTTTTAAGGCCACCTCTCAAATCAACTCCCTTCAAGGTCGAATTGTCAGAGATTCGGCTGCCTCTCCTTAACCCTCAGCTGCAAAAGGTCAATTTCTTACCAATTCAAACGTCCCCCCTTGAATTCCTGCCACTTTAAGCTTAATTTAAGGAAGAAGGCTGCAAAGCTCGATTGGAAAGAGAGTTTTTCTGTATGGGCTTTTGAAGGGCAAGAGACCGGACACAGTGATTTGAGCAGTGACTAAAGTCATTTGAACACAGAAGCTTCGATCACTGATGGTAGAATTGACCAAACAGAGAACAAGCAATCAAACAAAGTTGGAGGGCCAAAGGTCCTATGTTGGGACAAGCGATCGTGTATGGGAGAAAAGGGATTGGAAAACAAGGCCTATGAAGTAGACACACTGGAGAATAGAGTGCCACTGCAGATTGGTAAAGAATGAAATCACTGGAATGTGCAAGGGAAAACAGGCTGCAGATTTTTGTATTGAAAGTGAAGCTTGCAAGTACAATGGGGTTAGGTTTAGGAACTTTGATGAGGTTGATCTTTGATGTAATGAGGGTGGGGTTTGAGGTTTGAGCAATGGAGGGAGAGAGAGAGAGAAAACCAGCGAGAGAAGGGAAGGGGCATGAACAGGCAATGTTCTTGGGGTGGAAGAATGCAGCCTTAATGATAGGATAAAGGTCATCATAGGTTCAATTTGGATGCTGAGGGAGTGGCAAGCATCTCCAGTATGAAATGTAGCTGGGGAGATTGATGGAAGGTAGAAACAAAGGCGAAAGAACCATTAGAACTAGTGGAGCCAAGTACAGAAAATGCTGGAAAGGCTCAGCAAGTCAGGCACTACGTCTGTGCAGAGAAATGACAAGTTAACATGCCAGGCAGAAACCTTTAATCAGAAATCATTCAATTGTCACTTCTCGCCACAAAAGCCAAGCCTGATCTGCTGAGCGTTTCCAGCATTTTCTGAATTTTTTTTTATTTCAGTCTTTCAGCTGTAATTTATTTTGCTTTGTTATCAAAAAGAATGGCTTCGCATTTTTGCTGAGCAGGAGGATGCTCATCCTCTGATCTAGAATCATCTAGGATACTCATCTGCACTGTCTGAAAGGGCAGCGGAAGCAGACGCAATAGTAACTTGCAAAAGGGAGTTGGATAAATATTCAAAGAGGAGAAAACGTGCAGGGCTGTGCGTGAAAGGGCAGTGGGGAACTGAGGAGAAAGGGACTAATTGGATATCTCTTCCAAAGGGCCAGTACGGATAGGACGGGCCGAATGGCCTCCTTCTGTTCCGTAAAATTCGGAGGTTCTATGATTCAGGACGTGATGTTGGTGAGATTGTCAGGTAGGTGAGTGACAGTCGCTGGGAGAAGTGGGGTTAGGTTTGATCAGCGCATGAGTGGGAACTGACTGTGTAACTCTGGATGATGCCGCCAAGGATTAACATGCCGCAGATAAGTATGACAAGGTGAACAAGCCTACATATGAACAGAGGGAGGCCATTCAGGCCCTTAAGCCTGTTCTGCCATTTAATTGGATGATGGCTGATCTGCAGCTTAACTCCATCTACCCTATTTGGTTCCTTAACCCTTTAACAAAAATCTAAAAATCTCAGTTTTGAAATTTTCAATTGACGCCCAGCCTCAACTGCTTTTTGTGGGAGATGGTTTCAGATTTCCACTACCCTTTGTGTGAAGAAGTGCTTCCTGACATCACCCGTGAATGTCCGGGCTCAAATTCCTCGGTCTTGACCCTGCCCACCAGAGAAAGTAGTTTCTGCCCTATCAGCAACTTTGAGAAACTTAAACACCTCCATTGGACCATCTCTGAATATTCTGTATTCAAGAGAACATGAAACAAGACCTACATTGGTTTCCGGTATAGTAACACCTCAATTTTAAAATTTTCATCCTTTTTTCAAATTCCTTTGTGGCGTTGCACCCTCTCTGTCTCTGTAACTGCCTCCAGCCTTACAGCCCTTCGAGATACCTGAACTTCTCCAATCATGGCCTTGTGTGTGTCCCCAACTGTAATGACTCTACCATTGGCAGCCATTCCTTCCTTCTGCTGACCAGACCTTAAGCTCTGGAATCCCTCCCTAAATCTCTCCATCTCTCTACCTATCTCTCCTACTTTAAGGCCCTCATTAAAGTCTAGCTCTTCAACCCAGCTTTTATTTGTCACTTATCCCAATATCTCAGCATGTGTTCAGTGTCAAATTTTGTTTGGCATTGGCTCCTGTGAAGCCCCTTGGGATGTTTCACTACTTCAAAGGTACAAAGCCAAGTTGTTGTTTAGAGTTGACGAGCAATCATTTCTCCACAGAAAAAGACTCTCAAGAATAGATGTGGAAACTGAGCTCCTTTCTAAAAAGAATCGCCCCAAGATCTCACTCTCATCAAGTCCCGTAGGCGCATCGATTCCCCAATTCCTCATCAGTTGTTCCCATATGTTCCCGCTGTCCCAGCAGCTTTGGGTGTCAGCCATGCTTCAATTGGTGCACACTCTCACCGCTAAGTCAGGCGGTTAAAATACAAAACCCGCTTCAGAAATTAAAATACATAGGGGCAGAAATTTGCCGTCGGTGAGTGAGGGCGGGGCCTGCTCGCCGACACGTAAAATGATGCGGGATGATGTTGGGCGGAACCCCCGACGTCATCCCGCCCCATTTAAATTTTCAGGAAGGTGGGGGCGTAGCAAAATCAGCTGCGGGCCCGCCGACCTGTCAATGGCCAATTGAGGCCATTGACAGGATCATTGAAACAATTAAAGGACCTGCCCCTCCAACCTTAAGGTCGGCCAGGAGCCCTGGCGGCAAATAGAAAAAACATGAAACCTCATCCACTGGCAGGATAAGGTTTCATGAAGGGTTTAAAACAGTTTAATAAAGTTTTACTGTAATTTATGAACATGTCCCATCTCATGTGACATTGTCACATGAGGGGGTTGTGTGAGGGACTTTTTTTTCTATTTTTAAACTTTTTAAAAGTGTCAGTGATCTCCCTGAGGCTGCACTTAGCCTCAGGGAGATGTGCGCTCTTCTGTGCGCATGCAGGAAAGAGCGCACTCTCGATTTTGGGGAATCCCCCCCCCCCCCGCCCGCACAGGGAGCGCATAGCGCTTCCCGGCGGACATCACGCTGGGCGGGCCTTAATTGGCCCATCCACGTAAAATGGCGGCAGGGCCCGCTTCTCCCGCGGGGATCGGCTCCTCGCCCGCCGGAGATTGGGTCGGGTCCGCCCGCCCGGCAGGCAGAAAATTCTGCCCACAATCTGGACTAACATTCCCAGTGTTCCTGAGGGAGTTTGTCATCTTTCAGATGAGACATTAAACTGAGGCCCCGTCTGGACTGTTAGGCGGATGTAAAAAAATCTCACTGAACCTTTTTGAAGAAGATCAGGGGAATTCTCCCCCGAGTCCTGGCTAATATTTTTTCCTCAACCAACATTCATAAAATAGGTTAAAGCAAAATACTGCAGATGGTGGAAATCTGAGACAAAAACAAAAATTGCTGGAAAAACTCAGCAGGTCTGACAGCATCTGTGCAGAGAAAGACAGAGTTAATGTTTCGAATCCTTATGACTCTTCTTCAGAACTGGAGAAGAGCCATAAGGACTCGAAACTTTAACTCTGTCTTTCTCTCCACAGATGCTGTCAGACCTGCTGAGTTTTTCCAGCAATTTTTGTTTTGATAATAAAACAGGTTACCTGGTCATTGATCTCATTGAGTCATAGAGGTCTACAGCACATAAAAAGGCCTTTCGGCCCATCGAGTCTGCGCCAGTCAAACAAGTACCTAACTATTCTAATCCCATTTTCCAGCACTAGGCCCATAGTCTTGTATGCCATGGCATCGCAAGTGCACATTCAAATACTTGTTAAATATTATGAGGGTTTCTGCCTCTACCACCCTTTCAGGCAGTGAGTTCCAGATTCCCACCACCCTCTGGGTGAAAAATGTCTTCCTCACATCCCGTCTAAACCTCCTGCCCCTTACCTTAAATCTATGCCCCTTGGTTACTGATCCCTCCACCAAGGGGAAAAGTTCCTTCCTGTCTACTTATCTATGCCCCTCATAATTTTATACACCTCAATCATGTACCTCCTCAATCTCCTCTGCTCCAGAGAAAATAACCCCAGTCTATCCAATCTCTCCTCGTAACTAAAACTCTCCAGCCCAGGCAACATCCTGGTAAATCTCCTCTACACTCTCTCCAGTGCAATCACATCCTTCCTATAATGCGGATTCCAGAACTGCACACAATATTCTAGCTGTGGCCTAACCAGCGTTTTATACAGTTCCAGCATAACCTCCCTGCTCTTATATTCTATGCCTCAGCTAATAAAGGCAAGTATCCCATATGCCTTCTTAACCACCTTATCTACCTGTCCCACTACCTTAAGGGACCAGTGAACATGCACCTCTGATCCACAGTACTTCCCAGGGTCCTACTATTCATTGTGTATTCCTGTGCTTTGTTTGTCCTGCCCAAGTGCATCACCTCACACTTATCTGGATTAAATTCCATTTGCCATTGATCAGCCCATCTGACCAGCCTGTCGATATCCTCCTGTAATCTAAGGCTATCCTCCTCACTATTTACCACCCCACCAATTTCGTGTCATCCGCGAACTTACTGATCAATCCTCCTACATTCAAGTCTAAATCGTTTATATACACCACAAACAGCAAAGGACCCAATACCGATCCCTGTGGAACCCCACTGGACACAGGCGTCCAGTCACAAAAACACCCCTCGACCATCACCCTCTGCTTCCTGCCACTCAGGCAATTCTAGATCCAATTTGCCAAATTGCCTTGGATCCCATGGGCCCTTACCCTTGTTGTGAGTCTCCCATGTGGGACCTGATCAAAAGCCGTGCTGAAGTCCAAGTAGATTACCATAAGACCATAAGACATAGGAGCAGAAATTAGGCCATTCGGCCCATCGAGTCTGCTCCGCCATTCAATCATGGCTAATAAGTTTCTCAACCTCATTCTCCCGCCTTTGCCCCATAACCTTTGATCCCCTTACCAGTCAAGAACCTATCTATCTCGGTCTTAAATACACTCAATGACCTGGCCTCCATAGCCTTCTGTGACAATGAATTCCATAGATTCACTGCTCTCTGGCTAAAGAAGTTTCTCCTCATGTCTGTTCTAAAAGGTCTTCCCTTTACTCTGAGGCTGTGCCCTCGGGTCCTAGTCTCTCCTACTAATGAAAACATCTTCCCCACGTCCACTCTATCCAGGCCTTTCAGTATTCTGTAAGTTTCAATCAAATCCCCCCTCATCCTTCTAAACTCCATCGAGTATAGACCCAGTGTCCTCAAACGTTCCTCATATGTTAAGCCTTTCATTCCTGGGATCGTTCTCGTGAACCTCCTCTGGACCCTCTCCAGGGCTAGAACATCCTTCCTGAGGTACAGGGCCCAAAATAGCTCACAATATTCTAAATTTGGTCCGACCAGAGCCTTATAAAGCCTCAGCAGCACATCCCTGCTTTTATATTCTAGTCCTCTCGAAATAAATGCCAACATTGCATTTGCCTTCCTAACAACCGACTCAACCTGCAAGTTAACCTTAAGAGAATCTTGGACTAGGACTCCCAAGTCCCTTTGCACTCCAGATTTCTGAATTCTCTCCCCATTTAGAAAATAGTCTATGCCTCTATTCTTCCTACCAAAGTGCATGACCTCACACTTCCCCACATTGTATTCCATCTGCCACTTCTTTGCCCATTCTCCTAACCTGTCCAAATCCTTCTGCAGCCTCCCCGCCTCCTCAATACTACCTGTCTCTCCACCTATCTTTGTATCATCTGCAAACTTAGCCAGAATGCCCTCAGTTCCTTCATATAGATCATTAATGTATAAAGTGAAAAGTTGTGGTCCCAACACTGACCCCTGCGGAACTCCACTAGTCACCGGCCGCCATGCTGAGAAAGACCCCCTTATCCCCACTCTCTGCCTCCTGCCAGACAGCCAATCTTCTATCCATGCTAGTACCTTGCCTCTAACACCATGGGCTCTTATCTTACTGAGCAGCCTCCTGTGCGGCACCTTGTCAAAGGCCTTCTGAAAGTCCAAGTAGATAACATCCATTGGCTGTCCTTTGGAGGCCTGTACATAACTCCCATTATGGTTTTTTTACCTTTGCGGTTCCTCAACTCTACCCACACAGATTCTACATCACCTGACCCTACGTCATTTCTTGCTATTGATTTAATTTCATTTCTTACTGACAAAGCAGGTAGAGGGATCCCACATGCTCCCACCTCATACAGCTACAGCACATCACCTGCCCAGCCACCTCGTCTTAGATAATTAGTTTATTAATTAGCTTTGCAGTGTTTTTTTTTCAAATTTGGTGCAGATTTCCTACCAACCAATCAGGTCACAGCTTTCCTGTGTCACTTGTGATGTCACTTTTTCAGTTTAGGCTTCAGTTACTCTGTGCCCCAAGGTCACTGCTCCAGTGCTCCTCCCTCTGAGTCTGCTCCCCGGAGACAAGGCCGCGAATCCCCGAGGTGAGCTAGATTTATACCCACCCCCTCTGCCAACCTGCCTATCTTTTCGATAGGATGTATATCCTTGGATATTTAGCTCCCAGTCCTGATCCCCTTGTAGCCATGTCTCCGTAATGCCCTCCATCATACCTGCCAATTTCAATCTGCACCACAAGCTCATTTACCTTATTTCGTATACTGCGTGCATTCAGATACAACACCTTCAGTCCTGTATTTCCCGTCCCCTTTCTCATTGTCATCCCTTTATCTGATGTGCTTGAAGTTAGATTCCTAGCCCTTTCCAAACACTCTGTCCTATTTTGTGTTCTGGGGACTTTAATAGCCTCTCCTGGGCCCTCCTTTCTTTTCAGTTTTTTCATAATTTTCCATGAAGTTGAATCCACCCCACCACACGCTAACCTGCTGCTTTGTTTCCCATTAGTCATACTTCTTGGAGTTTTACCCTTCCCTCCCCACCCCCCCACTTTCTAGTTTAAAGTCCTATTGACAACCCTATTTACCCTTTTCGCTAGAACATTGGTCCCAGATCGGTTCAGGTGGAGACCATCCCAACGGTACAGATCCCTCCTGTTCCAATACTGATGCCAGTGCCCCATGAAATGGAACCCCTCTTTACCGCACCACTCCTTTAGCCATGTGTTTACTTCCCTTATTCTCGCGTCCCTATGCCAATTTGCACGTGGCTCGAGTAGTAATCTGGAGATTATAACCCTTGAGGACCTGTTCTTTAATTTAGTTCCTAGTTCCTGATAATCCCCAAACAGGTCCTCTTTCCTAGTCTTACCTATGTTATTTGTTCTGACATGGACCACAACAACTGGATCCTCCCCCTCCCTCTCCAATATCCTTTCAAGCCGGTCAGAGATGTCCCTCACCCTGGCACCAGGCAGGCAACATACCACGCGGGACTCTCGATCCTGCTTACAAAGGAAGCTATCAATTCCCCTAATTATAGAATCCCCTACAACTACCACTTGTCTTTTTGCTCCCCCCTCTTGAATGGCCTCCTGTGCCACGGTGCCGTGGTCAGCTGGCTCATCCTCCCTACAGCCCTGTTCCTCATCCACACAGCGAGCAAGTACCTTGTACCTGTTGGACAAGGTCAAGAGCTGAGGCTCCTCTGTTCCTGAACACAGGATCCCTCTACCTGCCTCACTTGCAGTCACACCCTGCTGACCCTGACCACTGACCGAACTTGAGGTACCTAATCTACCGGGTGTGACCGCCTCCTGAAACAAAGCGTCCAAGTAACTCTCCCCCTCCCGGATGTGCCGCAGCGTCCGGAGCTTGGACTCCAGCTCCTCAATTCTGAGCCGGACTTGCTGCAGATGTGGTCACTGCGGCTCGCAATGGGATCTGCCAGCTCCCACATCATATAGCTACAGCACATCACCTGCCCAGCCATCTCGACTTAGATAATTAGTTTATTAATTAGCTTTGAAGTGTTTTTTTTTCAAATTTGGTGCAGATTTCCTACCAACCAATCAGGTCACATCTTTTCTGTGTCACTTGTGATGTCACTTTTTCAGTTTTGGCTTCAGTTACTCTGTGCCCCAAGGTCTCCGCTCCGGTGCTCCTCCCTCTGAGTCTGCTCCCTGGAGACAAGGCCGCGAATCCCCGAGGTAAGCTTGATTTATACTCACCGCTCCGGTGCTCCTCCCTCTGAGTCCACTCCCTGGAGACAAGGCCGCGAATCCATGAGGTAAGCTAGATTTATACTCACCGCTCCGCTGCTCCTCCCTCTGAGTCTGCTCCCAGGATTTACTCACCAATCAGCTGCTTTTTCTTTAAAATCCACTTTCAGAAGAGTGTCCCTCACAGGTCTGGTGCAGTCCTGAAGGCACTGCCTCTTCCTCTCTCTTTTTTTTTTAGGTTTGAGGAGGAGGGAGGGATTACGTCAAATGCATTGCCCTCATCTACACACCTGGTCACCTCTTCAAAAAATTCAACCAAATCGGTCAGACATGACCTCCCCTTGACAAAACCATGCTGACTGTCCTTGATTAATCCCTGCCTCTCCAAGTATAGATTAATTCTGTCCCTCAGAATTGCTTCCAATAGTTTCCCCACCACTGAGGTTAGACTGACTGGCCTGTAGTTCCCTGGTTTATCCCTTCCTCCCTTCTTGAATAACGGTACCACATTGGCTGTCCTCCAGTCCTCTGGCACCTCTCCGGTGGCCAGAGAGATATTGAAAATTATTGCCAGTGCCCCTGCTATCACCTCCCTTGCCTCATTCAACAGCCTGGGATACATTTCATCCGGGCCTGGAGATTTATCTACTTTTAAGCCTGCCAGACCACTTGGAACCTCCTCCCATTCTATGCTAATTTATTTAATTATATCATAGTCCTTCTGCCTGATTTCCATACCCACATCATCCCTCTCACTTGTGAACACCGACAAAAAGTATTCATTTAGAACCCTACCCACCTCTTCCGGCTCCACACACAAATTACCACTATAGTCCTTAATGGGCCTACTCTTTCCCAATTATCCTCTTGCTCTGAATGTACATGTAAAATAACTTTGGATTTTCATTTATTTTACCTGCCAATGTTTTCTCATGCCCCCTTTTTGCTCTCCTAATTTCCTTTTTAAGTTCCCCCCTACACATTCTACACTCTTCTAGGGCTTCTGCTGTTTTGATACCTGTGTATCTGCCATAAGCCTTCCTTTTTCTGTTTATCCAATCCTGTATATCCCTCGACATCCAGGGTTCCTTGGATTTGTTGGTCCTGACCTTTGTCTTTACTGGAATATGTTGGCCCTGTACTCTCCCTATTTCCTTCTTGAATGAGTCCCACTGCTCTGATGCAGATTTACCTAAAAGTAGCTGCTCCCAGTCCACTGTGGCCAAATCATATCTGATCTTATTAAAATCGGCCTTCCCCCAATTTAGAACTCTGACTTCTGGCCCATCCTTGTCCTTTTCCATCACAACCTTGAATCTAACGGAGTTATGATCACTATCTGCAAAATGCTCCCCTACAGATAACTCTGCCACTTGCCTAGCTTCATTCCCTAAAATTAAGTCCAGGATCTCTTGCAGGACCTTCTACGTACTGGCTTAAAAAGCTCTCCTGGATGCATTTTAAGAATTCCTCTCCCTCTAAACCTATCACACTATGACTAACCCACTTAATGTTGGGGAAGGTGAAATCCCCCACTATTACTACCCTATTATTTTTACACTTCTCTGAAATTTGCCTACATATCTGCCTTCTATTTCTCTCTGACTGTTTGGGTTTGCTGTTAAAAAATTACTTTAAAACTGTTCATTGTTATATTTCTGTGTGGAATCTTGCTGTGTGTCAGTGTCTTGAGATGTGCTATATTAGGGTTGCCAACCCTTCAGAATTGTCTTGGAGTTTCCAGGAATTAAAAATTCATCTGTAGGAGTATAGGGCCAGGAGTAGACCACTTAATTCTTCAAATGTGTTCTGTCGTACAGTGAGATTATGGCTGATCTGTGATCGAGCTCCTTGGGCAGGATTTTGCCCTTGGCCCCGCCAATTAAGGCCCGTCCAGCATGGAACGCGAGCGGCATCAGTGCTCAACGCTGCCTGTGCGGGCGGGGTGAGGAGGGCGAGCAGGCCTGGCATGAACTTGGCGCATGCGTGCAAAAGAGCACTTCAGTCTCCCTGAGGCACGGAGCTGCCTGACGAAGATGTCGCGCTATTTGAAAGAACTTGATCAACAAGACAAAAATGTCATGAAACATGGCCCCTTATGTGACTCTGTCGCATGAGCAGGGACGTGTTTTTAATTCAAGTGTGAAATTTTTATTTTGTTTTCATTTGCTTTAGGAAACCTCATCCCGCCCGTGGCCGCTTGGCGTTTTTGCCTGCCCGCCAACTGTTAGGTAAATCTGAAACTCATTACCTTTTTAATGCCCTTCATGGGCCTTTTAATTGTTGGCAGGCGCGCTGCCAACTCTGGTGGGTGCCCACCGAATGAAATGTCGCGGGACTACGCGATGACGTCGGGACGCTCGCTTGATGTCATTTTACGCTTGGCTGGGTCGGGCATGTGTCTGTCCGCCGAGCTCAATATTCTGTCCCATATTCCACCTTTTGCCCCATGTTCCTCAATACCCTTGTCTCACCGGTAAATATCAATCTCAGTTTTAAAATTAATAACTGATCGAGCATTGATTGCCATTTGTGGGAGTGTCCCAAACTTCTTTCACTCTGTGTGTAGGGATGACACTGAATGTGATGCCAGGTGGCATTTTGCCTCAACAGATCACATTACCTGGGAATAATGGATGCCTGGGAGTGAGTTATTGGCTGGAGCCTAAATGAGAGGTTTAAATGGTTTATTTATATAATAATGGATACCTTGGGGTGACATTCACACATTTTTTGATATGCAGTTATGGTAACTTCACAGAGGGTGAAAGGGTATTTGTTGAGTCTGACATTGGTTAAATGATTAGCAGCAGGATATTCCCTTCCAGTGTTAAACTGAAGGCCATCTCCATGCACTGACTTGTTTATCTACCTCTAAGTGGACGTTAGCACTCATGGTAAACATGATACCACTGGGTTTTCTAGTGGCACCACCTAGTTACAGATGCTCACCACTGCAGCATCTAACTTTATTTCTGTTGCACTGACCTGTCCAGTTTGCTCAGAGTTTCACTGAGACCAAGCCAATAATGGAAAACTGAAATAAAGTCAGAAAATTCTGGGAATGCACAGCACCTGAAGGAGAAAGAGACTGGTAAATATTTCAGCTTAGATCCTTAGCTCGGAATTAACCCTTCCTGCGATGTATGGTCCACATATCTGAGAGGCATCTATTTTCACAGAATTAGAGAATTACCCTGCGATATGTGGTCCACATATCTGAGAGGCGTTTATTTTCACAGAATTATAGAATTATAGAAACCTGTAGCACAGGAGGAGGCCATTTGGCCCACTGTACCTCTGGTGGCTCATCGAAAGAGTGGTTGTGTTCAATCCTACGTCCCTCCCTTTTTGTCTGTAACCACATAAGTTCCTCATTCTCAAGAACCTGCCCAATTCCCTTTTTAAAAACTACTTGTGGAATCAGCTTTTACCACCTTTTCAGGTACGGTCTTCCAGTTCCCGACAACTCTGAGCGAGAGAACATTTCATCTTGCCCTCTCTGTCTTTTGCCAGTGACTTTGTCCGCAGTTGCCAATGAACGGAACCCACAGTCCGATTCTCCTCCTCTACGTTTAAACTTAACATCCTTCCTTTCCTCTGCTTGTTCCTCCAGCACCGTAGAAGGCGATGAATCGGAGGCGGGTGCGTGGACTGTCTCTCGGGTTGCTGATCATCATCCTGGTGATTTGGTGGCAGCCAGTCAGAGCACAGGCACAAGGTAGGGAAAAGGGTTTCACTTCTTTGAACCTTTGGCTGATGGCGGCTGCTCCTGGCTCCTTGTTTGCCACTTGTAGTTGGAGATGTTGTCTGTGGAAAAATGATTGGACACCAAAATGGTTGCCGTTGTGTGAAGAGGGCAACAGTGGGAAACCTGTGCCGATGATGTGTCTGCTGTTGGATTGTTTCATGGGGAAATAAGTACTGCATTGACCCTCTGTGAGAAAGGAAAGCTTGATATTTTTTTATTTTCAATTCTCTGTGTTCACATTGATTAAACCTTCAGAGGTACCAGCTGAAAGACAAGGAATTCTCAACTCCTGTGCCCCCCTGGTTGCGGAATGAGTTAATTAGTATCCGACTCGCTTCCTGTTGTCATCTCCTGACGTGTCTAGGATTCTCAGGAGTGGTGCTAATGTCAAACAACAAATCAAAATTGGAATGAGTCTGACTTATTTGGAAATAATCCAAAACCCGTCCTACACATCTCCTAACTGTGATGTGAAAGATAGAATTCGTCGCACAATCATTTGGGGAGAGAGCAGGGCCTTTTGGTAAAATCAGTAAATCAGCTAGCTTTGAGACATAAGAATTTTGCAAGCTGCTAATCGAGAGGCTTGGATGGTTTATATATAGAATACCAGATCCCCGGGAGTGAGTTAGGGACTGGAATCTAATCGAGGGGTTCGGGGTGGTTTATATATAGAATACCAGATCCCCAGGAGTGAGTTAGGGACTGGAATCTAATTGAGGGGTTCGGGGTGGTTTACATATAGAATAACAGATACCTGGGAGTGAGTTACAGACTGGAATCTAATCGAGGGGTTCGGGGTGGTTTATATATAGAATAACAGATACCCGGGAGTGAGTTACAGACGGGAATCTAATCGAGGGGTTCGGGATGGTTTATATATAGAATAACAGATACCTGAGAGTGAGTTACAGACTGGAATCTAATCGAGGGGTTCGGGTGGTTTATATATAGAATAACCGATACCTGAGAGTGAGTTACAGACTGGAATCTAATCAAGGGGTTTGGGGTGGTTTATATATAGAATAACAGATCCCCAGAGCGAGCTGCAGACTGGAATCTAATCGAGGAGTTCTGATGGTTTATATGTAGAATAACATATACCCGGAGTGAGTTACAGGCGGGAATCTAATCGAGTGATTTGGGTGGTTTTTATGCAGAATAACAGATACCCGGGAGTGAGTTACAGACTAGAATCTAATCGAGGGGTTTGAGGATTTATATATATATATATATATATATATATATATGAATAATAGATACCTGTGAGTGTGGTACAGCTTAGAGGTTTGATTATGAATAATGGATACCTGGACATGTAAAGATGGTGCGGTGCCTCGTTAAGTACAAGCATACAGTTTTTTGGATGCTCTGTTCTCCTCGTATGTGTTAGCCCCTCTCCAGTGCTGCAGTTTTCCCCATGGCCTTGCACTTCCTCTGG
Organism: Cetorhinus maximus; assembly: GCF_964194155.1. Classification (NCBI taxonomy): domain Eukaryota; kingdom Metazoa; phylum Chordata; class Chondrichthyes; order Lamniformes; family Cetorhinidae; genus Cetorhinus; species Cetorhinus maximus. Next base: position 98,847,289 of record NC_135894.1, read on the forward strand.
GAAGATTTGGAGATGGAAGGCCCCAGCTCGCAGACAGTACCAACTTGGAGCCATCTTCAGCTTGGAGAAGGCCCCAGCTTGAGCTGTCCTGAGTTTGGAGCTGGCCCCAGCTCAGAGCCAACACCATTGGATGATGTGTGAGATCAGGAAGTCAGCAGGATATGGCATTGACATCTGAAGACAATAAAGGGAAAGGACACAAAGCAACAGGAAAAATTGATTTTCTGGACTGGTTAACCGACAGTAGTTGTGAAGGATGTTGTTTGATCCACTCCTACCCACATCTAAGACCAAACATAACATATTTCCGATTCACCCTTGGAATGTTAGATCACCTGTGTCAGCTCCCATTGTTAGATGGAGAATTTAACTCCATTCCTCAAATGACCTGTGCTTTGGGAGGCTTACTTACATCATCAACAACAGCAAGCTGCACTTATATAGTGCCAATTGTAGAAAAACATCCCAGAAATGGATGCTGAGTCAAAGAAAGGGAAGAGCTATTCATGAAGGTGACTACAAGCTTGGTCAAAGAGATGGTGTCATAAAAGGATGAAAAGGGTGTGGATAGTCAGAGGGAGTTAGGGATAGAATTCTTAAGCTTCTCTGGATCACAGTCCTATCCTACACCAAACCCTACTCATTCAATGTGTCCTCACTGACATATTTGCTCTGACTTCCCCAACACCTCAAATTTAATATCCGTGCTTATAAATTCGTCCATCAATATGTTGCTTTTCTTGAAAGGGAAAAGGTTGCAGGATGATGGGGAATTTTCAGGGGAATAGGACTAATTGGACACCTCTTTCAAAGACCCAGCACTGGCATGAAGGGCTGAAAGACCTCCTCCTAGGCTGTATTGTTCTATGATTCTATCTCTGTAATCTCCTCCATGCTCTCCACCTTCCATCACATTGCCGCCAGTCACTTTTGCATGCTCACTCTCTTCACTGCACCACTGGGAGCTTTCATACCCCCTTACACTTCACATGCTGAATTTCTTCCCTTAACACTTTCACCTCCCTCTCCTCCTTTAACACGCTCCTTAAAACCCATGCTTAGACCCATGCTGTTTGTCACCTCCTCCTAATACCTCATCCTTTGACTCTGTCTCTAATTTTCCCCTCCAGCTCAGGAGAATTTTTTATAGTGTCAATGGTGCTACATGTATGCAAGTTAGCGATGCTGTTGTTGATGAGTGTTCATGCGCTGTTGCCATAGGAACTAAACACTTGGCTTTGTGGAGATCCTCATTCTGTGCACATTGCTCTTCAGAGAAGTTCTAAGCGTGAAAGTTCCTCATGTTTCTATTCATTCTCTTCAGTCTCTCACTCTCTCTTTGTGCCATTAATGGATTTTAGCTTTCACACATGTTCAGGGGCTGTGAAATGCGTTTTAGTTTCATTTTATTTTAGTCCTTTTATTTGTGCTCTTGGGCAGCAGCAGGAGAAAGTGTTGAATTGAATAAATGAGCCTGTGCTCGCTCATGAGAAAGGACTAAATCGCCTTCCTTTGCAATCGTGTGGATTTTGAACCCTGAGGGTATAGAGATTGGATTGAATCTGGCACCAATGAATTGGCTGTAACTGATCAAATGATATCAAGCTGGGCCTGAGAGCAGTGAGCGCGGTGGGGGGGTGGGGGGGGGGGGTGGGTGTGCATTTGGCATTAACCTTCCAAGGCCAGTATTTTGCAGCTAGTAAGGTGAGCAAGAGGGAGGACATATCCTAGGCTGTGAGAGCTTTTCCCGGAAGCTAGTTAAAAAGTGATTGAAATGAAGGCCCAGGAGCACATACCAGGTCTGCACTCAGCAGTCTGAGAGTAGGACATGGGCTTACAGTCACACTATGGGAGCAGGATGTGGGTCTGCATTCTCAGTTTGGGAGAAGGATGTGGGTCTGCATTCTCAGTTTGGGAGAAGGATGTGGGTCTGCATTCTCAGTTTGGGAGGAGGATGTGGGTCTGCATTCTCAGTTTGGGAGCAGGATGTGGGTCTGCATTCTCAGTTTGGGAGCAGGATGTGGGCCGACAAAGCTTTGGAGCAAAATATGAGCCGACATTTTCAGCCTGAGAGCAGGACACACTCTTATTCAGAGCAGGAGATGAGCCTACACTCAATCCCGGAGCAGGAGATGGGGGCCTACACTCAATCTGGGAGCAGGAGATGAACCTACACTCAATTTGGGAGCAAGAGACAGGCCTACGCTCAATCTGGGAGCAGGAGATGGGCCTACACTCACCCTGGGAGCAGGAGATGAGCCTACACTCAATCTGGGAGCAGGAGATGGGCCTACACTCAATCTGGGAGCAGGAGATGGGCCTACACTCATCCTGGGAGCAGGAGATGGGCCTATGCTCAATCTGTGAGCAGGAGATGAGCCTACACCCACTCAATTGTCAACCCCATATCGCGTGAACAAGTAAGGCATCTGTGGAGAGAGACATGTAAGGTTAATGCTTCAGGTAAAATATATTTTGTCAGAACCTCCTGACAGTAATATTTCACACTTTGTCCCATTTGAATCTTGTAGGCCCGAATCTCAGAAAACTCTCTTCTTCATACTTCTTCCTCTTCCTAAGTTGTGGGTAAGTGCACAAAGAACACCAAATTGTGTTAGTATCAGCATCTTGAGATATCTGGGAAAGAATGGGAACAGTGATCAACCTTTATCATGGTAATTCTGGGTTGAGGAAGCTGAAGGAAGGGCCGCCAATGGTGGGCCAAAGGAAATTGGCGATGCCTGAATTGGGGGAATGTGGAGATTTCGGAGAGTTTAAGGGTTGGAGGAGGTATATGGGACAATGCCATAGAGGATTGTGAACACAAGAATCAGGTTGAGCCAATTTGACTCATAAACAGAGAGCAGGAGGGACTGCTCTGGCCGTTTAGTTAGTCATTCCCTCTGAAAGGGGAATAAGATTCTGAAATAGGACTTAATATAAGGGGCAAACAGCATTTGGGGTGAAAGGAAAATAGAATATGGTGGAAATACAGAGCAAGCCAAATGTCATCTGGAAAGAGAAAATACAGTTTTAAGCTATTTCAGGACATACAGTCTTCATCAGAGCTGATGAAAGACAAGGAGGATAAATAAGAAGGAGGCCATTTGGCCCCTTGTGCTTATTCCTGCTCAGTCCGAGACGAATCCCAATAGAATACACCTGCAAAACCATTATCTACCGTCTAGCTTTACAGATGCTGACTGATCCGCCACTTCCATTTACATAAGGCAGCCCAAGCTGAGAACGTTCCCATCTCTGGCCGAATCCTGTGGGAAAGGAGAGTCGTCCTGGCAAAGAAACTGGGCTACATGGAGTTCACCTGGCTGTACCAATTGAAAAGCCAACACACAGCCAAGCTCCCTCCAAAGGATCAGGGCTGATTAGGAAGCTGAAAACCCACTATCTCTCAGCATATTGAGTGCATCGGTAAGAAGCAGGAGCTCAATCCAACTATACGAGAGGCCATGTTCATGATGAAAAAGGCGTGGAAGATGGTGATGGAAGCCACAATTGCTCTACCACACTGGGTTCAAACAGGTTGAGACTGCAACGGACATTGAGAAAGAGGAGGAGCAGGGTGAGGCCAACCAACCCGATGACAAGGTACTTTTTGCTAGACTGCGGGAGGTGGCATGGAAATTCTAAAGGAGCCAACCATGGAATTATACCCGGAGGTGGACAATACCATATGATGCACAAGGGAACTGACAGATCATACCCTCATAGATGAGGTACATTCTTCAACCGCAGACAGAGGAGGCCAGTGACCCTGAAGGGTCTGAATGCCCGCTCGCCTGCTCACCCATCTGCTTCCCTCGCCAATGCCTCAAAGGCCATAGAGATGCTCTGGGGTTTCACACTGCAGCAGGAAAACACCGAAAACATGTTTGGCTACATTGACGACACCATGGACTATATCTCTGACCCAAGACAGCACGCTATAAGTAGAAAAAGATTATGGAGTTTTTGCGGAGCTGACTCCCGACATCTTTCGATGCGAAGCTTAACAAGTCCAGGCCATTGTAAGGTGTCAACAAATTGAATAAAGACATTTTCACACATTTACGGTGTTTTCATTTGGCATTTGAATCTGTCGTTTTTGACACAGATCATGTTTGTAGGCATATCAGGTTACAGAGATTCATTCATGTTGTTCCAAATCCGTATGAACCTTCTTCAGTGAAGAAGAGTCTTACAGACTCGAAACGTTAGCTCTGTTTCTCTCTCCACAGATGCTGCCAGACCTGCTGAGTTTTTGCAGCATCTTTTGTTTTTGTTGTATAGAACCATTGTCGTCGGCTGCCCCTCGATTCAAGTTTGACGCCTACTCGGGGTTGCGAGTTTCTGTCATGGGCCTTCATGTGACTGAACAGGCTGATTCTCGACCCGCAGATCTTTGGGCACATGGGGCAGGATGTCCCACGAGGCAGTGGAATCTGGAGTGCAGGATTTGCTTCCTTTTCCTTCCCCCTGTGCTGCCACTTTGCCTCATCACTAAGACGTTGGGGCACAAACTGTGATGCAGCTTGATGGACAAGTTGTCGCCATTTTGAACGATTGGTAGCAAGCTCCTCCCAGTCATTAATGTCAATGCTGCCCCACTTCAAGGAGAGTTTCAGAGTGTCTTTGAAACGATTTCTTTGTCCTGGAATGCTGGCCATTGAGAAAACGGGACCTGGGCTGGGAGACACTTTTTGGCATCCGGACACAGTGCCCAGTCCATCAAAGTTATTTTTGCAGGAGTTGCCTGAATGCTTGTGGAGTTGGCTTCAAGAATGACAACAGTGTTTGTTCGACAGGCCTCCACTGAATCTGGGGGATGTGACAGAGACATTGCTGGAGGAATTTCTCCAGAGTTCTTATCTGTCGGTGATACACAGCCCAGGTCTAACTGTATTTCAGGAGCATGGTTGTTGTTGTTCAGTGCTCTGTACACCAGGACTTTTGCTGACTTGCAGAGGTCTTTGTTGTCAAACACTCGCTGCTGTGATTTGTTGAAGCCTGAGTTGGTGCAGCGGATCTGATAAATCTGGACCTCCTCGTTAGTGGTGGCCTTTTGAGAGAGGTGGCTGCCAAGGTATGGGAAGTGCTCAACATATTCCAGAGTCTCTCCTTCAACATATATGGGAGGTGGAATAATTTGATTGACCAGGTCTGGGTTGATATGAGTTTTGATTTGACAATGTTCAAGGACAGACTGAGTTCCTTGTTAGCAGAACTGAAGACATCATCTCTGCTCTGGTTTTGCCAATTAAATTATTTAGAATCTTCCTGCCATTGGAAACAGTTTCTCCATGGCCAGGATTTTACAGCCCCTCCCGCCCGGCAGTGTGTATATAGGCTGTGGCGGGGCCATAAAATCCTGGCCCATATTTATCCTATCAAGACCCCTCATGATTTAACCACCCCTATTAAATCTCCTCTTCCTTTTCCGATCTAAGGACAACAATCTCAGCTTCTCTAGTCTCCACATAGCTGAAGTCCCTCATCCCTGGTATCATTCCAGTAAATCTCCTCCACACCCTTTGAAATACCTTGACATCCCCCCTAAACTGTGGTGCCCAGAATTGGACACAATACTTCTGGAGCCCAACCAATTATCTATAAAAGTTTAATATAGTTTCCTAGACTTTGTGTGTTAGGGGCAGAATTTTACAGTGGCAGCAGGGGTCCCACTGCTAGGGTCAAAAATGAGGTGGAACAGGGGAGAAGCCTGCCTCTACAATCAGCCAGCCCAATCAGTGGGCACTGCTTACGGTGACCACTGCAGAGCCTGCACCCGGATGAAGAGGGAGCATTGATAGCCCAGGGGCCTGGGGAATCTAGGGGCCTGTCAGGCAGCCTCTGGTGGGGGGAATTGGCAAGGGGGTGTCGCTGAGGGTAGGTGGTGCTGTTGCTACACGGGCAGCCTTAACACCAAGGGGGTTCCCCCCTCCATGGGCCACTGAGTGCCCAAAATGTAGGCTGCAACTACCCCCCAGAACCCTCTGGGAGGCAGTGAGGGTTTACCTGGTATTCTCCCCATATGGGGGCAGGCCCCTTGCCCCCACGCTGGCAGAATGCCAGCAGAGGAGGAAGAGACCCTTAATTGGCCTCTTAAGTGACTTAATGGGGCTCCTGGCAGGCAGCTTGTCTGCCCACTTTCTTGCCACTGGCAAAATGGCATGGCGGCAGGAAGATGACATCAACCCCCTCCAAAACCTCCTCGCACCATTTTGCCAGACTTTCCACTACCCAGCCGATCATCAATGCCTCTGGAAAATTCCGGCCTAAGCTCCTATCTATAAATCCAAGGATTGGATTGGATGCAGTCCACTCAGATAATAAAAACCTTCTACACCTTTCCCACATTCCTGGGACAAGTGACACAGGCAGGCATGATTCCAATATCTTCACACAATGTCCTCACGTGTGCATTTTTGAGTAAGAATGACTGGGCTGCCTGAAAATCCTGGCCATTCGTTTCCCCTCAGCCCAGTTGAGTGTTGTCCCCACACCATTGTTCTGCTTGAGATAAGCTAACTCACCACGCACTGTGAAGCCTGAGGCCTTCTTAGTTTTACCCTAAGGTGAAACATAGGGTTATCCATCTTCTGGGAATTTCCTGAAGTCTCCAGGGATTGAAGATTAATCTCCAGGCAGAAAAATCATGGGAACCCGCCCCCCCAAATTTTTTTTTTTCATTTTCTTTGAACGCTTTTGTTAATTAGTTATAAAAACGTTGGAGATGGAGGAAGAAAGGCTGTTTGGCTGACAGTTAGGTCATCCAATTGGATAATAGCAAGTGGAAGCACCTTCACTTTCCAATCAGGGATGTTGAGGAGGGACGTGTCAGGCAACCAATGGTGAGAGTGCATCGGTGGAACAGTTGCAAGCAGGGAGGCGTGTGATGAAATCTCTAGGAATATGTCCCATCACAGTTGGTAAAGTAACAAAGTCAATTCACAGGGTTCACAACAGCAAGGGTGAGACAACAAGCATAATGTAGCAAGGGCTGAGACTGACAATCTCAAGCTTGGTGGTGTGTGGGTCTGAGCTCCCCTGGTTTAGGGAGGGGTTTCCCCTAGGGCCTTATTTTTATTGAATGAAACTATTAAAGCGCATTAGGAGGGATGGTGGCTTGGGTGGTCATCCTAATTTGACACTGGACAGTCCAGTTTTTAGCTGGTTTGGTGTCCTGTACCGGATACCTTTATGTCTGGTGTTTTTACTTTGGGACCACTTCCCCGTACAGGATCCCCCCTGTGCCTGACACTGACCCGTACAGGATCCCCCCCCCCACTGTGCCTGACACTGACCCGTACAGGATCCCCCCCCCCCTGTGCCTGACACTGACCCGTACAGGATCCCCCCTGTGCCTGACACTGACCCGTACAGGATCCCCCCCCCCCCTGTGCCTGACACTGACCCGTACAGGATCCCCCCCCCCCCTGTGCCTGACACTGACCCGTACAGGATCCCCCTCCCTGTGCCTGACACTGACCTGCTCTGCCACAGTGAAACAACAGCAGGAGCCTGTGCTCACCTTTCCCCAGCCGGCCTGGCACATCCAACTCGCCCAGACCCATGGAGACTCAGCCCACAGATGTTGATGGGTTCGCCTCGCCGGCAGCCATCTGTGTCCAGGCCCTGGCCTTGTGCCCAGCTGGCATGGTAACCGATCCCTGATCCTCAGACACTCTGGTGACGAGCTGTGTGCTCTCTCAGCACAACTAACAAGGCGGCAATGCAGGACAGCACGGACAGTCAGAATGGAGGGCTAACTCAGGACACAGTCTTGGGCTGAAGGGCGCCAGTGGTCTTTCACCCAAGAGAATTTAACGTTGAATCTGCTACCTCTGTGGACAAACTCAACTGAGATGAGAACTTTGCAACCATGTGGTACCTCCTTGGGAACGCCCAGTCCCTTTAAACCCCCCAAAAGACTCCAAACATAGAAAATCAAGCCATGCACTGGCTGAACTATACCCCAGCACTGCAATTTCCCCAAACTTTAAAGGGGCCATTTATTTATGATTAGTGGATGGTTGGATTTGTATTATTTTTAAAAATTGAATTGCCTAGGCTTGCATAGGTCACGTGACCAGCTCAGTACCAATTCCCTGTTTATCACAGGGAGACAATGCTGAGCTTAGGGCAGTCATTTGCCCGGTTTTATACTGGACAGTCCAGTTTTCAGCTAGTCTGGGGTCCGATATTACCTCACCCCAGTGGTGAGGGAGGCTATTTGGACCAATGTGCCTATACAAAAGCCCTGCTAGGAATCCTGCAGTGAGAAACTCACCTCCCTTCTCCCCAAAGCCAGTCCACAATCTAGAAGGCACAAGTCAGGAGTGTGATGAAATACTCTCCATTTGCCTGGATGACTGCAGCTCTAACAACACTCAAGAAGCTCGACGCCATCCAGGATAAAGCAGCCCGCTTGATTGACACCCCTTCCACTAACATTCACTCCCTCCACCACTGAAACACAGTAGCAGCAGTGTGTACCATCTACAAGATACACTGCAGGGATTCACAAATGCTCCTTAGACAGCTCCTCCAAAACCCATGAACACTATCATCGAGGAGGACGAGGGCAGCAGAAACATGGGTACACCACCACCTGGAAGTTCCCCTCCAAGCCACTCACCATCCTGACTTGGAAATATATCGCCGTTCCTTCACTGTCGCTGGGTCAAAATCCTGGAACTCCCTCCCTAACAGCACTGTGGGTGTACCTACACCACATGGACTGCAGCGGCTCAAGAAGGCAGCTCACCACCACCTTCTCAAAGGCAATTAGGGATGGGCAATAAATGCTGGCCCAGCCAGTGATGCCCCCACTCCATGAACGAATAAAAGAAAGCTGACTCTTTGCTAGAACAATCCAGAAGTGATCCCATTGTCCTGTTGTCTCCCTGCAGCTCTGTTTCAAATATCTCTTGAAATTCTTTCCTCTCAAAGATCTCTCTGCCATTCCCTGCAACAAAGCAATTTGCATTCCAGCAACCTTTTGTGTAAAGAAATTCCTTCTAACCCTTCCTTTAATGCCAGTATTAAGTTGATGAACCTTGGTCACTGATTCCCCAAACTGAAAAAATTAGTTGCCCCCACCCCACCAACCCCACGGTTACTCTATCAATTCCTTTCATAAATTCAAATACCTTGACTAAATCTACCCTTACCAGGCTGCGGTCCCTGCATTTGCACCACACAATGGCAAGGAGACTGTGCTTAAATTGCTACTTGGAATTAAGTGTAAAAATACCAATTAGATAGCTGTACGAAAGAGTCAGCACAGGCATAACGGGCCGAATGGCTCCACACTACAATATTCTATGTTGTGAGACTCAAGAATCTGCATGTGACAGGCATTGATTCTCAGTCACCGCGACTCCTGATTCATCTCGAGTCCTGCCGGGGGTTTTTCACAAATTGAGGACCTGTGCCAAGTTATCAGCAATTGAATTTATCAAGCTGCGAGCCTTGATGGGACTGTTTAATTACTCTGTATCTCGCAGGCTCCCCCTGTATGAACAGACCCAGCTGCCGCTTTGCAAAGCGTACCCAGGTTGCACCGTTCTTCAAATTAACAAAGCTTCTCTGGATGGTTTACTGGGTCGGCGCCAGCCCTGACTCAGTGGGTTGCTCTCTCACCTCTGAGTCAGAAGATTGTGCGTTTAAATCCCACTCCAGAGGCTTGAGCACAAAAAAATCTTGGCTGACGCTCCCAGTGTTAGTACTGAGGGAGCGCCGCATGGCCAGAGGTGCAGTCTTTCGGATGAGAAGTTAGGTGCCCCACATGCACTTGCAGGTGGAAGTAAAAGATCCCACAAATAATATTCTGAAGAGCAGCAGGACAGCTCTCTCCAGTTTCCTGACCGGCACTGCTCAGCCTGTGACAAGCTAACCCCTCAATTTGTCTCCATGCAATGTCTAGACAATAACTTAAACATGATGTAGCCTTCCCTGTGTGTTTAAGTTGAATAGATATTTTAAATTCAGTGATATGTGCTGTCCTGAATTTTAAGTGCCTCTCAGTTTATTGGCAGACACTTTGAGTAATGGAGCAGCGAGCTCTTTATGCTTCTGTTTTGAAAAATTATACATTTTTTCTAAAAAATCATTTTCATTTCAAGGTCAGGGTTTTTCGCATTGCCTTCCTACAATGCTGTTTGCAGGGTGAATTTGTTAAGTTCAGAGAAAAGAAGCTAAGTGGAACAGATTGGCAGCCAGGGTGGTGGAACAAGACACCTTACTGGCTTTCAAAGAAGGAACAAGATAGATTAACAAATAGGATTCAATGTGCCAAGGGAATACAGTGGATGTTATAGCCATGGCCTCCCATTGCCTGCAAACATTACTGTCACTCAGGAACCATGAGGCCACAGTTCTCCTGTTGACCAGGTTTGGGGACAGGCAGGAATGGCACTCAGTTTAGCCTCTTACCTAAATGTTGATGGCTCTGACAATGCATCCCTCATCAACGCTCCTTGCTGCCCCCAGACTTATTTTTGTTGTTGCCTCACGGTCAAGACCAGCATTTTATTGCCCATCCCTAATTGCCCTCGTGAAGTCAGCCGCCTTCTTGAACTGCCGCAGCCCAAGTAGGGTTGCCAACTGCGATTCAATGTATTCCTGGATGTTTCATCACATGACTTTCCGCCACCCTCCAGCCATTACCCCGCCAACTCACCCATCCTTGTGATGCACTGCCTTCTTACGCCAGTTGGAAAGCAATTGGCTGATGCTTGACTGTCAGCCAAACAGCCTTCTTTTTTCCATTTTCAATATTTTTATAACTGATAAAGAGAAATGTTCAAAGAAAATGAAGAACGGAAATCAATCTTTTTTAATGTCCCGGTGACTTTCCTCAGGTTGTACACAGCAGTGGCCTGGAGTTTGATCTTCGATTGCTGGAGACTCCAGGCCAAACCTGGAAGGTTGGCAACCCTAAGTCCATGTGGTGTAGGTACACCCACATCGCTGCTAGGGAGGGAGTTCCAGGATTTTGACCCAGTGATAGTGAAGGAACGGTGATATATTTCCAAGTCAGGATGGTGTGTGATGGGTGTAAGGGGGATTTACAGATAGTGGTGTTTCCATGCATCAGCTGCCCTTGTACTTGTGAAGGTCCTGACTTTGGAAGGTGCTATCATAGGAGCCTTGGTGAGCCGCTGGAGTTCACCTTGTAGATGGTACACACTGCTACCACTGTGCGTCGGTGGTAGAGGCAGTGACTGTTTAAGATGGGGAAGGGGTGCCAATCAAGTGGCTGATTTGTCCTGGATGGTGTCAAGCCTCTTGAGTATTATTGGAGCTGCACTCATCCAGACATTGTGCAAAACAGCAATTCGCCACTCAGTCAAAATACACACAACAGGCAGTCAGGTAGTCAATGATCATTGGTTGCCAACCCAGGATTTCCCTGGTCTCCGAGAATATTAAAGATTAGACTCCTGGACCCTGTTGTGAGTGAAGTCTAGGAGAAAATTTAGAAAGGCTTTGGAAAATTATTTGTGTGTGTTTCTTTTTGTTTTCTTTGAATACTACCATTTATCAATTATAAAAGTATTAGATATGGGGAATAAAAGACTGATTGACAGTCCACTATCACCTAATCTGGTAAGAAGAAGTTTGTTCTCTTTCCTGTTGGCTGGAAAAGCTGAGAGTTGTGAGGATAAACAGACTAGGCAATCAATGATGGGCGTATGGGATTGTGGGGCAGTTGGACACTGAGATAAAGTAGGAGACATCAGGACAGGTGACCAAAAGCTTGGTCAAAGAGGTAGGTTTTAGGGAGTGTGTTAAGGGAGGAGAGAGAGATGTGGAGAGGTTTAGACAGGAAATTCCAGAGCTTAGGGCCAAGACAGCTGATGGCATGACCACCAATGAAAATAGGAACATAGGACTTAGGAGCAGGAGCAGGCCATTCAGCCCTTCTAGCCTGCTCCACCATTCAATAAGGTCATAGCTGATCTGGTTGTGGTCTCAACTCCACTTCCCTGTCTGCCCCCCCATAAACAACCCTTGACTCCCTAGCCTATCAAAACTCTGTCGAACTCTTGCCTTGAATAAATTCAATGACCCAACCTCCACTGCTTTCTGGGAAAGAGAATTCCACATACTCATGACCCGATGAGAGAAAAAAATTCTCCTCATCTCCATCTTAAAAGGGAGACCTCTTATTCTTAAACTGTGACCCCTAGTTCCAGTCATCCTCAAGCAAAAGGAGTCAAGGATGAGAATTTTCGAACTGAAGTGTTAATAGATAATGGAGGTCATTGAACACACCTGTAATACAGGAATGGAAATTTATGCGAGTTAACACTCAGGAAGACATCAATTTGAAAATGCTTTTATTGATTCCAGTTCCTTGGGAAAAGAATTTCTGCCCTGTGTGTGTGAAACCTTTAACTGAAACAATATCTGAGGGAGGTGCAGACAACAGTAAATGGGGTGTAAGTCCCTTGGCTTTTCTATGTATTACTGAAAATTTATAACTATCAGGAAAGACTGAACAGGCTGTGGCTCTTTTTTCTAGAAAAGAGAAGACTCAGGTGACCAGCTGATAGAGGTCTTTAAAATTACGCAGGGGTTTGATAAGGTTGATATAGGTATGAAAGTAAGTTGTGAAGAGAACATAAGGAGGCTACAAAAAGATATAGATAACTTGTGAGTGGGCAAGGATCTGCAAATGGGGTATGCTGTGGGAAAATGTGAAATTCTCCATCTTGGCAGAAAGAATAAAAGAGAAGCATATTATCTAGATGGTGACAGATTGCAGAGCTCTGAGATGCAGAGGGATCTGGGTGTCCTAGCACATGAATCGCAAAAGGCTGGCATGCAGGCACAGCAAGTAATTAGTAAAGCTAATAGAATGTCATTGTTTATCGTGAGAGCAATTGAATACCAAAGTAGGGAGGTTATGCTTCATTTATACAGAGCACTAGTGAGACCACATGGGTACTATGTACAACATTGTACATTATTTAAGGAAGGATGTAAATGTGTTGGAAGCAGTTCAAGGAAGGTTTACCAGACTAATATCTGGAATGTATGGGTTGTCTTATGAGGAAAGGTTGGACAGGCTAGGCTTGTATCTGCTGGAGTTTAGAAGAGTAAGAGGCGACTTGATTGAAACACATAAGATCCTGAGGGGTCTTGACAAGATGGATGTGGAAAGGATGTTTCCTCTTGTGGGAGAATCTAGAACTAGGGGTCATGGTTTAAAAATAAGGGGTTACCTGTTTGAAACAGGGATGAGGCGAAATTTTTTCTATGAGGGTCGTGAGTCTTTGGAACCCTCTTCCTGAAAAGTTGGTGGAAGCAGAGTCTTTGAATATTTTTAAGGCGGAGGTGGATAGATTCTTGTTAAGCAAGGGGGTGATAAGTTATCGGGGATGGGTGGGATGCAGATTTCAGGTTATTATCAGATCAGCCATGATCTTATTAGATGGAGGAGCAGGCTCAAGGGGCCAAATGGCCTACTCCTGCTCCTTGTTCGTATGTTCATATGAGATGTTTCCATTTGTGGAGGAGACCAAACTGGGATCAGTAAAGAAGACACTCTTATTACCTTTTTATTTATTACTTGGTTACTTCTCTTGGTCTCTTCTGGCTGCTCAGCTGCATTCTTACAGGTCTCTCTGGAATGTTGACACTGCATGAACATCCCCATTTCCCCCTAGGTCATGTCACATTGCAGCGCTGATGGCATCTGAGTGAAGACAAGCTGGTAAGTGGATTTGGCTGATTTCAACCACTTTCCTCGTGTATCGCTCCCATTAGGTTGGGCAGGAGGTGGGTGGGTGGGCCAGTAGCGGGGGTGGTTTAACATTGACTACTGTGGATCTACACACAATGCCATTGGGAGTGCCAGGACTGGAAGTGCCAAGAGAACAAAATGCGCTCTCATCAACACTGACATGTTTGTGCAGTGCCTTTCTTGCCAGTGAATTTAACAGGGGAAGCGATGGCATTGATTAGGAGCTAAATAGAGAAGCTGAGCAAGGGCTCAGCAAACTTGAGTAATCATCATCATCATCATGTGTGCTTCACCTGAAGGCAGGTCCTTGGCTCATATTATTCTCGATGGGCAGAATTTTATGGTCTCCTGCCAGTGGGTTTGAAGGCGGGGGTTACATAAAATGCAGTGCATGGCCTACCCGATACCCTCCCACCTTTAATCAGTCCCCCCAATTAAGTGCCACACCCCGCCCCCGCTGATATTTTAGCTGTGGCCGGGGGTACCCACCCCAAGTGGATAACCCAGCAGCTTTCGCTGTGCAGGCTGGTGTCAGGCAAGGGTATACCTCCATTGGGGGTCCTCTGTGCACATAGGAGGCATACCTAATGGTCATACCCCCACCTCAACCCTCCCCCTGTCCTCTCAAACCCGGTCCCCTCACTGGGGCCTGCCAGCCAGGCCTGGCTGACACCCTGGACTTATCTTCAGTCTGGCTTCCATTCGCTCCTTTTCTTCGTGGACTGACAGTCGTCCCAGAAGGGGCCACTGCTTGAACCTGGAGTTGCTGGGACTAAAGAGTGATTATCTGGCAGCTCTCTAAGGGGGGGACTTCCTTGCCAGATGGGGGTGGAAATCTCACCCTGAGCCAATTAATGCTCAACGTTAAATGTCTGTGGGGCAGCTGGTATCGGCGGGGATGTGTTCCCCGCCAACTCTTCGGGTGACAGGGTGGGAAATAAAAATCCTACCCAATGTCTCTTGTCCTGTGCCATTTTCTTTCATTTTCCAGTAATGTCCTTCAATTTTCAATACATGCTGCATTGATATTCCCTTCCCTCTTCTTCTTTTTCCTTAAAATCTTCTCTCTATAATGTCTTTTACTAGTCCGTTTCCTCTTAAGATGTGCCCTGCCCAGTCTCTTGGCTTTTCCCTAATTACTTTCAGAAAATTTCTTTGATTGTTCACTCTCCTCAGTGCTTCATCATTCATTACCTTTTCTGTCCAGCTCCTCCTTAACTGAGGAAGCTCTTAATAAAAGATCGAGAATTAGTAGTGTACAGTTGTAATTATTGAAGGTCCTGCCGTTAACAGTGGGATGGAGGGACAGGGAAAGATGCAGAGAGGGAGGGGAAAGGGGTATGAAGCTGGATAGAGTCAGATCAGGGCAGGATTTTAAGGGCAGAGCCTACTATTAAGGAGGCGATAGTGGGGCACTTAGAAAATTTCAGTGCAATCAAACAGAGTCAACATGGTTTTGTGAAAGGGAAATCATGCTTGACTAATTTATTGGAATTCTTTGAGGAAGGAACAAGCATCATGGATAAAGGGGAACCTGTGGATGTGGATCTCCAGAAGGCATTTGACAAGGTGCCAAGTCAAAGGTTGCTAAGCAAAGTTAGAGCTCATGGTATAGGGAGTACCATATTAGCATGGATAGAGGATTGGTTAGCTAACAGGAAGCAGTGAATAAGGATAAATGGGTCTTTTTTAGGTTGGCAAGATGTGACATGTAGAGTGCCACAGGGATCAGTGCTGGGGCCTCAACTATTTACAATTTATGTCAATGACTTGGATGCAGGGAGCAAAGGTATTGCTGCTAAATTTGCTTATGACATGAAGATAAGTCGGAAAGTAAGTTGTGAAGAGGACATGAGGAGTCTGCAAAGGGATACAGACAGGTTATGTGAGAGGGCAAAGATTTGGCAGATGGAGTATAATGTGGGAAAATGTGAACTTGTCCACTTTGGTAGGAAGAATGGAAAAGCAGCATATTATTTAAATGGAAAGAGATTATAGAACTCGGTGGTACAGAGGGATCTGGGTGTCCAGGTATGTGAATCAGGAAAAGTTAGTATGCAGGTACAGCAAGCGATTAGGAAGGCAAATGGGATGTTGTCAATTATTGCAAGAGGGATAAAATATAAAGGTAGAGAAGCTTTGCTACAATTATACAGGGCATTGGTGAGACCACATTTGGAGTACTGTGTATGGATTTGGCCTCTTTCTTTAAGAAAAGATATAAATGCATTAGAAGCAGTTCAGAGAAGTTTCACTCGATAAACACCTGGGATTGGGGGTGGGGGGGCAGTTATCTTACAGGGAAAAGTTGGTAAGGTTGGGCCTGTATCCATTGGAGTTTAGAAGCTTGAGGGATGGTCTTATTGAAACATATAAGATCTGAGGGGACTGGACAGGGTAGATGCTGAAAGGATGTTTCCCCTTGTGGGAGAGACTAGAATTAGGGAACACAGTTTTAAAATAAGGGGTCTCCCATTTAGGACGGAGGTGAGAGGAAATTTTTTCTCTCAGAGGGTCATGAGTCTTTGGAATTCTGTTCGCTGGAGAGCAGTGGAGGCAGGATCAATGAATATTTTTAAAGCAGAGGGAGGTAGATTCTTGACGAACAAGGGAATCAAAGGTTATCAGAGTAGGCAGGAATGCGGAGTTGAGGTCACAAACAGATCAGCCATGATCTTATTGAATGGTGAAGCAGGCTCGAGAGGCAAAATAGCTTTCTCCTGCTCCTAATTCGTACGTTTAAATTGGTAATGATCATGTTAAAGTTGTTCCGCTGGGAAGAACTGGGCGACTGACAAGGGCGGGGTAGTGGTTGAGCAGGTCTTTGTGTGAC
This sequence comes from Cetorhinus maximus, assembly GCF_964194155.1. Taxonomy (NCBI): domain Eukaryota; kingdom Metazoa; phylum Chordata; class Chondrichthyes; order Lamniformes; family Cetorhinidae; genus Cetorhinus; species Cetorhinus maximus. Next base: position 98,863,875 of record NC_135894.1, read on the forward strand.
AGCTACAGAGCTCCAGATGAAGTGAAGTTTGCGTGGAATGGTTCTGTGGAGTTCAGGAAAGTTCAGGGAAGATAAAGACGGCTGAAAAAGATCCCTGAGTGGACCAAGAGGCCGAATAGAAGTTTCAGCAACATCTGCTGTCACTTAGGAAACATCCCACGGTGGTTTATACAAGGAAGTGGGGGAAGGGGAAAAATCAATAAAATTGGACCAAGGCATGGAGAGCAGGGGTGATTGTACGCTTGGTTAAAATGGTGGGTTTGAGAAGGTTTATAAAATATAGAAGAAGAGGAGCTTAGGGAGGGAGTCTCAGAGACTAAGGTGAAGTTTCCTGTAGGTCCTACTGCCAATGGTGATTTTAAGGGAGGATCATAGAATCACATTATAAATACAAAACCTTTGCTGCAGACACAGAAAGAGGCCATTTGGCCCGACTGGTCTGTGCCAGTTATTGTGCTCCACTTGAGCCACCTCCTACACTACTTCATCTCATCCTGTCTGGAGGTCAAAGCTAAAAGGCTACAGGAGGTGACGTTAGGCTGGAGAAGTTGGCAGCGAAAGAGTTGAGTGACATTCTGGAGGAATTTGAAGAGTTAGGGGATTTTAAATGCAATGCTTGCTATGAGTGAGGTCTGGGTAGTATAACTTATTGGATGCATGCCTGCACTGCCTAACAAAAATATATTTTTGAATACTTCAAAATAATCACTGATTAGTGAAGCATTTTCTAGCGAGAGGGTTTACCTTGATGGATGGGAGTTGCCCAAGTATAACACAAGCCCATCTGTCCTCCCATCTACTATTTATTTTCTACTCCCTCAGTTGAGATCTGATAACTTATCATGTAAGGCCTCAGCATCCCATGGTGACGAACATGGAAATGTTTCATCAGATGCACACCTGATTAATGAAGTACGATATTCATGAGGGCTGCTTGCCAGAGTGAGCTTAACGGTGAGTATAGGCATTAATCGGGAGTTTTCAAGGGTAATACAGAGTGGGGGTAGAGCGGGGAGGAGGGGTGGGGAGGGGGTGCTCTGGAATTTCTAATTGGAAGAGTGAGGTCTTAGGCCTCTGGTTGGATCAAGCAAATCTTTTTGGAGTTGATTGCCCGGGAGACTCCAAAATTGGACCAAGAAAGTGAGGATTGTTAATTGGAATAAATGAGTGCAGGTTATTAATTGGATAGGGAGGTGGGGTGGGGAAGCATGGCATTCTTAATTAGAAGAAGTGGGATTGGATTAGATGAACTGTTTCAGGGGGATGGACGAGGGACTGTTTAATTGGAGTCGATGGACCAGTGGGCTGTGTATCTTGAATTGAACTGGGTGGGCTGTAGATCTCTAATTATATTGGGGCCACAGTCTTTAATTGCTGTCTGTGTGTTGGAGATCTCTAATTGGAATAGGTATGCTGGGGTCTTTAATTGAAGTAGGTGAACTGCAGTTGCTAATTGGAGTAGGTGGGCAAGTAGTTGCTAAGCGACAGGTTATCCTAAACCCGATAGTATCCTGACCTCGGGAAGCACTGAATCCACTCAGTTGCTTTCCTTCAACCAAGTTGACCGTGTAACCGGAAGCGTTAAATCACTCAGTTCTGCCTCCTTTGTAAACCTGTTTCTCAGTCTGCCAGCTGCAGACACACACAGCAGACAGGGTGACTGTTGACTAATTGGATTAAAAATTGATATAGAGATCTGGCATAACATCAGCAAAGGAGCACTGTTACTCATTGAGCAGACAAAATAAAGCTGCTGTTAACATGCTGTATCATTCTATCTAAACACACTCCAATAATTGGACATCTTGGACCACAAACTCAACACTATTAACTCTCTGTTGCTTTAGCAGTAGCTCAAAGTTATCTATTATCAACCACAAAGTATTTCCATCAACTGTGGCTCAGTTCATAGCACCCTCACCTTTTGAATCAGAAGGTTGTGGGTTCATGTCCCACTCCCGGAAACCAAGAACTGTGAATGTACTCGAAAGAGTTACATGCGATCTGTTGATAACTCGAAAGAGTTACCTCTTAAGTGAGAAGGTTGTGGTTTCAAGTCCCACCCCAGTGACTTGAGCAAATAATATTGGCTGACACTCTGGGGGAGTGCTGCACTGTCTGAGCCGCCAGCTATCAGACAAGATGTTTTGCATCAGTCTTCACCAAAGAGGACACAAATAACACCCCAGAAGTAGGTGTAAATCAGGAAATGGAAGGGAGGGAGGAACTTGGGGAAAATTACAATCACCGGGGAAGTCACACTGAGCAAATTGTTGGAACTGCGGGCTGACAAATTCCCAGGTCCTGATGAACTTTATCCTAGAGTCTTAAAAGCAATGGCTAGTAAGATAGTTTTATGATTTGGTTTTCATTTTCCAAAATTCCCTAGATTTGGGGAAGATTCCATTAGATTGGAAAATAATGAATGTAACTCCTCTATTGAAAAAGGGAGGGAGATAGAAAGCAGCAAACTACAGACCAGTTAGCTTAACATCTGTCCTAGGGAAAATGTTGGAAGCTATTATCAAAGATGTTATAGCAGGGCATATAGAAAAATTCAAGGTACTCAGGCAGAGTTAACATGGTTTTGTAAAAGGGAAATCATGTTTAACCAATTTATTGGAATTCTTTGAAGAAGTAACGTGTGCTGTGGATAAAGGGGCGATGGTACTGTACTTGGCTTTCCAGAAGGCATTTGATAAGGTGCCACATCAAAGGTGGTTACAGAAAATAAAAGCTCATGGTATAGGGGGTAACATATTGACATGGATAGAAGGTTGGATCGCTAACAGGAAACAGAGAGTAGGCATAAATGGGTCAGTTTCTGGTTGGCAAGCTGTAACGAGTGGTGTGTCACAGAGAACAATGCTGGGACCTCAACTTTTTACAATTTATATCAATGACTTGAATGAAGGGATGAATGGGATGGTTGCTAAATTTGCTGATGACACCAAGATAGGTAAGAAAGTAAGTTATGAAGAGGACATAAGGAGGCTACAAGATGTCATAGATATGTTAAGTGAGTGGACAAAGATCTGGCAAATGTAATGTGGAAAAATGTAAAATTTCCCATTTTAGAAGGAAGAATAAAAAAGCAACATATTATCTAAATGGTGAGAGATTGCAGAGCTCTGAGATGCAGAGGGATCTGGGTGTCCTAATGCACGAATCACAAAAGGTTAGTATGCAGGTACAGCAAGTAATTAGGAAAGCTAAGAGAGTTTTGCTGAAAAAAGAGGCAAGTCAAAGCTTCTCAACTTGTGCTCATCAGGGCACTTTGCAAGAATACCAGTACAAGGGGAAAACAACAACTTATACTGTATGAGAAGAAAGTGCTGATTGGTTGGCAAGTGTACTCTGATTGGTAGCGGTGTTGCCATGGAGAATGCACCAATTGATGGTGACTGACAGTTAACTGCCAAGCAGTGTTTAAAATTTAAACCAGGCGGCTTGACCCTGATTGGTCAAGGCATTTCCCTGAGGAATAAATCAGCAAATGGCTGCCACTCATTCTGTTTAGCTGAAACAGGTGCAATGTGTGTACATATTCTTTCTGTCTGCTGAAGACGTTGCAACCATATTCAACCAGAAGTGGCATATTGATGATCCATTTTAGCCTCCTCCTGAGGTCCCCAGCATCAGAGATTCCAGTTTCCTGTGAACTCGATTCACTTGCCATGATATCAAGAAAAGCCTGAACAGCAAAGTCACTGGGCCCTGAGGACATCCCAGCTGTGGAACTGAAGCCTTGTGTGTCCCTAGCCAAGCTGTTCCGGTACAGCTACAACACAGGCATCTTCCCACAGTGTGGAAAATTGCCTATGTATGACCTGTCCACACAAAGCAGGACAAATCCAACCCAGCCAATTACTACCCAATCAGTCTACTCTGAATCAAAAGCAAAGTGATGGAAGATGTCATCAACAGTGCTATCATGTAGCTCTTACACATCAATAACTTGCTCACAGATGCTCAGTTTGGGTTCCACCAGAACCATTTGACTCCAGATTTCATTACACAGTTGGTCCAAACATAGATAAAAGAACTGAATTCAAGGGATGAAGTGAAAGTGACTGCCCTTGACATCAAAGCAGCATTTGACCGAGTGTGGTATCAGGGACCCCTAGCAAAACTGGAGTCAGTGGGAGTCAGGGGGAAAACTCTCCGCTAATTGGAGTCATACCTAACACAAAGGAAGATGGACGTGGTTGTCAGAGGTTCATCGATGACCTTCCTTCTAACAAAGTCAGAAGTGGGGATGTTCACTGATGATTGCACACTGTTCAGCACCACAGATACCGAAGCAGTCCATGTCCAAATACAGAAAGACCTGGACAATATCCAGGCTTGGGTTGACAAGTAACGTTCACGCCACACAAGTGCCAGGCAATTACCATCTCCAACAAGAAAGAATCTAATCATCCCCTTGACATTCAAGGGCATTAACTTCGCTTAATCCCCCATTAACAATATCCTGGAGTTTACCATTGTCCAGAAACTTAACTAGACCAGCCATATAAATACTGTGGCTAAAAGCGCAGGTCAGAGGCCAGGAATCCTGCAATGAGTAGCCCACATCCTGACTCCCCAAAGCCTGTCCACCATCTAGAAGGCACAAGTCAGGAGTGTGTTGGAATACTCTCACTTGCCTGGATGAGTGCAAATCTAACAACACTCAAGAAGCTCAACACCAAAAAGCAGCCAGTTCGATCAGCACCCCATCCACTATCGTTAACATTCACTCCCTCCACCACTGATGCACAGTGGCAACAGTGTGTACTATATTCTAGATGCACTGCAGCAACTCGCAAAGCCTCTTTCGACAGCACCTTCCAAACCCATGACTTCTACCACCTAGAAGGATAAGGGAAGCAGATGCATGGGAACACCACCTCCTGCAAGTTCCCCTCAAAGCCATAAACTATCCTGCCTTAGAATTATATTGCTGCATGTTCCTTCATTGTCATTGGGTCAAAATCCTGGAACTCCATCCCTAAAAGCACTGTGGGTGTAGCTACACAACATGGACTGCAGCGGTTCAAGAAGGCAGCTCACCACCACCTTCTGCCTTCTCAAGGCCAATTAGGGATGGGCAATAAACACTGGCCTTGTCCAATGAACAGATAAAAAAAATGTCAGGGAAGTTTGAACAGGCTGGGGCTCTTTTCTCTAGGAAAGAGAAGGCTGTGAGGTGACTAAGAGAGATTTGGAAGGGTAGATGCAGAGGAGATGTTTCTACGTGTGGGGAATACCAAAGCTAAGGGCCATTAATATAAGATAGTCACAAATGAATACCAACAGGAAATCTTGAGAAATATCTTTACCTGGAAAGTGGTGAGAATGTGGACCTCACTACTGATGTATGGAGTGTAATGTGGGTAAATGTGAAACTTGTTCATTTGGGCAGGAAGAATAGAAAAGCAGTTTACTATTTAAATAGAGAGAGATTGCAGAACTTGGTGATACAGAGGGAACTGGTTGTCCTGGTACATGAATCATATAAAGTTAGTATACAGGTACAGTAAGTGATTAGGGAAGCAAATGGAATGTTAGCGTTTATTGCAAGGGGAATTGAATATAAAATTAGGGAGGTTTTGCTGTATGAGGCCCTGGTGAGACCACATCTGGAATACGTGTGCAGTTTTGGTCGCATTTTAAAAAAAAGATATAATTGTGTTAGAAGCACTTCAGAGAAGGTTCACTAGTCTCATTTCTGGGATAAAGGGGCTAATTTATGGAGAAAGTTTGAATAGGTTGGGCCTATACCCATGTTATGTTCTACTGTGGGGTCGCTTTGCTTGCGAACAGGTTGCACGCTTATCTGTTGGCGGGTGAGTCGATAACAATATACTGCAGACGCAGAGACCAATATGAGATGAAGCACATGCTATTTATTTACGCAGACAACAAAGCACTAACATAATGTGTGCTTCTCCAACCAGACCCTGCTCCAGCACTAACATTGTAGCCCGCGCTGCACAGCTATTGGGTCTTACAGCCATATGGTCAATCTGCTCACATTCTCTTAAAGGTGTATTACACCTCAGGTTACCACAACCCATCGAAGTTTAGAAGACTGAGAGGTGATCTGATTGAAACGCATAAGATCCTGAGGGGAATTGATAGGGTGGATACCCAGAGGATGTTTCCTCTTGTGGGGGAGACTAAAGCTAGAGGACACAGTTTAAAAATAAGAGATTTCCCTTTTAAGACAGAGCTGAGGAGAAACTTTTTCTCCCATAGGGATGCTGGTGCATGGAATTCTCTTCCCCAGAAAGTAGTGGAAGCTGGGTCATTGAATTTATCCAGGGCTGTGTTCGACAGATTTTTGTTTGGTGAGGGAGTCAAAGGTTAAGGTAGGGCAGGCAGGAAAGTGGAGCTGGGGACCACAACCAGATCAGCCTTGGTCTTAAGTGGTGGAGTGGTAGAGCAGGCTTGAAGGGCCAAATGGCTTACACTCTTCCTATGTCCCTGTATGGAGTAGTTGAGGTGAATAGTATAGATGCACTTAAGGGGAAGCTAGATCAATACATGACGGAGCAAGGAATAGATTGATCTGCTGATAGGGTGAGCTGAAGAGGTGAGCGGAGTCATGTGGAGCATAAACACTGGTTTATTTCTGTGCTGTGTACTCTACGTCACTCCATAATTTGCAGCTCCAATAACATAAGGCTGTTGCAGTCCTTTTTCTCAGCAATTTTTGATCTAATTTCTTTGCCTTGGAGGATTACCGAAGCAAATTAGTTCCAACAAGCCTTTAGTGCTCTCTGTCATTCATTCATTCTTTTGTGGGCTTTTGCAAAGTGCTTTGATAAAGAACTGTTACTGCAACAAAGATTTAATATGTTTCTCATTTTCTATATCGTGCACCATATTGTGCCCAATTTTTGTCAGCTCGTTTCAAAGCTGTACGTCTTAAAGAAGGACAGAGAGGTGTGGGGAGGGTGTTCCAGAGTTTAGGGCCTCGGCAACTAAAGGCATGGCCACCATAAATGGTGGAGCAATTAAAACCAGGGATGTACAAGAGGCCAGAATTGGAGGAGTGCAGATATCTTGGAAGGTCGGAGGAGGTTACAGAGATAGGGAGAGGTGAGACCATGGGGGCATGTGAACTCAAGGAAAATATTGGAAAGGCTGGATTTAGAGGTTAAAAAAAGGCATGGATGTGAGTTGAAAGACAAATTCAGTGTGGTCCCAGGGGCGTCCCCCAGCGTACATAACACTGATCACTTTGCATCTGTTATTGAGCACTATTGAATTTAGGTCCTTTCATGTTTTCATGAGAGATCAGTAATAATTGCAGCTTTGCCAGTATCACTCGCATGCCAGCCATGGCTCAGTTGGTAGCACTCTCAACTCTGAGTCAGAAGTTTGTGGGTTTAAGTCCCACTCTAGAAACTTGAGCACAAAAACCTAGCTTGACACTCCCAATGCAGTACTGATGGACTTCTGCACTCTCAGAGGTGCTGTCTTTCAGATGAGACATTAAACTGAAGCTACATAGGTATAACAGATCCCAGGCTATTCTTTCAAAGAAGAAAAAGAGAGTTATCCCCAGTATCATAAGAACATAATAAGAACATAAGAACTAGGAGCAGGAGTAGGCAATTCAGCCCCTCGAGCCTCCCCCGCCATTCAATACCATCATGGCTGATCTCATTTCGGCCTCAACTCCAATTTCCCGCCCTCTCCCCATAACCTTTCAACCCGTTACTAATTAAGAATCTGTCTATCTCCTCCTTAAATTTATTCAGCGTCCCGGCATCCACTGCACTCTGAGGTAGTGAATTCCACAGATTCACGACCCTTTGAGAAAAGTAATTCCTCCTCACCTCTGATTTAAATCTACCACCCCTTAGCCTAAAACTATGGCCTCTCATTCTAGAATGCCCCACAAGGGGAAGCATCCGCTCCACATCTGCTTTGTCTATCCCCTTTAGCATCTTATATACGTCAATTAGATCTCCTCTCATCCTTCTAAAACCTAGTGAGTATAGGCCTAAATTATCCTAGCCAATGTTTATCTCCCAATTGGCATTGTTAACAAAAAAAGATCTGATTATTATCAGCTGTTTGTGAGAGCTTGCTGTGTGTAAATTGACTGCTGCGTTGCTACATTACAGTAGTGACTACACTTCAAATGCACTGGAGTGGTAATCTGAGACTTGGGCTAATAATACAGTGAAGGTGAGTTCAAATCTCACCATTGCAACTTGAGAATTTGAATTCTGTTCATAAGTTTTACTTTAAATCTGGAAATAAAAAGCTGGTATTTGTAAAAGCGACCATGAGGGTGTCAGATGGTTGCAAAGTGACTGCAGTCCCAGGCTAATATGATTTGCTCTAGACTACCTCTGAAGTGGCCTCGCAAGTCAGTTGGTTCACAGGGGTTCAGGAACTAATATGGGTCAGTATACTTCTGAGAATTTCTCAATTATATGATGACTTAAATTTCAAACTTCTTATGATATCTGATGCTCTTTCCACTCAGCTAGGGCATCGCGTGGTGAGAAAAACCCGGTTGCCCGTTATATTTACTGAGCCCGGTACCTGGCTGCTTTGTTTTTAAGAATAATTAAAATACAATGTGTGTGTGTGTGTGTGTTGGAGACACGCATGGTCAGGCAATTCTAACACTGTGCCTCGGGATCCTGAGCAGAAACCTGAGTCAACAGTGATTCCTCAGGGGTAATCACAACTATTGGTTTCTGAGCTCAACTGGAATCGGTTCTGAATCAGCAGCACAAGGCCAGCTGGAAGGGGATTTTAGTTATGAGAGTTGACAATTTTTAAGAAATTCAATTCAATAAAGAGCCAGCCCAAACACTTGACGCCGTATCTCACATGTATTAGAAGATTCTATCATTCCACAAGTTTGCTTCCCTCTCATCTCCTGAATAACTTTCGACATTGGAAAAAGACTCTCCTCTGATATCCTGCACATTAAGAATCCCACACAACGCAAATACTTATGACGCATTTTGATAGAGGGTTAAGCTTCCTCTACACTGTCCCTATCAAACACTCCCAGGACAGGTACAGCACGGGGTTAGATACAGAGTAAAGCTCCCTCTACACTGTCCCCATCAAACACTCCCAGGGCGGGTACAGCACGGGGTTAGATACAGAGTAAAGCTCCCTCTACACTGTCCCCATCAAACTCTCCCAGGACAGGTACAGCACGGGGTTAGATACAGAGTAAAGCTCCCTCTACACTGTCCCCATCAAACTCTCCCAGGACAGGTACAGCACGGGGTTAGATACAGAGTAAAGTTCCCTCTACACTGTCCCCATCAAACACTCCCAGGACAGGTACAGCACTGGGTTAGATACAGAGTAAAGCTCCCTCTACATTGTCCCCATCAATAACTCCCAGGGCAGGTACAGCACTGTTTTAGATACAGAGTAAAGCTCCCTCTACACTGTCCCCATCAAACACTCCCAGGGCAGGTACAGCACGGGGTTAGATACAGAGTAAAGCTCCCTCTACACTGTCCCCATCAAACACTCCCAGGACAGGTACAGCACTGGGTTAGATACAGAGTAAAGCTCCCTCTACATTGTCCCCATCAATAACTCCCAGGGCAGGTACAGCACTGGTTTAGATACAGAGTAAAGCTCCCTCTACACTGTCCCCATCAAACACTCCCAGGGCAGGTACAGCACGGGGTTAGATACAGGGTAAAGCTCCCTCTACACTGTCCTCATCAAACACTCCCAGGACAGGCACAACATGAGGTTAGATAAAACTCTCTCTACATGGGCAGGTACAGCATGGGTTAAAATTGAAAACTTTCATGTAATATTAGAGGCTTTTGAATAATTCAATCCCCCAAAGCGCCATTAGAAATCCTGGTGCCCATGTAATAAGAATAGAATTTGATTTATTTAGCATCTGTAAATCAGTGGCATATAACAAGACCCAAATTCCAACTCCTGTCTCCTTAAGGGCAGTCTCAAAAAAAAACCTGCAAGTAATGGAAAGATGTTTCACCATGCAACTGCTGAAATGTGCAACTGCACTGCCCAGGGATGGTTAGATAGAATGATATGAAGGGGGACAGTAACTAGATTTGTTTTGATAAAAGTCAATGTGTTGTCTTTTTAATAGATTTTCTTTGCATTGTTTGATTTTATTTTGAGTTCAGTGCCTTCATAACCTGATGAGTGTGACTCTAATTTCCATCCATTAGGGCCTCTGGCACCCCCTGTGTGTCCTGAGATCGGCGTTTCTCTTACCTATTGATCCCAATTGAACCAAGCAATTGGCAGAGACTACCCTGTTGACGTGGGGTCACCCGCCCAGGGAGGCAATCTGCTGGGCTCTGGTTGCACAATAGGTCAGCTCATTTAACTTTTCAAAATAACCTGGAGGTGTGAATCATCTGTGCTTTAAATGTCAAGTCTTTATAGTGGATGCAAAGTGGGAACAGGCACACTGAAACATCCATACAAGCCTATTACATAGTATTTACAGCACAGAAAGAGGCCATTCGGGGAGGCGGTGGCATTGTGGTATTGTCACTAGACTAGTAATCTAGAGACCCAGGGTAATGCTCTTTGGACCCGGGTTCAAATTGCATCATGACAGATGGGGAAATTTAAATTCAATTAAAAAAGACCTGGAATAAGTGTAATGATGACCATGAAACCATTGCTGATTGTCTTAAAAACCCATCTAGTTCACTAATGTCCTTTAGGGAAGGAAACCTGCTGTCTTTACCCGGTCTGGCTTACGAGTGACTTCAACCCACATCAATGTGGTTGACTCTTTGCTGCCCTCTGAAATGGCCTAGCAAGCCACTCAGTTGTATCAAACCGCTAAAAACAAGTCAATAAGGAATGAAACCAGATAGACCACCCAGAATCGACCGAGGCACCTGAAACGACAACTGCAAACTCAGCCCTGTCGACCCTCCAAAGTCCCCCTTAATAACATCTGGGGTCTTGTGCCAAAATTGGGAGAGCTGTCTCACAGACTAGTCAAGCAACAGCCTGATATAGTCATACTTACAGAATCATATCTCATAGATAATGTCTCAGACACCACCACTATCACCATCCCTGGGTATGTCCTGTCCCACAGGCAGGACAAACTCAGCAAGGGTATACAGTCAGGAGGGAGTAGCCCTGGGACTCATCAACATCGACTCCAGACCCCATGAAGTCTAATAGGACCAGGTCAACTATGGGCAAGGAAACCTCCTGCTGATTACCACGCACCGCACCCCCCACCACCCCCCTCAGCTGATGAGTCAGTGCTCCTCCATGTTGAACATCACTTGAGGAAGCACTGAGGGTGACAAAGGCACAGAATGTACTCTGGTTGGGGGACTTCAATGTCTGTCACCAAGAGTGGCTCGGTAGCATCACTACAGATGGAGCTGGCCGAGTCCTAAAGGACTTAGATGCTAGACTGGGTCTGCGGCAGGAGGTGAAGGAACCAACAAGAGGGAAAAGCATGCTTGACCTCATCCTCACCAACCTGCCTGCCACAGATACATCTGTCCATGACAGTATCGGTAGGAGTGACCACCGCACAGTCGTTGTGGAGACGAAGTCCCGTCTTCACATTGAGGATACCCTCCATCATGTTGTGTGGAATTACCATCATGTTAAATGGGGTAAATTTTGAACAGATATAGCAACTCAAGACTGGGCAGCCAAGAGGCACTGTGGGCCATCAGCAGCAGCAGAATTGTACTCAACCACAATCTGTAACCTCATGGCCCGGCATATCCCCCAGTCTACCATTACCACCAAACCAGGGATCAACCTTGGTTCAATGCAGAGTCCAGGGGGGCATGCCTAGAGCATCACCAGGCATACCTAAAAATTATGGTTCAACCTGGTGAAGCTAGAACACAGGACTGCTTGCATGCCAAACAGCAGAAGCAGCAAGTGATAGACAGCTAAGCAATTCCACAATCAATGGATCAGATCTAAATTCTTCAGCCCTGCCACATCCAGTCATGAATGGTGGCGGAGAAGGCTCCACAATGTCCTCATCCTCAATGATGGAGGAGCCCAGAACATCAGTGCAAAAGATAAGGCTGAAGCATTTGCTACAATCTTCAGCCAGAAGTGCCAAGTAGATGATCCATCTCGGTCTCCTCTGGAGGTCCCCCAGCATCACAGATGCCAGTCTTCAGCCAATTCGATTCACTCTACGTGATATCAAGCAATGGCTGAAGGCACTGGATACTGCAAAGGCTATGGGCCCTTACAATACTCTGGCAATAGTACTGAAGACTTGTGCTCCAGAACTTGCCGTGCCCCTAGCCAAGCTGTTCTAGTACAGCTGCAACATTGGCATCTACCCGGTGATGTGGAAATTTGCCCAGATATGCCCTGTACACAAAAAGCAGGACAAATCCAACCTGGCCAATTACTGCCCCACCAGTCTACTCTAGATCATCAGTAAAGTAATGGAAGGGGTTATCAACAGTGCTATCAAGCAGCACTTGCTTAGCAATAACCTGCTCACTGACACACAGTTTGGGTTCTGGCAGGGTCAATCAGCTCCTGCCCTCATCACAACTTGATTCAAACATGGACGAAAGAGCTGAACTCCAGAAGTGAGGTAAGAGTGACTGCCCTTGACATCAAGGCAGCATTTGACCGAGTGTGGCATCAAGGAACCCTAGCAAAACTTGAGTCAATGGGAATCAGGGACAAAGTCTCCGCTGGTTGGATTCATACCTATCACAAAGGAAGATGGTTGTGGTTGTTGGAGGTCAGTTATCTCAGCTCCAGGACATCAGTGCAGGAGTTCCTCAGGGTAGTGTCCTAGGCCCCACCAGCTTCAGCTATTTCATCAATGACCTTCCTTCCATCATAAGGTCAGAATTGAGGATGTTCGCTGCTGATTACACAATGTTCAGCACCATTCGTGACTCCTCAGATACTGAAGCAGTCCATGTCCAAATGCAGCAAGATGTGGACAATATCCAGGCTTGGGCTGACAAGTGGCAAGTAACATTCACACCACACGAATGCCAGGCAATGACCATCCCCAACAAAAGAGAATCTAACCATCGCCCTGTGACGTTCAATGGGATTACCATCACTGAATTCCCCCACTATCAACATTCTGTGGGTTACCATTGACCTGAAACTGAACTGGACTAGCCATATAAATACTGTAGCTAGGAATCCTGCAGCAAATAACCCAGCTCCTGACTCCCCAAAGCCTGTCCACCATCTACTCAGCACAAGTCAGGAGTGTGATGGAATACTCAGTAATTGCCTGGATGAGTGCAGCACCTTCAACACTGAAGAAGCTGGACACCATTCAGGACAAAGTAGTCTGCTTGATTGGCATCCACAAACATTCACTCCCTCCATGACCGAAGGACAGTGTCAGCAGTATGTACCATTTACAAGATGCACTGCAGGAACTCACCAAGGCTCCTTAGGCAGCACCTTCCAAACCCACGACTGCTATCATCTAGAAGGACAAGGGCAGCAGACACATGGGAACACCACCACCTGGAAGTTCCCCTCCAAGCCACTCACTATCCTGACTTGGAAATATATCGCTGTTCCTTCACTGTCGCTGGGTCAAAATCCTGGAACTCCTTCCCTACATCACTGGGACTGCAGTGGTTCAAGAAGGCAGCTTACCACCACCTTCTCAAGGGCAATTTGAGATTGACAATAAGCGCTGGCCCAGCCAACGATATCCACATTTCATGAATTAATTAAAAAATAGACTGGCCTATGCCGCAAATGAGCTACCTCATATCCCTTGGAACACAAGCATTTTTAGGAGCAAATAAAACATTTTTGAGGCCTATTGGCTTGTCCTATTTGTGATACACCTCAACCCTGCGATTAGGAATATAGGGACCTATGGAAGGCCTCAGGTTCCCTGTTATTACCTTACCGGAAGGTCAAAGGTCAGCTTCCCCACATGCATTGTTGTTACAATCCTTTCATTCTCTCATTTCTCCAGTGTCCCCTCCCTTGCTTTTCTTTCTTATATTTTTTTCCTGTGTGGGTGAAGCTGCCTGCTTCTTTATCTTTGTCACAATGAGTACGCGAGGCCAGGTAATGTGGTCTATGTCTAGGCCAGTTATTTTCCAAGAATACTACATCAGGACTAGCTTACTTTGCTTGCTGCTGGAAAGCTTCCCTGTCCCTTCGTCTGTGCTCAGTGAACACCTCGCGCCAGCCAGAGTTCAGTGGCTCTGTGGAGGTGGAACTATACACACCACAGAAGCCAACTAATGACACAGCTCTGTGAAGCACGGCATTGGATTCCAAGGGCAGGAAAGAAGGAGGAACAAAGGAAGAAAGAGGTCCAAAGCACTTTACAGCCAATAAAGCCCTTTTGAAGTGTAGCCACTGCTGTAACATAGGGAAACGTGGCTGCCAAGTCAGGCACAGCAAGCTCCCACAGACAGCAAACAACAAAACCTTCTAAAGGTAGTGGACGGATAAATGTTGACCTGGGGAAAACTTCGAACTGGATCACCATTCTCTACAGAAGAAAAAGGAAGTATATTGAGTTTGCTGTATTATAGCTATTTTCATTTGTTCATGGGATGGGGACGTCGCTGGCTCGGCCAGCATTTATTGTCCATCCCTAATGGCTCTTTCAGGACTGAGTGGCTTGCTAGGCCACTTTGGAGGGCATTTAAGAGTCAACCACATTGCTTTGGGTCTAGAGTTACATGTAGGCCAGACCAGGTAAGGATGGCAGATTTCCTTCCCTAAAGGACATTAGTGAACCAGATGGGTTTTTACAACAATGGTTTCAAGGTCATTATTACACTTACTCCAGCTTGTATTTTTTTATTGAATTCAAATTTCACCATCTGTCGTGGTGGGATTTGAACCTGGGCTCCCAGAGCATCATCCCAGGCTACTGGATTATTAGCTCAATGACAATACCACTGCACAACTGCCTATATTTCTGCAATATGTCTAAGATTGCCCTAGCTCCTGAACAAACCAACTGCCTGTCTCATAGGGGAATTGTCGGTTGTTATTTGTCACCTGGAAGTATTTTGCTTGATGCTCTTGCGGCCTCAGGTCACTGGACTTGAGATCTTGCTTCAGCACATCCTGCCTGAGGTCAAGGTGGGTGTCAACACAACCATGGATTTATAAGATTTTTGCTTATTGCTGCATAGATTGAGTATGCTACTGATTGAATGAGGCATTTGAAGGGCCTTTCCATCTAGAGGACTAGAATACAAGGGGTGCAAGTCATGCTGCAGTTGTACAGAGCCCTGGTACTGGGCATTACTTATTATGAAGGCTATATTGGAATTGGATGGAATGCAGCATAGATTAATCAGAATGACACATGGACTCTCTCTCTCCAGGTATCATGCTCTAAGAGGGCATGGTGACCATGGGCTCTGTTTTCCATGTGCTGGTCTATAGTTATGCTTGGCAAGGTACTACAGTGTTTGCCATTATCTTCTGCAGGTTCTGACTGGCCGGGAGACTTTCCTGCTCTTACCACCTGCCATAGACGTATTGGAAGGATTTGCAGGTTGATAGCCAACCTGTTTGGTCATGTTATGAGCACACTTCCCATGGCCATCAAGTCGTGGAGTGGGACTCGAACGCAGAGCTTCTGGATGAGAGGCAGGGACACTACCCACTGCACCATAAGACCTCCTGACACCTGAATTCCACAGGTTAAATTATGAGGAGAGATAACACAAACTAGGGTTGTATTCTAGGGGTACACTGCAGGAACTCCCCAAAGCTCCTTAGGCAGCACCTTCCAAACCTATGACCACTACCATCTAGAAGAACAAGGGCGGCAGACACACGGGAACACCACCACCTGGAAGTTCCTCTCCAAGCTGCTCACCATCCTGACTTGGAAACGTAGCGCCGATCCTTCACTGTCGCTGGGTCAAAACCCTGGAACTCTCCCCCTAACAGCAATGTGGGTGTACCTACACCACATGCACTGCAGCGGTTCAAGAAGGCAGCTCACCACCACCTTCTCAAGGGCAATTAGGGATGGGCAATAAATGCTGGCCCAGCCAACAAAGCCCACATCCCATGGATAAAAAAAAATTCTCTAGAATTTAGGTTAGGGGGCGATTTGGTTGAAGAATTCCAGATATTAAAGGAAATATTGGACTAGGAACCAAAGCCTAAAGCCAGACCTTTCAGAGTGAAATTAGGAAACGTTCAGCCCAACCAATCCAAGCCGGTGTTTATGTTCCGTTCAACCCTCCTCCCATCTTTCCTCATCTAAAAATACCATTATAACCCTCTATTCACTTCTCTCTCAAACACTTGTCCAGCTCCCGCTTAAATACATCTAAACTATTCTCTTCAACCACTGCCTGCGGTCGCGAGTTCCATCTTCTCAACACTCTGGGTAAAGAAGTTTCTCCTGAAGGCCCGGTTGGATTTCTTGGCGACTACCTTATACTTATGGCCTCTAGTTATGATTTTCTCCACAAGGTGAAACATTCTCTATGTATTCACTCTATCAAAACCTTTCATAATTTTAAACCTATATTACCTCACCCCTCAGTCTTCTTATTTCAAAAGAAAAGAGACACAGCCCATCAATTCTTTCTTGATATGTATACCCACACATTGCTGGTATCATTCTTGTAAATCTTCTCTGCACTCTCTCCAGTGCCTCTGTATTCTTTTCATAATACGGCGACCAGAACTACATGCAGTGCTCTAAGTGTGGTCAATACAGACTTAGCATAACTCCCCTACTTTTCAGTCTATCCCTCTAGGAATAAATCCTTTTGCTTGGTTTGCTTTTTTATGACCTTGATACCCTGTCGCACAACTATTAGCAATTAGCTTATTTGTGCTCCGAGATCCCTCTGTCCCTCTACCCCACCTAGACTTGTGCCTTCCAAGTAATGAGTGACCTCCCTATTTTTCCTACCAAATATGCAACCTCAAATTTATCTGTGTTGAACTTCATTGGCCATTTATTTGCCCATTTTGCAAGTTTATTAATGTCTTCCTAAAATTTGTTACAGTCGTCCTCACAGTTGACTGTCACCCTGACTTGGTATCATCTGCTAATTTATAATTCCAAATACAAGTTATTAATGTAAATTGTGAACAGCAGTGATCCCAGCACTGATCTTTGTGGAACACCACTTCCCACCTTCTACCACTCCCACTTTCTGCTTTCTGTCTTGAAGCCAGCTAGCAATCTATTCTTCCACTTGTCCTCAGACTCCACATTCTCTGACCTTATTCATTAGTCTATTATTGGCACCTTTATTGAAGACCTTTTGAAAATTCAGATAAATTACATCTTACAACCATTGTTGACATTCTCTGTTGCTTCCTCAAAAAAATTAAGGATTTATAAAAAAAGATTCCTGTTAACCAAAGATATTAAGAGATCACAGCACTGAATATAGAGCACTGAAGCAAGCCTTTCAGCCCAACCAATCTATGATGGTGACAGCAAGTTCTACATTCCCATTACTCTGAGTAAAGGAGTTCTTTTGGAATTCTCTATTCTCTTGCTTGGTGAATATCTTATATTAATGGCCTCCAGTTTTGGCCTCTTAAATTGATGGTCTTTTGTTCTGTCTTAATTAGCCGAAGTCTGTGAGCAACCATAGGCATCTCTCTTTGTTAAACAGAGACAAATGGTTATAGTTTGAGGGGCATCACTGTATATCAAGTGTGGCTGAAGAGGAATCACTCCGCTCTTGTCACCTGCCATGGTATGTTGGGACGAATAGCAGGTTAATAATCAACCTGTTTGGCCACGTCATGAATTCTCCTTCCGTCACCAACAAGTCCTGGAGTGAGACTTGAACCTGGAACTTCTGGCTCAGAGGCACTGTAAGGGTGGTCCGAATCGCTCCCACTCCCTCGGTTCTAGACCTTGGACTTATTTGGGGGTTGTGACAAAGTGCAGCAGACAACTGGTTTTGGTGCAAGAAAAAGACTGTGTTTATTGAAGTCACAAATGAACTTATAACATTAGGATTACACTAAGATTATACAGACTTACAAAGTACACTTAGTTAAGAATGGGGAACACATGGCATAACGAGGGAAAATCACGCTACTAATCCCCTTACCCTTGTCCCACCCCCAAAACCTAACTAAATTGAACTAGGAGAGGTCAGAAATCATGTTCACCAACCAGGGATCCTTGACAGTTCGAAATCCAGCCAGGTGAGCCGGTTGCAGTTTTGGGGTACACTCTTTGTGTCCTCTGGGGCCTGCCATCCCCACATGGTCCTGGTCTGTGGAATCGGCGAAGATTCTTCAGTTGGGTGGAGGGCGCGGTTGTGGGTGGTCGATCTTCGTGGAGGGCTGCGGTTGCGGCCTTGTTGTCTTCGGTTGAGCCTGCTACCCCGTGCCCCTCGCCGTGATGTTGCCTGCGGGCCTGCAAACCTCCAAATCTCCTCCCTCCGCTTGGCTCAGCTCCCTGCTTAAACTCGGTTTCAACCACCCCCAACTGCTCACTGCCCAAAACCGCTCACTTCAGATCTGCCGGCCCAGTTATACTGTTTTTTTTCAAATTTCTTATCTCAATCCAAATCAAGGTTAGTTCTTTGTTTGATTTTGGAGGGCTTCCCCAGGTGATTGTTGTCTCGTTGTTTTTAATGGGCTCACCTGATGTTTATCATTGTCTTCCTGCCCCCGTCACTAGTCTTGAACTGAAAGCTATTGTATATGTGGAGTATTGATGGGTTCGCATAATTGCATTGATTGTTGTCTTCCTGCCTTAGTAGTTAGTAGCGATTATTTAAGCAAGATTTTGATGGGTTTTAGTTTCATGTAAGATGAAAGTCTTTCTCTGGGTTGATTGTTTTAAAGGGAAGAATGAATATTCTGTCTCCTCTCATTGTCTGGTTTCAGGTAAAAGTCCAATAGTCATATCCTTGTTGATGATATGAAAAATGTGGGAATTTTGAGAACCCTTCAGCACAGACACGAGCCGCAAGAGCTCTGGTTTGTAGTCCCATAGAATCGTAAACACGGAGTTTGATTTTCTGACGGACGTTGGGATGCCAGCATCAGGCCCATATGGGAGTCCCAAGCCTGCCCATGTTTTCAGCTTAGCCGCTGACAAGATCTCCTGGGAGACAGACTCCTAATTGGCTCCTTCTGGAGGGCTCCTAGTGGGGAGGGTGGGGTGGGGGATCTCCTATATGACACTCAATGGTTCACAGTGAGGACCACCCCCCCCCACCCCAACCCCACCCAACCAGTGTCAATGGCCAACCCTGTGCTATGGTGGTGGTGATAGAGTTTGCACTCCCCCGATCACCAGGGCTTGCCTGCCTGGTGCCGGCACAATGCATAAAAATTTAAGTCTCTTCAAGGGCACCTCAACATGGAGGCTCACTCTCCTTCCTGTAGCCTCAGTCATGGCCACCTCTGTTGATGGCGCTGCCAAGTTGCCGACCCTCCAATTGGGCTGGCAGCTCTTGGAACTGTCCCCAATTGGTTGGCTGTCCCAGTGGCTGCCCATAAAATGCCACCCAAGGTTCCGCTGCCCATCAGTGTGGGTTTGGGTCCTGCTTTCAGTCCTGGCAATAGGAAATTCCTGGAAAATTCAGCCTTATGTGGATAAAATAACTCAAACTATGATATTGGGCCTACATAATGTTGTTGATACGGAGCTTCTTTCCCACTAAGCTACTCATGTATCATTGGTAGCTATCTTGCAATATTGCTCATGGTAAATCAGAGACTGTTACTATACAACTCAGAATATATTATTTTGCTGCTGAGGTGCAGCTAATTTTAACATCCTTTTAAGAAATGACTTGTAATTCTATAGCATCTTTCACAACTTAAGGACATCACCACTTTGCAGTCAATTCAATACTTTGTGAAGTGTAGCCACTGTTGTAGTGTAGAAAATGTAGCAACCACCTGGTGCACAGCAAGGTCCCACAAATAGCAGTATGATCATGACCAGAAAATGTGTGTTTAAGTGTTGGTTGAGTGATAAATATTACCCAGGACACCAGGGAGAACTTCCCTACTCTTCAAAGTAGTACCAAGGAATCCTATACATATGCAACAAGAAAGATGGGGCATCTGCTTACTGTCTCTTCTGGAAAGATGGCACGTCCAATGGTGCAGCACTCCTTTGGTACTGCACTGGGAGGGTCAACCTAGATTTTGTGCTCAAGATTCTGAAGCGGTGTCTGAAACTACAACCTGCTGACTCAAAGACGAGAGTGCTACCAGGTGAGCTGCAGCTGGCACCTAGGCCACAAAGTCCAATCGATATAAATCCTGTGGTCACTTGGAGGTTAATAGTTATTTCCAGATTAGCAGCAGGTGCTGATAAAGATTTTGCTCTTGGTGGGGTGAAGCCAGCATTCCCCTTTTCATATCCTTTGCACCTAAATTCTAATGGTCGCACCTCACGTGGAAGACATGGTTTGATGGCACAACAGTGAGACATTTGATCAAATCACAGGATGTTACAGCACAAACGGAGGCCATTCAGCCCTTTGTGCCCATGCAGGCTCCTTGAAAGAGCTATCCAATTGGTCCCACACCCCCATTCTTTCCCGATGGCCCTGAACATTTTTACCTTTCCCCTTTGGAACTTATTACCGACTCTGCTTCCTCCACCCTTTCAGGCAGTGAATTCTAGATTCGCAACCACTCGCTGCAAATGAAAAATTATCATCTCCCCAATGTTTCTTTAGCCAGTAGGCAGATGGGTGGACAGATGCATGGAAGCTGATTGCTCGGATGAATAGGCATACAGGTAGATAAATAAATATGCAGCCATTGGTCAAAGTCACGCAGACAGATGGATAACCATTGTTTCTCGTCACCTTGCTCTCTTGTTCTTCCTGAGGTGCATCTCCTCTCTGCATTGTGAAGCAAAGCCTGATTGGGACCATGGGACTTAATATAAAAGTTGGTAACGCTGAACTAAAGTGCCAGCATTCTGACTGAATGCTCATATAGAACAGATGTTTCTCGTAGCTGTAAGCTTTTTCCTCACTGTTTGCACCTTTCAGTCAGAGCTTGATGGATTTAAGATACAGCCCAAGGCAGTCATTATAACATCTTTGGCAGCAACATAATTGCAATGTTTCCCCACCCCCTTTCGTGGTTCCAAGGGGCCAACATCTGTTCGGATTAATTAGAATGAATGTTTATCTAAATTAGCTTTTAATCAGTTTGATTGCTAATCTTTTGAGGTTCAAACATCTGGAATTATACTTTCATAATATCCAGAGGATTTCATCATTAAACTGTGTTTCTGTCCCGAGAGAAAAAAAAAACCTTCCTCTTTGTACTTTTGATAATCTCGAGCTCATCAAGGTGAAGGATGTTAGTGTAGGGGATTAACACAATTTCCAATTTGGCTCTTGGTGTCACTCCTCAAGTCAGATACAACATGGGTTAGATCCAGAATGAGGTACATAATTGCAGTATGACACATTGACATAGACGGCTTCCATTATACATGGGACATAAGAATTTAAATTGAGGGGAGATTTAATAGAGGCACTCAAAATCATGAAGGGTTTTGATAGAGCGAATAAATAGGAACTGTTTCCGTTGGCAGGAGGGTTGGTAACCAGAGGACATAGATTGAGGGATTTTAATAAATATTTGAAGGATGGAAATTTGCAGGGCTATGGGGAAAGAGCAGGGGTGCAGGAGTAATTGGATGGTTCCTTCAAAGAGCCAACACAGCACGATTGGCCAAATGGCCTTCTGCTGCTGTTTCATTCTATAGGAATAGAAATATGAAAATAAAGACCGAATATCTAAATTGAGATTGTGGACTGAATCAAGCCTACACACTCTGGTCCAGGTATTCACTGCCCTCTGGCTCTTCATCAGCTGAACACTGCAATTGGGTTTAATTCAATCCCAGTAATGCCACGAGAGATCAGCCAATATTGTACCCTAGACATTATACCTTATACAAAAAAGAGAAAGACTATTTATATGGCACCTTTCATTACCTCAGAATAGCCCAAAGTGCCTTACAATGAATTACTTCTAAAGCATGGTATTACAGACAGGGGAGAGATGATAAGGTGGTTCCCCCTTTTTTCCCATCTTTCTACTAACCACACAAGATTTTTTTAAACAAGAAATGTTTTAACCCCTTGAGTCCTCTGGCTTTCAATAATAGACACAATCCAGGCTTTCGCATAAGTTTTAAAGTCAAGGAAAGAATAAACGCTTATTTCTCAGCACTTGAAATGAAATTCCAACAGCACCCCTCACTTATTCACACAAAACACACAGACACGAGAAAAGATGGTTACAAATGATGTAGCATGCACTTGGATGGAGGAGGATGCTCCACAAATATCCACATCCTCAACGATGGAGGAGCCCAGCACATCAGTGCAAAAGATAAGACTGAAGCATTTGCTACAATCTGCAGCCAGAAGTGGCGAGTGGATGATCCATCTCGGCCACCTCCGGAGGTCCCCCAGCATCACACGTGCCAGGCTTCAGCCAATTCGATTCACACCACGTGATATTAAGAAACGGCTGAAGGCACTGGATACTGCAAAGGCTATGGGCCCTGACAATATTCCAGCAATAGCACTGAAGACTTCTGCTCCAAAGCTTGCTGCGCCCCTAGCCAAGCTGTTCCAGTACAGCTACAACACTGGCATCTACCCGGCTATGCGTAAAATTGCCCAGTCATGTCCTGTACACAAAAAGCAGGACAAATCCAACCCAGCCAATTACCATCAGTCTACTCTCCATCGTCAGTAAAGTAATGGAAGGTATCATCAACAGCGCTATCAAGCGGCAGTCGCTTAGCAATAACCTGCTCACTGGCGCACAGTTTGGGTTCCGCCAGGGCCACTTAGCTCCTGACCTCATTACAGCCTTGGTTCAAACATAGACAGAAGAGCTGAACCCAAGAGGTGAGGTGAGAGTGAGTGCCCTTGACATCAAGACAGCATTTGACCATGAGTGGCATCAAGAAGCCCTAGCAAAACTGGAGTCAATGGGAATCTGTGGAAAATTCTCAACTAGTTGGAGTCATACCTAGCACAAAGGAAGATGGTTGTGGTTGTTGGAGGTCCAACATCTAAGCTCCAGGACATCACTGCAGGAGTTCCTCCGGGTAGTGTCCTCGGCCCAATCATCTTCAACGGCTTCATTAATGACCTTCCTTCCATCATAAGGCCAGAAGTGGTTTGCTGATGATTGCACAACGTTCAGCACCACTCACGACTCCTCAGATACTGAAGCAGTCTATGTCCAAATACTGCAAGACCTGGACAATATCCAGGCCTGGGCGGACAAGTGGCAGGTAACATTCGCACCGCACAAGTGTCAGGCAATGACCATCTCCAACAAGAGAGAATCCAACCATCACCCTTTGATGTTCAATGGCATTATCATCACTGAATCCCCCACTATCAACATCCTGGGGGTTACCATTGACCAGAAACTGAACTGGACCGGCCATATAAATACTGTGGCTACAAGCGCAGGTCAAAGGCTAGGAATAGTGTGATGAGTAACTCACCTCCTGACTCCCCAAAGCCTGTCCACCATCTACAAGGCACAAGCCAGCAGTGTGATGGAATACTCCCCACTTGCCTGGATGAGTGCAGATCCCAGAACACTCAAGGAACTTGACACCATCCAGGAGAAAGCAGCCCG
This sequence comes from Cetorhinus maximus, assembly GCF_964194155.1. NCBI lineage: Eukaryota > Metazoa > Chordata > Chondrichthyes > Lamniformes > Cetorhinidae > Cetorhinus > Cetorhinus maximus. Next base: position 98,887,488 of record NC_135894.1, read on the forward strand.
CTTGATTCGCACCACATCCACAAACATTCACTCCTTCCACCATCGGCGCACAGTAGCAGCAGTGTATACCCTCTAAAAGATGCACTGCAGGAATTCACCAAGGCTCCTTCAACAGCACCTTCCAAACCCATGACCACTACCATCTAGAAGGACAAGAGCAGCAGATGGATGGGAACACCACCACCTGGAAGTTCCCCTCCAAGTCACTCACCATCCTGACTTATATATTGCAGTTTCTTCACTGTCGCTGGGTCAAAATCCTAGAACTCCCTTCCTAACAGCACTGTGGGTGTACCTACACCACATGGACTGCAGCGGTTCAAGAAGACAGCTCACTGCCACCTTCTCAAGGGCAACTAAGGATCGGCAGTACATGCTAGCCCAGCCAGTGAAGCCCACATCCCATGTATGAATAAAAAAGGAATCCAAAGGATACTTTAACTTGTAGTTTTCGAGATGCTAGCTGGAAACATTACAGGCCTGATAACTCTCTTTTGGTTCACTGAAGACAATGGAGGTTGGAAGTTCCTGGTGGTTAATTCAGAGAGGCTTACTCCTGGCTACAGTAGGTTTCTGGCTTGGTTTTTGCCAAATCAGTGGGTAAGAAAGGATAGCCCCACATTTTCTGCCCATTAGGTTCTAGGCAGGGACGTTTCTTTTGCTGGGTGAGATCTCTTTCCCTTGTGGTCTCCGTCACTCAGAATAACTGACTGACCTGGGGCATCTCATGGTTTGACTCGATAAGGTGTTTCTTACCTCAAGCTAGTTTCTGTCATATAAGCTCAGTATCAGTGTTCCCATTGTCCATACAAATGGTTCCTGATGATGGTTAGAAAGAACACAATGGTTTGAACCTTGCCCATTTGCATCTCATTATGATTGAATAGGTTTTCTTGACACTCATTTTGTAGAATTTCAATGTGCAGATACTAAGTCTGGGCGCCACTATTTCTCAGTTTTTGTAGGCATTTAGACAATGGTAAGTGTTGACTCCACAAGAGAGATCTATTGCATTCTAATGTCTCATCAATAGAATGCCTGGAAAAAGGTTGTTTACATTTTAATGTCCTGTCCAGACCAGCAGGTTTCTTCCATGCTCAGGCAGTTTTTCATGTATATTTGCAGACATGGGGGAAGGGGAGGTCACCTGACCCCCCTGGACTTCATCTTGTGTCAAGGTAAATTGCCCATTTTCATTCTGCTTTTTAAAAGCAAAGTATCCCTCTTTTTCATAACCTCACAGGCATAATTGTGTTCACTGCAGTAATGTAAGAAATGTGAGAGCTATTTTGTGCACAGCAAACTCCCAACAACAGCAATATGAGAAATTACTGTTGGATGAGGTATAAATATTAGTCAGAATTCTCCTGCTCTTCTTTGAAATAACGTATTGTGACATTTTGCAACCACTTGAGAGGGAAAATGGGGTCTCATCTCATCAGAAAGACAGTACCTTTGACAGTGCAGACTCCGTCAGTATTTGAACCCATAACCTCTGACTCACAGGTGAGAGTTCTTTTAACCACCAACCCATGGTTGATACCAAGGACCAGATTTTCACTCCTGAGATGGATACCTTGAGTTGGGAAATTTCTTGATTTGGCAGACCCACCTCAGTTTAAAAGGCCCTATTATGGGCCATGTGGAGATGAAAAAAATAACCCTAAAAACTAATACAGCTCTCACAAATATACACTTGATAGTGAAAAAAACTCCCATTCATGAAACCCATTCAAAGCTTTTAAATCTTCTCAAGTGGTTTACCTGTTATAAAAACAAACACATGTCTATTCAGTAGACACAATGAAGACAGCTAATCCTTTAATAGCATCTTTAAACCATCAATCAATCTGTGAACTCAGAACCCTCTGCAGAGATAATTGTAGTTTTTGAACCCTAATCAAGCATCCATAAGGACATAATGACAGCCCTTAGAACATTTCAACAATGAACTCTATTGCGACTGTGAAATAGATGTCTTTTTTCTAACCTACACCAGATAGCCTGTCAATCAAAGCAATCAGAAAAACGATTTTTTTTAGCTCTGACTGACAGCTTAGGCCTGTTTTTCCCCAAGTTTAAAGAGCAGGGTATTTAAAATACATCAGATCATGACGCTTAAACATACCTTATCCATCCTTCAAAAGTGTTTACATCAACCCATCAATTCATGATTCCCACACTGTGGGTTAAAGACCTTGGAACAGTCAAAATGGGGTCTGTTTGAACTCAGCACTAAATTCAAATGGCACTGCTGAGGTCGGGATTCCTGTCTGGCAAAAATTGGATCTGCCAGAAATGAGGTTGGGGCTTCTGCATCTGGGTTCTGCCCGCCATTTTTTAAAGGCCCATGGTGTTTTCCCGTCTCTGCGAGAAAACAGCCCCAAGTTTATCAGAGTCTTTTCTAATGTGCCATCTACTGTAAAGGGTAACGCCTTCAAACATAAGAGTACTCCAACAGGCTACTCATTTCTATGCAATAAGCATTGTGTTAACTGACATGCATGGTTGAGGGCAAGGCAAGGAACACTACTCTCTCGAAATTATTCCAATAATTCTCAAACCATCGGGCACTTTAGAGATGGACAGGCTGTTGCTACCCCATAGCATGTTGTAAAAAAGTAATAGAGATATTCTATTCATTGACTTTTCATTCACGTAGGATGATGAGGCTGAGGTTTGGGCCCTCTCAGAACATCAAGATTCCATTTCCTCTGATTAGTTTCTGTGAGAGAGTGTGACAGTTACAAAGCGCAGTCTGTAGTAACTCACACAGAATAAGACCTTGACACTTACGCTGAATTTTCTCAGCCTGGAGGTCACAGGGAGACCCTGAGAAGACTTTTCATTTCCATTATCGGAATAAGCTGCTTGGAAACCATCTTGTAGTGACCGAAATAAATCACAATTAATGCTGGGGAGCCTGTATGAAAATAATAGCACACAGAGCGTTCTGTTATATCATTACAAAGCCTGCTGAGATCTCTGCCAGTGCACAGTGCAGTCCTGATCCCCTGACAGGAGGTGACCATGATGAGGAAAATAGAGCTTTGGGTTCCTAGTGGGGTCTCTGATTCCCAAGGGCAAAATTAACCTGCGCAAACTGGTTGATCCCAGCTCCTGTAGGAACTCATTATTTGCTGCCTTTTTGCCCATCGTCTTTCCGTTGTATCAGGTGGAGATGATGGAGCTAGTGCATCTCAATAAAGCATGCCATGTGAGGGAATTGGATGCATCCTTGATGAATGTAAAATGTCTTTGATGATTAATTGCCTCAAGGATGTGCTTTCACTTTTATTTTTGAAAAGCTGTTTGTAAGAGATGATTTTTTTTCTTGCTTCCCCACTCAGTTAATTTCTGACTGCAGCTCGCTATGGTGGTACAGATTGCTCCTGGCGCCTTGTTTGACTAACTATTCTTCATGCGTTATCCTTGATACTGATTGCAGGCAGACTGTTCCACCATGGAGGAACATCATAGCCCTGCCCAATCCTGCACTCTCACAGGAAGCACTAGATGGCAATCAGGGGTAGGAACCCTGACTGATTTCCTATACCTTCCCCAGAAGCAAACTCACTAGACTTTTGTGTGTGTGTGTGTGTGTGTGTGTGTATATGTGTGTGTGTGTGCCTTTGTGTCTGCGTTTGTGTACATTGTCCATGTGTACATGTGTGTAGCTGCACATGTCTTTTTTATTCATTCACGGGATGTGGGCTTCGCTGGCTGGGCCAGCATTTATTGCCCATCCCTAGTTGCCCTTGAGAAGGTGGTGGTGACCTGCCTTCTTGCACCGCTACATGTGTGCATGTTATTTACATGTATGCACATGTGTGTCTGTGCATGCACATGCGAATGTGTGTGCATCTACGTGTGTTGCGTATGTCAACATGTGTGCACGTGTATATGTATGCATGCAAGTGTGTGTGTGTGTGTGTGTGTCCACATCTGTGTGCGCGCACATGCCTGTCTTGGTGTATGGGTGCCTCCGTATGTGTGTGCGTGTCCACGCCTGTGTTTATATGTTTGTGTCTTCGTGCACACATGCATGTAGGCATGTGCTCTGTGGATTTATTTGTGTTTGTGTATATTTGTATTGTCATAGACGCTGCCCAGCGATGACTTTTGGGTGTAATATATTCAGGCTTGCTGACGATACAAAGCTGGGTGGGAAAGTAAGCTTTGGGGAAAATGTAAAAAGGCTGTAAAGGTAATTAGGCTGGTTAAGTGATTGGGCAGGAAGGTGGCAGATGGAATATAATGTAGGGTAGTGTGAAATTATACACTTTGGTAGGAAGAATAGAAAAGCAGAATATTTTTTAAAATGTGACAGACTAGTAAATGTCAGCAGTCAGATGGGTTCCGGTGTCCTTGTACACGAATCAAAAAAAGTTTGCATGTAGGTACAGCAAGGAATTAGAAGACAGATGCTATGTTAGCCTTTATAGCAAGGGAGTTGGATTATAAGAGGAATGAAGTTTGTTGCAATCGTAGAGGGTTTGGTGGGGCCGTGTCTGGAGCGCTGTGTACAGTTTGTTCTCCTTACAGAGCAATATATGTGCCTTGGAGGGGGGTGCAGCGAAGGTCTATCCAATGGGCTACCCAATGAAAAGAGATAAAATAGAATGGGCCTATATTTTCTGGAGTTTAGAAAAATGAGATGTGATTTCACTGATTTCACATGGGGATCAGCCAGGAAATTTGATGAAAAGTTCAACCATGATGTTTCTTGATGACTGAGCAGAATCGAGGGAATGCACCTATTTCTATTCCTTATGTTCTTATATAAACATACCAACATACAAATTAGAGCGGGAATAGGCCACTTGAGCCTGCTCCGGCGTTCAATAAGATCATGGCTGATCTAATTTTAACCTCTTGCCGAACCCCAATAACCTTTCACCCTCTTGCATATCAAGAATCTATCTACCTGTGCCTTAAATATATTCAAAGACTGCCTCAGCCAACTTTTGAGGAAGAGAATTCCAAGTCTCACAACCCTCTGAGAGAAAAAAAATCTCCTCATCTCCGTCTCAAATGAGCGATCCCTTATTTTTAAACTGTGACCCCTCGTTCTCGGTTCCCCCACAAGAGGAATCAACCTTTCCACATCCACCCTGTCAAGACCCCTCAGGATCTTATGTGTTTCAATCAATTCACCTCTTACTTTTCTAAACGCCAGTGGATACAAACCTTGTCTGTCCAGCCTTTCCTCATAAAACAACCCGCCCATTCCAGGTATTAATCTAGTAAACCTTCTCTGAACTACTTCCAATGCATTTACGTCTTTCCTTAAAGAAGGAGACCAAACTGTAAACTGTACTCCAGATATGGTCTCACCAGTGCTCTGTATAACTGAAGCATAACCTCCGTACTCTTGTATTCAATTCCCCTTGCAATAAACGATAACATTCTATTAGCTTTCCTAATTACTTGCTGTACTTGCATTCTAACGTTTTGTGATTCATACACTAGGACACCCAGATCCCCGTGTATCTCAGGGCTCTGCAATTTCTCACCATAGAGATAATATGCTTCTTTTTTATTCTTCTTGCCAAAATGGACAACCTCGCATTTTCCCACATTGTACTCCATTTGCTAGAGCTTTGCCCATTCACCTAGTCTATCTATATCCTTTTGTCGCTTCCTTATGTCCTCTTCACAACTTACTTTCCTACCTATCTTTGTGTCATCAGCAAATTTAGCAACCATACCATCGGTCCCTTCATCCAAAACATTTATATAAATTGTAAAGAGTTGAGGCCCCAGCCCACCAGAAAATGACCCATTTATGCCTGCTCTCTGTTTCCTGTTAGCTAGCCAATCTTCTATCCATGCCAATATGTTACCTCCTACATCATGGTCTTTTATTTTCAGCAATAACGTTTGATGTGGTCCCTTATCATAAGCCATCTGGGAATCTAAGTACAGCACATCCACTGGTTCCCCTTTATCCACAGCACATGTGACTCCTTCAAAGAACTCCAGTAAATTGGTTAAACATGGTTTCCCTTTCACTAAACCATGTTGAATCTGCCTGATTACTTTGAATTTATCTAAATGCCCTGCTGTAACAACTTTAATAATAGCTTCTAACATTTTCCCTCGGAAAGATGTTAAGCTGACTGGTCTTTAGTTCCCTGCTTTCTGTCTCCCTCCCTTTTTGAATAGAGGAGTTACATTTGCTATTTTCTAATCTAATGGGACCTTCTCCGAATCTAGGGAACTTTGGAAAATTAAAACCAATGCATCAACTATCTCACTAGATACTTCTTTTAAGACCCTAGGATGAAATCCATCAAGATCCAGGGACTTGTCGACTCGCAGTTCCAACAATTTACTATGTACCAATTCCCTGGTGATCGTAATTTTCTTGAGTTCCTCCCCCCGCTTCCAATTCCTGATTTACAGCTATTTATGGGATTTCCATGACTCTGCCTATCTAATTCATCTCCCTTCACAGGCTCTGTACCACTCTACCTGTCACACCAACCCACTGTCGCACCCCTCCACCCCATTTCCCTTGTGAGGGAAAATTCTGCTTAAACATCTGGTTCCCAAAAATAATCGAACATAAATCATACAGGTGACCTCAGCTGATGTCCGCATGGGCAAGCTTTCCATATATGGGGGTGGGGGCGTGCAGAGTCATCAGGAGATAGAGGTCAGGAGATGTAAACCCTAGTTCAACTCTAGCAAGATGCCAGTTGTGTCATTCTCACTCCCGATCCAGCTATGCCACTCACCTTTGGCCAATGATCTTTGCCAAATATCCTTGCATTCAAGTTCTTCCAGATCTCCAGGCCATTCAGCCCACCTGGTCAATGCTGATACTTATGCTCCACAGGAACAGCCCCCCACCCACTCTAATTTCCTAGTTCCACCCTTCCCTCTTTATCCCTCTACTCACTTCTCCCTCAAGCATCAAGCACCCCTTGCCTGTGCCAATAATTAAAGGTAGTACTCTCCAATCTCAATTAAACATAATCTGCTGGAGATCTGTCGGACACAGGAAAGAAAGACAATATAAGGACTGACTTACATTGGCTGCGGCAGTGCCTCAACCTTCAAAATTCTCCTCCTTGTTTTCAAATGCCTCCATGGCCTTTATCCCTCCCTAACTCGATAACCTCCTCCAGTGCCCTGAGATCTCTATGTTTTCACCAGTTCTGGCCTCTCGCACATCTCCAATTTAACTCTCTCTGTGATTGGTGGCCGTGCCTTCAGCTGCCTGGCTCTAAACTTTAGGATCCCTCTCCTACACATTCCCACCTCTCTCTGCTCCTTTAAGAAACCTCCCAAAACCTACCTTTTTGACCAAGTTTTTGGCCAGCTGTCCTAATATCTTGGCTTGGTGTCAAATTCTGTTGATCATCGCTCCCGTGAATTGCCTTGGGACGTTTTACTACTTTAAAGGTGCTATATGAATGCGAGGTTTTTCTGCACTACCTAACTCTGGTACAGGCCTGGGAGCAGTGAACCGTCGCAGGGAAAAGGATATGTATTTACCTCAAATCAAATTTTGCTATCAAGTGTCCGAGAGCCACATTAACCTTGCCTGGTCAAATTAGTTCCAAACCTGTGGAAAGACATTATTTTGACGGGTATGTACAAGGTTTTAATCTGCTGCTTTTGCAATGTATTTAAATATTAGGAAGATGATGAATGTAACACGTCTCCCAACACCACAGATTGACGTATTCTTTGCTGCTGCAGCTTATAGCCTGACAGCTGAGCTTGTGATTAATCATTACCATCTGCCCAGTGAAAATTGCACCTCTCCAGGGGTAGTTAAACAACACTGCGTTCTTGCTGAATGTTGAGGCTGAAAGTGGTTGCTGTGAGGACTCAGTGTAGAATTATTTTAAGTTGTCTCAGCTCAGGTAGACCAGGCTTGTATTCCCTTGAGTAGAGATTAAAAGATGATCTCATTGAGGCGTTTATAATTAAAGGATATAATCTGTGTAATAGGCAGAAACTATAGCTCTGGCATGTCACGTTGCTTGTCTTACATCCAGTACTGAATGAGCAGAAATGTCTTCCAATTAATTAAAACGAAGACCAAAGCCATTCTCTCCGGGCCCTGCCACAAACTCTGCACTCTCTGCTTTTTTTTTCATTTGTACAGGATGTGAGGTCCTGGCAAGGCTAACATTTATTGTCCATTTTTAGTTACCCTTAAGAAGGATACTGTGTGAGACTGAACCAGAGTGTTTGCAACCTTGGTGTCAATATTTGATATAGATGAGCTTCTGCTGGCCACATATCCATGCCATCACTAAGCTTGCCTAGGCTATTTCCCCCTCCATCACATTGCTTGCCCCTATCCCTATCTCAGCCTCTCTGCCGTTGAAACCCTCATCCATTCATTTGTTACTTCTAGGCTTGACGATTCCAATGCTCTCCTGGCACCTTCCACCCTTCGTAAACTTGAGCTCTTCCAATTCTCTGCCGCTGGTATCCTAACTCATGCCAAATACCGTTCACCCATTACCCCCATGCTGCTGGCCTACATTGGCTCCTGATCTGGTAACATCTTAATTATAAAATTCTCAGCCTTGTGTTCAAATTCATTCACGGCCTTACTCCTCCCCGTCTAACCTCCTTCAGCCTTGCAACCTTCCGAGATCTCGGGGCTTCTCCAGTTCTGAGCTCTTGGGCGTCTCCTTCGCTCCATCATTGGCCCATGTGCCTTCAGCTGCCCAGGCCCTAAGCTTGGGAATTTCCCCACTGAGATTCTCCACCCCACTATTGCTCTCAATCCTCCTATATGAAGCTGCTTAAAACCTACCACTCTGGTCAAACTTTTGGTCGCCTTTCTTAATGATTCTTCTGTGACTCAGCACCAATTTTAATTTGGTAACTCTGCTTTGAAGCATGTGGGGACATTTTACAACATTAAAGGTGCAGTTGATGCTGTTGCACGGAGACTGAGACCCAAGCCAAAGCACGAGGAACATGAGGGAATGGTGCTCTCTGGCAGTAGGGGGACTGTTTTGAGGTTTACAGGCAAGTTTGAAGGTTTCTGCCTTAGGATTGACTTCTCCCCTCTGATTATCCTAGAGTCTTCTAAAATTGAAGATGTATGTCTCAGTCACTTCTGTGAACAAAGCCCAGAGAGAAATCTCATACGGTACATTTCCTCTCCTCGTTTTGCTTCAGCTGGACTCAAAATTAACATGTTCATAATGCGTCCAGAATGCAAGGAGACCATGGTGCAGGCTCACTCTGACCAGCTAATGCCCTATGATGGATAGAATGGTTTCTGGACAGCAGAGTATTATGGGTAATGCAGCCAACACTGTTGACCAATTGCTGCAAGGGCTGACAGGTCAGGCAACCAATGGCAGGAGGTTAGGGTGGGTGGACACAGGAGACCATGTCATGAAATTGTCCAGAATTCTCTTTAAATGGAATTGGCAACCCGGCTTGCAGCCTGGAGTTGCCTCTGAAATGTGTCCAGTGTTTGTTGGCTTCTGCTTATCTTCGATTAAAGGTACCATCCCTGGTCATTGTCCTGAGCTTTCCCTTCACGATCATGACGAGAGTTGCCAACACTGGCTGGAAATATCTCCGGAGGTTTTGTCTCCTGACCTGTTATTTCCAATGCTCTCACTCCCACACTCCCGCCATTGGTCATGGGGCAGGACTATCTCATGGCCACCTCTTCCCCAATCCAATTGCAAAGCAAATAGACTATTCAATTCCTGATTTGGTGATTCTAGACACAGTCAAACAACATTTTTCCAAATCTGATGCTGTTCTAGCTATGAATAGCTATGTAAAATAGAACTTAAGAAAAACACACACCAAGGCTCCAAGTCAAACCTGGAAGCATGACAATCCTAACACTGAACCTGTTTCCCAGGTATACAGAAGTCTTACTTTATTTTCTTTTCCTCTATCATGTTAAATAACTTGTGTTCTCTGATATAACTCTTTAATCAATCTAATGGAATGTGTCTCAGCTTCTGCTCCTAGAGACAACAACATATACTGACCAAACAGGTACAGCACGGGCTTAGATAGAAGGGAAAGCTCCCTCTACAATACCCGTCAAACACTCTCAGGACAGGTACAGCATGGGGTTAGATACAGAGTAAAGCTCCCTCTACACTGTCCTCATCAAACACTCCCAGGGCAGGTACAGCATGGGGTTAGATACAGAGTAAAGCTCCCTCTACACTGTCCCCATCAAACACTCCCAGGGCAGGTACAGCACGGGGTTAGATACAGAGTAAAACTCCCTCTACACTGTCCCCATCAAACACTCCCAGGGCAGGTACAGCACGGGGTTAGATACAGAGTAAAGCTCCATTTATACTGTCCCCATCAAACGCTCCCAGGACAGATACAGCACGGGGTTAGATACAGAGTAAAGCTCCATTTATACTGTCCCCATCAAACACTCCCAGGGCAGGTACAGCACGGGGTTAGATACAGAGTAAAGCTCCCTCTACACTGTCTCCATCAAACACTCCCAGGACAGGTACAGCACAGGGTTAGATACAGAGTAAAGCTCCATATATACTGTCCCCTTCAAACACTCCCAGGACAGGTACAGCATGGGGTTAGATGCAGAGTAAAGCTCCCTCTACACTGTCCCTGTCAAACACTCCCAGGACAGGTACAGCACGGGGTTAGATACAGAGTAAAGCTCCTTCTACATTGTCCCCTTCAAACGCTCCCAGGACAGGTACAGCACGGGGTTAGATACAGAGTAAAGCTCCCTCTACACTGTCCCCATCAAACACTCCCAGGACAGGTACAGCACGGGGTTAGATACAGAGTAAAGCTCCATTTATACTGTGCTATTAGATACTCTCAGGAAAGGTACAGCACATAGGATTAACGAAAGGTCATTCAGCTGCTCTATCTTGTTCCTCCATTCAATTAGATCATAGTTAACCTTTAAATGAACTCCATTGACCCACCTTGGTTCCTTAACCCTCAACACTCTTTGCCGAACAAAAATCTATCAATCTCATTTTGAAAGTTTTGAAATGACCCTATAGCCTCAACAGCTTTTTGAGGTAGAGAATTGCATATTTCCACTACCCTTTGCGTGACGAAATGCTTCCTGACATCACCTTTGAACAGCCGGGCCCTAATTTTAAGGTTATGCCCTCTTACCCTGGAGTCCCCGCACCAGAAGAAATTATTGCTGTATGTTCATCAAGCAAGGATTTTAAGGATTATGGAGGTGGGTGAATGGTTCTGGGATACAGATACATGATCTAATTGAACGAGTACAAGGTCTTATGTTTCTTTTATGCATATGGTAATTTAAAAAATAGATTCATGGAATGTGGGTGTCGCTGGCTGGGCCAGCATTTGTTGCCCATCCATAGTTGCCCTTGAGAAGTTGGTGGTGAGCTGCCTTCTTGAACCGCTGCAGTCCATGTGGTGTAGGTACACCCGCAGTGCTGTTAGGGAGGGAGTTCCAGGTTGTACCCAGTAGCACAATGTGGTTTTTAGGTTTTTATATAATAATAATAAGGATAATAATAAGATAATAATAATATATAATAAGAATAATTATAAATAAGAAAGACTTACATTTAAATAACGCCATTCACAACCTCAAGACATCCCAATGTGCTTTACAACTAACGAGTTATTTTTGAAGTGTGGCCGGAATTTTCCAGCCCCACTGGTGTCGGGCATCATGGTGGGTGGGGTGGGGTGGGGTGGGGTGGGGGGGGAACGACGACAATATGGTGAGAAGGCTAAAAATTGGTTTCACACCATCGTGAAACCAGTTAGTGACCATCCGCACCGCCCGTCAATAGTGGGCCGCGTTTCCCACCGCCCCATATCGGGAACTAAATTTCAATACTTCAGCACCTCATGAGAAGCCCTGCTCACCGGAATCATCCCGCAACTCTGTGTCATCCTGTTTCCCAACTGTACATAAGCGATGTGCACCCGACGGGCTGCACTGCGCTAGGGACTGTGAGGTTCATTTGCCTACCTTGCTTCGGGCAGCACTCGCGGTCATCAACGCCAGACTTCACAGGCAGCACCATGTCACTTTTATGGGAGCTCATAGGCAGGTCTCTACCTATCAGATTCTGAGTGAAGAAGGGTCATACGGACTCAAAACGTCAACTTTGTTTCTCACCCCACAGATGCTGCTACACCTACTGAGCTTTTCCAGCATTTTCTGTTTTTGTTTCAGATTTCCAGCATCTGCAGAATTTTGCTTTTATCCAAAGTGATAATGACCAGAAGACCTGTTTGAGTGATTTTGGTTGAGGGATAAATCTTGGCCAGGACACCGGGGATAATTCCTCTGCTCTTCTTCAAAATAGGGTGAAAGGATCTTTTACATCCAGCTGAGGGGGTAAATGGGACCTTGTGTTAATATTTCACCAAGAAGTGGGAACTTTGCCAGTGCAGCACTCCGTCAGAATTGCACTGGAGTGTCAGCCTAGATTTTTGTGCTCAAGTCTTGGAGTATGATCTGAGCCCACCCACAGCCTTCTGATTCATGTAGTCGAATGTTGTAACCAGTGACACATGGTGTTTTGTTATGCAGCCCATGGTGGTTTTACAGAGAAGGTGTTACATGTAAAGCGTAAAATTTAAGCTGGGAATTCTCCACCACAACTGGTGTGTCAAGTAGAGGCAGAGGTAACTCTTTCGAGTTATCAACAGTCACAGATTGTAACTCTTTCGAGTACATTCACAGTTCTTGGTTTCCGGGAGTGGGACATGAACCCACAACCTTCTGATTCAAAGGCGAGGGTGCTATGAACTGAGCCACAGCTGACACCTCAGAGGCAGAGGTATGATGGACTGTGGGAGTGTGTGGTCAGAAGGGGAAACAGGTGTGTTTGTTGATGAGAGTAATGGGGCAGGAGGAAGTGGCAGGGAGATTATCCTCTTTAAGCCATTAACTGTATGTAGGCGTCATCGTTAAGGCCAGCAGTTATTGCCCATCCCCAATTGCCCCTGAGAAAGTGGTGGCAAATCACCATCTTGAGTACATCTGAGTGGCTTGCTAGAGCATTTCACAGGGCAGTGAAGAGTCAACCACATAGCTGTGGGCCAGACCGGGTAAGGATGACAGTAATGGTCACCATTACTCATAAGAGATTTTTATTCTTGTATTTATTTATTGAATTTAAGTTCCTCAGCTGCTGTACTGGGATTTGAACTCATGTTTCTGGATCGTTTGTCCAGGCCTCTGGACCACGAGTACAGTAACATAACCACTATGCTAACGCTATCCTATGCAAATGTAAAAGGAATGACAAAGCTCTACAAGCTACATGCTCCTTGCTCCAATAATATAAACAGTGACCTTGCAGCCCTCAGCAGTTCCCTGTTGTAGAGTCCTTTTCACATTCCACACACAAACGGGGGAGAGAGCTCATCCTGAGTGAGACACAGCCAGAGTGAGTGTGGGTATTGGCAATTTGGTGCACAGTGGGAATTTGGTGCAGAGGGGAAGAGGTGCTCTTTGCATTTTTTCCTTGCTATCCAACTTCTTAAATCTTTAGGGCGTGGTCTTGCCCTGCTGCAGCAGTAGAGGCTACAAGGGAAAGGAATGTCTGGTAAGTAGTGGGTAAGGTCGGGTAAGTATTTGCTATTTTAACCGCTTATAGTTTAAGGTCTTTTTGTGGCTTATAGTTTGTATATTCTATAGTAATGAGGATCTGGAAAGAAGGGCCCTAGAGTAATTGATTTAAAAGGTTTAATTTAAAGGGATAAGTCATGGCAGGAGAGCTCAAAGCCGTGGTGTGCTCCTCGTGCTCCATGTGTGAAGCAGGGAACATTTCCAGTGCCCGGGACCAGCATGTGTGCGGTAAGTGTGTCCAGCTGCAGCTCCTGAAAGTTCGGGTTTCAGAACTGGAATGGTGGCTGGGGACACTATGGAGCATCTGCGAGTCTGAGAGCAGCGTGGATAGCATGTTTAGAGAGGTGGTCACACCGCAGCTGAAGAGACTTTAGGAAGGAATGGAATGGGTGACCACCAGGCAGTCCAAGAGAAACAGGCAGGTAGTTCAGGAGTCCCCTGGGGTCCCGCTCGCAAATCGGTATTCCATTTTGGAGGCTGATAAGGGTGCTGGTTTCTCCAGGGAATGCAGACAGAGCAAAGCTTCTGGCACCACAAGCAGCCTGTCTGTACAGGAGGGAAGGAAGAGAGGAAGAGCAATAGTAATAGGGGATTCTATAGTCAGGGGAACAGATAGGTGCCACTGTGGCTGTCAACATGACTCCAGGATGGTGTGTTGCCTCCCTGGTGCCAGGGTCTGGGATGTCACTGAATGGCTGTAGGGCATCCTGAGGGGGGAGGGTGATAAGGTAGAGGTCATGGTACATGTTGGTACCAGTGACATAGGTAGAAAGAGGGATGAGGTCTTGCTTCAAGAATTCAGGGAGTTAGGCAGTAGACTAAAAAGCAAGACCTCTCAAGTTGTAATCGCTGGATTGCTCCCAGTGCCATGTGCTAGCGAGCTCAGAAATAGGAGAATAGCGCAGATGAAAACGTGGCTTAAGAGTTGGTGCAGGAGGGAGGGTTTTAGATTCCTGGATCACTGGGACCATTTCTGGGGAAGGTGGGACCTGTACAAGTGGGACGGTCTAAGTCTGAACCAGAGTGGGACTAACATCCTTGCAGGTGGGTTTGCTAGTGCTGTTGGGAGGAGTTTGAACTAATTTGGCAAGGGGAGGGGACACAGAATGTTAGCAGAATAAGGACACATCATAACACAGTAAAACAATCAAATCAGAGGGAGTACAGCTGTATTAAGTTTCAAGAGAGTAAGGCAAGGCTGGATGGCCTCTACTTTAATGCCAGGAGTATTACAGGTAAAACGGATGAGTTAAGGGTGAGGATTGACACGTGGAATTGTGATATAGTAGCCATCACTGAGATGTGGTTGAGGGAGGGGCAGGATTGGCAGCTCAACATTCCGGGATATAGAATCATCAGGCGAGACAGGGGAGGGGGGTAAAAGAGGAGGAGGCGTTACATTATTAGTTAAGGAGTCAGTTACTGCAGTGAGGAGAGATGATATCTTGGAAGGGGCATCGAATGAAGCTTTGTGGGTAGAGCTTAGGAATAAAAAAGGGGCAGGCATGTTGTTATGTGTTTATTATAGACCCCCAGATGGTCAGCGGGAAATTGAGGAGCAAATATGTGCACAATTTGCGGAGGTATGTAAAAACAATAACAATAGGGTAATTATATTAGGTGATTTCAACTTTCCCAACGTTAATTGGGATAGACATAGTGTTAAGGACTTGAATGGAGTCGATTCCTTGAAATGTGTACAGGAGAACTTTTTAGGTCAATATGAAAAGGGTCCAACAAGGGATGGCGCATTGCTGGACCTAATTCTGGGGAATGAAGAATGGCTGAGGTGGTGTTGGGCAAGCATTTTAGCGATAGCGACCACAACATGGTACAATTTAAGTTTGTTATGACAAAGAAATAGACAAGTTGCAAAAAAATGTTTTGGATTGGGGGAGAGTGGATTTTAGTAAAATAAGGCAGGATCTGGCCAAGGTAGATTGGGAACAGCTACTTGTGGGGAAATCTACAGAGGAGCAGTGGGGGTTGTTCAAAAAGGAAATGGGGATGGTACAGGCTCAACATGTTCCCCGAGGGTGATAGGAAGGAGTAACAAGCCCAGAGCACCATGGATGACCAGAGATATTCAGAATATGATGAGAAGGAAAAGAAAGGCTTTTAGCAGGTACAAGGGGAGCAAATCAGCAGAGGCATTAGTGGAGTATGGAAAGTGCAGGGTGGAGCTTAAGAAAGCAATTAGGAGAGCAAAGAGAGGATATGAGAAAGCTCTGGCTGGTAAAAGTAGGGAAGATCCCAAGATATTCTATAAGTATACCAATGGGAAGAGGATAACCAGGGAAAGAGTAGGGCCCATAAGGGACCAAGGGGGCAATCTATGGGTGGAGCCAGAGGACATCACTAGAGTGAATACTTCACATCCGTCTTTACCCAAGAGAATGAAGATCAAGGTATGGAACTTGGGGAGAGAGACTGTGAGGTTCTTAAGCAAATTATATAGGAGTGATAAGGTATGGGAGGTATTTGGCAGGCTTAAAAGTGGACAAATCTCCATGTCTGGATGATTTGTGTCCCAGACTGCTGAGGGAGGCAAGGGAGGAGATCGCAGGGGCTCTGACCAAAATTTCTAATTCCCCCCTGGCCACGGGGGAGGTGCCAGAGGACTGGAGAACAGCTAATGTGGTTCCGCTATTTAAGAAAGGTTGTAGAGATAAGCCAGGGAACTACAGACCAGTGAGCTTCACGTCATTGGTAGGGAAACTATTGCAGAAAATTCTGAAGGAGAGGATCTATCTCCACTTGGAGAGGCAAGGTTTGATCAGGGATAGTCAGCATGGCTTTGTCAGAGGGAAGTCATGCCTAACAAATTTGATTGAATTTTTTGAGGAGGTAACCAGGTGTGTAGATGAGGGTAGTGCAGTTGATCTAGTTTATATGGATTTCAGCAAAGCCTTTGACAGGGTCCCACATGGGAGACTTATAAAGAAGGCAAATGCACATGGGATACAGGGTAATTTGATAAAGTGGATTCAAAATTGGCTTAGTTGTAGGAGACAGAGGGTAATGACAGAAGGATGCTTTAGTGACTGGAAGCCAGTGTCCAGTGGCGTACCACAGGGATCTGTGCTGGGTCCCCTATTATTTGTCGTTTAAACGACATAGATGACTACGTGGGGGGTAGAATTAGTAAGTTTGCGGATGACACAAAGATTGGCCGGGTGGTTAACAGTGAGGTTGAGTGTCTTGGGCTACAGGAAGATATAGACGGGATGGTCAAATGGGCAGATAAGTGGCAGATGGAATTTAACCCTGAAAAGTGTGAGGTGATACACTTTGGAAGGAGTAATTTGACAAAGAAGTACTCAATGAACGGCATGACACTAGGAAGTTCTGAGGAACAAAGGGACCTTGGTGTGTGTGTCCATAGATCTCAGAAGGCGGAGGGGCATGTTAGTGGGGTGGTGAAAAAGGCATATGGGACACTTTCTTTTATCAATCGAGGCATAGATTACAAAAGTAGGGAGGTCATATTGAAGTTGTATAGAACCTTGGTGAGGCCACAGCTGGAGTACTGTGTGCAGTTCTGGTCGCCACATTATAGGAAGGGTGTGATTGCAGTGGAGGAGGTGCAGAGGAGATTCACCAAGATGTTGCCTGGGATGAAACATTTAAGTTATGAAGAGAGGTTGGATAGACTTGGGTTGTTTTTGTTGGAGCAGAGAAGACTGAGGAGCGACCTGATCGAGGTGTACAAGATTATGAGGGGCATGGCAGAGTGGATAGGGAGCAGCTGTCCCCTTAGTTGAAGGGTCAGTCACGAGGGGACATAAGTTCAAGGTGAGGGGCAGGAGGTTTAGGGGGGATGTGAGGAAAAACTTTTTTACCCAGAGGGTGGTGACAGTCTGGAATGCACTGCCTGGGAGGGTGGTGGAGGCGGGTTACCTCACATCCTTTAAAAAGTACCTGGATGAGCCACTTGGCATGTCATAACATTCAAGGCTATGGGCCAAGTGCTGGTAAATGGGATTAGGTAGGTAGGTCAGGTGTTTCTCACAAGTCGGTGCAGACTCGATCGGCCAAAGGGCCTCTTCTGCACTGTGTGATTCTGTGAAAACGTAAGAGAATGGAGCAGAAGTAGAGAAAGTGAAAAGCAAGAAAGAAGACTCAGAGAGATGAGGAGGAGAGAGGGAAGTTAGCAATGTGTTCACAAGAGAGAGTAGTGAGAGAGACAGCATTCTTCAACTTCATGTGAGCAGCCCAGAGACATCTACCAGTTCCTAGGATCATACAACTCAGAAGAGTGCCATTTGACCTGTTGTTCCTCTTTGAAAAAGTTATCAAAGTAGTCGCTTGGTAGTACAGAACTTGAGTATAGCTGAAAAAAGAGACATGTCAAAGCTTTTTGTTTTGTACTCATCAGGACAAATGGAGAAGTGCCAAATTTCAAAGCGAACAGGTGCATGAGAAAAGGTTGCTGATTGGTTGGCAGGTTGACTCTGGTCGAGGTGTTGCCATGGAAAGTGCCTGGACATGTTCCTTTTGCCTCCAGAGGACAGGTCCCAGCATATGAATATGTGTAGCTTCTAGCAAGTGTAAGTGATCCACATTGCGAGCCCGATGGATAATCTTAAATTGGCGAGACCGGGTCAGAATGACAGTAATGGTCACCATTACTGATAAGAGATTTTTATTCTCATATATATCCACCTATTTAATGACCTTAACAGGCCTGTTAATTGTTGACGGGTGCGCTGCTGACTTCAGCGTGCGCCCGCCGAACGAAATATCGTAGGCCTACGCGATGGCCTTGGGACGCTCGCCCGATGTTATCATTTTACGCTCAGCTGGGTCTGGCACGTGCTCGCTCGCCGAGCTTAATATTCTGCCCTAAGAAGTTGTGGGTTCAGAGGAGCAAGGCAAAATACCCATGATAGGAATGGCAGTGATGAATTCTTCCCCTCCTGCTCCGATATTCGGGGGACTGATCCCTGATTTCTGCTGAGTCAGGTCTACAGCCACACTGAACACCGAATATTAAAATATACATACGTATGCAAAACGTCGAAGTATCATCACAAAGAATGTACAGCACAGAAATCGGCCATTCAGCCCAAATGCTCAATGCTGGTGCCAATGCAGCCCAGGAGGTTGATTCCTCCAGCCGTACTTCATCTCACCCTGTAAGCATAACCTCCTATTTCTTACTCTCTCATGCATTTATCTAGTTTCCCCTTAAATGCATTTATATGATTCACCTCAACTTGGGGGGGTAGCGAGTTCCACATTCTCACCACTCTCTGGGTAAAGAATTATATGTTGATAGGGTGTGATATGAAGTAGATAGAATGGGAGGAGGTTCATGAGCATTAACACTGGAATGGAAGGCTTGTTTTCAATTCCTCCATGAGCTTGCCTTCATCTCTGTAACCCCCTCCAGTCCCTCGGGAATCTCTGCACTTGTCCAATTCTGGTCCCTTGTGTACCCCCGATTTCCTTCACTCTACAATTGACAGCTGTGCCATCAGCTCTGGAATTCCCGGCCTAAATCTCTCCACCTTTCTGCCTCTCTCTCTCCCCGGAGACAACATCGTTGGGCGAAAGGTGGGGGGTGGGAAGCATGTAATCATGATACCACGGCCATGGTACATACTACAGCTTGATGAATCATTTGGGGCTGAATAATATGGTTGTGCGCAGACGGCAGGTTCCGCAATTGGAATTCAGCGGCCTTCCAACCTCCAGGCCTGCCGTCAGTATGCCTGATAATACATTAATTACCACCAGTTAGAGGCAAGGGTGAGTTGTAAACCTTCATTCTGCCCAATAAATGCTGGAGGGCAGGATGTCTGGCCTCAGAGGCTGCAGGCCTGACCATGGTCACCGCCAGCAGTTTAAAGGGCCCCCTGACCTGGGACAGTGTCAGGTGACCCATCAGATGATCCGTCTCGTGGATTAATTACAGAGAGAGAAGATTTGTGCATTTTCCAGTCTGGCCAGGTAAGCGCACTTAAATTGTAGCTAATCTCTGCAAACCATGCCGATCTTTGTAGATGGCAGAAATTTTTAAAATTAGCCTTGAGGAGTTGTACGTTTGTTATATGTTTCCATACATAGATGCCAGTGCCATCGGAGTGAGGGGAGAGACATGCCAGAAGGGCCAAACCAGCTCCCAGGTTCAGTGAGGCCACCCTTGGTGCCCTCCTGCCTGCAATTCGTGATGGGCGTGGTCAGCTCATGCTGACCGCTGGCAAGAGGAGGAAGCCCAGGCTGACTCATGCTGCATGGGAGGAGGTGGCCCAGAGATCAATGGTGCGGGCGCGGTGAGGAGGACTTGGTCCCAGTGCCACAAAAGGCTCAATGCCCTCGTGAAGTTGGCTAGGGTGTGTGTGTGGCATCAGGATGAGCAATCTGGGTGCAGCGTGCTACAGGTCTCGCTCGCGAATGCTGCCCTCTGAATCGGAGGGGAGTCCTCCTGATGAAACACTGTCCAAAAGGCTCCTCCCGCTCATTCACATGAGCAGTCCCTGCAGTCACTGAAGTGTTAACTGCAAAGCTGCAAATCTGGTCTTGGCTGCAGTTTTAAAACCTGCCCAAACAATCTTGCCCATCAAAAAACGGATCCCCCACCTGTCATGATTCTCACCCTGAGGACATATTATTGCCTTTAGAGCGTATTATTGCTCTGAGTTGGGTCATTAACAATAATTGCCTTCTCAATTGCCATTTGAATAATGCAGCTGGCTTTCCGACTTTTTGACCCATCCGCCCACCATATTATCACAAACCAACGTGATGATGCTGGAAACGGCGCCCAATGTCACCAGGCCCCATGCTACGCTCCGCAAAGCGGCGAACGGTCCCAACCTGGGAGCGTATTATCCAGCCCCTGGTTTTCCCGGCTATCGTTTTCGCATGTTCGGATGCAACTGCAGTCCCGAGCTCAACTAAAATTGACACCAACACCAACGACGATTTGCGTTTATATTGTGTCTTTAACATAATAAAATGTCCCAGGATGCTTTGTAGGTCTGTTACCAGACAAAATTTGAAAGGGAGCTACATAATTTTTGTACATTCTTTCACAGGATGTGAGCCTCACTGGCAAAGCCAGCATCGGCTGCCCATCCCTTTTTTGCGCTTGGGAGCAGTTAAGGGTCAACCACACTGCTGTGGGGCTGGAGTCACATGGAGGCCAGACCAGCTAAGGACGGCAGATTTCCTTCCCTAAAGGACCTTAGTGAACCAGATGGGTATTTTTTTTAACAACAATTGATGATATTTTCACAGTCACCATTCCTGATATTAGCTTTCAATTCACACCAGTTGCCATGGTGTGATGTGATCCCACATTCCCAGGGCATTAGCCTGGGTTTATGGATTACTAGCGCAGTGACGTTACCGCTACATCACTACCTCCCCTTTAAAGGAGTCATAAGGAGCCATTGGGACTCGTGACCAAAAATTTGGTCAAAGGGGTCGGTTTTAAGGAGCATCTTAAAGGAGGAAAGAGAGAGAGGTGGAGATGTGGAGCCGTTTAGACAGGGAATTCCAGAGCTTAGGGCCAGGCTGCTGAAGGTGGAGCAATTAAAATTGGGGATATTCAAGAGGCCGGAAGCGGTTGGGAGCAGAGGTAGATCCCAGAGAGGCGTAGGGTTGGAGGAAGTTAAAGAGAAAGGCAAAAGAACGGTCATGGGTGAGGATTTTAAAATCAAGGCATCGCTGGATGAGGAGACAATGTAAATTAGCGAGCCCTGGGGGTGATGGGTGAAGGGGACTTGGTGCAAGTTAGGATATGGGCAACACATGAGGACCTGTAACTCTCCAATCTGTACGGTTTGTTATTTCACTGGGTGATGTTTATACCCACTTAACTGCCAGAGGACTTGCGTGCCTGCTCTCTAATGGAATGTTAGTGTTGTTATATTGATTTCTTTTTCCCCATTGTTTTAATTACAATGAACATGCATTGATGTTTCAAGGTAAGAATAGATTTGACACGAATCGAAAACTGATGTCACTGCGCTTTTAAAAAGCTTTATAAAGGTTTTTCTTCCCCTCTCACAGACTCCGAGTGCCTGAAACATATTTTGCCGTTAACTCATTTAATATCTCTTACTCGCTCTGCATCTGGCTTTAATTCAATTAAGCATCGTGTACTGGAATGGAACTGAATTGAATTAAGTCTTCGCTTTCCTATTTTTCTCTTATTCCACACCAGAAACAAAATCCACTGTAGATAAAAATGCATTAGGGATTTATGGATCCAAATGGCTAACCACAGTGCCATAGACCCATGATGATTGACTGAGATTGTCACTCGAGATCAGATTAAGGAATTAATCCATTAACTGTACTCCTATTATGCACAGTGTTCGCCAATTGTAATTGGATTTGGGCCTGTATTCGAAGCACTGTTAATCAGCCCCCTGTTTCAGGCTTGTATTTTGTCCAAATTAAACTATGATCTAATTGATCAGTGGGCGTACTTAAGTTTAATTGTCAACTTTCTAATTAAGAGTCCTTTTAATATTCTGCCTGTGGTAAGTTACTGGTGTTTATTCGTTTCTGTTTGGCAGTCATTCAGGGTTTCCAACACTGGGCTCAATGTATATTTTAGAAATTTTACCACATGACCTCCAATAGCAAGACTTCTCCTCCACTGCCACCCCACACTCCGCCATTAGACGCATTGGTACATCCACCCTTGAAACAGCCCTCCTTCCCACACTCAATTGGAGAGTGAACAAACTCTTTGATGCCAGAAGCCATTGTCTTCCACCTCCATCACTTTGTTTGATTCCCAACCCGACTCCCCCCCCACCAGCTATCCTCACCTGCCCTCTGCCTCAGTTCATCTGCTGCTGAAACCCTCACCCATTCCTTTGGCAACTCAAGGTTTGACTATTCCAATGGACTCTTGACTGGCCTCCCATAATCAACTCTCTGTAAACTTGAATCATCTAAAACTCTGCTGCCTATGTCCTAACTCACATCAAGTCCCATTTCCTCTATCACCTATGTTCTTATATTTTTAAGGCAGAGCAAGATAGGTTTTTGATAAGCAAGGTGGTGAAAGGTTATCGGGGGTAGGTGGGAATGTGGAGTTGAGGTTGCATTTGGATCAACCAAGATCTTATTGAATGGAGGAGCAGGCTCGAGGGGCCGAGCAGCCTATCCTACTCCTAATTCATATATTTGAATGTTCATATCACCCCTGTGCTTACTGACCTAAATTAGCTCCCAGAATGGTTACAGCACAGAAGGAGGCCATTTGGCCCATTATGCCTGTGCCAACTGTCATGACTCACTGGGGATAGTGCGCTGCAATATCAAGCCCCACTGCTCCCCCCGAGCCGGGACAAGTGTGAAAAGTCTGATCAAACCACCTAATTGTTTAATTTAGGTTAACAGAAGATGAGCACCAGGTTTGTAAACTTAATAAGTAAATAACTGTTTAGTGAACAAATTGTCTTTAACCAGTGGCAAAAGAAAGAAATATGAACTGCTAATTTCTAACTCTATAACCTAAACTCTACCCCTTCTTAAATCCCTATACACACACATACAAGACACGTAGGACACACAAAAACATGGATTTTTAAGGGCGGCAATTTTTCTTCAGAAAATGATCCAATTCTCTTTTGAAAGCCATGACTGAATCTGCCTTCACCACACTCTCAGGCAGTGCATTCCAGATCCAAACCACTCGTTTTTCCTGCATTGCCATTGCTTTTTTTGCTAATCATCTTAAATTGTTGTCTCCTAGTCCTCAATCCTTCCTCCAATGCCAACTGTTCCCCTGCACTCTGTCTAGACCCCTCATGACTTTGAATACCTCTATCAATCAATGTCATTCATGAGATGTGAGAGTTGCTGACTAGGCCAGTATTTATAGCCCATCTCTAATTGCCCTTGTTCATGGCATTCAAGAGTCAACCACATTGCTGTGGGTCTGGAGTCACATGTAGGCCACACCAGGTAAGGACAGCAGATTTCCTTCCCTAAAGGGGATTAGTGAACCAGGTGGGTTTTTACAACAATGTTTCATGGTCATAATTAGACTTTTACTTCCAGATTTTTATTAAATTCATCTGTTGTGGTGGGATTCGAATCCAGAGCATTACCCTGGGTCTCTGTTTTATTGTCCAGTGACAATACCATTGCACCATCTCCTCCCCCTTGATCTTAAACTTCCCATCCTTGTTTCCAAATCCCTTCATGGCCCCATCCCTCCCTATCTCTGTAATCTCCTCCAGCCCCACTACCCTCCAAGTTGTCTAATTCATTGACTGCTGGCCTTCCTATTGGCAGCTGTGTCTTCGGCTGCCTGGGCCCTAAGCTCTGGAAATATCTCCCTCCACCTCTCCACCTCCTTTGAACCTTTCTCTTTGACCAAGCTGTTGGTCATCTGACCTAATGTCTCCTTATGTAGCTCAATGTCAAATATTGCTTTTTAACGCTCCTGTGAAGTATCTTGGGATAGTTTGTCATATTAAAGGCACAATACCAATATAAGTTGTTGGATAATTACCGACTGTCAATCAAACAGATTTTCCCCCATGTATAATATTTTTATAACTAATGGACAAAAGTGATCAAAGAAAATTTGAAAAAAGCACAACAATTACATACTACCCCTCTGATTTCCTCCCCGGATGTTTCTCAGTGTCCTCGAGATTAATCTTAAATTCCTGGAGTCTCCTGGTCAAACCTGGAAGGTTAGTAATCCTGCTCTGATTGCCATTCCTTTCAGCCAATGCACCAACCAGGAAAGTCCCAGGGTTGATCTCCGGTCTTTGATCTGTCCGCTGGGCTCAGCATTTGTACAGAGCTTTGTTCAAACCCCAGGTGGAATAACTATGTTCAGTTCTGGGCACCGCACCTCAGGAAGAATATATTGGTTTTGGAGACAGTACATATTTATGTAATGACCCTTAAGAAGAATGTGAAAGATTTAGAGAGGGTGCAGAAAAAATTCACGAGAAAGGTTCCAGTGACGAGGGGCTTCAGTTGTATAGATAGATTGGCGAAGCTGGGTTGTTCTCCTTAGAGAGAAAGTTGAGAGGAGACCTGATTAGAGGGATTCAAAATCATGAGGGGCCTCAACACAGTGGATAGGGAGAAACTGTTCCCATTGGCAGAAGGGTTGAGAACCAGAAGTCATAGCTTTGATATGATTGGCAAAAGAATCAAAAGTGACATGAGAAGAGGTTTAGTAGTTAGGATTCGGAATGCACTGCCCAAGAATGCGGTGGAAGCAGATTTAATCAGGGTTTTCAGAAGGGAATTGGATAAGCACCTGAAGTGAAATATTTGTTGTCTTACAGGGAAAGGGTGGGGTAGTGGGGCTAACTAAACTGCTCTTGCAGAAAGCTGGCACAGGCTCAATGGGCTGAATGTTCTCTTACTGTACTGTAACCGCTCTTTTAAATTGTATTATTATGTGAGTGACTTCAGTCATGTGGAGAGACTTGAGAAGCTGGGATTGTTCTCCTTAGAGTAGAGAAGGTTAAGAGAGGATTTAATAGAAGTGCTCAAAACTATGAGGGGTTTTGACAGAGTAAGTACAGAGAAACTGGCTACCAGCAGGAGGGTCACTAATCAGAGAACACAGACTTAAGTTAATTGACAGTAGAAGCAAGAGGAGATGAGAATTTTTTTTTTAACGCAGTAAATTGTTGTGATCTGGGGTGTATTGCCTGAAAGACAGTGGAGGCTGATTCAATAGTAACTTTCAAGGAGAAATTGTGAAGGAAAAAAGATTTGCAAGGCTATGGAGAAGGGAGTGAGACTAATTGAATAGCTCTTTCCAAGGGCCAATACAGGTACAATGGGCTGAATGGCCTCTTTCTGAAGAGTATAATTCTGTAAGGGGACACACTACCCAGAATGTTGCTCCCAGACTCTCTTTGGCAAACAGTACCGAGGGATAAAAGACACAAAAAGAAATAAGGTGAGAAAGGCCCCAGCAATTCTGTAATCATTTCGTTTTACAACAGGATTTATGCAGTAATTCAGATAAAGGCACTTTTTCTTTTAATATGGATCTGCTGAGCTTTGAGCAGAACTCACAATAACAAATGATGCAGGCTTCGGAGTCCGACTTTCCAGCATTTCCCTTCCTCTTCCGTCTCTTTCTCTTTCTTTGTCTCTCTCTCTCTCTCTGTCCTTCAGGTCCCCTTTGCCCAGACGCAATCAAGTTGAGAGCTTTTTAATGCTTGTGTAATGCATATGTTGAGCACAAGGCAAGATTGAAGGAACAGGGAGGTCCCCTCGACCTTCATAAAGTGATGCTCAAGGGTCATTGTGCTAAATGGTGGAATTAGTTTTAGTTGAAGTACAGTTCTTGGGGAAAAAAAGCTGACCAATTTAAAAGATTAGAAGCTTTGAAGTGCAGCTTCAACGCTGATGTCGAGCATTTAGCATGAAGCTGGCATTTTCTTGGATGCCTTCCAACCTTGAAGGTACTGCCACCTCAGTAAAACTCTCATCTTCCGACAGTCCATTTTGTTAGCGTTGTAGCTTTTTGGCTGTCATCGGGGATCGAGACAGATTAAGAGGTCATGTCCAAGAAAGCAACTTGCATTTCTGCAGTAAAAACAGAAAGTGCTGGAAAAGCACAGCAGGCCTGTGGAAAGAGAAAACAGAGTTAATGTTTCGAGTTCAATATGACTCTTCTTCAGAATAACCTACCATCAGAACTGGTCATTGACCTGAAATATTAACTCTTTCTCTCTCCACAGATGCCTCCAGACCTGCTGAGCTTTTCCAGCACTTTGTTTTTATTTCGGACCTCCAGCACCGGCGTTTATTATTGCATTTCTGCGGCGCCTCCCCCAACCTCAGGATGTTCCAAAGCACTTTGCAGCCAACCAGATCCTTTTATTGAAGCACAGTCACTGTTGCAATGTAGGGAAACCTGGCAGTCAATTCATGCACAACTGGATCCCACAAAGAGCAATGAGATAAATGACCAGATAATCCACTTTTTTATTGGCTGAGGGATAAATATTGGGCCAGGACATGAATGAGAGAGAAGAGTTGAAAATCTTTCTGAATCTCTGTGACAGCTGTTCATACAATAAAGTGGTTGGCCCATTAGAATGTAAATGTTTACCATGCATCTCTGTATTCGTACCATTCTGCCCATGTGCGTGTGTTGTTACAAACAATGTATAGCTTTAAGTTTAATTTATATTTTGTATTTGGGTGTTAATAAATGTGAAACCTGGTTTTAGTTTCATTTAAAGGTTTTTGTGAGCTGGGTGCTGTGAAGCATGGGGCCCTGTTTGTATAGATGCATTTTCAATGAGGTTTTACAACGCTTGAAATGAAGAGATGGGTTACCAAGGGGTTAGTAGTTTAGTGAAGTTAAAAAAAAAGCATAAAGTAGTAAAAACTGTGCTGTTGGCTAGCGACAGGAGTCCAGAGACACACAGAAAGACGGAAACATAGAAGAGCAGTCAGTTACTTTGTGTATACCAGAGAGTGCAGGCAGCAGTTTTAGTCTCTCTAAGAAATCCTGCAAGCATGCTGGAGAACTGAGCTCATCTGTTTGCTCTGATGTTGAAGTAATAGTGATTGTGATTTAGATTGCGTCTTTCGGGGAGAGATACCAGCTGAAGAAAAGTATCCAGTGAATGCTCAGAAATCCACTGGAAGAAAACTGTTTGAAATTGAATTAACCCAAGCAAGAAACCTTGGTGTTGAGACAGTGGTAAATCTTTGCTGGAGTTTGTGTCTGTAAGGGTTGCTTGGATAAAAGGAATTGTGTGAATTTAAATCATTTTCTGGTATCTATATTGAAATCTTTCCAGCCTTTTTGTCTGGTGTAATATACTTCATTTTCCTTGTTTAATCAACGTTTTATTCTTTGTGTTAACAGTCTACTGGCAGACTCTTGTGAATGTGTTCAGTAACTGACCTCCATGGTTTCTACAAAAAAAAACAAAGTTAGGATCTACCAAGCCAGGTTTCACTCTGGGATCTGACTTACCCAGTATTAATATCAGCTGGGATCATAACAATATCTGCCTGTGTGTATGCCTATGTTTGTATCAGTCTATCTGTATGTGTATCCATCTAACTTTGTATGCATGTGTGTGTACCCGTCTGTCTGTGCGTGTGTGTTATTATTCATAAAGAGCTAATAACTAATTGTTATGTGAATATATACCTCAGGATGCCACATTCACTGCTGCATTCCAGTCATGTGCTAAGTAACAACGCATCAGTTTATCAGTCTACCAGCCACATGGAGAGCTGAAAGAAATACACTGGTGAAGCTCCTGCATTGTGAATCTAACACATGATTATTTCTAACTTGTGGGAACCAGAAGTCAAAAGAGTGTGTATCAGTCCATTTGAGTCTGTGCCTTTGCATGTGTGTGCCTGTGGTACTGTTCAACATTGACCTGAGCCTGAGAGTTTGTTGCAAAGATTTCTTTTGCCTTGATTGAGGTACAGATCAGCCCTGATCTGATTTGATGGCAGAGCAGACTCAAAAAGGTGCTCCAATGCAACAACAACTTGTATTTTTATAGCACCTTTGATGTAGTAAAGCGTCCCTAGTTCTACCAAACAAAATTTAACATAAGGGCAAATGACCAAAAGCTTGGTCAAAGATGTAGATATTAAGGAATATCTTAAAGGAGGAGAAAAAAAATAGAGAAGCAGAAAGATTTAGGGAAGGAATTTGAGAGCTTAGGGCCAAGTCAGCTGAAATGGCTACCAATGGGGCAATTAAAATCATGATGCTCAAGAGCCCAGAATTGGAGAAGCGCAGAGATCTCGTAGGGTTGTAAAGTTGGTGAGTACTGAGGTAGGGAGGGGTGAGGCCATGGAGGGATTTGAAAACTAGGATGAAGATAGTACCTGAGGAGGGAGACTAGCTATCAAACACAACGGAGCCAGAAAAGAAATTTGGGCGGCTGGTAGTTTAGTCGGAATAGGGTTGAGAGATCAGGAGATGGGTCTTATGGGCAAGATGTGCTTGGAGAGGGTATGAGGGGAGATAAGAGTAGAAACTAAAAGATGCACCAAATGCAGAGTAATGCCCAGTGGGCTAGTGAAAGGGTGGGAACCAGCAGACCCAACTGACCAAATGGTCTCAATCTTAGTGACAAAGATGCCCATGAGCTCCTTGTACTTACTGTTGGAGCTGAGAATGAAGGATATAGGGGAAAGGAATTTAAGGAGATGATTTGCAGTGTAGTCAGGATTTATCCCATTCCAGGGTGATCCTGGATAAGTGAGCAGTTTTGGCAGATGAGAGCAGAACCTGATAGTACTTCATGTGGCCAAGCCAGATGTGAAGGAATGGGATCATTCTTTCTCCCCAAGCTGTGGAACCTGTAATCTTCACCTTCATCGACTCGAGGGCAGAATGCTCCATTTTTCCCTTGTAGGCCGACAAACCTACAGCCTTCACAAACCTCAGCTTACCCTGTACAGAGTGGCTCACACCCTCTAACCACACTCCTGCTTTTCTTAAAGGTGAACAGGGAGTTCTCCCCACATCCTGGTCAATATTACTCCCTCAAGCAGCACCAACTGAAAAAAAAAACACAGAATACCTCGCCTTTTGCTTCATTGCTGTTTATGGGACCTTGCTGTGTGCAAATATCACTGCTATATTCACCCACGTAATAACGTTGCCAGTAACCCATTGTACATGAAGCACTTGAGTGAGAAGGTTATGGGCTCAAGTCCTGATCCAAAAAATTGAGCACACAATCCAGACAGACAGTCCCAGTGCCAGTTACCGAGGGAGTGCCGCACTGTTGGAGGTGCCATACTTGGAATGAGACATTAAACCTAAGCTCCCATCCACTCTCTCAGGTGGATGTAAAAGACCCCAGAGCCACTATATCGAAGAAGAGCAGGGAAGTCCTTCTACATGCTCTGGTCAGCATTTATCCATCAGCCAAAAATGATATGGTCATTATCTCATTTCTGTTTGTGGGAGCTTGCTGTGTGTGAATCAGCTCCTGCATCCCCTACATGACAACAGTGGGCACACTTGAAAAAGTATATAATTGGCTTTAAACTACTTTGAAATGTCCTGAAGTAGTGACAGGTGCTGTATGAATATAAGACATTCTTAATCTTTGGCACAATTCCAGGACATGTGCTAAACTTCTTTAAATAAAACATGTTTCTCTGTCCCCTTTCTTTCACATCCAACTCCATCCTCTGCATGTGTATCTGCATGTATGTGTGTGGGTGTGTGTGCGTATGCATGTGTGTGCGAGTGTGTCTGTCTGAGTGTATATATTTGTGTGTGTGTATTTTGTTTCTGTGTGTATCTGTGTGTATGTTTATATTTGTATGTTTATGTCTGTGTATATATCCTTCTTCTGTATTTGTGTGTGTATTTTGTTTTTGTGTATATGTCCCTCTATGTATCTGTATGAGTATTTGTGTATCTGTGTGCGTATTTGTGTATCAGTGTGTGTGTAAGACAGAAAGCCTCTGCTAATCTTTCATAACTGTGTGGGTGAGTGAGTAGGGCTCTGATCAGCCTCGCTTGTTTATTCCTTTTCTTTATTGGACAGGTTCCCTTAGTTGCCATATGCAGGATATGAATTATTTTCGACACTCCGTATGGTACATGCATTCACATGCATTTAAAATATCCGGCTCAGTGTAACACCATGCGAGTCTCCTGCTGCTGTTGTATCTTCATTGAAACATGGATGTACAGGACCAGGGAAGGTTCTGGCTCCAGCCTGTGGTGAGTTGACTGATCTTAGATAAGGGAGCAGAAGTTTGGGGGTGGGGTGGGATTATGGGCCTCAGTGCCTATCCCCTTTAGGAAGGTGCACGTGGCTATTGAGTGAAAGACAGAATCAGCCTTGTCTTTGATGCCTCTGAGGGGGAATAGTCCATTGACATTCAATGTCTTCATACATGAAGAACAGCCATTGGTGAGATAGTACTGGGCACTTGTAGATCTAGACCATTACTCCACAAGGGGAAGGGAGATAACAGGGACATTAAACAGCTGTGGATTGGTGTCAGCAAAAAGCCCAGCATGGCCTCATGCATGGGTACTTTTAAGGGCAAATTTGTGCAATGTTCCAGCTGGAAAGAGTTCAGCAAGAGTTACAGCAAAGCTGGACTTCGGCAGGTAGCAACAAAAAGATCAATTTTTAGTAGGTAAACTCTATGGCATGAGAAAGAGAGAGTGGGGGGGGTGTGGTTCATAGCAACATAGGAATGGGAGGAGGCCATTCTTCCTTGGGCCTATCGCACCATTCATTTTTTTCAAGACTAACCTATATCTCAACCCTATTCACCTGCCTTGGTTCCCTAACCCTTTGCCAAATATTTATACCTCAAGCAATGTCGCTAAATCAGATTATCACATCGCTGATTGTGGGAGTTAGCTGTGAACAAATTAGTTGCTATGTTTCCTACATTACAACAGAGATTACACTTCAAAAGTAATACTTTTCTTGTGCAGTGCTCTGGGATGCCCTGAGGTCATGAAAGGCGCTATATAAATGCAATCTTTAGAAAAGTGGTCAAGGCTGGCTAGGTGTTTCATTTTACCTAAGGGGGAAATGGTGGCAGGGCCAGGGAAAAAGTCATGGGTGCTGGTGCTTATTATCACCCACCACATCACCCTTAAACCCTCCCACACCATCCCTGATTCTAGTAAAATCTGAGTCAAATACGCTTCAGATAATAATGGCGAGAAAAACAGGGAAACTTATTTTTCCACACAGAACTTTGCACCAATACTTTATATTCAGAAAGAGCTCTTGTTTCCCCCAACACTCTGGTGTTTCATGCGATCAGACAAACTGTGAAATGCTGCTTTTCATTTTACTTAAAAAGAGAGGTAAATAAACCAACAAGTCACATTTAAAGGGGAGGGCCTCTCCGCATTTGCTCCAGATGCTTCCAGCATGTTAACTAATGCTGGTGGATGGCACAGGGATGGATCCAGTCACTGCACTCCGCCTCGCCCTCCGTCCTCCACAGGCAAACAGAGGCTGGGAGGTAGTTGGGGGGGGCGGGATTTTAGGGTCGAGTGGAAAGTTTATTAGGGATGGAGGCTGGCGGTGCGGCCTGTGGGACTGCAATAGCCGGCAGAGAGAAGGTGGATGCTCCCTTCCCCGCTGCCACCACCTGCTGGCGTCTGACCCCACTACCCACCCCGCACCCCACCCCTCCTCCGCCTCCTAGGCCCCTGCACACTGTCGCGTCACTTGCTGTTTTACAGTCATGTTCGTATTTCATTATTTATCATTCTCTCACTCTTAATGATCTTTGCTGGAGCCAATATGGCCAGGGAAGAGCTGACAAAAGAGTGAGATTTCTTAAGCGAGCACACTGCGTTCATCACAACCGCTCTACAAAGGGTCGGGCTCACCCACTGATGGACCATGTCAGAACGAATCAGCTATGAGGAAAGATTAAAGAGGCTTGTGCTGTTCAGCCTAGGAGAAAAGATTGAAGAGAACGCCTCAGTGAGATATATAAAATATTAATTACTATCGCTAAGGTGTATACAGATTGCTACTGTGAGGCGAAATAAGAATTAGAGGACGCAAAATACAAATTAACTGAAAACAAATCTAAAGAAAACACCAGTTAAGGTCACATTTCTTTAAGAGTGATCAATGGAACAGTCTACCAAACAGGTTAATACAAGCTAAAAATTCGGGATTTTTTAAACGTACAGTTAGATGTTCGGATGGGACAGTTAATCTAATTGTGGAACGGTGGCAGGAATTAACTGTTTTGTCTAGCTTCAGCTTGGTAGTCATCCTTTAATTCAGCTAATATGAGAGTTTTAAGAGCTAGCTAATTGAAACCAGGTCCTCGGCCTAACTCATGACAAATGTTATGGCATTGGCCTGGTTGCCTTCAACATGCAAACAAACAAATTAGGAGGTGTGTAGGCTCTGGAGATCCTGGTTCAAAACCCACCATGGCAGATGGTGGAGTTTGAATTCAATAAATATCTGGAATTAAAAGTCTAAAGGTGACTATGAAACCATTGTCGATTGTTGTAAAAACCCATCTGATTCACTAATGTCCTTTAGGGAAGGAAATCTGCCATCCTTACCTGGTCTGGCCTACATGTGACTTCAGACCCACAGCAATGTGGTTGACTCTTAAAAATGCCCTCTGAACAAGGGTGATTAGGGATGGACAATAAATGTTGTCCTAGGCAGCATCCCACAAGCAAATAAAAAAAAAAATTGGCACATTGAGTCTGCTCCGCCATTCAATACAATCATGGCTGATCTCAACTCCACATTCCCGCCTACCCCCGATAACCTTTCACCCCCTTGCTTATCAAGAATCTAACTAGCTCTGCTGTAAAAATATTCAAAGATTCTGCCTCCACTGCATTTTGAGGAAGAGAGTTCCAAAGACTCACAACCCTCTGAGAGAAAAAAATTCTTTATCTCTGTCTTAAATGGGTGACCCCTTATTTTTAAACAGTGACCCCTAATTCTAGATTCCCCCACAAGAGGAAACATCCTCCCTCCCCACATCCACCCTGTCAAGACCCCTCAGGATCTTATATGTTTCAATCAAGTCGTCTTTTACTCTTCTAAACTCCAGCGGATACAAGCCTAGCCTGTCCAACCTTTCCTCAGAAGACAACCCACCCATTCCAGGTATTAGTCGAGTAAACATTCTCTGAACTGCTTCCAATGCATTTACATCCTTTCTTAAATAAGGAGATCAATACTGTACACAGTGCTCCAGATGTGGTCTCAGCAATGCCCTGTATAACTGTAGCATAACCTACCTACTCTTGCATTCAATTCCCCTCGCAATGAACGATAACATTTTATTTGCTTTCCTAATTACTTGCTTCACAATTACAGCCCTGAGGGAAAAGCCAAGTCACATTAAAATAAAACCACATAAAGGTAGCTGAGTGAGTACAAGGAGCTTGGCCTGAACTGCATTTCAGCACTGAAAAGATTTGATACTGCTTTCAATTGTTTTGATTTCTGAGAACCTGGAGTTACATCAAACCAGTGCAAATCTGTGCTGTACAGAACTTGCATTGCCAGGCAGGGGGTGAGAGGGGTGGGTGGTGGTGGGGTGCTTGGAGGCTGGGTGTTTCCTCACCCTTGACCTGGGATCTGGTGGACACTTGTTATGCAGAACGCTCGGGGTTAAGCCAACCCGCCAACTTTCAGAAGTATCTTAGCCTGGATTACCCCCGCCTGTCAACCCAAACAAGAAATGTAATCTAGTTAAGGGCCTGCTGATAAAAAACATATTCATTGCTGGAGACCCCATAAGTGGAAAGAGTTGATGGCTGAGGTTCTGCCTTCCTTGATGTGATGACCACCCAGGGTGCCTGAGTTCCATGAGCGCTTGCTGGCAATATGTATCTGACTCTGGAGAGACTCTGGATGTAGTAAAGTCAGAAGAACAGGTCACTGGGATAGATGTCAATCCTAATATTTCAGCATTTAAATACAAAATGGAATCCCTTTAGACTGAGCTGAGGAATAATTTGTCCCTTTTGTTTTTAAGTACTTCCTTCAACGACACATTCAGAGACTCTAGTGGCTTTGCTGCAATCTTTGGCACCACCACCATTCCCTCCTTCCCTCGGCCGTCTCAATTTCACAAGTTAACCAGCTTCTTGCGCTGCCCAACCAGAAATGGTGTCCCTCGCGCCTGTCGCAGACTCAGGCGGCTGCTCGTCACAATGCTGCCTTGTTACCATATGCATCTGTGTTGCCCTCATCACATCCATTCGAAGACAGGAGCCTGGGCCCCTTTAGAACATGGTTCCTGCTGTTTTGAATTGTGTGCACCCCACTGTCCCCTGAGCTTTGGATGGTGGCATAGTGGCGATGTCACTGTACTAGTAATCTAGAAGGCCAGGCTAATACTCTGGGACATGGGTTCAAATCCCACTGTGGTATCTGCTGGAATTTAGATCTAATCAATCAAATCCTGAATTGAAAACTAATCTCAGTAGTGGTAACCGAGAGAGAGAGAGTTCCTGAGTTCAGGAGGCTGAAGACAGAGTCACCATTGCTGGGACGATGATAATTAAATATGCCAGAGTTACTGATTTCACAATTATTGATGAAGACCCTTGGACCCGTTGTCAAACCATCTTTTTGAAAAAAAGTGTTAGATTTGCTGCCAAAGACAGGCTGGAGTTCTCAATGACCCATTGGGCTTTTCATATTGCCTGCGACCTGGTATTAAAGGGACAGTTAACGCTGCAGAAAGGCAGTCGGTCACCTCACTGCCCCATTCATCTTGGCCATGTGACCGTCACCAATCTGAAAGGGGCCTAGTCCCAGGTCCCCAAAGCGCCCACCTGGTTCAGACAATGGGCCCCTTTTAATATGGTAATCGGGGTCCTGTGACGTAAATCAGACCCCGGTCGCCATTTTAAGTTGGAGCCGGTGTTCAGTGCTCACTCCGAACAGTCACCTGGGTGATGGAACCAAAGAGGCCACAGCCAAAGACACATAGCAGCTTACTTTTCTGGGCTCCCGGAGACCCACAACAAGCAATCATGAATCTCATGGGAGCTCGAGCGAATTAAAATTGACTCCTTTCCATTGCTAAAAATTCCAAATGCATTCTAATTCTAATCATTGGCAATAATTTCAGACATCCTGCAGATGTGAAAGATGCTGTAGGTATAATAGGATTGCAAAAGGCAGAAGGAGGCCATTTTGTCCATCATGCTTGTGGCTGGCTCTTTGAAGGAGCTATCCAATTAAATGCAAGTTATCTCTTGATTCCCTTCATGACTATAAAAAAAAGTCTCCAATTACAATTCTTATTCCCCCTGGCCTTGCTCCCACCCTGCCTCCCCCCTTCCCCCTCCTCCATCACAACACCCCCCCACCCCAACCAATCTTATCTTCAACGAGAACAGTCTTTGAGCTGCGTTTTGCTTTGTATTCCTGGCACCTGTGCTCAGGCCCAGCAGAGGCAGAATCACTGCCAAAAACTGAAAATTAATCTGCCAACTCAACAGCAGGATAACCAATGGCAGAGATACACGCATTGCATATCAAGGAAATCGCTGTAGAATCTCGTGTAAAACGCGAAGGTGTTGGATATACTTCCCTCCGTCTGGAATCTTCTCCCACGCTCAAACACGGAACTCTTCGCTTCTTCTTTCTCCCAGACGTGAGCTCGGGGCTCTTACTTTGTTCTAGATTACAGAATTTTTGGGAGGTGGTGGTGACAGTGGCATGGTGATATTGTTGCTGGACTGTTAATCCAAAAAACCCATTGTAATGCCCTGGGGATTTGGGTTCAAATCCCACCATGGCAGATGGTGGAATTTGAATTCAGCAAGTATTTGGAATTAAAAATTTGATGATGACCATGAAGCCAGGGGCAATTGTCATAAAAACCCATCTGGTTTACTAATATCCTTCAGGGAAGGAAATCTGCCAACCTTACCTGGTCTGGCCTACATGTGGCTCCAGACCCACAGCAATGTGGTTGACTCTTAAATGCCCTCTGAAAGCTCCTGTTCCTTATGTAATACTGGTATTTTTTTTACTCAGGGCAATGAGGGATGGGCAATAAATGCTGGCCTAGCCAGCGACGTCCACTTCCCATAAGCGTATAAGAAAAAAAGGAATAAGGACAGCCTCTTTACCTCAGGAAGGATATACTTGTCCTCAAGGAAGTGCAATGAAGATTCATTAGATTGGGAGAGGGGCTATTCTACCAGGAGGCTGATATTCCCTGGTGTGTAGAACAATGAGAGGAGTTTTCATTGAAACAGAAAATTCATAAGGCACTTGACAGGGTAGATTTTGAGAGGTTGTTTCCCCTAGTTGGCACTCGGGGCCAAGGTCTCAGAATAAAGGGTCAGCCAGTTAGGACTGAGATGAGGAGAAATTTCTTCACTCGAAGGGTTATGAATCTTTGGAATTCTCTACCCCAGGGAGCTGTGGATTCTCAGTCATTCAAGACAGAGGGCAATAGATTTTTGGATGGGAAGGTAATTAAGGTATATGGAGTTGAAGTTGGAGTTGAAGTAGAAGATCAAGAGCAGACTTTAAGGACCAAATGGCCCCCTCCAGCTTCTGTTTCTTACGTAATGCTGTGGTATTTTTTTTACTCAGGGCAACATCCAGCACAGGTTCAATTTGCCGCTCGGCCATCATCGTCGTTAGCTGCCCCTTGAGTCGAGGGTGACTTCTACTCAGGGTCACGGGTTTCTGCCATGGGCCTTCAGGTCAGTGAACAGGCTGATTCTCGACCCGCAGGTCTTTGGGCACATGGGGCAATACGTCCCACGAGGTAGTGGAATCCGGAGTGCGGGGTTTTCTTCCCTTTCTTTCCCTCTCTGCCACCGCTCTGGCTCACCATTAAGACGTTGTGACGTGTGATTCAGATTGATTGACAAGTTGTCGCCGCTTTGAACAATTGGTACAAAGTTCCTCCCAGCCATTGATGTCGATGCTGCCGTGCTTTAAGGGGAGCTTCAGGGTGTCTTTGAAACATTTTCTTTGTCCTGCCCTGGAAGACTGGCCATTTGAGAGTTGACAGAACAGGACCTGGTGAGGGGGATGGTTTCAGCTATCTGGACACAGTGTCCAGTCCATCAAAGTTGATTTTACAGGAGTTTCGCCTAAATACTTGTGGAGCTGGATTCAAGAAGGACACTAGCGTTTGTTCGATGGTCCTCCCATTGAATCTAGAGGCATAGGCTCCGGATTGAATCCAGAGGAATTTTTCCAGTGCTCTTATTTGTCGCTGATACACAGTCCAGGTCACACTGCAGTACAGGAGTGCAGTGGCGATAACTGCTCTGTACACCAGGACCGCTGTTGACATACGGAGGTCTTTGATGTCAAACGCTTGCTCCATAGTTTGTAGAAGGCTGAGTGAAGGAAGCTGATCCAGTGTTGGATCTGCTTGTCAATGGTGGTCCTTTGAGACAGGTGGCTGCCAAGCTATGGGAAGCGCTCAACAATATTCCAGACTCTCTCCTTCAATGTATGTGGGAGGTGGAATATTTGACTGACCAGATGTGGGTTGATATGGATTTCATGTTGGCAACATTCAAGGACAGGCCAGATTTCTTGTGCGCAGAGTTGCAGAGATTGAGAATGGCTTGAAAATCTGGTGCAGAGTGGGTAACAACACTGCAGTCATCCACAAACTGTAGATCATGTGTGTCTATCATGGTCAGTTTAGTTTTGGCATGGAGGCGGCTGAGGTTAGAGTTGTCTAGACAATATTTAATACTGACACCAGGGGGCAGTTGATCTTTGATGTGGTGAATAGCCACTGTCAGGTAGATTGTAAATAGTGTGGAGGCTATCACCCAGCCCTGCCTGACTCTGGTCCGGATTTTGATGGTGTCTGTTTCAGATCTCCCACTGAATACAGTTGTAGTCATATCGTCATGAAGCAATTGCCAAGATTGTGATGAAGTTTCTTGGGCATCCAAATCTTTGGAGCACAATCAACAGAACCTCACGATTTACTGAGTTAAATGCTTTGAGAATGTTGATGAATGCAATGAAGATTTCCTGGTGTTGTTCTCGACATTTTTCTTGGATTTGTTTGGGAACAAAGACCATGTCAGAGGTTCCTCTGGAAGGTCGAATGCCACACTTCTTCTTTGGGAAGATTTCCTTAGCCACAGGACGTAGACGGTTTCAGAGAATGTGTGTCAGAATTTTTTTCTGATATGCACAAGAGAGAAATACCTAAATATAAACACAGAAAACATATAAAATAGGAGCAGGAGTAGGCCATTTGGCCCTTTGGGCCTGCTCCACCATTCAGTATGATCAACACCGTACTCCTGCTCTCTCCCCATACCCCTTGATGCCCTCAGAGTCTAGAAATCTACTTCCTTCTTAAATATATTCAGTGACTTGGCCTCCACAGCTTCTGTGGTAGAGAATTCCACAGGTTCACCACCCTGTGAGTGAAGAAGTTTCTCCTCATCTCAGTCCTAAATGGCCTACCTCGTATCCTGAGACTGTGATCTCTTGTTCTAGAACCCCAGCCAGAGGCAACATCATCCCTGCATCCAGTCTGTCCACCCCTGTCAGGATTTTATACGTTTCAATGAGATCTTCTCTCATTCTTCTAAACTCCAGCGAATACAGGCCTAGTTGACCTAATCTCTCCTTCTTGAAGGTAGTTACAATTGTATTCCTGAAGTCGGGAGGGGGTGGGGTGGGCGGGTTGGAATTATTTTTCTTCCCAAATCTGTAGGATGAGTGAATGGAGTCTCGATGTGAGCAAAAGCCCAGCAGCTTTGAAACCTCAGCTGGCATACCATCAGGGCCGCAGGCTTTATTGTTTTTCATCCCTCTGATTGCTTGTTGCAGCTTTGCCATTGATGGATGGATTCCACCACAGAGTACTGGGGGAATAGCTTGGAAAGTGTCAGCTGCCTCTGTGGATTCACGGTTGAGGCGTTGTTTAAAATGTTTTTTTCCCACCGTTGACAGATGGCGTTGTCATCCTGTGAACGAAGGGGATTTTGTCCATTTGACCTTGGTCTATAGGTGGCCCTGGTGATTTAAAAAAGCTTTGCATGATAATCATGCATATCGTTGGATCTCTCAGGCTTTCTCTTCCCACCACATGGCCTTGATCTTCCGGATGTGCCTTGGGTGTCAGCCTTGAATTCTGAAATGTTGAAATGCTGCCCCCCTTGGCTTGCAACTTTGTGTTGTTCCGCCTGGCAGTGAATGTTGCTCGTTTTTGTTCTGGGAGGTCACATATTTCAGAATAGTTTTCATCGAACCAGCCCTGGTGGTGACAATGCACAAATCCAATAGTCTGGGCACAGGAGTCTAGTACAGCTGACTTTATCTGATCCCACTGTTCTGGAATGGAATTCGTCGGTCGGGAGCAGCACCTGGAATTCCTCTCTTCAGTCCGGCTGCTTTAGGGCTGAGACATTGATCTTCTTCCTCTTGGACTTTTGGGCCTTGCAATGTCTTGGTGCTAGGTCGATGATCTGTCCGGTAGGCATCAGCCTTGACACTGTCCCATCAAACATTCCCGAGGTAGGTACAGAATAGGTTAGATGCAAAGTAAATCTCCCCCAATGCTGTCCCTTCAAGCACTCCCAGGTTTTAAAAAAATGTATTCTTGAGATGAGGGCATCGCTGGTTAGACCAGCATTTATTGCCCATCCCTAATTGCCCTTGAGAAGGTGTTGGTGAGCTGTCTTCTTGAACTGCTGTAGTTCATGTGGTGTAGGCACACCCACAGCGCTGTTAGGGAGGGAGTTCCAGGATTTTGACCCAGTGACAGTGAAGGAACGGCGATATATTTCCAAGTCAGGATGATGAGTGACTTGGAGGGGAACTTCCAGGTGGTGGTGTTCCCATGTGTCTGCTGCCCTTGTCCTTCTACATGGTAGAAGCTGTAAGTTTGGAAGTTGCTACTGAAGGAGCCTTGACAAGTTGCTGCATTGCAAGTTGTAGATGGTACTCACTACTGCTACTGTGCATAGGGTGTCAGGGAATGAATGTTTAAGGTGGTGGATGGGGCAGCAATTAAGTGGGCGCTTTGTGCTGGATGATGTTGAACTTCTTGAGTGTTGTTGGAGCTGCACTCATCCAGGCAAGCGGAGAGTATTCCATCACACTCCTGACTTATACCTCTGGATCGTGGACAGGCTTTTGGGGGGCGGCGGCGGTGGTGGTGGTCAGAAGGTGAGTTACTCACCACAGAATTCCTAGCCCCTGACTTGTAGCCACAGTATTTATATGGCTGGTCCAATTAAATTTCTGGTCAATGGTAACCCCCAGGATGTTGACGGTGGGGGTTTCAATGATGGTAATGCCATTGAACCCAAGGGGGGTGCAGGGAAAGCACGTCTGATACTGTTTCTAAAGATGAATCTTGCTCAGTCTTCAGGTGGGCTGCATCAATGTGATCTTTCCAGTTCCATTTCACACATTAGCCTCTGAGATTGACAATTTAATAGTAATCAGTGCTCAATTATAGATCTTTTTCCATTGCTGCATCCAATTTCCGTCCATTTACCAACCTTTCAGCTCACTCTATTTAGTCAATACCAGGGAAGGTCATTCTCCCTCTGAATGTTCTTCTCTTAGACAGCTAAAGCTACAAATCCCACATGTAAACACTCTTCTGCCTCTTAATGTGTTGATATCAAGACTCATCACACCAGCCCCTATGTTGTGTCAACTATGGCTCTTTGGTGGCTCATTCATCCTCGAGTCAAGAAAGTTGCAGGTTCAAATCTCATTTTGGAGACTTGAGAACATACTCCAGGCTGATCCTCCCAATGCTGAGGGAGTGTTGCGCTGTTGGAGGTGCAATCTTCCGGATGAAACATAAACTGAGGTCCCGTCTGCCCTCTCAGGTGGGTGTAAAAGCTCCCACGACCAATATTGCAAAAAATCGCAGGAGAATTCTCCCTGGTGTTCTGAGCAATATTTATCTCTCAACTACATTCACTAAAAACAGGTTATCTGGTGATAATCACATTGCTGTTTGTGGGAGCTTGCTGTGCACAAACTGGCTGCTGAGCTTCCCACATTACAACGGCGACGACACTTCATAAATACTTCAGCGGCTATAAAATGCTTTGGCGCACCCTGAGTTGTGAAAACATTAATGTAATATAAATGCAAAACTTTCTTTCTGACATCCCCCTCCATGACTTATAACCTGTGCAAATTCTCACCTCCCTCGTTTGCCCCTTCGTTTTATAATCTGCAGGCTTTCAAAACCCCAGGCTAATTGTAGCTGGAGTTATACATCGTCTTGTACCATTTTGAATATTGTGGTACGTTCATTCTTGGCGTACGGGTATGAATGGTAAGGCTAACGCTTATTGCCCATCCCACAGTTACACTGGAGAAAGTAGTGGTGAGCTGCCTGCTTAAGCCACTGCAGTCCGTGTGCTGTAGGTGCACTGCGGAGTGCTGTTAGAGAAGGAGTTCCAGGATTTTGACTCAGTGATAATAAAGGAACAGCCATTTTCAAGTCAGGATGGTGTGTGTGAAACTCTGAGGATAGCTTGGGGGCGGAGTGAAGATTACAGGTTTGGGCAGTGCTGTTGAAGAGGCCTTGGCGAGTTGCTACGGCAGGCCTTGTAACCTGTTTTTAAAATAGCAAAGGGAATGCGAGGCCTTTGCACAACGGTGGTGATGTACTCATGGCACTTTGTTTACTTATGTTTTCTGACTTCTGTAATAAAGTGGCATGGTGCCCAGAGATCAAAATGCGTGAAGTGCTCATTAGTTGTCTACTTGTGAAGAAGCACATAGGTAATAACAAAAATCACACCAAACTAAATGCCTAGACCCCAGCCTGTCTATCCCAGGAGCAGTAAGGTGTTGGGCGTTGGCAGTCCTGCTTAGAGTCAAATTGATGCAATCTGTTTTTTCTTTTTTCACTTGGAGTTTGGAGACTTGACACTTCCAGTGCAGTACTGAGGGGGTGCTGCACTGTCGGAGTTGCAACCATTCAGATGAAAGGTTAAATCGAGGCCCCATATGCCCTCTGAGGTTGACGGAAAAGATTCCATGGCAGTGGTTTGAGGAAGAGCAGGGGAGCTCTGGCCAATCTTAATACTTAAACCATCAGCTAAACTGGTCATTAATTTTATTGCTATCGATGCCATATACAGACAGCAATGTGATAATGACCAGATCATCTGCTTCAGTGATGTTGGTTGAGGGATCATTATTGGGCAGAATACCAGAGTTAGCTCTCCTTCTTACCTTTGATATAGTGCCATGCAACAATGCACTGCCTTGGGACTGGCATTGGAAGCATAGCCAGTGACTTGCCACTCAAGTGTCTGGAGGAGCCCTTGAACCAACAACCTTCATACTGAGAAGTAAGAGTGCTTTCCACTCAGCCAAGACTGACATTGCATTTTAGATCCTACCATAAAGGGCTTGGCAGCCTCCCCATTGTAGCCTGTCCTCTCTTAAATTGCATTCATGCCATTTTCACACTAAGATCTCACTTGTGGGTGAGTCCAGAACAAGGGAGCATAAATATAAAATAGGTACCAGAAGATCAAGTCAAGTATTTCAGAGGGAATTTCCCCAGAGAGTGATGAGAAAGTGGATCTTGCTGTCACATGAAGTAGTCAAAGGAAAGAACATTGATACATTTAATCGGTGGTTTGGTGTATATATGAGGGAGAAGGGAATATAAGGAGAAAGGGACAGAGTGGGGAGAGGTAGTTAGAATGTGAGGAGGAGCAACAGAGACTGGTTTGGCCTAATGGCCTGTTTCCATGTTTACAGATTCAATGTATTTCAATGCATCTTCCAATATTTCTATCTTCTCATTAGCTACCCTGTTCCTGGAATGCTGAGGTCAATAGCCAGCTGTCAGGAGATACCAGACACGGCCCAGTTGCAAGTCCTCTCCCTGATTTTCCATCAGACAGCAATCACAGTGACATCTCAGCGTATTGTGCCCACACCCCAACCCTCCCCTAGACATGGGCTGGCTTTTGGAGCGGAGCAGACTGGACCTCAGATCAGTGTCTGTTCAAGCTCCTCCACACTGAAGGTTAGAAGGACTGCCACCATGATTCTCGTGATTATGATCCATGTGTCTGACATTTATATATTCATGGAATGATACAGCACAAAGAAGGCTACTCAGCCCATTGCGTGCATGGAGAGACAACATGAAATGAAGGATACAACGCCAAAGGGGGTGCAGGAGCAGAGGGACCTGGGTGTGCCTGTGCAGAAATCAGAAAACATAAATTATCCTGGGCTTTATTAATAGGGGCATAGAGTACAAGAGCAAGGAAGTTATGTTGTACTTGTATAAAACATTAGTTCAGCCTCAACTGGAGTATTGCGTCCAGTTCGGAGTGCTGCACTTTAGGAAGGATGTGAGGGCACTGGAGAGAACGCAGAAATGATTCATTGGAATGATTCCAGGCATGGGGAACTTCAGTTCTGAAGATAGATTGGAGAATTTAGGACTGTTTTCCTTGGAGAAGAGAGGGCTGAGAGGAGATTTGATAGAGGTATTCAAAATCATGAGGGGTCTGGACAGAGTAGATAGGGAGAAAATGTTCCCACTCATAAAAGGATCGAGAACAAGAGGGCACAGATTTAATGTAATTTGCAAAATAAGCAAAAGCGACATGAGAAATAACTTTTTCAGGCAGCAAGTGGTTGGGGTCTGGAATGCACTGCCGGAGAGTGTGGTGGAGGCAGGTTCAATCAAGGCATTCGAGAGGATTGTGAGAATGTGCAGGGTCACGGGGAGAAGTGGGGGGGGGAATGGCACTCGGTGAATTGCTCATTTGGAGAACCAGTGCAGGCACAATGGGCTGAATGGCCTCCTTCTGCGCAGTAACAATTCTGTGATTCTGTGTCTCTGCCAGCTCTTTATCCAATTAGTGCCACTACCTGCTCTATCCCCATAAACCTGAATCTTTTTTCTCTTCATTTATTCTGGGCACCATACTTCAGGAAGGATATGAAAGCCCTGAAGAGGATACAGAGAAGGTTTACCAAGTTGATACAAGAGAGGAAGGGATTTAATTATGTGGAGAGATTGGAGAAGCTGAGCTTGATCTCCTTAGAGCAGAGAAGGTTAAGCGGAAATTAATAAAGGTATTCAAAATTATGAGAACCTAGAGCAAGTAAGAAGATGTTGGGAGGTCTTGTGGCACAGTGGTAGCGCTCCTGCCTCTGGGTTCAAGTCCCACTTCAGGACTTGATGGCCATAGAAAGTGTGTTCATAACATGGTTAATCAGGTTGATTATCAGCCTGTAAATTCTACCAATATGCCTAATGGCCGGGGGTAAAAGTGGGGCAGTTCCCTGGTCAGCCACACAGCAGAAGGCAGTGGTGCTTTGCCAAGCTTAATCATGGACCATTCCATG
The DNA here is from genome assembly GCF_964194155.1 of Cetorhinus maximus. NCBI lineage: Eukaryota > Metazoa > Chordata > Chondrichthyes > Lamniformes > Cetorhinidae > Cetorhinus > Cetorhinus maximus. The sequence goes on from NC_135894.1 coordinate 98,931,894, forward strand.
GTGCCAACATGGGCATGGTACCTGAATGAAGAGGAGGAGGGAGAAACTGTTTCCTCTGGCAAGAGGATGGGTTACCAGTGACCATAGATTTAAACTAATTAGCAATGGGCAAACGAGGAGAAGTTTCTGAACACAGAGAGTTGTTAAGATTTGGACCGCATCATCCAAAATGGCGATGCAACCAGATTCCATGGGAACTTTCAATGAACGATTGGACTTGTACTTGAAGAGGACTAATTTACAAGGCTAAAGGGAAGAAACGAGGGAGTAGAACCAATTGGCCAGCTATTCAAAGTGCTGGCACAGATACGACAGGCTGAATGGCCTCCTCTCTGTTGTAGCATCCTATGATTCTATTTATCCAATTCTCTTTTGAATGTTACTGCTGAATCTCCTGATTTAACCTCGTGATAGCTCCCGATACTGCAACTGACCAAACCTGAATCTGATAAAACTGTCTGCCCTCTCTAGAAATGGGATGGTTGTTGTATTGTTTCCCCAGCGATTTGTCCTGAATCCTGGGTTCTGAGTCTGCTAGTTGCAGTGGTTCCAAGGTCCTCTAAGTCACTTCTACAGATGAAAGCTATGGTGGTTAGAGCTGTTCATGTTTGTGGTCCTTTAACCCAGTGATCTGGTCAAATGATCCAGAAAATGGGAGTTTAAATACCAACGTGGCATTTTGAGAATGAGATCTCAGTTTCTCCAAAAACACATTGAAGTGAAAGGTGATCATGAGACTGTGGGATTGTTGTAAAAGACCCAGCTGCCCTGTGGTGATGGGAACCAGCCCTCTTTACACGTTCTGCCCTATGTACCTCCAATCCTACCCCAATATGGTTGACACTTACCTGTCCTCTGAAGTGATGTGGCATTTGTATCAAAGTACAGCAGCAACCTATCGAACAGCACTTTCACCACACGGACTGCAGCGGTTCAACAAGGCAACTCCCCACCACCTTCTCAAGGGCAATTAGGGCTGGACGATAAATATCAGCCCTGCTACTGAGAATGATTTTTAAAAAAACCTGAAGGAGGTCCTAGATACTTTAGATTTCATGCAGCATTACAAGTTACAAGTATATAGTGCCTTTAATATAGTTTCAATGCACTTCACTCGAGCATTATCAGACATAATTTGACACCGGACCAAGTAAAGAGATATTAGGACAGGTGACCAGAAGTTTGGTCAAAGAGGTAGGTTTTAAGTAGCGTTTTAAAGGAGTTAAGAGATGTAGAGAGGTGAAGAGGTTTAGGGCAGAAATTCCAGAGGTTAAGGCCCAGGCCGCTGAAGGCACGGCCACCAGTAGTGGAGCGATTAAAATCTCTCTTGCAACCTTGCAATGCATTCTGAGTAAAAACAGAAAATGCTGGAAATACTCAGCAGGTCTGGCAGCATCTGTGGAGCTAGAAACAGGGTTAACATTTCAGGTTGATGACCTTTCACATTCTCAGTTTTTCATTCCCTCAGATTAAAAACCCTTATTCAGATACATTTTTCTTTAAGGTTCCCTTGGAGCCCGGCAGTTGTAGGTTTTGCATTATGATGATGAGTATCTTGGTGTGACTGCACTAGAAAATGCCAGCTGGGATTGTGCCCATGTAGCGCAGCTGAGGTGCTGATCCTGAAAGTGCCAGGAAATTCCTGGCAGTGCAATGAGTTGGTTGTCTTTTGTAGCGAGCATCCCAAATCAAGTCTTTCTCACAGGTGGTAGCGAGTGTGTTTCTGTGAGACCGGAATTGTTCCTGTTTAAATAATGTATTTTTATTTTTCGGTTTCATGCTCAGCAAGTGGAGGGATGTCATTGCCAGGGAATGGAATACTTTCCCATTTCAAATGCCCAATCACAGCATCAAGCGTAAGGCAGGTACAGCATGGGGTTAGATACAGAGTAAAGCTCCCTCTACACTGTCCCCATCAAACACTCCCAGGGCAGGTACAGCACAGGGTTAGATACAGAGTAAAGCTCCCTCTACACTGTCCCCATCAAACACTCCCAGGGCAGGTACAGCACGGGGTTAGATACAGAGTAAAGCTCCCTCTACACTGTCCCCATCAAACACTCCCAGGGCAGGTACAGCACGGGGTTAGATACAGAGTAAAGCTCCCTCTACACTGTCCCCATCAAACACTCCCAGGACAGGTACAGCACGGGGTTAGATACAGAGTAAAGCTCCCTCTACACTGTCCCCATCAAACACTCCCAGGGCAGGTACAGCACGGGGTTAGATACAGAGTAAAGCTCCCTCTACACTGTCCCCAATGAACACTCCCAGGGCAGGTACAGCATGGGGTTAGATACAGAGTAAAGCTCCCTCTACACTGTCCCCATCAAACACTCCCAGGACAATTAAACAAATAACTGGAGAAGAGGGGCTCCACAAACATCCCCATCCTCAATGATGGGGAGTCAAGCACATCAGTGCAAAAGACAAGGCTGAAGCATCTTCAGCCTGAAGTGCCAAATGGAGGACCTTGCTCGGCCTCCTCCGGAGGTCCCCAGCATCACAGATTTCAGTGTTTCAACATTCGGAATATCAAGGAACAGCTGAATGCACTGGATACAGTAAAGGCTGTGGGCCCTGACAACATCCCAGCTGTAGTAATGAAGACTTGTGTTCCAGAACTATCTGCGCCCCTACCCAACCCAGCTACAACACTGGCATCTACCTGACGATGTAGAAAATTGCCCAGGTATGTCCTGTTCATAAAAAAGGACAAATCCAACCCAGCCAATTACCGCCCCATCATTCTACTCTCGATTGTCAGTGAAGTGCTGGAAGGGGTCATCGACAGGGCTATCATGCGGCATTTACTCAACAGCAACTTCAGTGGTGCTCAGTCATGGTCACTCATTACAGCCTTCGTCCAAACATAGACACAAGAGCTAAACTCAAGAGGTGATGTGACAATGACAGCCCTTGACATCAAGGCAGCATTTCGCTGAGTGTGGTATTTAGAAACGCTAACAAAATTAAGTCGATGGGAATCAGGGGGAAAACTCTCCACTGGTTGGAGTCATACCTAGCACAAAGGAAGATGGTTGTGGTTGTTGGAGGTCAGTCACCTCAGTCCAAGGACATCACTGCAGGAGTTCCTCAGGGTAGTGTCCTAGGCCCAGCCATCTTCAGCTGCTTCATGAATGACCTTCCCTCCATCATAAGGTCGGAAGTGGAATGTTCGCTGATGATTGCACAATGTTCAGTGACTCCTCAGACACTGAAGCAAACTGTGCCTGAATGTGGCACGACCTGGACAATATCCAGGCTTGGGCTGACAAGTGGCATGTGACAGTTGTGCCACACAAGTGCCAGGAAATGCCTATCTCTGACAAAAGAGAATGTAGCCATCTCCCCTTGACATTTAATGGCATCACTGACATCTAAGCCATCACTGAATCCCCCACTATCAACATCCTGGGGGTTACCATTGACCAGAAACTGAACTGGACCAGCCATATAAATACTGTGGTTAAAAGAGCAGGTCAGAGGCTAGGAATCTTGCAGCGAGTCATTCACCTCCTGACTCCCCAAAGCCTGTCCATAACCAGGCACAAATCAGCTTGGTATGTAGAGTATGAGGGTCCAATGTTGGGTGGGGGATGGGCATGGGTGAAAGGGCCTAGCTTGTCACGGGGGATATGAAGAGCCATGTGATGTGGGTGGGATGCATGAGGCGGCATGGGGAGTATACGAGGGGTGAGAATTAGAGGACCTTACTGTTTGTATTATAACTGGGATCAACTCCCAGAGCACTCTGGCAGGCCTTGTAAACAGCCTGCCTCCAAGCCTGGCAGCTCCTGTGGCTGCCTGCCTGACTGAAGCCCGCACCCGCCTCCCCACAAGACGAAAATTCCGTCTTTCCTGGCACTTTCTCCCAAAGCAGGCATGCCGAGCCGGGAAATTTCCCAACTCCCACTACCCAACTCGAAGATGAAAATCCAGCCCCATGCCTCCGTTTAGCTTTATCGCCAGCTGAGTGGGCTCTTGAAAGCCATTCTGTTCTCGTGCTGGGGGGGTGCAGATCAGCAGGAGGATTGAGAGCTTTATGAGTGGACGTCAGAGACAGACACTTAGGTGTGAGCCTGGTGTGCTGTAATTTAGAAAATAATGAAATGATTAAGAGTGCTCCTCACGGCTGACAATGAGCCTGGAGCAGTTGACCTCCCAGACATTTGCTGACAGAAGTCCTTTGTTTTTTTCAAATTCTTTCACGGGATGTGGGCATCGCTGACTAGGGCAGCATTTATTGCCCATCCCTTGTTGCCCTTGAGAAGGTGGTGGTGAGCTGCCTTCTTGAACCGTTGCAGTCCATGTGGTGTAGGTACACCCACAGTGCTGTTAGGGAGGGAGTTCCAGGATTTTGACCCAGCGACAGTGAAGGAATGGTGATATATTTCCAAGTCAGGATGGTGAGTGACTTGGAGGAGAACTTCCAGGTGGTGGTGGTCCCATGTGCCTGCTGCCCTTGTCCTTCTAGATGGTAGTGGTTCTGGTATTGGAAGGTGTTGCCTAAGGAGCCTTGGTGAGTTTCTCCAGTGCATCTTGTAGATGGTACACACTGCGGCCTCTGTGTGTCAGTGGTGGAGGGAATGAGCGTTTGTGGACGTGGTGCCAGTCAAGTGGGCTGCTTTGTCCTGGATGGTGTCAAGCTTCTTGAGTGTTGTTGGAGCTGCACTCATTCAGGCAAGTTTTTAAAATTCATTTGCGGGATGTGGGCATCGCTGGCTGGGCCAGCATTTATTGCCCATCTCTAATTGCCCTTCAGAAGGTGGTGATGAGCTGCCTTCTAGAGCTGCTGCAGTCCCTGTGGTGTAGGTACACCCACAGTGCTGTTAGGATGGCAGTTCCAGGATTTTGACCCAGTGACCGTGAAGGAAGGGTGATGGGAGTGGTGAATGTTTCATCACACTCCTGACATCTACCTTGTAGATGGTGGACAGGCTTTGGGGAGTCAGGAGGTGAGTTATTCGCCACAGAATCCCCAGCCTCTGACCTGCCTCTTGTAGCCACATCTGGATGACTCGCTTCTTAATCCTAAACTAGAGGAGCAAAAGAAGGAACAGCTGGAGTTTGTTTTCATTCTCCTTTTCCCATGACTTGGGATTGAAGCTGTTTTAGGGAAGGACCCCCTCAGTAACCTCCCTTCACTCAGCCCTAGGTTAATTTTATGAAAAGATTCCTCACTAATAATCCAATAATCTAGGTGCCAGTTAATTGGCTCCTAATTAAGGTGAAATGGTTTTGATGATGTACATTGGAAAGTAAACCTGCAATCAGGCACTCATTGTTTAACTAACTACTGCTGGTGTCTGTCTTTCCTAATGCAACCCCTCTGCATCAGATTATTGTTACACACGAACATACGGACTAGGAGCAGGAATAGGCCACTCGGCCCTTCAAGCCTGCTCCGCCATTCAATAAGATCTTGGCTGATCTGACTGTAACCTCCCGCCTACCCCGATAACCTTTCAACCCCTTGTTAATCAAGGATCTATCTAGTTCTGCCTTAAAAAATATTCAAAGACCCTGCGTCCATTGCCTTTTGAGGAAGAGTGTTCCACAGACTCACAATCCTCAGAGAAAAAATGTTTCCTCATCTCTGCCTGAAATGAGCAAGCCCTTAATTTTAAACCATGACCCCTAGTTCTAGAGTTTCCCACAAGAGGAAACATCTTCTCCACATCCACCCTGTCAAGACCCTTCAGGATCTTGAAGGTTTTGATCAAGTTACCTCCTACTCTTACAGTTTTTTGCCAATTGTCACAAGATTGATATGAGTGACTTTAGAAATAAAGTATTTTTTCATTTTCTCTGAACACTTCTTTGTTTATTATTTATGAAGATATTCGGGGATGGTGGTGAGAGAAAGGCTGTTTAACCAGGAGGAGTGTTTAGGGGTGGGAGGTGAAGTAATGAAACCTCCAGGTATATGTCCAACAAGAGCTGGGGATCCATGTCTTGTACCATTCATAAACATAAGCTCATCCCAAACTCTGTTGCTTCCGCACCAGGTCCTCGTCAACTATCACCCACTGCGCATGCTGACCTACATTGGTGACGCCTCAGTTGTAAAATTCTCATCCTCATTTAAAAATCCCTCAGTGGCCTCGCCCCTCCCTATCTCTGTCATCTTGTCCAGCCCAGCAATCCTCCGAGATCTCTGCGTCCTTCCAATCCTGGACTCTTGCGCATTGCCTGATTTTAATCGCTCCACCTTAGGTGACTGCGCCTTCAGTTGTCTGGAACCTAAACTCTGGAATTCTCTCCCTAAACCTCCCCACCTCTTTGCCTCTCTCTCCTCCTTTAAGACACTCCTTACTTGCTACCTCTGACCAAACTTTTAGTCATCTACCCGTATACCTCTTTATGTAGCTCAGTGTCAAATTTTGTTTGATAATCGCTCTTGTGAAGCACCTTGGGATATTTTACGACATTAAAGGCGCTACATAAATACAAGTTGTTGTATAAAAGTTATGATAAGTCTGGGATTGCCTTCCATTGAGATGAGACCATCTCGGATGCTACCCGCCAACTGCACCATCTGTTTTGATCTGCGTATGAATATTCATTGTAATGTATTTTTTTTCCTCTTTTACATAAGATCATTAAATCATAAGAAATAGGAGCAGGAGTGGGCTATTCGGCCCCTGAAGCCTGCTCTGCCATTCAATAAGATCATGGCTGATCTGATTTTGACCTTAAATCCACTTTCCTGCCTGTTTCCTATAACCCTTGACCCCCCCTTGTCAATCAAAATCTGTCTAACTCGGCCTTGAATATATTCAGTGACCCAGCCTCCACTGCTCTCTGAGGAAGAGAATCCCAAAGACTGACGACCCTCTGGGAGAAGAAATTCCTCCTCGTTTCTGTCTTAAACGGGAAACCCTTTATTCTTAAACTGTGCCTAGATTACCCCACGAGAGAAAACATCCCCTCAGCATCCACCCTGTCAAGCTTCCTCAGAATTTTATGTTTCAGTAAGATCACCTCTCATTCTTCTAAATCTCAGTGAGTATAGACCCAACCTACTCAACCTTTCCTCATAAGCCCAACCCCTTTGTCTTAGGATTCAGCCTAGGTGGTGTGGTGGTAATGATGGGACTAGTGCTCCAGAGACCCAGGCTAAAATGTCTTGGGGACATGGGTTCAAATCCCACCATGGCAGCTTGTGGAATTTGAATTCTCTTAATAAATCTGGAATATAAAACTAGGCTCAGCAATCGTGGCCATGGCAACCGTTATCAAGGGTTGTAAAAGCCCATCTGGTTCTGCTTCACTAGTGCCTTTTAGAGAAGGAAACCTGCCATCCTTACTGCTTTGGCCTATGATGTGGCTCTAGACCCACAGCTTTCTAGACTCTTAACTCTGAAATGGCTGTGCAAGCTCAAGGGCAATTAGGGAGGAGCAACAAATGCTGGCCTTGCCAGTGGTGTCCATATCCCGTGAAAGAATAAGTTAAACAAAACCTTCTCTGAATTGCTTCCAATGCAAGTATACCCTTCCTTAAGTAAGGTGACCAAAACTGTACACAGTACTCTAGGTGTGGTCTCACTAATGCCCAGTTGTAGCAAGACTTCCTCACTTTTAAACTTTTCTTCGCAAATTTTACCCGCCTGCTCCGCAGGGTGCTATGGTTACGGTTCAATGGGTGCTACACTGTCTCAGGTACCTCACCCAATCAACTTCAACAATCCAATCAGGCATTACTTAAAGGAAAATCTTTTTTTTTCATCTTTAACAAGCTTCATTTTGGACAACCTTGATGAACCTTGTGCATATCAAATAGTATCTGAGGTTATGAACTTTTAAAGATGTGACCAGAACTGTTAGACCTATTGGAATCCACATGTTGGGCCATTGGGTAAGGATAGGATTGGATCCAGCTGGCAGGTCTTCCACTTCAAAATAACCAGATGGAACACAGTGTTCTAACACAGCATTCTCACCTTCCGGGAGCAGAGAGAGCCAGACCTGCGAGGGACGCCTCTACTCGGGCATCGGGCCAAGTTTGCAAAAATCCAGGAGTCATGTCGCAGTAAAACTATAAGTTCATTGGTTGGTGAGAAACTGCTGTTAGGGAGTGTGTTTAAATAGCTTAAAACTAGAAAAAACATATTATTTATAAAGAAGTAGCTACTTGGATTTCAGCAAGGAACACTAACAATAGGGAAGTAAAGTTAAATCAAGTCAGAGTGAAATAAAGTAATTAATTAAACCAAAGTAAGATAAAGTTAGCGTACGTGTAGTAAAATTAAGTTACTAGTAATTTATTCTACTCATTCTACTTACTCTAAGTGTAATAATTTAGAGTTATGGCATGGCAGGTCAGCTTGGCCAAGTGGAATGTGCATCCTGCGCTATGTGTGAAGTTGCAGATGCACCATGTGTTCCAGACAAACACATCTGTAGGAAGTGTCACCAGCTGCACAAGCTTGAGCTCCGGGTTTTGGAACTTGAGCGGCGGCTGGAGTCACTGTTGTGCATCCGTGAGGCAGAGGGCCACGTGGGTAGCACGTTTAGGGAGCTGGTCACACCGCAGGTCAGAAACGTACAGCCAGAGAGGGAATGGGTGACCACCAGGCAGTCTAAGGGAGCCAGGCAGGTAGTGCTGGAGTCCCCTGAGTCTAACCTGCTTGTTAATCAGTTTTCCATTTTGGATGCTGATGAGGGTGATGGTTCCTCGGGGAAATGCAGCCAGAGCCAAGCCTGTGGCAGCTCAGGCGGCTCAACTGTACAGGGCGGGAGGGAGAAGAATGGAAGGGCAAAAGTGATAGGTGATTCCATAGTCAGGGAATCAGAAAGGTGTTTCCGAGGCAGTAAACATGACTCCAGGATGGTGTGTTGCCTCCCTGGTGCCGGGGTCAAGGATGTCACGGAGCGGCTGCAGGATGTGTTCCACATTGTTACCAACGACATAGGTAAAAAGAGGGATGAGGTCCTGAAAACAGATTTCAGGGAGTTAGGAAGGAAATTAAAAAGCAGGACCCCAAGAGCAGCAATCTCAGGATTACACCCAGTGTCATGTGCTAGTGAGCATAGGAATAGGAGGATTGATCGATTAAATACATAGCTGTAGAACTGGTGTAGGAGGGAGGGCATCAGATTTCTGAGGCATTGGGACCGGTTCTGGGGCAGGTGGGACCTGTTCAAGCTGGACTGGTTACATCTTAAACAAAAACAGAATTACCTAGAAAAACTCAGCAGGTCTGGCAGCATCGGCAGAGAAGAAAAGAGTTGACGTTTCGAATCCTCATGACCCTTCAGCAGAACTGAGTATAGGTAGGAGAGGGGTGAAATATAAGCTGGTCTAAGGTGGGTGGGGTGGGGAGGGGGGGGGGGAGAGGGGGAGGGGGTGGGGTGGGGTGGGGAGATAGGGAGAGAGAGAGAGAGAGAAGTTGAGGGGGGTGTGGTTGTAGGGACAAGTAAGCAGTGATAGGAGCGGATAATCAAAAGATGTCACAGACAAAAGGATCAAAGAGGTGTTGAAGGTGGTGATATTATCTAAGAAAATGTGCTAATTAAGAATGGATGGCAGGACACTCAAGGTACAGCTCTAGTGGGGTGGAAAGACTGACAAGGTATTAGTTGTAGATTTAAAAATAATGGAAATAGGTGGGAAAAGAAAAATCTATATAAATTATTGAAAAAAACAAAAGGGAGGGGGAAGAAATGGGGTGGGGATGGGGGGAGGGAGTTTAAGATCTAAAGTTGTTGAATTCAATATTCAGCCCGGAAGGCTGTAAAGTGCCTAGTCGGAAGATGAGGTGCTGTTCCTCCAGTTTGCGTTGGGCTTCACTGGAACAATGCAGCAAGCCAAGGACAGACATGTGGGCAAGAGAGCAGGGTGGAGTGTTAAAATGGCAAGCGACAGGGAGGTTTGGGTCTTTCTTGCGGACAGACCGCAGGTATTCTCCAAAGCGGTCGCCCAGTTTGCGTTTGGTCTCTCCAATGTAGAGGAGACTGCATTGGGAGCAACGAATGCAGTAGACTAAGTTAGGGGAAATGCAAGTGAAATGCTGCTTCACTTGAAAGGAGTGTTTGGGCCCTTGGACGGTGAGGAGAGAGGAAGTGAAGGGGCAGGTGTTGCATCTTCTGCGTGGGCATGGGGAGGTGCCATAGGTGGGGGTTGAGGAGTAGGGGGTGATGGAGGAGTGGACCAGGGTGTCCCGGAGGGAATGATCCCTACGGAATGCCGCCAGGGGGAGTGAAGGGAAGATGTGTTTGGTGGTGGCATCATGCTGGAGTTGGCGGAAATGGCGGAGGATGATCCCCTGAATGCGGAGGCTGGTGGAGTGATAAGTGAGGACAAGGGGGACCCCACCATGTTTCTGGGAGGGAGGAGAAGGCATGAGGGCGGATGCGCGGGAGATGGGCCGGACACGGTTGAGGGCCCTGTCAAAGACCGTGGGTGGAAAACCTCGGCCAAGGAAGAAGGAGGACATGTCAGAGGAACTGCCCTTGAAGGTAGCGGTAACAACTAATACCTTGTCAGTCTTTCCACCCCACCCCCACTAGAGCTGTACCTCGAGTGTCCTGCCATCCATTCTTAATTAGCACATTTTCTTAGATAATATCACCACCTTAAACACCTCTTTGATCCTTTTGTCTGTGACATCTTCTGATTATCTGCTCCTATCACTGCTTGCTTGTCCCTACAACCACCGCCCCCCACACCCATCAACTTCTCTCCCCCCCCACCCCCCCACCACCTTAAACCAGCTTATATTTCACCCCTCTCCTAACTATACTCAGTTCTGCTGAAGGGTCATGAGGACTCGAAACGTCAACTCTTTTCTTCTCCGCCGATGCTGCCAGACCTGCTGAGTTTTTCCAGGTAATTCTGTTTCTGTTCTGGTTACATCTTAACTGGACTGGGGCTGATATACTCACGGGGAGATTTACTAGTGCTGTTGGGGTGGGTTTAAACCAGCTTGTCAGGGGGGTGCGAGCCTGAGGGGTGGCCCAAATTGGAAGGGAGTAAAGTTGGTAATAGGAAGTAGTAATGAGACTAGAAGGCAGGAGAAACAAAGCAGAGCATTGAGTGCACTTCAAATGATATCAGAAAGACAAAGTTAAAGGCATTCTACCTGAATGTGCACAGCATTCACAATAAGGTAGATGATCTAAAGGCACAAATAGAGGTAAATGGGTATGATATAATTGCCATTACGGAAACATGGCTGCATGGTGACCAAGACTGGGAACTGAATATTCAAGGATATCCGACGTTTAGGAAGGACAGACAAGAAGGGAAAGAAAGTGGAGTTGTACTGATAATAAGGGATGGGATCAGTGCATTAGTAAGGGAGGATCTCAGACTGGAAGAACAATGCGTGGAATCTGTTTGAGTGGAGGTAAGAAACAGCAAAGGGCAGTAGACATTGGTTGGAGTTGTTTATTGGCCACCAAACAGTAGTGGTACTGTGGGACATGGTATTAACTTCCTTTGTCAGCCACGGTTGACTGACAGGAGATGAGACAAGCGTGCAGCATGGACAATAGAGTGACCATGGGTGACTTCAATCTGCATATAGACAGGGTAAACCAATCGAGCACTGATGCTGTGGAAGGCGAGTTTCTGAAGTATGCTAGGGACGGTTTCCTAGGGCAGTTTGTTGAGGAGCCGACTACAGGACAGGCTATTTTAGATCTAGTATTATGTAGTGAAAAAGGGCTAATTAATAATCTTGTTGTAAAAGAACCTTTAGGGATGAGTGACCACAATATGATAGAATTTTACTTTATGTTTGAAAGTGAGGTAGTTCACTCTGAAGCAAGGGTGTTGAATTTGAATAAAGGAAATTATGAAGGCATGAGGGACAAATTGGCTGAGGTGGATCGGGATTATGCATTAAAAGGTATGACTACATAGGCAATGGATTGTCTTCAAAGGACCATTATATAGCTTACAGCACCTATATATTCCTTCAAGGTGCAAAACCCCCAAAAAAGTCAGTCAACCGTGGCTGACAAAGGAAGTTAAGGATTTTATAAGATTAAAAGGAAAAGGCTTATAAAGTTGTCTGGAGTAGTAAACCTGAGGATTGGGAGGTTTTTTGAATAAAGCAAAGGAAGACCAAGAAACTGGTAAAGGAAGGGAGAATAGAATATGAATGCAATCTAGCAAAAAACATAAAAATGGACTGTAAAACCTTCTATAGGTATGTAAGAAGGAAGTGTTTGGCTAAGACAAATGTGGGTCCATTACATGCAGATTCAGGAGAATTCATAATGGGGATTAGAGAAATGGCAGAGAAGCTAAACAATTACACTGTGTCTGTTTTCACTGAGGAAGATACAGGAAATCTCCCAGATTTAGGGATCCAAGGGACTAGGGAGAATGAGGAGTTGAAGGAAATTAGTGTAAGTAAGAAGGTTGTATTGGAGAAATTAATGGGACTGAAAGTTGATAAGGCCCCGACCTGATATTCTGCATCCCAGAGTGCTGAAAGAGGTTGCTGTAGAAATGGTGGATGCATTGGGTGATCATTTTCCAAAATTCTATAGATTCTGGAATGGTTCTTGAAGATTGGAAGGTAGTAAATGTCACCACTATTTAAGGGAAAGAGAAAAAAGGGAACTACAGACCTGTTAGCTTTACATCAGTGGTAGGGAAAATGCTAGAATCTATTATAAAGGATGTGATAAATGGATACTTGGATAATCATGATCTGATTGGGCATAATCAGCGTGGATTTGCGAATGGGAAATCATGTTTGAAAAAGTTGTTGGCGTTTTTTGAGGATGGTACTAACAACATTGATAAAAGGAGAGTCGATGGGCATAGTGCACTTGGATTTTCAGAAGGCTTTTTAGAAAGTCCCCCACAGGAGGTTGATTAGCAAAATTAAAGCACGTTGGATAGGAGGCAATATACTGACATGGATTAAGGATTGGTTAACAGGCAGAAAACAGAGCAGGAATAAATGTTCATACTTACATTGGCAGACTGTGACTAGTGGGGTACCACAAGGATCAGTACTTGGGCCCCAGCTGTTCACTTATCAATGATTTGGATTTGGGGACTAAATGTAATATTTTCAAGTTCGTGGATGATACAAAGCTAGGTGGGAATGTGTGTTGTGAGGAAGATGTAAAGCAGCTACAGGAGGATTTGGACAGACTTAGTGAATGGGTAAGAACATGGCAGATGGAATATAATGTGGAAAAATGTGAGGTTATCCACTTTGGTAGAAGGAACAGATGTGCAGAGTATTTCCTAAATGGTAAGAAATTAGGAAGTGCAGATATACAAAGAGACCTGGGTGTCCTTGTCCAGAAGTCACTGAAAGCTAATATGCAGGTGTAGCAGGCAATTAGGAAGGTTAATGAAATGTTAGCCTTTATCGCAAGAGGATTTGAGTACAGGAGTAGCAAAGTCTTGCTTCAATTGTATAGAAGCTTGGTTAGACCGCACCTGGAGTATCGTGTGCAGTTTTGGTCCCCTTACCTCAGAAAGGATATTATTGCCATAGAGGGAGTGCAGTGAAGGTTCACCAGACATGTTCCGGGGATGGCGGGATTGTTTTACAAAGAGAGATTGGGGAAATTGGGCCTGTATTCTCTAGCGTTTCAAAGAATGAGAGGTTATCTGATTGTGACCTACAAAATACTGAAAGGAATAGACAGGATAGATGTAGGTAAGATGTTTCCCCTGGTTGGGGAGTCAAGGACCAGGAGAGACAATTTCAAAATAAGGGGGAAGCCGCTATGGATCGGGATGAGGAGAAATTTCTTTACTCAAAGGGTTGTGAATCTTTGGAATTCTCTACCCCAGAGGGCCGTGGAAGTGCAGTCATTGAGTATGTTTAAGGTAGAGATTGATAGATTTCTGATTAACAATAACATAAAGGGTTATGGGGCTAGTGTATTGAATGATGGAGCAGGCTTGATGGAATACTCTCCAATTGCCAGGGTGAGTGCAGCTCCAACAACACTCAAGAAGCTTGACACCATCCAGGACAAAGCAGCCCACTTGATTGGCACCACATCCACAAACATTCACTCCCTTCACCACCGACACACAGTAGCAGCAGTGTGTACCATCTACAAGATGCACTGCAGAAATTCACCAAGGCTCCTTAGACAGCACCTTCCAAATGCCCAACCACTGCCATCTAGAAGGACAAGGGCAGCAGATAGATGGGAGCACCACCACCTGGAAGTTCTCCTCCACCACCCTGACTTGCAAATATATCGCCGTTCCTTCACTGTCGTTGGTTCAAAATCCTGGAACTCCCTCCCTAACAGCGCTGTGGGTGTACCTACACCACATGGACTGCAGTGGTTCAAGAAGGCAGCTCACCACCACCACCTTCTCAAGGGGCAATTAGGGATGGGCAATAAAGCCTGGCCCAGCCAGCGACACCCACGTCCCGTGAATGAATTTTTAAAAAAACCAATGAGACCCAGCATTCTCAAGGGGGCTGAAATATTGAATTTCTTCACCCTGTGGAAAGATGTCACAGAATGAGATCCAGAAACAAACTATCAGGAAAATACAACAAAAGTAATTTGCGTCAAAAACAGAGTTTGAATTTGACAGCTACTTTCTCTGTTCATTGTAGAATTACAACCCCGCTACTTATCTTGCCGGCTCCTTAACCCGTTTCAACCACAGGGTAAAATATAGTGTCAGCAACACCACAGTTTCCACTGGACAGGAGAGTTTCGGGTGGGCTTTCCGGAAGATTCTAGAATGTTAAATGAACACAACAAAATTTCTTTAGTTTTTTTAATAAATCAGATCTGTATTTTTCTCTGCTTATCTATGACATGGGTAGGTTTGTCCTGGCGATATCAATAAGTAATTTTAAATCGGGCAGCTTCAAAATAATATTTTCTCTTCACTTCATTTGATTTGCAATGTGAAAATTTCAAAACTGCGATGTGACATTTTTAAGCCCTTACACCTACGGGCAGGTTAAGCTATTTTGCATCCCTACAACAACCTGTTCATTATGTTTTCAGTTCTCACCCAAGATCCTGCTCCTCACTGCAGCCAAGTACAATAATCCCAGTTGGCTGTCTTCTTGTTGAAATAAACAGCAACATATCAAAAAACGAATGAGTGATAAGGACTTCTCTAGAAAAGAGAAGACCGAGGGGCTGACCTGATCGAGGTCTTTAAAATTCTGAGGGGATTCAGTAGGGTAGACATAGAGAAGACGTTTCCGCTTGTGGGAGAGACCAGAAGTCTGGGCCATCAATACAAGATAGTCACTAATCAATCCAATGAGGAATTTGAGGGAAACTTCTTTACCCAGAGAGTATGATGTGGGAAGGATGTTTCCCCTGACTGGGGGTGGGTTCAGAACCAGGGGACACAGTCTCAGAATAAGGGGGTAGGCCATTTAGGGCTGAGATGAGGAAGAATTCCTTCATTCAGAGTGTGGCGAATCTTTGGAATTCTCTACCCCAGAGGGATGTGGAGGCTCAGTCACTGACCATATTCAAGACGGAGATCGATAGATTTCTAATTATCAAAGGTATCAAGGGATTATGGGGATAGTATGGGAAAATGACGTTGAGGTAGAAGATCAACTGTGATCTGGCATAATGGCAGAGCATGCTCGAGGGGCCGAATGGCCTACTTCTGTTCCTATTTCCTACGCTTCTATGAGTGGTGAGGATGTGGAACTCACTACCACAAGGAGAAGTTGAGACAAATAGTATAAATGCATTTATGGGGAAGCTAAATAAACACACGAGCGAGAAAGGAATAGAAGGATAAACTGATCAGGTGAGGTGAAGAATGGTGAAAAAAGGCTAGTATGTTCTGGCATAGACCTGTTGGGCTGAATGGCCTACTTCTTGCTCTCAGTATTATTTAAGACTAGGGTACCCACCACAACAAGGAGTGGACGGAGTATATTGTATTTAAGGGGAGGGCGGAGAGAGGTCAGTAGAATGGGAGCATGAATGCCGGCTCAGGACAGGTCAGTCAGAGAAAATGTCCTGTCTCTGTGCCGTAAACTCAATGTAATCCCGTGAGCTGGACGAACAGTTCAAGAGGAAATGGGACAAGGGCAGGGAGATGGGATTAGGACGGATGGTGATGGAGGAGTTAGGATTACTATCGATAAAATTAAAGTTAGAGCGAGGTCATTCACGGTTGATGCCAGGGATCGCTTTGTTACACAAAGTGGAAATCTGGAACTCTCCCTCCACCCCACCCCACCCCACTGACCCCCCCTCCAAAAAAAATGGTGGGGCTGGAGGGTTGGGGGAAAGAGGGGAGGTGAAATCAATTGGACATTTTGAAAAGAAGATGGACAGGCTTTTCTGAGATGATGGCTTTAACGATTATGAACTAAGACAGGTGGATGGTGTTAAGGTTCAAATCAACTAGGATCTAACTGAGTGATGGAACAGGCTTGAGGGGCTGAAAGGCCTCCTCCTGTTCCCATGTTCCACACTTAACTTTGTGAACAGGAGAATGGATCACTGTTCCCTTATTCAAGGACACTTGTGCTAATTGTGGATTGAAAGGTCTCACAATCACTGTAAGCTTGAGAGGCTGGTAAATATGCAGCAGTTTGTATTAATCACCAGTCTTAAAACGTCTCTATACAAGCACTCCCAATCTACTTAATTACAGCTTTACCAATCTGACAGGCCAATAAACTGGAGAGATGTTACATCACTTGTTTTATTTTCGCCAAAGGGCACACACTTGCCTGGCAAATGGCCTTCATTAATTTCACCACTTCACTGGCCCAGAGCCTGGCCTCCCCACAGCCAATGGCCGTTTTACAGGGGTAGTGCCAAATATCACCTTATTGCAGGGTTCAACCCCGTCTATTAAAATGTTCCACCATCAATGCCCCATAATAGCTCCATGGGTGAAGGCAACATCAAGTTCCAATCCTGTTCCACATGTGGGGTGAGGTAAAGGGTGAAAGTAGCAGCTGAATATGTCTGTGTCAGAGGGTAAGTAGCTCAGCTGAGATTGAGATTTTCTTGTTACTGATGTTTCCAGTATCTCTCCCCCACTCCCCACCCCACCCCAGTTCATGCACATCAACAGCAGGAAGAGGAGGTGGGGCAGGATTTGCATTCATGTACCTCTGTTCGTACACAACCAGCTCATAAACCTAGAATAAAAAGCAGAAAATGCTGGTAAAACTCAGCAGGTCTGGCAGCATCTGTGGAGAGAGAAACAGAGTTAACGTTTCAAGTCTGTATGACCCTTCTTCAGAGCTGTTCAGTCTCTCCACAGACGCTGCCAGGACTGCTGAGTTTTTCCAGCATTTTACGGTTTTTATTTCAGATTCCAGCATCCGCAGTATTTTGCTTTTATCATGAACCTAGAAATCTGCTCGCTTCACATCGCTGGGTTCCCTGACAACACATCCCCAACGTCTCCCAGAATATGTCCAACTGGAGTTGGCAACCCTAATCAGAACTTCATGTGCTGTTAAAACATGAATTTCTTTATTCTCCCTCTAGACTCCCTCTGCTGGTATATGGGTATGGTAGCCTGAAGTGGACAAAATGCATAATGCAACTTTCAATACACTGCTCCTGTCTGTCCTCTAAGATCCCTTTGCCACTATTTCCAAGAAGAGCAGGGGAAGACCTACTAAGTGTCCTGGACAACATTTTTATCCCAAAGACAGTCTGGTCAATATTTCATTTCTGTTTAAGGGAGCCTGCTGTGCATGCATTAGCTGCTGTGCTTCCTCCATCAGAACTGAGACCTTTCGGGAGTTGGAGGGAAATGTTTATCAGTCTTTATTGTGTAGGGAGCCTTGTGTTCTGGTATGTTGCTGATTATGTCTGAGCTTTAGGAAATTCTCCCGATTAATCATCTAAATGGAAATTGAGTTGGGAATATGGGGAATATTTATCTTCCTGGCCCGCCAGCACTTACAGATTTCAACATCTTGTAAAGAAATGTTTCCTTATTTAGTAATCCATTAAGTTGTGGTTGAGAGAGTTAAAAAGTGCAGAGGTTTTCAGTTATATAATGTGAATGCTGGTCTAATTGTGACATACATGCAGTGCGATTCTATACAGGAGATTTAATTAAGGCAGTTCCTCACACAATGGGGACTTAGTGACTCAGTGGGAAGCACACTCACCTCTGACTGGTAAGGTTATATGGGCTCAAGGCCCACTCCAGATAGTAGAGTCGCTCCAAGCAGGCACTCCCACTTACCGGTACCGAAGGAGTGCTGCTCTGTCAGAAGCACCATCTTTCTGTCTGTCCTTGCAGGTGGGCCTAGAAGATCCCATGGCACTATTTCTAAGCAGGGCAGTTACTCCCTGGTGACCTAGGCTGATATTTATCTCCCAGCCAATGTCACTAAATCCCACATCATCTGAGCATCACATTGCTGTTTGTGGGATCTTGCTGTGCGCAGTTTGGCTGCTGCGTTTCCAACATTACAACAGTGACTAGTGCTTTAAAACACCCTGAGGTCATGAAAGGCAGTGTGCACGTGCAATATTTTTTCTTTCTTACCGTCTGTGAGTGCATCTTAGCCTTATAGATAGAAGCCAAGCACTAGTGTCAGTACTGAGGGAATGCAGCCCTGTCAGAGGAGCTGTCGCTTGGACCATGTTCTTACCTGCCTGTTTAGCTGGGAGGTAAGATATCACTTGAATGTGGCTGGAGAATGAGATTAAATAGATGGACACAGTAAATGGGTAACTGGGGGTACAATGGGAGGAGCAGAAGTATCCATGTGCAGCGAGAACTGGACAACATTCAGGCTTCAGCTGGTGAATGGCAAGTTACGTGGGCACAACACAAGTCCCAGGCTAGGACCATCTCCAACAAGAAAGAATCTAACCATTGCCCCTTGACATTCGATGGCATTACCATCGCTGAATCCCCCACTATCAACATCCTGGGGGCCACCATTGACCAGAAGCTGAACTGGACTAGCCACATAAATACTGTGGCTACAAGAGCAGGTCAGAGGCTAGAAATCCTGCAATGAGTACCTCACCTCCTGACTCCCCAAAGTCTGTCCACCATCTACAAGGCACAAGTCAGGAGTGTGATGGAATACTCCCCACTTGCCTGGATGAGTGCAGCTCCCACAACATTCAAGAAGCTTGACCCCATCCAGGACAAAGCAGCCTGCTTGATTGGCACTACACCCACAAACATTCACTCCCTCCACCACCGACGCACAGTAGCAGCAGTGTGTACCATCTACAAGATGCACTGCAGGAATTCACCAAGGCTCCTTCGGCACCACATTCCAAACGACCGCTACCACCAAGAAGGACAAGGGCAGCAGATAGATGGGAACAACACCACCTGGAAGTTCCCCTCCAAGTCACTCACCATCCTGAATTGGAAATATATCGCTGTTCCTTCACTGTCACTGGGTTAAAATCCTGGAACTTTCTTCCTAACAGCACTGTGGGTGTACCTACACCACATGGACTGCAGCGGCTCAAGAAGGCAGCTCACCACCATCTGCTTAGGGGGCAATTAGGGATGGGCAATAAATGCTGGCCCAGACAGTGAAGCATACACCCAGTGAATGAATAAAGAAAGAGGAACTGGTAGATATGAAGAGATTTTCCAATGGGGAAAATGACTTCTTTCTGAGCAGTTGGATTCTATGGGTAATGAGTGTAGCGTGCTTGAAAGAGACAAATGATTTTGAAGCTATGGTTTCTGAGTCTTTGCATCACTGGGAGTTCCCTCACCCCATGCCTGGGTCAGTCGGTGACTGATTGATAGGGATTGATCACTGTGATTAGTTAGCAACTCCACTGATGTTGTACTGGTTATATCAAGAGGGTCAAAGGTATGCTCTTACCCTTTTGCTTTTCAAATATTTCTTTAAGAAAGAGTCCAGCTGCTGCACCGAGTTTATTCCAGATATCACAGTGCGAAGGCCCTCATCTCTCCTTGCTCAGACCCAAGCAGAAGAGCCTGCGCTCAGACTCCACTGATCAAAGAACAGCTCTTTTTTTTCATCCCTTCATGGGGAGAGGGCGTCGCTGGCTAGGCCAGCATTTACTGCCCAACCCTCATCGCCCCTGAGGGCCGTAGAGGATGGAACTGAGGATTTGCTGGGTCATTTCAGAAAGCGGTTAAGTGTCAGCCACATTGGGTGGGGTCTGGAGTCGTGTGTGGGCGACCAGGTAAGATGCCCTTCCCTAAAAAGGGGACATGAACGAACCTGGTGGGTTTTTTTTACAGACAATTACGATGATGGCCATCATTAGACTTTTAATTCCAGATTTTTTAATTGAATTTAAAATTTCACCATCGGTTGTGTGATGGGATTGGAACCCAGGTCGCCAGTGATATTTGGATCGTTAGGCCAGTGATAATACCGTTATGCCACTGCCTCCCCCTGGCTTTAGGTAGGTAAAGCGTGTCTGGGTTTTAACAGAGGAGTTGGGGGGGGGGAAGAGGACACATTCCCCCCTGTGGTGCATTGGCAACTGCGGAGTCTGTGATTGCTTTTCACACACGTGGACTCATGACCCTGGCCTGCAAAGGAGGGGAGGTCTCAGTGGCCCAGCCTGATTTTAGACGGCGCAGTCGCAATTCTGACCCCACCCCCGCCCGGCTTAACCAAATTAAAACAACGAGCCGCAAAATGTTTCATTTGGAAATTAGAATTCCCTGCTTTTTTAAAAACAAAATAACAGAAATTCTGATTTGCGGACCCTGATTATATCGGTTTCTGGTTCATTTTAATCTGCGGCAAAACAGCCATCAGAATTTAAAACAGGTTGTCGGAGGGGGACCCTCCCTTCCTCCCCCAAAACCTGGCCCAGTTTGAAACTTTGCAAAAAGGACAGGAGGAATCAGGCGACCGGCTGAACTGGGACAGTACTCCTCTGCCACCTGGTGGGCCATTGGGAGAGTGCAAGCTGGCTGAATCCTATACGAATTGCAGGGCTGGAGGAAGAGAAGGAAAAGTTTTGAAGGATGGGGAAATTAAAATCAGGTTCTCAGAAAGGTTTTGCATTATACACAGACTATAAGACCATTTAAAAAAAAAAGGCAAATGCAGCACTGGGGTTAATTTCTAGACGATTGAATTGAACAGCAAAGAAGCTATGTTAAACTTGTACAGAAACTTGATGAGGCCACAATAGGAGCAGTGTGAACAGTCCCAGTCTGCATATGATGAAAAGGATATAGAGGTACTAGAGAAGGGACAAAAATGATTTGAAAGGGTGATACCAGAATTCAGGGGTTATATTTATTGGGAAAGATTGAACAGGGTAGGGTTCTCTTACTGAGCTTTAAAATGATGAAGTGGTTTGGTCAAGTTAGACATATAAAAGATATTTCAAACTGTGGGCGAGACCAAACCTATAAGAGGCCATTGATACACCAATGAACCTAATCAGGAATTCGGGAGGAACTTCCTTACCCGGGAGAGTGGTGAGAATGTGGAACTCACCGCCATACGGAGTGGCTGAGGTGAATAACACAGAGATAGACGAGTGGCAGCTGGTTAAACACATGAGGGAAAAAGGAGGATGCAGTATTTTCTTAAGGTGAGATAAAGATGGAGATACTGGGGCCCATGGAGAACATAAGCTATGTTTTCGACCATTTGGGCTGAATGGCCTATGTCTGTGCTGTGAATTTTATATCTACCTAATTCTACGTAACAACAAAAACAACTTGCATTTATATAGCATCTTTAAACTGTTTTTATTCTTTCACGGTATTTGGGCATTGCTGGCTGGGCCAGCATTTATTGCCCATCCCTAATTGCCCTTGAGAAGGTGGTGGTGAGCTGCCTTCTTGAACCACTGCAGTCCATGTGGTGTAGGTACACCCACAGTGCTGTTAGGAAGGGAGTTCCAGGATTTTGACCCAGCGACAGTGAAGGAACGGCGATATATTTCCAAGTCAGGATGGTGAGTGGCTTGGAGGGGAACTTCCAGGTGGTGGTGTTCCCATGTGTCTGCTGCCCTTGTCCTTCTAGATTGGTTTGGAAGGTGCTGTCTAAGGAGGCTTGGTGAGTTTCTGCAGTGCATCTTGTAGATGATACACACTGCTGCTACTGTGCGTCGGTGGTGGAGGGAGTGGATGTTTGCGGATGGAATGCAAATCAAACGGGCTGCTGCTTTGTCCTGGATGGTGTCAAGTTTCTTTAGTGTTGTTGGAGCTGCACTCATCCAGGCAAGTGGGGAGTATTCCATCACACCCCTGACTTGTGCCTTGTAGATGGTGGACAGGCTTTGGGGAGTCAGGAGCTGAATTACTCTCCACACAATTCCCAGCCTCTGTCCTGCTCTTGTAACCACAGTATTTATATGGCTAGTCCAGTTCAGTTCCTGGTCAATGTTGATAGTGGGAGATTCAGTGATGGTAATGCCATTGAGTGTCAAGAGGTGATGGTTAAATTCTCACTTGTTGGAGGTGGTCATTGCCTGGCACTTGTGTGGCACGAATGTTTCTTGCCACTTGTCAGCCCAAGCCTGGATATTGTCCAGGTTTTGCTGCAATTGGACATGGACTGCTTCAGTATCTGAGGAGTTGTGAATGATGCTGAACATTGTGCAATCATCAGCGAACATCCTCACCTCTGATCGTATGATGAAAGGAAGGTCATTGATGAAGCAGCTGAAGATGGTTGGGCCGAGGACACTACCCTGAGGAACTCCTGCAGTGATATCCTGGAGCTGAGATGATTGATCTCCAACACCCACAACCATCTTCCTTTCTGCTGGTTATGACTCCAACCAGCGGAGAGTTCTCCCATGATTCCCATTGACTCCCATTTTGCTAGGGCTCCTTGATGTCACACTCGGTCAAATGTTGCCTTGATGTCAAGGGCAGTCACTCTCACCTCACCTCTTGGGTTCAGCTCTTTTGTCCATGTTTGAACCAAGGCTGTAATGAGGTCAGGAGCTGAGTGGCCCTGGCGGAACCCAAACTGAGCATCAGTGAGCAGGTTATTACTGAGTAAGTGCTGCTTGTTAGCACTGTTGGCGACAGCTTTATTGATGATTGAGAGTAGACTGATGGGGTGATAATTGGCCGGGTTGGATTTGTCCTGTTTTTTGTGTACAGGACATACCTGGGCAATTTTCCACATAGCCGGGTAGATGTCAGCGTTGTAACTGTACTAGAACAGCTTGGCTAGGGACATAGCTAGTTCTAGAGCACAAGTCTTCAGCACTACAGTGGGATGGAATCTGGGCCCATAGCCTTTGCAGCATCCAATGCCTTCAGCTGTTTCTTGATATCATGTGGAATGTATCTAATTGACTGAAGACTGGCATCTGTGAGGAGGCTGAGATGGATCATCCACTCGGCACTTCTGGCTGAAGATTGTAACAAATGCTTCAGCCTTATCTTTTGCACTGCTGTGCTGGGCTCCTCCATCACTGAGGATGGGGATATTTGTGGACCCTTCTCCTCCAGTTAGTTTAGTGGTCTACCACCATTCACGACTGGATGTGACAGGACTCCAGAGCTTATATCTGATCCGTTGGATGTGGGGTTGCTTAGCTTTGTCTATCACTTGCTGCTTATGCTGTTTGGCACGCAAGTAGTCCTGTGTCATAGCTTCACCAGGTTGACGCCTGGAGCTGCTCCTGGCATGTCCTCCGACAGTCTTCAGTAAAATCATTTGTTCCAAGTTGCTTCACAGGAGCATTCTGGAACAAAATTTGATTAGGAAGCTAGGTAAAGGGGAGGGGGGCGGGGTAGCACTGTTAATCAAGGACGGCATTGGTGCAATAGTTAGATGACCTTGGTTCAGGAGATCAGGATATAGAATCGGTTTGAGTGGTGATAAGGAATTGTAGGGGAAAGAAGTTACTAGTGGGAGTAGTCTACAGGCCTCCTAACAGTAACTACAATGTAGGTCAAAGTATACAAGAAGAAATATTGGGCACTTGTGATAAAGGGATGGCAATAATCATGAGTGATTTTCCTCTACATATCAACTGGAAAAATCACATTGGCAGTCGGAGTCTGGATGAGGAGTTCAGAGAATGCTTTCGAGATAGCTTCTTAGGGAAGCATGTTCTGGAACCAACCAGAGACTTGGTATTGTGAAATGTGACAGGATTAATTAATGACCTCAGACTGAAGGCACCCCTAGGTAGTTGTGACCACAATGTGATTGAATTTTACATCCAGTTTGAAAGGGAGAAGAGTTGGGTCTATGACTAGTATCTCAAACTTAAATAAGGACAACTATATGGGCATGAAAGCTGAGTGAGCCAAAGTGAACTGGGATACTAGGCTAGGGGATAAACCAAGAGAGAAGCACTGGCAGACATTTCAGGGGATATTTCAAAACACTCAGAATAAGTATATTCTGACTATAAAGAAAAATTCTAAAGAGAGGACCCACTATCTGCAGCTAACTAGAGAAGTTAAGCAAAGCATCAAACTTAAAGAAAAAGCATATAACTGTGCAAAGATGAATGGCAGGTCAGGTGATAGGTCAGAATATAAAGAATGGCAGAGAATGACTAAAAGGTTGATCAGGAGAAATAAATTAGAGTATGAGAGGAAGCTAGCTAGAAATGTGAAAATGGATAGCAAGAGTTTCTACAGGTATTTAAACAGGAAAAGAGCAGGCAAAGTGAATGTTGGTCCTTTAGAGAGTCAGAATGGGGAGTTAATAGTAGAGGATAAGGACATGGTGGATGAAATGAATAAATATTTTGCTTCAGTCTTCACTGTAGAGGATACAAAAAACATTCCAGTAATAGCTATAAAACAGGAGGTGGAGGGGAGAGAGGAACTTGGTGAAATTACAATCACTAGGGAAGTGGTACTGAGCAAACTGATGGAGCTGCGGGCTGACAAGGCTCTGGGCCCTGATGGACTTCATTCTAGGGTCTTAAAAGGGGTGGCTAATGAGATAGTAGATGCGTTGGTGTTAATTATCCAAAATTTCCTAGATCCTGGAAAGGTTCCATCAGACTGGAAAGTAGAAAATATAATCCCTATATTTAAAAAGGGCAGGAGGCAGAAAACAGGAAACTATAGGCCAGTTAGCTTGACGTCTGTCATGGGGAAGGTGTTAGAGTTGATCATTAAAGAGGTTATAGCGGTGGGAACTTAGAAAAACTCAAGGTAATCAGGAAGAGTTAGCATAGTTTTACGAAAGGGAAATCATGTTTAACCAATTTATTAGAGTTCTTTGAAGGAGTAACATGTAGGGTGGATAGAGGGGAACCTGTAGACGTACTATACTTAGATTTCCAGAAAGTATTTGACAAGGTGCCATATCAAAGGTTATTGTGGAAGATAGAAGCTCATGGTGCAGGGGGTAACAAATTAGCCTGGATAGAAGATTGACTGGCTGGCAGAAAGCAGAGAGTATGTATAAATGGGTCTTTTTCTGATTGGCAGGATGAGACGAGTGGAGTCCCACAGGGATCTGTGCCGGAGCCTGAACATTTTACGATTTACATCAATGACTTAGATGAGGGGAGTGAAGACGTGGTACTAAATTTGCAGATGACACACAGATAGGTAGGAAAGTATCTTGTGAAGAGGACATGAGGAGATTGCAGATGGATATAGATAGGTTGAGTGAGTGGGGAAAAAAAGCCTGGCAGATGGAGTATAATGCGGAAAAATGTGAAGTTGTTCACTTTGGCAGGAAGAATAAAAAAGCAGAGTATTACTTAAACGGAGAATGACTGCTGAATTCTGAGGTGCAGAGGGATCTAGATGTTCTCATGCATGAGTCACAAAAAGTTAGTATTCAGGTACAGCAAGTAATCAAGATGGCTAATGCAATGTTATCCTTTATTACGAGAGGAATTGAACATAAAAATGAGGATGTTATGCTTCAGTTACACAGGGGCGAGCATTGGTGAGACCACATCTTGAATACTGTGTGCAGTTTTGGTCTCTTTATTTAAGGAAGGATGTAAATGCATTGGAGGCGGTTCAGAGGAGGTTTACTAGATTGATACCTGGAATGAGTGGGTTGTCTTATAAGGAAAGGTTAGACAGGCTGGGCTTGGCTGGAGTTTAGAAGAGTGAGGGTATATAAGTATATAAGATCCTGAATGGTCTTGACAAGGTAGACATGTGGGTGAGTTCAGGCCTAGGGAGCACTGTTTTAAAATTAGGGATCGCCCTTTTAGGACAGAGATGAGGAGAAACTTTTTTCTCTCAGAGGGTTGTGCGACTTTCCTCAGAAGCTGGTGGAGGCGGGGCCATTGAATATTTTTAAGGCAGGGGTAGAAAGATTCTTGGAATAAAAACAGAAAATGCTGGAAAAACTCTCAACCCTGAAGAAGAGCCATACGGACTCGAAACATTAACTCCGTTTTTCTCTCTCCACAGATGCTGTCAGACCTGCTGAGTTTTTCCAACTTTTTCTGTTTTTATTTCGGATTTCCAGCATCTGCAGTATTTTGCTTTTGCCGTAGATAGATTCTCAAGGAAATCGAAGGTTATCGGGGGTGGGTGGGAATGTGGAACTCGAAACACAAACAAATCAGCCATGATCTTGTTGAATGGCGGAACAGGCCCGAGGGGCCGAATGGCCTACTTCTCCTATTTCATTTATTCGTATGTACCAAGCCACATAAGGAGACACTCAGACAGGCGCTTAGGATTATATATAGAAACAGAAGATGCCATTCAGCCCCTCGAGCCTCTTCCACGAGTCAATGAGATCATGGTTGACCTGCGACCAAACTCCATAAACCTGACTTTTCTCCATATCACTTAAAACTGTTGGTTCACAAAGTCTGTCAATCAGATTTAAATTTCACCGTTGCCGATTGCTGAAGAGGATTCAAAATCTCTCCCACTCTTTGTATGTACAAGTGTTTCCTAAATTCACTCCTGAATGATAGATTATGTTAGATTATGCCCCTTAGTCCTAGGCTCCCCCAACCTGCAGAAACAGTTTCTCCCTATCAAGTCCGTCGGCTCCCCTTAATATCTTGCAAAATTTAATCTAATCACCGCTTCTGAATTCCTGGGCGATTTAGGACCCTGGCCAAAGAGAGTCTTAAGGAGCATCTGGAAGGAAAAGAAAGAGGTAGAGAGGCGGAGACGTTTAGGGAGGGAATTCCAGAGCTTAGGCAGCTGGAGTCATGGTCGCCAATGGTGGAGTGATGGAAATCGGGATGAGCAAGAGGCCAGAATTGGAGGAAGGCTGGGATCTCGGAGAGTGGTAGGAGTGGGCTAGGTTGTAGGAGGAGGTTCCAGGTTTTTGGAGGGGTGAGGTCAGGGGGGTGCGGGAGGGGATTGGGGTGGGGGGCGGGTTGGGGGGAGCAGTGGATTTGAACCAGAAATGCGAATGTTAAAATTGAGGTGATGCCAGACTGGGAGCCAACGCAAGCCATCGAGCCTATGGGTGATGGGTGAACGAGACGTGGTGCAAGTCAGGGTACAGGCAGCAGAGTTTTGCTCTGGTTTATGGATAGTAGAAGATGGGAGGCTATCCTGAGGAACATTGTAACAGTTGAGCTGGAGGTAACAAACACGGGGGTGAGGACGTCAGCAGTCGGTCAGTTGAGGTAGGGTGATGTTATGGATATAAATGTTATGAAGTAAAAGCAGTCTTACTGATGGAGTGTGTGCTGATGTGGAGCACCCCTTAGGCTTAAACAAAATACTTACCCTTATTTGATTGTGGCTCTCCCAGTGCTTCCTGGCCAACAGACCCCTCTCACCCCACCCTGCCCCCCGACTGCCTCATCGCCACCTCCCTCACTTTAAGCCCTCGGCCCGCATTCCAACCTGTCAATATTGCTCCCCCTGCCATTGGTCAGCTGCCTCTGGAGGCTGAAGTTGACGCCTGCAGTTCACCGGTTCGATTCCTGTTATCCCCAGACAAATTCTAGAAGGTCCCATTCGGAATGTGCGCTGGACTGGGAATCAAGGCAAGAGTTTGTCTGCCATCCGATTTCCAACCCAGCATGGTGAAACAATGTTTGGAAATAGAAATAGGCAGAGAGTAAATATACAGATTTAAATGGTT
The DNA here is from genome assembly GCF_964194155.1 of Cetorhinus maximus. Lineage (NCBI taxonomy): Eukaryota > Metazoa > Chordata > Chondrichthyes > Lamniformes > Cetorhinidae > Cetorhinus > Cetorhinus maximus. Next base: position 98,959,817 of record NC_135894.1, read on the forward strand.
TTGTGTGTTTTTTTTTCCTTTCAAGCCTCTACCCGTTCCATCTTCTATAGCCTAATGCTGACCTCTTCGAACTAAGACCCAACCCCTTGTTGTGAAGAGAAGTGGTGAGTCTGTGGAGGGTGAGAGTTGCTGTTGCAGACCATCCCCACCAGAGGGCAGGCCTGCTCCGTGTCCTCTGAGCCACAAATGCACAACTTCACATCAGCACCGACAGATCAGAGACACTGTCTGAGCAAAAAAAATGGGTCTAGACCTTCTGCACTGCAGACGGGCGATTGGATCAGACTCCGGCAAGTTTCACTCGCACTGGCTCAAGGGGAAGGGGGGTGGGGGGGGACACGGAAGCAATCTCTTTTTTGTTACTTTTGTAGTGGCCCCTTACCTGCTCCTCTCTTCCAGTCTGCATTGTCATTTCTCTCCCTTGCCTCACTGTCCTCTTCAGTCTACACACCTATTTCTCACTATTAACAACCTGCCTGTCCATCTGCACCACATCAACAGCCACGTACATTTATATAGCGCTTTTAATGTAGCAAAGCATCATCCCAAGGTGCCTCACAGGAGTGTTACCAAGTGAGATTTGACACATCAGGCCATGTCAGAACAGGTGGTGACTGGGCGAAAAGGTAAGTTTTAGGGATGATTTAAACAGCGAGTTAGAGAAAGGGGGTGGGGGGGTTCAGGGAAGGAATTGCAGAGCTTCGGGCTGCAGCCACTGACTGTGTTTCCAAATCCTCCATGGCCTCGCCTCCCTCTCCCTCTCCCTCTCCCTCCCTACCTCTGCAGCCTCTGCAGCCTTTTCCTGCCCCACCAACCCCTCAGATCCCTGCACTCCCCCAATTCCAGTCTCCCCGAGTGCCTCCGATTTCCGTGCCTCCGCCTGCCTGGGTCCCAAGCTTTGGAATTCTCTCCCGAAACCACCCCCCACCTCTCTCTCTCTCTCTCTCTCTCTCCACCTTTCCCCCCGCCCCCCCCCCCACCCCACCCTCTCTCTCTCTCTCTCTCTCCGCCTTCCCCCCCTTTTAAGATGCTCCTTAAAACCCTCCTCACCTCTTTGACTAAGCTTTTTGGTCAGCACCGGGTACCTGATATCTCCTTTTCTGAGGCTCCTGTGAAGCTCACCCCCCCAGGGGGAAGAAGTTTTAATGTATTAAAGGTGGCTAGATAAGTGTAAATTGTTGTTGTTTTTAGGGATGGTGAGGTCACGCGGAATGTGACCCAAGGGCCAGAACTTTTGAAACTCAGATTGCAACACTTGCTGGTTCTCCCAGGTACAGACCCAGGGAGGGTCAAACACACACACTGGACTGGAGGTTTATTTGCTGATGACCTCCCTCACTGACCGCTCAACCCTCACTGGAAATCAGGGACCTGTGAGCTGTCTGCCCCCCCCCGAGGCTTAATGTTACCCTCCTCCCTCTTCTAGCCACCCACTGGACTGAGGGGAACTCAATCCTCCTAGTGCATTAACATCCAGAACAATTGCATTCCTGTAGCGGAGTTACACCGGGTTTATACCCGTGTTTACACTGGATAAGATGTTCAACTGAGGTCCTGTCTGCCCCCCCGCTCTTGAATGGGTCAGAAAGATCCACGTCCTCTCTTTCAAACAAGAGCAAGAGAGGAGGAGGAGGATTTTTTTCCCCCCCTCGTTGGGTGGGTGGGGGTGGGGGTGGTCAGAAAGCTGGTGGGTGGGTGGGTTGGTGGGTGGGTGAGGGTGGTCAGAAAGCTGGTGGGTGGGGGTGCGCGTTGGCAAAGCTCCCTGAGGCTGCTTCTGTCCCTCAGGGAGACGAACAAGTTTAAAACATCAAAAATAAAGATTTTTAAAAAAGGTTATAAAACATGTTACTCCCTCCCCACACACCCTCGTGTGACTCTGTCATGTGGGAGCAGGGACATGTTATAAATGAAAGTTTAAACATTTTTATTTTATTTTTAAATTCTCCCCTCCCCCCCTGGGGACCAACATTTATCCCTCAACCAACAACACTCAGGGGTATTTAAAAAAAAAGGGTCTGATCATTAGTTGGTGTTGGTGGGATCTTGCTGTGCGCACAAATTGAAGTTTCTCCTACGTTGACGACACTTGGAAAATACTTCATTGGCTGCGGAGATGCCCTGAGCTGGTAAAAAAAAAGGGGCTATATAAATGCAAGTTCTTTTTCTCTCCTGTGAGGCAGGAAGGGGGTGAGAATTGTCACAGACTGAGCTGGTAAAAAAGGGGCTATATAAATGCAAGTTCTTTTTCTCTCCTGTGAGGCAGGAAGGGGGTGAGAATTGTCACAGACTGAGCTGGTAAAAAAGGGGCTATATAAATGCAAGTTCTTTTTCTCTCCTGTGAGGCAGGAAGGGGGGGTGAGATGTCACAGATTGAGTGAGAGAGAAGGATCGGGATGGAGCGAAGGGGCTTCATCTGTTCCTGAGTCTGAGTCAGCCAGCAGCAGGTCTCTTTCCTGTAAACAGCCGGAGTTTCAATCAGCGCTGACAGTCCTTTGACACCCTAGAGAGGCTGATGGAAAATATCCTGTCAAGTTGGGTTTGGCAGGAGCTGCGAAGAGGATTCTGACTCCTCAGCTCACAGCAAACTGGCACAGATTGACATTTACATCCCTGACGGATCCGCTCCCCCCTCTCTCTTCCCCCCCACATTTTGTGGTCTTCCCCTTGCCCACGCACCCCCCACCCCCCCGGCCCTCCAGCTTCCCCCTCTCGAAGATCCGGACACTCTCAGAGTTTCAGAGCCCCCGACTTGTGTGAACAAAACCCGCGTCAATCGGTGGCCAGGGGCAGGATTGATCCTTTCTCCGGGGGTTCCCGCTCCCTTGCACCACCTACCCCTGGCCTCGCCCCACTGAAAAGACAAAAGTTGGGAGCCTGATCTCTGCTGAGCTGCCTCTCAACCCTGTAACACACACACACACAGAGAGGGGGGGGAATTCACCAACTCCAGGTGAGATTTCTGACCCCCAGCAGCGCCCCCAGGAGCAGTGGCCACTGCCGGGACTGCAGCCAAACCCCAACAGAGATTGTCACTGGGGGCCAGATGGAGAGGTAAATTGGCCGGGGTGGGGTGGGTTATTAAGAGGCCCTGGCAAGGGGGATGAGGGGGGTGGGGGTGGGGTGCACAGGCCAGGGGGTGGGAGTTATTAAGAGGCCCTTGCAAGGGGGACGATGGGGGTGGGGGTGGGGGCGGGGGTGAGGTGCACAGGCCAGGGGGTGGGAGTTATTAAGAGGCCCTGGCAAGGGGGACGAGGGGGGTGGGGGTGGGGGTGGGGGTGGGGTGCACAGGCCAGGGGGTGGGGGTGGGCCAGATCTGATGGGACAGAAAGTGTGTAAATAGACCAAAGAGTGGAACTGTGCGGGGATGGCTGTTTCCACTTCTGGGTGAGACTAGAACCAGGTGACACAATTTAAGAATAAGAGGCCTCCCTTTTAAGACGGAGATGAGGAGAAATTTTTCTCAGACGGTCGTAGGTGTGTGGAATTCCCTTCCCCAGAAAGCAGTGGAGACTGGGACATTGAACTCACTCAAGGTAGAGTTAACAGATTTTTCATAGACGGGGGAGTCAAGGGTTATGGGGGGTGGGGGGCAGACGGGAAAGTGGAGTTGAGACCACAACCAGATCAGCCATGATTTTATTGAATGCTGGAGCAGGCTTGAAGGGCTGAATGGCCTACTCCTAAATCCTGTGTTCCAATTGGCTTTGGCCTCTGCCTGCTTAATTAATTAATTGATTCATTAATTGGCTACTTAAGGGCTTCATTTGGTGCAAGAGCAGGTAGGCCACCCAATGCCACCTCCCGCTGTGTGTAAAACTGCGGTGAGGGTGGGGCGAGCAGGCAGGTGGGCATCGGGAAAGATCCCATGGGCATTTGCACCCCACCTACCTGTCAACCCGTTGCCGAGGGAGTGTGAGATTATGCCCCGGGTGTAATTGTAAAACATGCACATGCACATTACCTCCGGGTGTCTGGCTGGTTTCCTGCAGAGCAGAGCTGGACACTGATTTTGTTTCCCTGCGTGTGCAGGGACTGGATTCACAACTCGTGAAGGGAGTCGCTACCGAACAGCTTGTAAATATAAAATAATCGCAATTACACTGTGTAATCACCATTGACAAGTCTCCGAACCCTGCTGACTCCTGGCCTGATCTCCATTCCACCTGTCTTCTTTTAGTCTTTCTTTCCTGACAGACACACAGGGTGCTACTTTCACTCTGTCAGAGTTTTCAGGTTCCGCCCATTAGTTTAAACACGGCGTTAGCTCTTTCTCCTTAGTTTACTCACAGCACGTGGGCGGCACTGGTGAGTCCGGTGGTTATTGTCAATCCTTTGGCGGTCTTGCAGGTGGATCTTCTTCGTTAACCGATGTGTCTGCTGTCCTCCAATTCAGGGTTTGGAAGGTGCTGTCTAAGGAGCATTGCGGCTTGCAGATGACACACACACGCTGCTGCTACTGTGCATCGATGGTGGAGGGGGTGAATGTTTAAAGTGATAGATGGGATGTCAGTCAAGTGGATTGCTTTGTACTAAATTGTCTTGTTGTAAAATCAATGGGTTTGCATTGCCTTTGAGTGAGTGGACAAGAGTGTAATGATAAGGCACCTTGGAGTTTAATTTGTGTTGTGTGACAGCCTGTGAAGCACACTGGAATGTTTTACTAGGTTAAAGACAGACAGTGTCAACAAGTGTCAGCGGTGGCTCTGTGCTAGCATCTCTGTCTCACAGTTGGAAGATTATGGGCTCAAGCCCCACCAGAAACCTGAATGAAAAATTCTAGGCTGGTGCTCTTATTGCAGTACAGTGGGAGTGCAGCACTGTCAGGTGTTTGCTTTAAACTGAGACAAAAGAACCAGGGGGGGGGGAAGATGAGAAGTTTTTTTGTACCCCCATTAAATCTGGAACCAGCTGCCTGAAACACCTGTAATTATGGAGCAGACATTATAAAACACTGTGAAGAAGTTCCTGTTACACACACATAAGCTAAAATAGCATCTGCATCGATGTGAGGTATAAAACATAAAACAGCTCTCAAAAGAGAATTGGATAAATACTTGAAATTAAAAGAGAATGCAGATAATTTGGTCATTGTTGTATTGCTGCTTGTGAGATCTTGCTGTGCACAAATAGGCGGCTGCCTTTCCCACAAACTTTCCTACAAGAAGAACTTTATCAGCTGTAAAGTATTTTGAGATGTCCTGAAGTTGTCCTGAAATTATTCCTGTAGTTTCAATCTTGTCCCCAGTCCATGAGGTTATGGGTAGAATTCCTTCTTCAGTTTTCCAATTGTTGCTATTGCAGCTTGTTTTCTTAATTTTATGTTCACTGAGGTATGGAGTAAAGCTCCTCTACACTGTCCCCATCAAACACTCCCAGGACAGGTACAGCACGGGGTTAGATACAGAGTAAAGCTCCCTCTACACTGTCCCCATCAAACACTCCCAGAACAGGTACAGCACGGGGTTAGATACAGAGTAAAGCTCCCTTTGTGTTGTCCCATCTTACATTTATGTAGCCTCTTTCTCAACCACCAGAGATGCCAAAATGCTTTACAGCAAATGAGATTGTTTTGAAACATTGTGATTTTTGTAATGTCGGAAACAAGCAGCCAATTTGCACAAAGGAAACTCCCACAAACAGCAGCAGGACAAGGACCAGGTAACCTGATTTTGTGATGTTGACTGAGGGATAAGAATTAGGCAGGACTGCAGGGAGAAATCCCCTGCTCTTCATCGGAATCATGGCTGCGGGATCTTTTCAGCCCAGTTCAGACAGCATCTGAAAGATGGAGCCTCCGGCAGCGCCATACTCCCTCAGCCCTACACTGTAGGGTCAGCTTTGATTTTTATTCTCCTGTCCTGGAATGGGACTTTAACCTAGAAATGTCGGAGTTAGTGGCAAAAGTACTACCAACGAAGCTGCAGATATCTGAGGAGAGTTTGTAAAGTGTAATATTTCCCTCCACTTGGCCCATCGGACTGAAATTCCCAATTTGGTGCTGAGTTTGACCCAGTTTGTGCAGTGAAAATCTGCTCACCCAGATTAAAGCCGTGCTTCTCATGTTGCAGCTACACTCACACAGAGCATTAAACTGGAAAAATGTAGTTAAAGATCAGATGAGGTAACTGGGGAACAACAAGAAGTGGGAAACAGAGAGTGTGTGTGGGGCAGCAGGTGCTTGAGGCTCTGGTACTCTCAGGGGACAGTTAGTAACTAACTCACATACAATCGCCTTGTGGCATGGAACTTTCCTTTAGTTTGATGTTCCTCCATCACTTATACACAAATGCGTTTTTCTCCTGAACGTCTTCTCCTCTTCTTTCTCTCCAAGGTGCTGCCCCAGAATGCTTCATCCTGCTGTGTCCTCACCACATGTGAGATGAGGGAGTGAGTGTTGGCCAGATGCTTAGAAGGGTCTGAGGCTGAGGCCAATGCTGTCCTTACCCGATCTTGTGTATATGGCTGCATACACAAACATGTACATACATACGCACTTATGTAAACACATGCTGTACATACATAGGCATAAACATACACATACACATACAAACATACATGTGTACCCACACCATGCATACAGGTACACATACACACATGCATGTACATATATGTACGTACTGATAAACATGTACATAAAGATATATATACATGCACACACAACACATAGGCAAACATGCACACAGAAAAGCACATAAAGGTCTGCATACATACACACAAAGACACACACATATCGGCAAACACGCACATGCACATAGGAAAACACACACATACATGCACATAAAGACACACAGTCAAAAATACATTCACACAAAGACACATAGACACGAACACATGCACATGCGAAGGCAAACACACGTATGGACACAAACAGACACACATGCACACACATAGACAGACACGCACACACACACACACACACACACACACACACACAAAACAATGCACGCACACACCTGTGAATACTCACACACTCATTTCCAGCAGCAGTCACCAGGCGATACTTTAGTGAGCGGATTCATTAAAACCAGTTGTAGAACCCCGTGCTTCTGCCTGTCTGATGTCAACACAGCACAGGTCCGAGCACCTAGCCCAGGGGGAATCCATTAGGATCATGCATCCAGTGTGATATCGTGCCCCCAGCAGCTGCTTCACCTTTTTCATCATGTTTTTATTGGGTTATTAATGCTCGCTGCTTGAACTGGGCTGGGCTATCTTACGGCTAATAGTTCTGAGCTTTCTGATCTCAGACAGAGCGATACGCCCTACAGTAAACCAGTCTGAGCTCCTGCTCCCTAGTGACACTGCACCCCTGGAAAGCTGGCATGTGAGAACGCGGCCATTTCCAAATTGTCTGCTTTTGAGCAAGTAGCATCAAGTGGACATGGTAGCATATTGAAATAAAAACCTAGAACGTTACACAAAATAAGAACTCACACAGAGTAGGGGTTAACATATTAGCACGGATAGAGGATTGGGTAGCTAACAGGAAACAGAGAGTAGGGTTAAATGGGTCTTTTTCGGGTCGGCAAGGTGTAACTAGTGGAGTGCCATGGGGATCAGTGCCGGGGCCTCAACTGTTTACAATACATATCAATGACTTGGATGAAGGGTCCAAAGGTATGGTTGCTAAATATGCTGGTGACACAAAGAAAGGTAGGAAAATAAGTTGTGAAGAGGACATACGGAGTCTGCAAAGGGACGCAACTAGATTCAGTGAGTTGGCAAAAATTTGACAGATGGAGTATAATGTGGGAAAATGTAAACTTGTACGCTTTGGCAGGAAGATTCAAAAAGTAGCATATTATTTAAATGGAGAGAAATTGCAGAACTCTGTGGTACAGAGGGATCTGAGTGTCCTGGTGCATGAATCAGGGAAAGCTAGTTATGTCAGGCTAGGCCTATGTCCATTAGAGTTTAGAAGAATGAGAGTTGACCTTATTCAAAGATCTAGCGGGGGCTTGGCGGGGCGGATGATGAGAGGATATTTCCCCTTGTGGGAGAGGCTAGAACAAGAGGACACAGCTGAATGAAAAGAGCCTCCCATTTAAGACAGAGATGAGGAGAAGTTTTTTTCTCTAAGAGGGCTGTCAGTCTGTGGAGTTCTCTTCTCCTGAGAGCATTGGATGCGGGGTCATTGAATATTTTTTAAGGCTGAGTTAGATAGATTCTTGATCGACAAGGGAGCCTAAGGTTATTGGGGGTGGACAGGGAAGTAGAGTTGAGTCCGCAATCAGATCAGCCATGATGTTATCAAATGGCGGAGAGGCTCAAGAGACCGAATGGCCTACTCCTGCTCCTAATTCATAGGCTCATGTGTATGGAAATACTCAGCAGACCAGGCAGCATCTGTGGAGAGAAACAAAATTTAGGTTGATGAAGAACTGAAGATAGAAATGTAAGCGTTTTTAAGCCAGTGGCAGGGGTGAGGGGGCAGGAAGAAGACAAGGGAAGGTCCGAAGAGAAGGGAAAGGTGGAAAGCAGGAGAGATTAAATAATAATAGATTTCATGATGTAATACATGAGAGGTCATCTTGACCTAAGACATTAACTCTCTTTCTCTCTCCCTACAGATGCTACCAGACCTGCTGAGTATTTCCAGAATTTCCTCTTTTTATTTCTGTTATTGCCCAGCAGTTGGTAAAGGCTGAGTTATTTAAAATCCCAGAGGGAAACTTTAAACAATTGTCATAACCTACAATTTCAATTGGTATGTTTGAGATGCAGCTCTGAATTCAGAAATGAAACCACCCAAGCCTCCAGAGGTTTTTCATATAAATTAAATTAAACATTTATTAATTTAACAACAAATTTAAACACATACACACATCTACAAATGACTACCTTAATAATTTTTAAACAAATCCCCAAATGAATCACCCCCAGGTAAATCTTCCCCAAGGCAACAATAGTTCATAGACTTAAACAGGCACCAGGCAAAGCACATTTTATCTTACAAATTCAAATGAGCTTCCTTTCAATTTGGTTCCCTCGCACAGTTGTAGGCTTACAGGCAGCATGCCTCAGACTCACACACAAAACTCTTCTCTGTCTGTACCTAGCCTTCCCTTTGAATGCAAACTCTCATTGTATCACCAGGCCTTTTGAAATCCACCTCTTCTAACAATAAAGCCCCTTTCATAGTACCAATTTTATTAGTAATATAAACATATTGCTTGGTGTCTCCTAGCTAGGTGCAAGATTTCATGATTTATTCAAAAAAATGTAAATGTACTCTTTAACTTAACTTCCTTACTGTTTAACATCTCAAAACTACTTTACATAAAAGCACCCAGACTAGCTGGCTTTAATCCAATTAAGACACACACACACACACACACACACACACATACCCCCACCCACCCACCCACCCACCCACAGACCCAGACCCTACTACGAACCCAATTTACAATAATTTCCAATAACATTATATACATTAATATCTTCATGGCATTTCAAAGTTCCAGCATCTTTCAAATACTGGAAGGGGAGGAAAGTTGCAGGGCTGTGGGGAAAACATAGGTGAAGGGGTGGGAATAATGGTGTAACTCTTGCAAAGAGCCAGCACAGGCACGATGGGCCAAATGGCCCTCCTTCTGTGCTGTATGATTCTATGAGCATTATTGGTTTACAGTCAGACTGCACAAAAACATTTCAGGTTGTTTGACAAAGGCCCCCGAAGGGCCCCCTAAAGCCTAAGGAGAGACAAACACTTGTCGCTAATGGTCCTTCCTCCGCAGTTGTCACAAATCCGAATGTGTAGATCCTTCAGTCGTGCTGGATGTATGCCTAATGTGTAGTAATTTCTGTAATCTAGTGAAAGTGTATGAAGAATGGACCACAAGAGAGGAACTGAAGTAAGAGGCGATGATTGCAATGATGGTTTTTCATATTAAGTTAATAATCTCCATTATCTATTGACATCAGAATAAGAGGGGCCAGTGCTGCCTGTGCCTGTGAAGCTCTGTGTTTATCTACTGAACAATAATACTGCATGGAGATAAACCATCTCAATAAATAGTAAATTTATTCATTCTTGTAATGTGTGTTGCTGGCAGGGAAAGTACTTATTGCTCATCCCTAGAGGCCCAGGTTTGATACCTGGGGAATGGCTTATTCTGTCACTTTCAAAGAAGGAAAAGAAAGACTTGCCTCCATATACAGCCTATCAGAGTTTCTGGAAGTTGTTTACAGCCAATGAAGTACATTCGAAATGCAGCCATTTTGCACACAGCAAGATCCCACAAACGGCAATGAGGTAAGCGATCAGGCAAATTGGTTGGGGGATAAATATTGACCAGGGCACTCCCCTGATCTTCTTCAAAAACAGTGCCCTGGGATCTGAGAGGCTAGATAAGGCCTCAGTTTAAGGTCTCATCCAAAACACAAGATCTCCAACCGTGCAGCTCTCCCTTGGAATGCGCTGGAGTTATCAACATAAATTTTGGCCTCACGTCTTTAATGTGAGATTTGAACCCACATCCTTCTGAGTTAGAAGCAAGATTGCTACTCACCAACCCATGGATGATGTCTGATGTGATAACAGTCCGTCAATTGAAAGAAGGATGTTCGTTTGGCCACATGCCTTAGGCAACATCCCAAACTGCTACAAATACAACGAGTTTTCTTGAAGCACAGTTGTTATGTCAGAACGTGTGGCAGCCTTTCTTTGCACAGCATTGTTGGTCAGAGTTTTCACAGATGACAGATTGTAATCTCCCATCGCCTGACCTTCCTCTTGAGCGGGATCGGCCATCTTAGGATGAGATGAGGAGAAATCTCTTCAGTCAGAGGGTTGTGAACCTTTGGAATTCTCTACCCCAGGGAGCTGTGGGTGCTCGGTTGTTGAGAATATTCAAGACTGCGCTCGATAGATTTTTGGACTCTGAGGAAATCAAGAGATATGAGGATGGGGTGGGAAAGTGGAGTTGAGGTTGAAGATGAACTAGGGGTCTGATTGATTAATGGAGAAGGCTTGAGAGGCCCCTTGGCCTGCACCTGCCCCTATTACTTATGTTCTCATGTGAATCAATGAATCAGCATTCTGAGCTGCAGGAAGAGAAATCCAGAACTTCCTATGCAGGAAGATATATCCTAGCGTTCACAGCTGTATTGAAACCTCTCTATTGAATCTGTTGGGTCTATGATTTTAATAGGGTACTTTCATTACCACTATGAATGCTGGGTGAAAAATGCTCCATTGTTGCGTCCTGCTTCGTTCTGCTTTCTAGAAAAAAAGTATTTGCAATCTTGAAGGCAGAGTACGGGCTGTGAAGGAGAAAGGAAAACACTGAAGAAGGGAGGTAGAGAGAGTGAGGAGAAGAGAAAAGAAAATGAAGAGCAAATATGAACGAGAAGTGGAAAATGTGCATTAATTCCCTTGGTCACTTTTTCCCCCAAGCCTAGCTCACCACTTTCAACAATGTTAGCCCTGTTTACTTTTTAGCATGACAGTACTGCAGAGAAAAGGTTCTTGATTGAATCTCAAACTGAATCTTGTCTGTTTTGCGTAGCTTTAAAAGTAGCAGCAACAAAAGTTCCCTCGATGTGTTTTAGGTAGCAGAGCAGTAGTAGTTGTCCTACTGGAGTGGTAATCTAGGAATAAAAACAGAAAATGCTGGAAAAACTCAGCAGGTCTGGCAGCATCTGTGGAGAGAGAAACAGGGTTAACATTTCCATTTGACTCTTCTTCAGAGCTAAAGAGAAGTTGAAATCTAGAGCTCTGAAGGAGGGTTATATGGACTCGAAACGTTAACTCTGTTTCACTCACCACAGATGCTGGCAGACCTGCTGAGTTTTTCCAGCATTTCCTGTTTTTATTTTAGATTTCCAGCATCCGCAGTATTTCGCAGTTATATTAGCAATCTCAGAACCTGGGGTAGGATTTTCCCCCCATCGGAGGGGGGTGGTTGTGCGGGAATGGGCACAGGCGGGCGCGGACACGACCATGAGCATGAAAGAGCGCAGGAATCTTCCTGAGGCACACAGGGAGATTAATTTTAAGTTTTAACAGTTCAATAAAGTGTTGAAAAAATTTTTATGACGTGTCCCCTCATGTGAAACTGTCACATGAGCTGGGACATGTGCATCCATTTCAATAAAAAAAAATTTTGAGAAAATTTAAAATCATTCATGGATCCTCATCCCGCCCGTGGATGAGGTTCCATGAAAAATGCGAAGGCCGCCTGGGCTCTTCACCTGCGCCCCCGCCAACCTTAAGGTTGGATGGGCAGCTCCGTTAATTAGTTTAATTGTTAGCTAAGTGGCCTTAATAGGCCTTTGACAGTTTGGAGGGCGCGCAGCTGAGTTGGCTGCGCGCCCGCCAAACTGAAAATCCAAATGACGCGCGGTGACGTCGGGATGCACACCCGACATCACCCCGCGTCATTTTACACCTCGGCGAGCGGGCCCTACCCTCGCTTGCCGAGACAAAGGTTCTCCCCCTGGGTTAATAATTCAGCTTGAGCATGAGTTCAAATCCAACTACGGCAAGTTGAATTCAGTTTTTAAAAAATCTGCTGTCAGTGAAAGTGACCATTTGGCTGTTGGACTTGTCATTAGAAATCGAAACAGCTATTGGGTGTCAGCTGTGATGTGGTGGGTAGCACCCTTGCAGCTGAATCAGGAAGTTGTGAGTTCAAGTCTGACTCCAGGAATTGAGCGCAATAATCTAGGCTGACACTCCAGTGCAGCGCTGAGGGAGCTCAGAGGTACCATTTTTCGGATGAGTCTTTGAACTGAGGCCTTGTCTTCCCCTCCACCACCTCAGGTGAAGGTAAGTGATCCTATGGCAGAACCTCTATGAAGAGCAGAGGGTGTTCTCCCTGGTGTCTGAAGTGAATGTTTATCCCTCAATCAGCATCACAAAAACAGGTAATCAGGCCATTATCACATTGCTGTTAGTGGGGGCTTGCTGTGTGAAAATTGGCATTTTGTACATTATAACACCGACTACACTTCAAAAGCGCTTCATTTACTGTAGAACTCTTTGGGACATCTTGTGGCCATGAAAGGTGCTATACAACTGCAAGCTCATCCTTTCTTTCAACTGGCTGACTCATGTCCTTTGGGAAAGGAGGCTGATCTGGGCCTGTGTGTGATTCTAATCCTACATGGACATGGTTGTCTCTTAACTGCCCTCTGAAGTGGCCTAGCAAAGCACTTCGTTGCATAGAAACCAACTAAGGATGGGCAATAAATGCCACCCTTGCCAGAGGCACCCACATCCTGAGAATTAACTTTTTTTTTTAAGAGCTGGCTGCACTTTCGCTTCTCCGTCTGAAGGTTTTGTGCTCAAGCCCCATTTGAGAACCTGAAACCAGGTTGACCCTGCAGCGCAGTACTGAGGGAGCCCTGCACTGCCAGAGGTACCATATTTCTGATGAGATGTTAATTGCGGGGGAGGGGGGTCCTATCTGTTTGTCCCAGCGTGAACATTGAAGACCCCGTGGCATATTTGAAGAGCAGGGAGTTCTCCCAGTGTCCTGGCCAAAATTCCCCCTTTGATCAAAACTATCAAGGAACAGATTGACCATTTATCTCACCAGTGTTTCTGTGATCCTGCAGGACTGCTGTCACATTAACTGAGCGTGGAAGGCTTTGAGGTGTTTCTGAGAAATGTGTTATGGTGCAATATACATGCAAGCTATATTTTTCTGTGCTTGTTGATGAAAGAGCTGTCCTTTCAATCTGTAAGAATCCCTTGCTGACCGATAGTGCTGTTCCTCTCCATTTACAGTGAGTTAAATTGATCCACTGATTTCAAACATTGTGAGAGCTGACTGCTATCTGCCAGACAATTTCTGGGCAAGATGAGAACCTTGTTATCTAACTCTGACTGGATGTGTTTGAGGTTATATCATGCAGTCTTGTTAATCTTGTTATTGACTGAACAGCACATTGCAGTTGGCAGCACCTTGAAGCCTGATTTCCAATTCAGTTTAAATCCGCTGGATTAAAAAATCATGTGACCGGCACCAAATGAGTCATCAATGCCAACAAGTTATTGAGTTGAGATCATGGTTTGGGACGTGGCACCATCAAACACTTTCCAATAAGGTACAGCATGGGTTAGATACAGAAATAAAGCTCCCTCTACACTGTCCCATCAAACACTCCCAGGGCAGGTACAGCACGGGGTTAGATACAGAGTAAAGCTCCCTCTACACTGTCCCCATCAAACACTCCCAGGACAGGTACAGCACGGGGTTAGATACAGAGTTTTGTTTATTCATTCACAGGATGTGGGCTTCGCTGCCTGGGCCAGCATTTATTGCCCATCCCTAATTGCCCTTGAGAAGGTGGTGGTGAGCTGCCTTCTTGAACTGTCGCAGTCCCTGTGGTGTAGGTACACCCACAGTGCTGTTCCAAATCAGGATGGTGAGTGACTTGGAGGGGAACTTCCAAGTGGTGATGTTCCCATCTATCTGCTGCCCTTGTCCTTCTAGATGGTAGTGGTCGTGGGTTTGGAAGATGCTGTCGAAGGAGCCTTGGTGAATTCCTACAGTGCATCTTGTAGATGGTACACACTGCTGCTACTGTGTGTCGGTGGTGGAGGGAGTGAATATTTGTGGATGTGGTGCCAATCAAGTGGGCTGCTTTGTCCTGGGTGTTGTCAAGCTTCTTGAGTCTTGTGGGAGCTATACTCATCCAGAAGTGGGGAGTATTCCATCACACTCCTGACTTGTACCTTTTAGGTGGTGGACAGGCTTTGGGGAGTCAGGAAGTGAGGTGCCAAGGATTCCTAGCCTCTGACCTGCTCTTGTAGCCAAAGTATTTATATAGCTAGTCCAGTTCAATTTCTGGTCAATGGTAACCCCCAGGTTATTTATACTGGGGGATTTAGTGATGGTAATGTCATTGAATGTCAAGAGGTGATGGCTAGATTGTTCATTGCCTGGCACGAATGTTACTTGCCACTTGTCAGCCCAAGCCTGGATATTGTCCAGGTCTTGCTGCATTTGGACATGGACTGCTTCAGTGTCTGAGGAGTTGCAAATGGTGCTGAACATTGTGCAATCATCAGCGAACATCCCCACTTCTAATTTTATTGTGGAAGGAAGGTCACTGATGAAGCAGCTGAAGATGGCTTCCTCTACACTGTCCTATCAAACACTCCCAGGGCAGGTACAGCACGGGGTTAGATACAGAATAAAGCTTCCTCTACACTGTCCCCATCAAACACTCCCAGGACAGGTACAGCACGGGGTTAGATAGAGAGTAAAGCTCCCTCTACACTGTCCCATCCTGTGGCTTGTGCACCAAGTGTTGGTATAAATCTCTCTGTACACTACACTACTGGTTGCACTCCAGCATGGCATCTCCTCATTCCACCTGTGTGAGATCATCAATCCCCAAAGCAGCCTGGTTTTCTTCACCAAAATTGCTCATTTTGCAGGCACCTCATCCACATCTGAGCAGCCAACACTCAACCTCGCCCTCAGCCTTTTACCCTCCTGCACCCATTCATTGTTATTACACTGCACAAATGGTGTCCTTCCCTCCTCTCCGCACAACCGATTATAAACAATCACACCTCTCTGCTTCCTCTCTTTGCAGGGGGAAAGAGCATGCTAGCTGGCGTGAGGCATGAGGGAGGTGGGGGGAGGAGGGGGCATGGTGGTGTGGTTAGGGGTGAGGGTAGGTGGTAGCCCCGCCAGTGATAGACATATTGTTGGGTATTGGCAGTGAGTGCCTCCCCTGCTCACTGGAAATGAGGTCTTTTTCCTGGAGGCTGCCAGGAAAAGTGTCAGCACTTGAGAGACTGAGTCTTCTGGGGCACAGGTGCTTAGGTATATAGAGAGGGCTAATCCTCTGCCTGTGGACCCTGTGTGGCTATTTCCCTTCCTTCCAGCTGGACCTCAGTGTTTATCCCCTCTGCCCTGTGGAGGGACATGTGGCTGAGGAGAAGGCAGCTGCTGCTGCTGACAGTATTGCTCCTGCTTCTGCTGGAGCTGTTGGCGATGGTGTGGCCTCTGCTCTCGACTCTCAGCAGAGGTGGAGGGTGGAGCTCCCGTGGTGAAGGCTGGCAGCAGGGAGGTGCAGCTCAAGGTGAGTGAAGCACTAGACAAGTGAAATGCCTTCCAAGAAGTTGGCAATCACCTGTCCAGCAGTGAAAGGATGCGGAGAGAAGAGTTTTGGACAGCAGTCTCTCACATGGCCATGGCTGCAGTCTCTTCAGCGTAATTGATTGAAGCCTTCCCAGCTTGTCAGTTTCACTCAAGGACCCCTTCCCGTACGCTCACCTCGTTGACCCTGGCAACGGGAGGACACAGTGTGGAAGTCGCGCACCGTTGGGAAAGAATGAATTCGTAGTTTAAGAGGCTCGTAATTGTCTTCTTAATCTCTTGACTGTCAGTCAAACAGCCTAATTTTTTGTTTCCATGCCCAACATTTTTCTAACATGAAACAAATTGTGCTCAAACGCAATCTGTAACCTCATGGCCCGGCATATCCCCCACTCTACCATTACCATCAAGCCAGGGGATCAACTCTGGAAGCCTGCAGGAGGGCATGCCAGGAACAGCACCAGGCATACCTAAAAATGAGGTGTCAACCTGGTGAAGCTATAACACAGGACTACTTGTGTGCCAAACAGCATAAGCTACAGCGATCCCACAACCAACGGATCAGATCTATGCTGTGCAGTCCTGCCCCATCCAGTCATGAATGGTGGCGGACAATTAAACAACTCACTGGAGGAGGAGGCTCCACAAATATCCCCATCCTCAAGGATAGAGGAGTCCAGCACATCAGTGCAAAAGATAAGGCTGAAGCATTTGCCACAATCTTCAGCCAGAAGTGCCAAGTGGATGATCCATCTCGGCCTCCTCCGGAGGTCCCCAGCATCACAGATGCCAGTCTTCAGCCAATTCGATTCACTCCATGTGATATCAAGAAACGACTGAAGGCACTGGATACTGCAAAGGCTATGGGCCCTGACAATATTCCAGCAATAGTACTGATGACTTGTGCCCCAGAACTTGCCATGCCCCTAGCCAAGCTGTTCCAGTGCAGCTACAACACTGGTATCTACCCGGTAATGTGGAGAATTGCCCAGGTATGTCCTGTACACAAAAAGCAGGACAAATCCAACCCGGCCAATTACCGCCCCATCAGCCTGCTCTCGATCATCAGTAAAGTAATGGAAGGGGTCATAAACAGTGCTATCAAGCGGCACTTGCTTAGCAATAACCGGCTCACTGAGGCTCAGTTTGACTTCCGCCAGGGCCACTCAGCTGCTGACCTCATTACAGCCTTGGTTCAAACATGGACAAAAGAGCTGAAGTCCCGAGGTGAGGTGAGAGTGACTGCCCTTGACATCAAGACAGCATTTGACCGAGTGTGGCATCAAGGAGCCCTAGCAAAACGGGAGTCAATGGGAATCAGGGGGAAAACTCTCCACTGGTTGGAGTCATACCCAGCACAAAGGAAGATGGTTGTGGTTGTTGGAGGTCAATTATCTCAGTTCCAGAACATCACTGCAAGAGTTCCTCAGAGTAGTGTCCTAGGCCCAACCATCTTCGGCTGCTTCATCAATGACCTTCCTTCCATCATAAGGTCAGAACTGGGGATGTTTGCTGATGATGATTGGCCAACGTTCAGTATTATTCGTGAATCCTCAGATACTGAGGCAGTCCATGTCCAAATGCAGCAAGACCTAGGCTTGGGCTGAGAAGTGACAAGTAACATTTGCGCCACATAAGTGCCAGGCAATGACCAAGTCCAACAAGAGAGAATCCAGCCATCGCCCCTTTATGTTCAATGGCATTACCATCACTGAATCCCCCCCCTATCAACACCCTTGGGGTTACCATTGACCAGAAACTGAACTGGACTAGCTATATAAATACTGCGGCTACAAGAGCAGGTCAGTGGCTAGGAATCCTGTGATGAGTAACTCACCTCCTGACTCCCCAAAACCTGTCCACTATCTACAAGGTACAAGCCAGGAGTGTGCTGGAATACTCCCCACTTGCCTGGATGAGTGCAGCTCCCACAAGACTCCAGAAGCTTGACACTGTCCAGGACAAAGCAGCCCACTTGATTGGTACCACATCCACAAACATTGACTCCCTCCACCACCGATGCACAGTGGCAGCAGTGTGTACCATCTACAAGATGCACTGCAGGAATTCACCAAGGCTCCTTAGACAGCACCTTCCAAACCCACAACCAATACCATCTAGAAGGACAAGGGCAGCAGATAGATGGGAACACCACTACCTGGAAGTTCTTCTCCAACTTGGAAATATATCGCCATTCCTTCACTATCGCTGGGTCAAAATCCTGGAACTCCCTCCCTAACAGCGCTGTGGGTGTACCTACACCACATGGACTGCAGCGGTTCAAGAAGGCAGCTCACCCCCACTTTCTCAAGGGCAACTAGGGATGGGCAATAAATGCTGGCCCAACCAGTGACACCCACATCCCGTGAATGAATAAAAAAAACTATCAATGTAAGTAGTTGTCACAGTTGAATAATATAGATGTATATGAGGAGAAGCTTAATAAGCACAGGATGGAGAAAGGAATAGAAGGATATGCTGATAGGATGAAATGAAGTAGGGTGCGGGGAGGCTCATGTGGAACACAAATGCCAGTATGGATCAGTTCTGTTTTTGTTTCAAAGAAATTTTTTTTCAAATTAATTTTTTATGCCCCTCTGATCTTTCTCCCAGGTTCATTCAAGGCACTTTCCTGGAGATTACAGCAATGTAAACTACCTGGAGACTCCTGGGCAATCCTGGAGGGATTGTATTTCCACATTGAATGCGATCAGTCTCTCTCGCCTTGTCTCTCCAGCTTGGAGTTCCTCTCCACCTGAAGCATCCGTTAATTTTGGAGATATCACATATGCCATTTGCCCTTCAAGTGCTAGGAGCATGGCGAGTGCTGTTTTCTCCCCGAGCTCTCTCTCCTCTCTCAAACCCAAGTGGGATAAAACTGTCCTGTTCGTTCTGCCTTGACGATCTGTGATATATCACACCCCCTCCCCCCCTTACCAGCTCACCCCCGCCTCTGCCCGCCCCCACACCCCCACTTCCCCCCCCACATATTTTAATTAAGATTTTAATTGTTCCTCTTACCCAAAGCAGCCTTTGAGGGTTCTGACTGCACGTTTAGAGATCTGGGTCTTTTGGGAGACTGCTTCACTCTGTGGGCTTTGAGTTGATGAATTTTGCTTCCGGCTAGGCCACAGATTCTGACCTACAAACATATTTAATTCAGTTTCCATAAAATAATTCTTATGCTGCTGTATTAGAATAAATACACAGACTGGGAGCCTCGAGGGATACAGCTCGGTAGATGAACTGATTACAAGCAGCAGTCAGTACACCAGTTCCTGTTCCTTCTTAATGAAAGTGTAATCAAAGGTTTTTTTTTTCCCTTATTTTTTTTTCAAACAAACCCGCTCGCCTGACAGATTAACGACTCCAAATACAGGCCAAGCAAGATGGAAGTAAATACAATTTTCCTTTGTAACACAAAGAGAGAGAGAGAGAGAGAGAAAAAAAATAACGGGCGCATTTATTAAAAAGAAGCTAAAGATTAAAGAATGAAAGCTGTTTTTGATGGTTGAAATTCTTTTTCTTTCCAATTCTCTTTTCTTTCAAAGTGGTAAGTTTTTATCTCCTGGCTCAATTGCTTTTTTTTTTACATTCAGTTGCCGTTCAGTGCTTCCAAATTTTGTCCTTTCTTCACCTATCTTCCCCCCCACCCCCCCCACCCCCCCGCCTCCCCACCCCCCGCACCCCACACCCAGCGCTTCAAAGTCACACTGCAATGTCTCTGGAATGCAAGTGGAACATCACCTCTTCCCTTTCTGACTGTCCGTGTCTATTGTCCATCCCACAGACTAGAGCATAAAATCTAGGCCCACACTCCCGGTGCAGTACTGAGGGAATGCTGCACTGTCAGTGGTGTCATCCTTAGATCAGGTGACACATTAAACCAAGGCCCATCTGCCCTCTCGGTTGGGTGTGAAAGATACAATGGTCTTATTATAAAGGAGAGGATGGGCGCTCTCGCCAATGTCCTGGCCAATATTTATTCTTCAAATAACATCACTATGAAAGCAGGTTATCTGGTCATTATCACCTTGCTATTTATGGGATCTGACTGAGTGAAGATTATCTTTCCTACTGTAGCCTATTTCTGAAGTATTGTAAAGTTCTTTAGGACATCCTGAGGCTCTGAAGGGCACTCTAAAAATACAAGCTCTTTCTCTCTAAATCTCCTCTTATTTGACTTCTATATGCATGGCCCGGAGATGTGTCCCAGTCGGTGATTACCCCTGATCACTCGGCATGGCACCAGCTGGTCCACCGAGGCGCAAACCGCTTCGAGGCTCAGCGACTCGACAGCGAGACAGAACGGCGGCTGCAGAGGAAGGAGAAGGGAGCCAACCGGGGGATGCGATTTCCACTCCCCTGCACAACAACATGCCCCCCCACTGTGGAAGAACACGTGGATCCAGAGTCGGGCTCCTCAGTCATCTGAAGTCTCACCAAGCCTGACAGAAGCCACCTTCGATTGTGAGGGACCACGGCCGACGCCCCCTGTTAATGACCAACCATCACAGTTCAGCCACGTTTATTTCTATGTATCACTTCAAAATGCCTCAAAATGGTGAATCATATGACACTGTTTGAAAGAGAGCAGGGAGTTTTAGTGCCAACTGCAACATCCCCCTTTTCAATCAAAAGATAGACTCGTATTTCCATAGCTCGGCCCACAACCTCAGCACATCCCAAAGCACTTCACACCCAAAGTCAGTGAGGTACTTTCAAAGTGCAGTCGCAGGTGCAATGTAAGAAATTAAAAAGCCACACAAAATAAACCTAATCATTCGTCTCATTGCTTTTGTGGGATCTTGCTCTGTGCGAAATGGCTGCTACGCTTGCCGACATATCAGCAGTCAATGCGTTTCAAAGAGATTTGTTATTTGAAGCCTGTTGAGGGCTGCCTGAAAGATGTGAGAACGTGCTATATTACTACGAGGGTCCATGGGTAGGTAATCCCTGGCCCATTTAGACAGTCAGCTTCAATTACCTTCCTCTGCAACTTGGTCCATCGCCCAATTTCCCTCTTGATTATAAACAATGTTCCACCAGCCTTTACTTCTTACTCCCAACTTCCACGTTTTTAAATGGCGTCTTTGAGGATTCGAAGCTTGTCTCAAGCATTAACCAGTTTTCCTGAAAAATCAACATTAGCTTATATTTATACTGTGCTTTTTGCATGGAAATGCATCCTAAAGTGCTTCATAAACATGTAACCAAAATAAGCAGAACCAACAAGGAAATAAGAGGGAGGTGGGAGGGTGGTGGTGTGTAAACTCAAAGATGATAGATTTAAATGAGGATTTAAGGAGAAGAGATGTCCTGGATGGTGTCCAGCTTCTTGAGTGTTGTTGGAGCTGCACTCATCCAGGCAAGTGGAGAGTGTTCCATCACACTCCTGGCTTGTGCCTTGTGGATGGAATGTGCTAATGGAATGTACTTTTACAAATTTTATGAATAAAGTATATTTTTCGAATAAAATGTTAAGAAAGTGTATGTTTTGCTTTATAAATAGGGACAATTGAATGCAAAAAATAAGGAAGTCATGCGAAACCTTTACAAATCTCTGGCTATGGGCCCACCTGCCATACTGTAGCTAATCCTGGGCACCACAATTTAAGAAAGATGTCAAGGTTTTGGTGAGGGTTCAGAGGAGGTTACGAACGTACGATCTTGGGACAGGAACGTACGAACATTCAGCCCCTCGAGCCTGCTCCGCCATTTAATAACATCATGGCTGACATGACGGTAACCAGGTTTACCCGGATAATATCAGGGATGAGGGATCTCAGAGAAGCCGTGGTTGTTCCTTCGAGCGCATAGAAGGTTAAGGAGAGATTCAGTAAAGGTGTTTAAAATTATGAGGGGCTCTGATAGAGGAACAAGGAGAAGCTATTTCCTCTCACACATGGATTGGAAACCGGAAACCGTAGTTACTATAATTGGCCAAAAAAACTAGAAGGGAAATGAGGAGAGATTTCTTCACAAGGAGGAATTCAACATGCGAAAGGGATGTGGAGTCACACTCCATTAGAACTTTCATAAGGCAATTGGACATGTACTTGAAGATGAATTGTTGTGTTTTATGCCTCAGAGAAATGCAGGGTCGATACGCCAGCTTCTACATATACAGGAGGTTTATTCAATTTAGCTTTATAATCCCTGCTTGCTCACGCTTACAGCAGCTTGCCCACAGTTTAGTTTATTTTTCTCAGTAACCACACCCAGGCTTAACTAATCATCCACAGAGAGCAGTCAACAGTGAGCAGGCACACAATCAAATACCGAACAATGGAGCACCACAGGAATAATTTACAGGGTTACGGGGGGGAAAAAGCTGCAGTGTGGGACTAAATAGGAGAATTGTTTCAAAGAGCTAATACAGGCACAATGGCTGAATGGCCTCCTTCTGTGCTGGAAGATTCTAAGGAACTAGTTGGCTGAAGCTCATTTAAAGCACAGCTTAAAAGCAGCTCAATCAGATGCGAAGGAACTTTAAAGGTGTGAATAATTGATGGACAAGCAGACTTTTATATTGGATTTGGATAGTTTAGACCCCAGGCCAAAGACTGAGTCGGTTCACCAAGGCTTCAAGGAAATACGTCTCCTTTCTCATCAGTTAAAGGACCTTGCCGTCACTTCACTGTAGAGTTGACACGTAGGCTACACTCCTGCACAAACATGTCCGAAAATAAATCCCTGCTATAGCTCCAGCTTTTTGTGGGTGAGTTGAAAATGAAAGACATCAAACGGGACCAGTTCATTTTGCAGCATTGACGGCAGCTGTTTGGCCCATCATGCCTGTGATGTCTCTCTGACAGTTCCATTTTGTCACGTTTGCCTGCCTTTTCCCTGGACCTTTACAATTTTTAAATTTCTTCAAAGATTACCCACTTCTCTTTTGAAGTTACTATGGATCTTTCTTCCACAGCTGTTTCTGCTGGTACATTATTTTTTGTGTGAATAACATTCACCAATCATCTCCCATTGCTCCTTCAGTAATTGGCTCTGGTGCCAACTCACCAACCAGTACAAGTGGCTTTTCCTGATTTACTTTATCAATACCTCTCGTAATTTTGGACATCTTCCCAAATGTCCTCTTATCAGGAAGTGAGCCTCAACTTTGCTGACATCTTCTCAAAATTAAAGTCTCTTCTTCCTATTACACTGGGAGAATCTTCTACAGTCACTCTGTACCTTGAGAGAATATCCTAACTGCGGCCCAACCATCAGTATATATAAGTTAAGCAATACTTTTTGCTTCGTACTTTACACATCTAACTTAGAGGATGAGCCTGGTGGTAACGTTGTGTCTTGAAGGTGAGGGATTCATGACCTACCCTGACAACGCTGGTGGATGGAGCCAAGGATCTGATTTCTAAATATTGGGTTGATGTCCAGCCGGGCACCAATGCTCCTTTCACTATTCAATGTAAATTTCCTCTCTTTATTTTTACCCTCACATTTCTCAATATCAAGATTTATTCTACCTCTGCCCAATGGGCCCTTCTGAGGTTCTTTGCAGCCTTCAGAGATGTGCTACTAATTTTTGAACTCAAATCCGCTAGGCCCAAGTCCAGATTAATTTATATTGGGATGAGCAACTCTGGCCCCTGAGGGTCACTGCTGTTTAAATCCCTACAGACTGAAAAAAACATCCATTAACCACTCATCTCTGTTTTCTGTTGTTTAACCCTTGCCTGGATGAGTATGGCTCCAACAGCACTCAAGAAGCTCTTGGCATCCAGGACAAAGCAGCCCATTTGATTGGCACCCCATCCACAAACATTCACTCTCTCCACTATCAGCGCACAGTGGCAGCAGTATGTGCTGTTAGAAGAAGCATACTAAAGGGAGGACGAGGCAACCATGGCTGACAAGGGAAGCCAGGGACAGCATAAAAGCTAAAGAGAAAGCATACAATGCGGCGAAGAGCAGTGGGAAACCAGGGGATTGGGAAGCCTACAAAGACCAACAGAGGACAACTAAAAAAGAAATAAGGAGGGAGAAGATTAAATATGAGGGTAAACTAGCCAGTAATATAAAAGAAGATTGCAAGAGTTTTTTTAGATATATAAAGGGTAAGAGAGAGGCAAAAGTGGACATTGGGCCACTGGAAAATGACGCTAGAGAAGTAGTAGTGAGGAACACAGAATTGGCGGAGGAACTGAATAGGTACTTTGCATCAGTCTTCACAGTGGAAGACACGAATGACATCCCTAATGTTCAAGAGAGTCGGGGGGCAGAGGTGAGTATGGTGGCCATTACCAAGGAGAAGGTGCTAGGAAAACTGAAAGGTCTGAAGGTGGATAAATCAACTGGACCAGATGGATTGCACCCCAGAGTTCTGAAGGAGATAGCTGAAGAGATAGTGGAGGCATTAGTGGTGATCTTTCAGGAATCACTGGAGTCAGGGAGGGTCCCAGAGGACTGGAAAATCGCTAATGTAACCCCCCTGTTTAAGAAGGGAGTGAGGCAAAAGACGGGAAATTACAGGCCGATTAGCCTGACCTCGGTCGTTGGTAAGATTTTAGAGTCCATTATTAAGGATGAGATTTCAGAATACTTGGAAGTGCATGGTAAAATCGGGCAAAGTCAGCATGGTTTCATCAAGGGGAGGTTATGCCTGACAAATCTGTTAGAATTCTTTGAGGAGGTAATGAGTAGGTTAGACAAAGGAGAGCCAATGGATGTTATCTACTTGGACTTCCAGAAGGCCTTTGACAAGGTGCCGCACAGTAAGATAAAAGCCCATGGTGTTAGAGGCAATGTACTAGCATGGATAGAAGAGTGGCTGTCTGGCAGGAGGCAGAGAGTGGGGATAAGGGGGTCCTTCTCAGCATGGCGGCCGGTGACTAGTGGAGTTCCGCACGGGTCAGTGTTGGGACCACAACTTTTCACTTTATACATTAATGATCTAGATGAAGGAACTGAGGGCATCCTGGCTAAGTTTGCAGATGATACAAAGATAGGTGGAGGGACAGGTAGTATTGAGGAGGAGGGGAGGCTGCAGAAGGATTTGGTCAGGTTAGGAGAATGAGCAAAGAAGTGACAGATGGAATACAATGTGGGGAAGTGTGAGGTCATGCACTTTGGTAGGAAGAATAGAGGCATAGACTATTTTCTAAATGGGGAGAGAATTCAGAAGTCTG
This sequence comes from Cetorhinus maximus, assembly GCF_964194155.1. Lineage (NCBI taxonomy): Eukaryota > Metazoa > Chordata > Chondrichthyes > Lamniformes > Cetorhinidae > Cetorhinus > Cetorhinus maximus. The sequence continues at coordinate 98,985,030 of NC_135894.1, forward strand.
GAGTGCAAAGGGACTTGGGAGTCCTAGTCCAGGATTCTCTTAAGGTTAACTTGCAGGTTGAGTTGGTAGTTAGGAAGGCAAATGCAATGTTGGCATTTATTTCGAGAGGACTAGAATATAAAAGCAGGGATGTGCTGCTGAAGCTTTATAAGGCTCTGGTCAGACCACATTTAGAATATTGTGAGCAATTTTGGGCCCCGTATCTCAGGAAGGATGTACTGGCCCTGGAGAGGGTCCAGAGGAGGTTCACGAGAATGATCCCTGGAATGAAAGGCTTAACATATGAGGAACGTTTGAGGACTCTGGGTCTATACTCGATAGAGTTTAGAAGGATGAGGGGGGATCTGATTGAAACTTACAGAATACTGAAAGGCCTGGATAGAGTGGATGTGGGGAAGATGTTTCCATTAGTAGGAGAGACTAGGACCAGAGGGCACAGCCTCAGAATAAAGGGAAGACCTTTTAGAACAGCGATGAGGAGAAACTTCTTTAGCCAGAGAGTGGTGAATCTATGGAATTCATTGCCATAGAAAGCTATGGAGGCCAGGTCATTGAGTGTATTTAAGAGCGAGATAGATAGGTTCTTGATTGGTAAGGGGATCTAAGGTTACGGGGAGAAGGCGGGAGAATGGGGTTGAGAAACTTATCAGCCATGATTGGATGGCGGAGCAGACTCGATGGGCCAAATGGCCTAATTTCTGCTCCTATGTCTTATGGTCTTATGGTTAGGGCACAGCGGATGGTAAATGCCAAGCTGCTCAAATCCCAGAGGGAAACTTGAAACAGCTGCCACAACTGTTTTGCAATTTGTATTTTTGTTTCAAGAAGCGTGCCTTGAATTCAGTAGTAATAAGTCCACCGAATGTTAGAGGTTTTTTATAAAACTAAATTAAACATTCATTAATAAAAGAAAAGATTTTAAGCACATACATAGGTCTACAAATTATTACTTTAACTCCTAGCTTCCCTAATTAATCTGACTCCCAGTTACACCTCCATTAAGGCAACAGCAAAACAAAATAGATTTCAACAGGCCTAGGCAAAGCACACAATACCCTGGACAGTGATATTCACAGTGGGAAGAATTTCCCTCCCGTTGGTGGGGAAGTGCAGGAGCGGGCGCATGCAGGCGCACCTCCTATCGGTACCCCCGTTTGGGGGCGTGCAGCCATTTTACATGGGCAGGCCGCCCAGCGTGAAGTCCACCAGGAAACACTATGTGTTCCCTGTGTGTGCAGGCGGGGGGGAGGGGGGGGGGGGTGGTGCAGTGGATTCCCTCAGCCGAGAATGCACTGATCTCCCTGAGGCTAAGTGCTGCCTCAGGGAGAACGGCGCCAAATTTAAAAATGGTCAATATACAAAAATAAAATTTCCGACATGTCCCCTCATGTGACACTGTCACATGAGTTGGGACATGTCCATCACTTTTAATCAAACTTTAATTAAATTTTTTAAAACCCTCATGAAACCTCATCCCGCCCGTGGATGAGGTTTCACGCTTTTTCTGAAGCCCGCCAGGGCTCCCGGCCTGCCCGCCAACCTGAAGGTTGGATGGGCAGGTCCACTAATTAAGTGAATTAGTTTTTAAATGGCTTCACTAGGCCGCTGGCAGGCTGATGGGCGCACAGCTGACCTGAAAATTGAAATGACGCAGGGTGAGGTTGGGGGTTCCACCCAACGTCATCCCGCGGCATTTTATGCATCGGCAAGTGGGTCCCAGCCCCCGCTCGCTGACCTCAATATCCTGGCCAGTGAGTTTTCTTAACTTTGGTCCCTGTAGACAGCAGCTTGATGCATAGAGGCTGGAGGCTTTTCATACTTGTGTTAGAACTTAGAATTCCTTCCCCTTTACACATAGCCTCAGCTCCTTTAGACATGTTTATCCATTTTTAATGTAAATTCCATTGTTCCAATATGTCTTTGTAACTCTACTTTTTCCATAATGTAAATCTGCCATATTATCAGTTAGCTTTGGGAAAAATAAACACACTGTTTGGCTTAGCCTCTGTTGGCTCTCTGTAACACCTTATCATCTCTTTGAAATTCATGATTCTGGTTTATCTAAAAATGCAAACATTCTTCACACCTCACATTCTAAAACTTCAACCATGTTTACATATTTAGCATTTCAAACTGAGCTTCCCTTTTGATAGCTCAAAAGCTCCAGACCAGCTGCTTCCAATTCAATTAAATCCCCCCCACGCACACACATCCACAGAGAGAAACTAATTCAAACCCCACTATTGACCTACCTCTATAATAAATCACAATAATATTATGAAAATTATTATATTTTCATGACAGTACCATCTACAAGATGCTCAGCAGCAACTCACCAAGGCTCCTTTGACAGCACCTTCCAAACCCACGACCTCTACCACTAGAGGGGCAAGGGCAGCAGGTGCATGGGTACACTACCACCTGTAAGTTCCCCTCCAAGCCTTACACCATCCTGACTTGGAAATATATCGCCGTTCCTTCACTGTCGCTGGGTCAAAATCCTGGAACTCCCTTCTTAACAGCACTGTGGGTGTACCTATACCACATGGGCTGCAGCGGTTCAAGAAGGCAGCTCACCACCACCTTCTCAAGGGCAACTAGGGATGGGCAATAAATGCTGGTCGAGCCAGCGAAGCCCACATCCCATGAAAGAATTTTTTAAAATTCAAATTGGACATTGCAGAAAGTGCAATACATTTCAATTTCTTTCCATACAGCATGTGATGCTCTGAGGTCTCCCATATACTTTCTTAACTGTCTAATCCACTTGCTTTATCAACTTCAAGAATTTGCTAATGTGCAACCCCAGATTTCCTCCTGTATTAGCGTCAAAATAGTACCATTTTGGTTATATTACTTCTCTTTGTTGTTTCCCCCAAAGTACATCACATCACACTTAACCACATTAAAATTTATAATTCATTGGAAACAAGAGGCTGGTTTGGATGCTGTAGATATCAAGCTGCTGGGTTAATGACTTCATTACAGTAATGCACAGAGGAATTTTACATGAGTGCAATCATCAGTGAGATAAAAATAGAACTCAATCGTATTTACCCAAAGGAAATGCTTTCAGTGTAAAGTACTCAGTCCAACGTAACTGTCTGAAAACACAGCTCAAAGGTATCCATCAGGCAGCAGATCATTCCCCATCTCACACAATATGATTCCTCTCGCCCACCTCCATCTCTAATGGAGATCGAGGAGAGGAGCTCAGCGAGTCAAGTAGTCTGTTCAGGTTCACACATCATTTGGATGCACAATTAAAGAATGACCAGTTCTTGAAGTAATACCCCAGCAAGAGTCAGGTCCTGCAGAATTTGGGAAGTAAATTAGAAACAAAGTTTTTTTCCAATGAAGAAGTGTTTGGTGGAAAATCTGCTTGCTTCCTTGTACTGGGAATAAAAACCACAAAGCGATCCAGGTTAGAATGGTTAACCTACATCACACCTGATCTTGTCTTCACTGCTAGATTCGTGCCTGAAGGTGAGGAGTGTGGCACTCACCCCACACTACTGCAAAAAATAACCTGCATTTACTTCACACTTTATCAGGTTTCCCAGAAACATCAGAAAACACTTCACATGTGGTGAATGTCCAAGAAGTGAAGGTGTTGTTAAGTTGCAAAGGTAACAAACCATTTTGCGCAGCAGCTGGGTTACATACTGGAGCAATGAAATGGACGAGCGTTTAATTTGAATGTTGGTTCATTGGTTGGTTGAGGAATGTCGGTCAGGATTCCGGGATGAATTCCCCTGCCCTGCTTTGAATGGTGCAATGGGATCTTTGGTATCTGCCTGAACAGGCCTCAGTTTAATGCAAACGTCTGGTGCTTTGACAATGCAGTAGTCCATCAGTGCTCCACTGGAGTATCCGCCCAGATCATCCATAGCAATTGTGCATTTGTCCCAACGTTCAAGACCCCATCTCCCTCTCTCCCAAACCATCTCCCCACCACCTGCTACCACCATACAAGTAAAAATACCTTGTTTTCAAGAATACCTCAGGTGGTAGTAGGATTGTCTGTGAGCTGAGAAAGTTGTGGGTTCAAAGCCTGTCCACTATCTACAAGGCACAAGTCAGGAGTGTGGTATCATCTTAAACATTCACTCCCTCCACCATCACTAAGTGGCAGCAGTGTGTACCATCTACAAGATGCACTGCAGCAGCTCACCAAGTCTCCTTCAACAGCACCTTCCAAACCTGCGATCTCTACCGCCTAGGAGGACAAGGGCAGCAGACACATGGGAACAACACCACCTGGAAGTTCCCCTCGAAGCTACACAACACCCTGACTTGGAACTTTTGTTTAACTTATTCTTTCATGGGATGTGGGCTTCACTGGCTGGGCCAGCATGTGTTGTCCATCCCTAATTGCCCTTGAAAAGGTGCTGGTGAGCCCCCTTCTTGAACCGCTGCAGTCCATGTGGTGTAGGTACACCCACAGAGCTGTCAGGGACGGAGTTCCAGGATTTTGACCCAGCTACAGGGAAGGAATGGCGATATAGCCCCAGTCAGGATGGTGAGTGACTTGGGAGGCAGCTTGCAGGTAATGGCATTCCCATGTATCTTGATGGTCCTATCGCTTTCCTTCACTGTCGCTGGGTCAAAATCTTGGAACTCCCTCTCTAACAGCACTGTGGGTGTACCTACACCACATGGGCTGCAGCGGCTTAAGAAGGCAGTTCACCACCACCTTCTCAAGGGCAATTAGGGATGGGTAATACGTGCTGCTCTAGCCAATGACACCCAAATCCCAGAAATGAATGAAAAAAATGCTCAAGTATATGATTTAGTCTGAACCTTCAGTGAAGTGCTGTATTATTGGAAGCGCTATCATATGATGGGATGTGTAACTATTCAGGTGCATGAGAAGATCCCATGAAACCATGACATTATGTCCTGACATCTATGGCACTTGTATGTTGTTAACGGAACACTAGATGGCCCTGTGATGGGAGTACAGTCCCTACCACTTATAGTGGCTGTGTTTGTTTGAACGTGATTTGCTCGCTCTACATAATGGCCAGTGTAATAGGGCCGTGCTATTACCAGAGTCAGGAACTCTTCTTCTGTGTAGCGGCCTTTTGCCAGTTGTTTACAGCGTCAATCTGACTTGCAGCTTACGTCAGTGCTTAGTACAAACTCCAAACCCACCCCCCCCCACCACTTAGAGGGAATTAATAAAATTTTAAATAAACTAAAGGTAATTGAGTAATAACAAAGTGTTATTTACCTATTTACCAATGTTTTTGCTTATGTTCAGTGCACCTAAACAAGGTGTGAACAAATGAGTAAGCACAGCTGTTCCTGAGCACAGAGCAGTTAAGATGCTGTAATGGGTAATTTTGCAATTGCCGTTAATGTGAATGGATAATGCTGATTGCCTTTTGCCCGATATAAGCGAGGACTCCTCGTAAACGTGGCTATTTTGAGGGATAGGGGACTGTAATCACGTTGCAGCAATTATGCTCCAAAGTCACCCTTGGTGTCGTTTTAGTTTCTGGAGGTTGAAGGGGGGTCGGAGGCAGGGATATGGGGCGGGGCGGGGAGGTTGTAGGGGCGAGGAATGCCCTGGAAATAAAAGAGAGGCTTACATTTATATAGGGCCTTTCGTGGTCTCGAGACACCCCAAAGCACTTTGCAGCCAACGAAGTGCTTTTGAAGTACAGTCACTGTTGTAAGATTAACGCACCAAATTCAAGCGTTTATTCGGACTTAAAACCGCGTGACATTTACCCCTTGTACAACACCAGCTAAAACAGACTATCTGGTCGTTCATCTCATTGCTCTTTGTGGGATCTTGCTGTGTGGGAAATAAGCTGCCATGTTTGCCTGCCTGACAACAGTAACTACACTTCACCGGTAATCTGCTGGATGGGAAATACATAGGGGTGTTCTCGGGATGTGAAAGGTATTTTTAGAATAAAGCTTCGCGCTCTCCCTTACTTTCCGCCACAATAATTGTTGTCCTGCAGCAGCTAACAGAAAGATTTTTCCCTCAGAGGGCTGTTTGTGCCTTCCTTGTGTTGTGGGGTGGTCGACGTCGATAGCTGAGATATGGTTTAGGAACGGGTGCTGTTTTGCAAAAACTGCTGCAGGAAAATTCCGAGGAGACAAATAAAGTAGGACATAGCTGTCTTGTTGTTGGGAATCACAGAAGATCTCCTGGTTCCCATAGAGATAGCACAGCCTTTCAAATGAAGGGAGGAATGTGTCAGACTGACTCTCCCTGGAGTGTGGCTGTCACTGGCCATTTCTCAGTCCTGTCTAAACCTAACCTGACAGGCTCCAACCTTGTGGCTTTTTTTCTTTATTATCTCTTTTCTTCTTACGCATGAAGCTTGCTACTATGCAGAGTCCCACCTATCTCCTCCAGGAACTTCAACTGGCCTCCAAACCTGCTGGCAATAGCTGGGAGATTGTGGGAAAGTCTGCCTTGTGATCAGCATTGAAATGTCCCAGCGAGATGACATGTGCCTTTTGCCTTTTTGCCGTGCAGTTCTGAAATGTGGCAAAGACCTTCAAACGTATAAAAGGTTTTGCATTTCATAGTGTCCTTCATGACCTCAGGATGTCCCAGACTGCTTTACAGCTAATGTCGCACTCTCTTGAAGTGTAGTTGCTGTTGTTATGTTGGAAACGTGGCAACCAATTTGCACACAGCGCTCGTCCACAAGCAGCAATTAAGCGGTTTACATTGTATATGGAATTACATTGAATTTACAGCACAGAAACAGGCCATTTGGCCCAACGGGCCCGAATTCTGGCGTTTTTGCTCCACACAAGCCTCCTCCTGCCCTACTTCATCTCACCCTATCGGCACATCCTTTTGATCCTTTCTCCCTCATGCGCTCATCTACCTTACCCCTTACTGCACCAAAGTCGTTCACCTGCAACAATTCCGTGTGGTAGTGAGTTCCACATTCTCCCTGGACCACACTTACTCTCCCATTCTTCCACCTCCTGAACAAAGACGTTTCTCAGTTTTGGATTTATTAGTGACCATCTTATATTTCCGAGTTTTGGACTTCTTCACCAGTGGAGCCATCTCCTTTACACCTATCCGATCAAACCTCCTCATGATTTTAAAGAGCCCTATCACATTGCCCCACATTCATCTCATTTCGAGAGAGAAGAGCCAAACCTGTTCAGTCCTTCTAACCAGTCAAGTTGTGTATTTTAATAATGTTGGGTGTGGGTAAATATTGCCCAGGTTGCCAGGGGTAACTCCCCTGCTGTCATTATATGCCATGGGATTTTTTTATGTCCAACTAACTGGACCTTGGTTTGAAGCCTCACCTGAAAGGCAGCGCCTCCAGCAGTGCAGCACTCCCTCAGTACTGCCTTCTCCTTCTGAGACAGTCCCTCGGGACCGAGGATGACTTTCTTCCACTCCGGGGTGTGGGTCCTGAGGTGACTAAAAGTCCACTGCTGGATCCACACACTCTGCCACAGGTGGAGCAGGTAGTGTTTTTTTTGAGGCAGATAGGTGGGAAGCGAGGATTTTGGCCCACGCCTTCCGCTGTTTTGCGCACGGCCTCCACCTGGGCCCGCCTGAGACGGGCAAAATGGTTGGCACCTTCGTAGATGCTTCTTCTGTAGTTTGGATGGTCTCAAGCAAGAGATTCCCACAAATCAGTGGGGATGTTGCATTTCTTCAGGGAGTGTAGTGGTAGGTAAGAACTCAATATAAATTTCAGTACAGTACGATTGCCCTTTTCAAGTGCACACAGGGAGACGACTCTCTTCCACAAGGTTGAGAAAATTCTAATTATACAACAACTCCACAAGAAGGGAACATATCATTCCGCAAGTAGGCATTCTATTTGGAGAAACTGCAGACATGACTTGGACCGCTATTCTTAGCACCTATTGCAGAGTTCAGCTTACTGTGACAGTCATATGCCTGACACTCGGGGTGTCAGAACTGCTTACTTCCTCTATTCAACAGCCTAGTCCTTTGTGGCCGGAGGTCATCCCGTTACCTAACCTCGCTGAGCTACGCTTGTCTTCTTACTTTGTGGTTTTTGTTGTCTAGGTCACAATGTTTCATTCTGGACTCTGTATGCCAAGTTCAGCGTTTAACAATTTAAGTCATCTTTCCCAATGTTCTCTGAGTTTCATTTGGTCTACCTGGGCAAGCCTTACAAAATGTGTGATCTTAACATGTCCTAACATGTGCCCTCACAGTGGGGGTGGGGAGGTGTTTGAGGACATCCCAGAATGTTTCTTCTGCCCTCCTGGTAACTGCTTGCCACAACGAAGCTGGGAGAAGAGAGCTTGCTTTGGGTGTGTTGTGCCAGGCATGCAGACGATGCGCCCCTCCCAACATAGCTGATTAAGCAGTGCCCCGATACTGGGGATGTTGGCCTGAGAGAGGACACTGATATTGGAGCAGGGTTTTGCAGAGGCATCACTGGTGATATTTCTCTAGGGATTCAAGGTGTCTGCTGTACGCTGCCCCTGTCTCTGATGCATACAGGAGAGCAGGTAGTGCTGCAACCCTGTAGACCATGAGCTTGATGCCAGCTTTCAGGTTTTTGTCATCAAATGCTCTTTTCCTCAGACTGCTGAAGGCTGCGCTGGCACACTGCAGGTGATGTTGAATTTCATTGTCGATGTAATGACTTGACGGAGTAGACAGGTTTCAACAAGAAACAGATAAACTTTATTACTGAGAGATTTTCAGGTGCTACATGCTCGATCAGGACTCTCGTCAGGAAGCCCCCCCTCCCCAGATTGCCCATGCTTAGGCCTCATTGGTCGGAGCCTCACAGAACATCACGTGACTCCCACCAGGCAGCAGGAGATGCTATACCCTCAGTTACTATATTCCACCCCCCCACCCACCATAATTTTTTTGCAATTTCTACTTACAGGGAAACATTTGAATATGCAGCAACATATGCATATATACAATTTCAGGTGATTAATGATCAAGTCTCTGAGGTGCTCTCCTTATACAGCTAGAGCAGCGTAGCTCTACCACTTGAGGTTCCTCAACAGGATCGACAGGATCTGGAACTGCAGCATGAGACACGTCATTAGAAAGTGGCAGTTCTGTGTTTTGCAACTCTACAGAGACATCGGGAATGTCTATTCTAGGTCAATCTGTCACCTCAGGAATTGACAGTTTGACGTTAATCATTGACAGAATAGATGGTTGTTGGAATGTCTCTCTAGCATGAATATGATCTATGTGCTTACGGACGATTCTACCTTCCAATTTTACTTGGGAAGATAATGGACCGGTCTCTGAGACAATGGTTCCAAGAACTTAACAAGGTCCACTTCCGAAATTTCACAACAATACCGTGTTACCTACACTGAACGTGCGAGCTTTGGTGTGCAATTCTTGATTACTTTGATTCCTCGCTACCTTCCCCTCTAAATTTGGAAACACCAGGCTTAACCGTGTGCATAGGTGAGGTTTCATCAATAATTCAGATGGTGTTGAACCGGTAGTCGAATGTGGCGTTTGACAATAACTTAAGAAGAAAGCGGGAAAGTCGAGATTCTAGAGCAGGCTGGTAGAGGACCTTTGCTTTCCAGATGTTTAGCCTAAGGCCCATGCTTTAATACATCTCTGTGAAGGCGATAGTTGGAGTTTGGGCTCTTTGTGTGCACGTACGCAAGTGCCTTCAGCGCGCTGCACTCCGTCAGCACTGCACTGTGAGCCTGTCAGCCTGGATTTTGTGCTCACAATCCTGTACAGTGGTTTGAATTGCAGGAAAGCACTAAAGGACACAAGCCTCCAGCGAAAAGGGCAAGTGTGCTATGAATTGAACCAAGCATTGAGATAATTAACAAATTAGATGGCAGTTCCCATTGAAACCTGAACCAATCTTTTCTCTTCTTAGATGCTTTTGCACTCCCAACAGTTTTCTATTTTTTATTTCAAATTGTGAGCCTTTATTTTCCCTTTTATCTCCCCGCTGAATGAAGTAACTCCTTAACAGCCCATTGTTGAATTAAAGAGTCAGAATGAGCTTCAATAACAAAAAAAGCAGATAATTCCACTTGAAGAGAAAAATATTTGCTTCTGAGAACAGATCTAAACAAGGTTAGTATTTTGCTCAGCAGATTATTAACCTCGTACCTACATGCAATCCCCGATATCTGCATACATCACTGGGAATGTCGGAGTGAACATCAAAGCAGTTTTCATAGAGGACTTTCAACTCTACAATGATTTCTAGGATTTATTTTTATTCTTTCGTGTGATGTGGGCGTCGCTGGCAAGACCAGTATTTGTTGCCCATCTGTAACTGCCCTTGAACTGAGTGGCCATTGCCATTGCTAGGCCATTGGGAAGAGCAGTTAAGAGTCAGTCACTTTTCTGTGTCTGGAGTCACATGTAGGCCAGACCAGGTAAGAATGAAGATTTCCTTCCCTAAAGGTCATTAGCGAACCAGACGGGCTTGGGGGGGGAGATTCCTCGAGCTGGGAGTGCACTCTTTCGCGCATACGCATGAAACAGCACACAGGTCTCCCTGAGGCTCAGTGCTGCCTCAGAGAGATCGGCTCGGAATTAAAATTTGCAATACAAATTATAGAAAAATTTCCCTGACATGTCCCCTTATGTGATTCTGTCACATGAGTTGGGACATGTCCATCACTTTAACGCATACATTTATTAAAACTTTAAAAACCCTCATGAAACCTCATCCTTCCCGTGGATGAGGTTTCATGCTTTTCCTGAAGCCCGCCAGGGCTCCCGGCCTGCCCGCACATAGATCTCTGAAGGCAGAGGGGCATGTTAGTGGTGTGGCGAAAAAGGCATATGGGACACTTGCCTTTATCAATCGAGGCATAGGTTACAAAAGTAGGGAGGTCATGTTGGAGTTGTGTAGAACCTTGGTGAGGCCACAGCTGGAGTACTGTGTGCAGTTCTGGTCGCCACATTATAGGAAGGATGTGATTGCACTGGAGGGGGTGCAGAGAAGATTCACCAGGATGTTGCCTGGGATGAAACATTTAAGTTATGAAGAGAGGTTGGATAGACTTGGGTTGTTTTCGTTGGAGCAGAGAAGACTGAGGAGCGACCTGATTGATCGGAGTGTACAAGATTATGAGGGGCATGGACAGGGTGGATAGGGAGCAGCTTTTCCCCTTAGTTGAAGGGTCAGTCACGAGGGGACACAAGTTCAAGGTGAGGGGGCCGAAGGTTTAGGGGGGATGTGAGGAAAAACCTTTTTACCCTGAGGGTGGTGATGCACTGCCTGGGAGGGTGGTGGAGGCGGGTTGCCTCACATCCTTTAAAAAGTACCTGGATGAGTACTTGGCACGTCATAACATTCAAGGCTATGGGCCAAGTGCTGGTAAATGGGATTAGGTAGGTAGGTCAGGTGTTTCTCACGTGTCAGTGCAGACTCGATGGGCTGAAGGGCCTCTTCTGCACTGTGATTCTGTGATTAAGGTTGGATGGGGAGGTCCATTAATGACTTAATTAGTTTTTTAATGGCCTCAATAGGCTGTTGACAGGTCAGCGGGTGCACAGCTGACTCCGCTGCTCCCCCGCTGACCTGAAAATGGAAATGACGCCGGGTAACGTCGGGAGTTCCACTCGATGTCATCCCGCATCCTTTTATGTGTCGGTGAGCGGGTCCCGCCAGCGCTCGCTGACCAGAAGATCTGTTTCCAGAGTATTAAACTGGGCCTCTGGATTACCAGTCTAGTGATTTTACCACTCTGTCACCATCCTGATTCCTTGATAGGCACCTCTCCATAGTTGTGTCTTACCTTCTGTCATCTAATTCCAGATCCTAAAATAAGAGTGGGGGTATAACACAGAGAGAGAGAGAAATGAGGATGCTATTGCTTTCACCTCCATTCTCGCTTCTTTGGGCAGGGGTCCTCCTCCCCGCTCAATGGACCCTTTCACCCATTTCCAATATTCTCTCTCCACCTGGACCCCTCCCTCTAGCTTCTTACTCATCCTTGATCTTTTCATTGAGAACTGTCAGCGTGACATTGGGCATCTCAATTTCTCTGCTCCTCTCACCCACTCTAACCTGTCTCCCTCTGAACTTGCTGCACTCCGTTCTCTCAGGTCCAACCCCGACTTTGTTATCAAACCCTGCTGACATGGCCGGTGTTGTTGCCTGGTGTACTGCCCTCTACCTTGCAGAAGCTGCGCGCCAACTCTCAGACACTCCTTCCTACCTCCCCGTGGACCAGGACCCCACCGCCGAACATCAAGCCATTGTTTCCAGGACAGTCACTGGCCTCATCTCCTCAGGAGGTCTTCCCTCCACAGCCTCTAACGTCATGGTCCCCCAAAACCACACAGCCTGCGACTACCTCCTTCCCAAAATCCACAAACAGGAATGTCCTGGTAGGCCCATCATTTCAGAGAGAGTGTTATAACTGAGACCCTGATACAGGGGGTAGGGTGTCAAATAGAGAAAGGGTTATATCTGAGAGAGCACAAAAAACCAGAGCAGGAGTTTACCATTTGGCCCCTCGAGCCTGGTCTGCCATTTAAGATGATCATGAGTGATCATCGGCCTTACCTCCACCTACCCGCCAGCTCCCCATATCCCTTGATTCCCTGAGAGACCAAAGATCTATCTATCTCAGCTTTAATTGTATTAAACAACTGAGCACCCATGGCTCTCTGGGAATTCCAAAGACTCATAACCCTTTGAGTGAAGTAATTTCTCCTTGCCTCAGTCCTAAAATGACCGGACCCTTATTTTGAGAATGTGGCCCTGTGTTTTAGATTCCCCAACCAGGGAAACAATCTCTCAGTGTCAACCTTGTCAAAGCCCCTTCAGAATCTTGTATGTGTCAGTGAGATCAGCTCTCGTTCTTCTGCATGCCCTGTGTTAATATTTACCTGTCAACCAGCGTGACTAAAAAGCAGATTATCTCGTCATTTTAGCATTGCTCGTGGGAGCTTGCTGTGTGCAATTTGGTCGTTGTGTTTCCAGCATTAGAACACTGCTTAAGAAACTACTTAATTGTCTGGAAAGAGCTTTGTAACATCCTGAGGTTATGAAAGGTGCTATACAAATGCAGGGTTGTTTGTTCTTTAATTACTTAGTTGAGGGGAATCAAGGATTTTCTAATGAGGTTGGAAAACTTTCTCAGAAGCAGCTTTTTGAACCAGCCATCATGCCTATCAGCAAACAGTTTAAAATGTCATTCCCCCTGAGTACTTCATGTGATAATCACTCTATACTCAGTCCATAGTCCTACCTGACAAACATGAAGGAGATTCAACCTAAGGAGCCTCAAGCGAGCTAGCCTTCTGAAGATTTATTAAATCCCATGCCTTTTTTAAACTGACTGATGTGTGATTGATCAGTTTTATCAAATGCAGTATTTAAGCAATCAGAAGAGGGGCTGGAGCAACACAACTGAAGTGTTTGATGTGATTTAATTGAGAAAGTTGGTGCACTTTTCACAGATCCACTCTGTGCTCGACATGAGTGAGGTTTGTGTTGACAACTCAGGAGGTGGAATAGAAAACAGCAGGTACCTGAGCTATTTATGCAATGCTCATCCGAAGGAGGGATATCAGTGCCGGAGACAGAATGCTTTCATATCAGTTTTCCCATCTCATGTATAACATGGGGTTAGATACAGAGTAAAGCTCCTTCTACACTGTCCCCATCAAACACTCCCAGGACAGGTACAGCACGGGTTTAGACACAGAGTAAAGCTCCCTCTACACTGTCCCCATCAAACACTCCCAGGACAGGTACAACACGGGGTTAGATACAGAGTAAAGCTCCCTCTACACTGTCCCCATCAAATGCTCCCAGGACAGGTACAGCATGGGGTGAGATACAGAGTAAGGCTCCCTCTACAGTGTCCCCATCAAACGCTCCCAGGACAGGTACAGCATGGGGTTAGATACAGAGTAAAGCTCCCTCTACACTGTCCCCATCAAACACTCCCAGGACAGGTACAGCACGGGGTTAGATACAGAGTAAAGCTCCCTCTACACTGTCCCCATCAAACGCTCCCAGGAAAGGTACAGCACGGGGTTAGATACAGAGTAAAGCTCCCTCTACACTGTCCCCATCAAACACTCCCAGGACAGGTACAGCACGGGGTTAGATACAGGGTAAATCTCCCTTTACACTGTCCCCATCAAACACTCCCAGGATAGGAATGGCACAGGGTAAGATACAGAGTAAAGCCAGTTGCACTCTTGCTCTGTATCCCTGTTCTCTCATGCTTTCATGTATTCATTCATGGGATGTGGGCTTCGCTGGCTGGGCCAGCATTTATTGCCCATCACTATTTGCCCATGAGAAGGTGGTGGTGAGCTGCCTTCTTGAACCACTGCAGTCTCTGTGGTGTAGGTACACCCACAGTGTATTAAGGTGAGAGTTCCAGGATTTCAAACTAGTGAAAGTCAAGAAACAGCGATAAATTTTCAAGTCAGCATGGTGAGTGGATTGGAAGGGAACTTGTAATTGGTGGTGTTCCCATGTGACTGCTCCTCTTTTTTGAATGTCTGCTGTCTTCTGTTGTGAATCTGCTGTCTCCTGCTCCATATCCCTGCTCTCTCTCCTCTCTATCTCTGCTTTCTCCTACTGTGTATCTCCACTCTCTCTTGGTGTGCATCTCTGCTCTCTCCCTCTCTGTATCTCTGCATTACCCTGATATGTATCTCTGCTTTCTGATCCTGTGTATATCTGCTCTGTTGTGCTCTGTATCTCTGCTCTCCCCTCGTGTGTATATTTACTCTTTCCCCCTCCCTATCACTGCTCAGTCCTACTGTAAATTATGCTCTCTCCTGCTTTGTATCTGCTCTCTCATTTGTATTTCTGTTCTCTCCTGCTGTATATCTCTGCTCTTTCCCACCTCTATCTCTGCTCAATCCTGTTCTGTATCTCTGCTCGCTCCTGCTCTGCCTCTCTACTCTCTCCTAATGTGTATCTCTGCTCTCTCCCCCTCTCTATCTCTGCTATCTCCTGCTTTCATATCTTTCTCGGTCCTGCAGCATTGCTCCTCTCTTCTGCTCTGTATTTCTTTTGTCTCCTACTCTGTCTCTCTATTCTCTCCTGCTGTGTATCTGATCTCTCCTGATTTGTATTTCTGCTAACTCCTGCTCTCTATCTCTCCTTCCTCCTGATCTGTATTTCTGCTCTCTCCTGTTCGATATCTCTGCTAAGTCCTGCTCTGCTTCCCTGCTCTCTTCTGCTGCACCTCTCTGTGTCTCTGTCCTCTCCTGCTATGTATCTCTTTCGCTCTCCTACTGTGTATCTGCTTGCTTATGCTCTGTATCCCTGCTCTCTCTTGCTCTGCATCCCTGCACTCTCCTGCTGTGTATATTTTTTAAAAAATATTCATTGGGCTAGCATTTATTGCCCATCCCAAATTGCCCTTGTTCAGAGAGTATTTAAGAGCCAACCACATTGCTGTGGGCCTGGAGTCACATGTAGGCCAGACCAGATAAGGATGGCAGATTTCTGTCTCTAAAGCGCGTGAGTTCTTTTTTTTACAACAATGGTTCCATGGTCATCATGAAACCTACAATTCCAGATTTTTATTGAATTCAAATTTCACCATTTGCTGTGGTGGGATTCAAACCCGGGTCTCCAAAGCATTACCCTCGGTATTGAGAATACCAGCCTGGTGACAATACCACTACGCTACGAACCCCCCCTCTCTACTCTTTTGTGCTTTCTATCCCTGCTCTTTCCTGTTGTGTATCCCTGCTCTCTCCTGCTGTGTATCTCTGCTCTATCCTGTTGTGTATCCCTGCTCTCTCCTGTTGTGTATCCCTGCTCTCTCCTGCTGTGTATCCCTGCTCTCTCCTGTTGTGTATCTCTGCTCTCTCCTGTTGTGTATCTCTGCTCTCTCCTGTTGTGTATCTCTGCTCTATCCTGTTGTGTATATCTGTCTCTCTCCTATTGTGTATCTCTGCTCTCTCCTGTTGTGTATCCCTGCTCTCTCCTGCTCTGTACCTCTGTCTCCCCACTCTGTGTATCCCTGTCTCTCTCCTGCTCTGTATCTCTGCTCTCTCCTGCTCTGTTTCTCTACTCTCTCCTGCTATGTATTTCTGCTCTCTTTATCTCCCCCTTTATCTGTACCTCTGCTCTCTCCTGCTGTGTATCTTTGCTCTCTCCTGCTCTGTATTTCTGCTCTCTTCAGCCATCTATCTCTGCCCTATTCTGCTCTGTATCTCTCCTCTATCCTGCTCTGTATCCCTGCTCTCTCCTGTTGTGTATCCCTGCTCTCTCCTGTTGTGTATCCCTGCTCTCTCCTGCTCTGTATCTCTGCTCTCTCCTGTTGTGTATCCCTGCTCTCTCCTGTTGTGTTTCTCTGCTCTCTCCTGTTGTGTATCTCTGTCTCTCTCCTGTTGTGTATCTCTGCTCTCTCCTGTTGTGTATCTCTGTCTCTCTCCGGTTGTGTATCTCTGTCTCTCTCCTATTGTGTATCTCTGCTCTCTCCTGTTGTGTATCACTGCTCTCTCCTGTTGTGTATCTGTCTCACTCCTGTTGTGTATCCCTGCTCTCTTCTGTTGTGTATCTCTGTCTCTCTCCTGTTGTGTATCTCTGTCTCTCTCCTGTTGTGTATCTCTGCTCTCTCCTGTTGTGTATCCCTGTTGTCACCTGTTGTGTATCTCTGCTCTCTCCTGTTGTGTATCTCTGCTCTCTCCTGCTGTGTATCCTTGATCTCTCCTGCTCTGTATTTCTGCTCTCCTCAGCCATCTATCTCTGCCCTCTTCTGCTCTGTATCTCTCGTCTATCCTGCTCTGTATCCCTGCTCTCTCCTGTTGTGTATCCCTGCTCTCTCCTGTTGTGTATCTCTGCTCTCTCCTGTTGTGTATCCCTGCTCTCTCCTGTTATGTATCCCTGCTCTCTCCTGCTCTGTATCTCAGCTTTCTCCTGTTGTGTATCCCTGCTCTCTCCTGTTGTGTATCTCTGCTCTCTCCTGTTGTGTATCTCTGTCTCTCTCCTGTTGTGTATCTCTGCTCTCTCCTGTTGTGTATCTATGTCTCTCTCCTGTTGTGTATCCCTGTTCTCTCCTGCTGTGTATCTCTGCTCTCTCCTGTTGTGTATCTCTGTCTCTCTCCTGTTGTGTATCTCTGCTCTCTCCTGTTGTGTATCTCTGTCTCTCTCCTGTTGTGTATCTCTGTCTCTCTCCTATTGTGTATCTCTGCTCTCACCTGTTGTGTATCCCTGCTCTCTCCTGTTGTGTATCTGTCTCTCTCCTGTTGTGTATCCCTGCTCTCTCCTGTTGTGTATCTCTGTCTCTCTCCTGTTGTGTATCTCTGTCTCTCTCCCGTTGTGTATCTCTGTCTCTCTCCCGTTGTGTATCTCTGCTCTCTCCTGTTGTGTATCCCTGTTGTCTCCTGTTGTGTATCTCTGCTCTCTCCTGTTGTGTATCTCTGTCTCTCTCCTGTTGTGTATCCCTGTCTCTCTCCTGTTGTGTATCCCTGTTCACTCCTGTTGTCTATCTCTGCTCTCTCCTGTTGTGTATCTCTGTCTCTCTCCTGTTGTGTATCTCCGCTCTCTCCTGTTGTGTATCCCAGCTCTCTCCTGTTGTGTATCTCTGCTCTCTCCTGCTCTGTATCTCTGCTCTCTCCTGTTGTGTATCGCTGCTCTCTCCCGCTGTGTATCCGTGCTCTCTCCTGTTGTGTATCCCTGCTCTCTCCTGTTGTGTATCCCTGCTCTCCCCTGCTCTGTATCCCTGCTCTCTCCCGCTGTGTATCCGTGCTCTCTCCTGTTGTGTATCCCTGCTCTCTCCTGTTGTGTATCTCTGCTATCTCCTGTTGTGTATCCCTGATCTCTTCTGTTGTGTATCTCTGCTATCTCCTGTTGTGTATCTCTGCTCTCTCCTGTTGTGTATCTCTGCTCTCTGCTGTTGTGTATCTCTGCTCTCTCCTGTTGTGTATCTCTGCTCTCTCCTGTTGTGTATCCCTGTCTCGCTCCTGTTGTGTATCTCTGTCTCTCTCCTGTTTATCTCTGCACTCTCCTCTTGTGTATCTCTGTCTCTCTCCTCTTGTGTATCTCTGTCTCTCTCCTGTTGTGTATCTCTGCTCTCTCCTGTTGTGTATCTCTGCTCTATCCTGTTGTGTATCCCTGCTCTCTCCTGTTGTGTATCCCTGCTCTCTCCTGCTGTGTATCCCTGCTCTCTCCTGTTGTGTATCTCTGCTCTCTCCTGTTGTGTATCTCTGCTCTCTCCTGTTGTGTATCTCTGCTCTATCCTGTTGTGTATCTCTGCTCTCTCCAGTTGTGTATCTCTGTCTCTCTCCTGTTGTGTATCCCTGCTCTCTCCTGTTGTGAATCTCTGCTCTCTCCTGTTGTGTATCCCTGCTCTCTCCTGCTCTGTACCTTTGTCTCCCCACTCTGTGTATCCCTGTCTCTCTCCTGCTCTGTACCTCTGCTCTCTCCTGCTGTGTATCTTTGCTCTCTCCTGCTCTGTATTTCTGCTCTCTTCAGCCATCTATCTCTGCCCTATTCTGCTCTGTATCTCTCCTCTATCCTGCTCTGTATCCCTGCTCTCTCCTGTTGTGTATCCCTGCTCTCACCTGTTGTGTATCCCTGCTCTCTCCTGCTCTGTATCTCTGCTCTCTCCTGTTGTGTATCCCTGCTCTCTCCTGTTGTGTTTCTCTGCTCTCTCCTGTTGTGTATCTCTGTCTCTCTCCTGTTGTGTATCTCTGCTCTATCCTGCTGTGTATCTCTGCTCTCTCCTGTTGTGTATCTCTGTCTCTCTCCTGTTGTGTATCTCTGCTCTCTCCTGTTGTGTATCTCTGTCTCTCTCCTGTTGTGTATCTCTGTCTCTCTCCTATTGTGTATCTCTGCTCTCTCCTGTTGTGTATCCCTGCTCTCTCCTGTTGTGTATCTGTCTCACTCCTGTTGTGTATCCCTGCTCTCTCCTGTTGTGTATCTCTGTCTCTCTCCTGTTGTGTATCTCTGTCTCTCTCCTGTTGTGTATCTCTGCTCTCTCCTGTTGTGTATCCCTGTTGTCACCTGTTGTGAATCTCTGCTCTCTCCTGTTGTGTATCTCTGGTCTCTCCTGCTGTGTATCCTTGATCTCTCCTGCTCTGTATTTCTGCTCTCCTCAGCCATCTATCTCTGCCCTCTTCTGCTCTGTATCTCTCGTCTATCCTGCTCAGTATCCCTGCTCTCTCCTGTTGTGTATCCCTGCTCTCTCCTGTTGTGTATCTCTGCTCTCTCCTGTTGTGTATCCCTGCTCTCTCCTGTTATGTATCCCTGCTCTCTCCTGCTCTGTATCTCAGCTCTTTCCTGTTGTGTATCCCTGCTCTCTCCTGTTGTGCATCTCTGCTCTCTCCTGTTGTGTATCCGTGCTCTCTCCTGTTGTGTATCCCTGCTCTCTCCTGTTGTGTATCCCTGCTCTCTCCTGTTGTGTATCTCAGTCTCTCTGCTGTTGTGTATCTCTGCTCTCTCCTGCTGTGTATCCCTGCTCTCTCCTGTTGTGTATCCCTGCTCTCTCCTGTTGTGTATCTCTGTCTCTCTCCTGTTGTGTATCCCTGCTCTCTCCTGTTGTGTATATCTGTCTCTCTCCTGTTGTGTATCTCTGATCTCTCCTGTTGTGTATCTCTGTCTCTCTCCTGTTGTGTATCCCTGCTCTCTCCTGCTGTGTATCCCTGCTCTCTCCTGCTGTGTATCCCTGCTCTCTCCTGTTGTGTATCCCTGCTCTCTCCTGTTGTGTATCTCTGTCCCTCTCCTGTTGTGTATCCCTGCTCTCTCCTACTGTGTATCTCTGTCCCTCTCCTGTTGTGTATCTCTGCTCTCTCCTGTTGTGTATCCCTGCTCTCTCCTGTTGTGTATCTCTGCTCTCTCACGCTGTGCATCACTGCTCTCTCCTGTTGTGTATCTCTGCTCTCTCCAGTTGTGTATCTCTGTCTCTCCCCTGCTGTGTATCACTGCTCTCTCATGCTCTGTATCCCTGCTCTATCCTGTTGTGTATCCCTGCTCTCTCCTGCTCTGTATCCCTGCTCTCTCCCGTTGTGTATCCGTGCTCTCTCCTGTTGTGTATTCCTGCTCTCTCCTGTTGTGTATCTCTGTCTCTCCCCTGCTGTGTATCCCTGCTCTCTCCTGTTGTGAATCTCTGCTCTCTCCAGTTGTGTATCTCTGTCTCTCTCCTGTTGTGTATCTCTGTCTCTCTCCTGTTGTGTATCTCTGTCTCTCTCCTGTTGTGTATCTCTGATCTCTCCTGTTGTGTATCTCTGTCTCTCTCCAGTTGTGTATCTCTGCATTGTCCTGTTGTGTATCCCTGCTCTCTCCTGCTCTGTATCTCTGCTCACACCTGTTGTGTATCCCTGCTCTCTCCTGCTGTGTATCTCTGCTCTGTCCTGTTGTGTATCTCTGCTCTCTCCTGTTGTGTATCTCTGTCTCTCTCCTATTCTGTATCTCAGCTCTCTCTTGTTCTGTATCTCTGCTCTCTCCTGTTGTGTATCCGTGCTCTCTCCTGTTGTGTATCCCTGCTCTCTCCTGTTGTGTATCCCTGCTCTCTGCTGCTCTGTATCCCAGCTCTCTCCCGCTGTGTATCCGTGCTCTCTCCTGTTGTGTATCCCTGCTCTCTCCTGTTGTGTATCTCTGCTATCTCCTGTTGTGTATCCCTGATCTCTTCTGTTGTGTATCTCTGCTATCTCCTGTTGTGTATCTCTGCTCCCTCCTGTTGTGTATCTCTGCTCTCTGCTGTTGTGTATCTCTGCTCTCTCCTGTTGTGTATCTCTGCTCTCTCCTGTTGTGTATCCCTGCTCTCTCCTGCTCTGTACCTCTGTCTCCCCACTCTGTGTATCCCTGTCTCTCTCCTGCTCTGTATCTCTGCTCTCTCCTGCTCTGTTTCTCTACTCTCTCCTGCTATGTATTTCTGCTCTCTTTATCTCCCCCTTTATCTGTACCTCTGCTCTCTCCTGCTGTGTATCTTTGCTCTCTCCTGCTCTGTATTTCTGCTCTCTTCAGCCATCTATCTCTGCCCTATTCTGCTCTGTATCTCTCCTCTATCCTGCTCTGTATCCCTGCTCTCTCCTGTTGTGTATCCCTGCTCTCTCCTGTTGTGTATCCCTGCTCTCTCCTGCTCTGTATCTCTGCTCTCTCCTGTTGTGTATCCCTGCTCTCTCCTGTTGTGTTTCTCTGCTCTCTCCTGTTGTGTATCTCTGTCTCTCTCCTGTTGTGTATCTCTGCTCTCTCCTGTTGTGTATCTCTGTCTCTCTCCGGTTGTGTATCTCTGTCTCTCTCCTATTGTGTATCTCTGCTCTCTCCTGTTGTGTATCACTGCTCTCTCCTGTTGTGTATCTGTCTCACTCCTGTTGTGTATCCCTGCTCTCTTCTGTTGTGTATCTCTGTCTCTCTCCTGTTGTGTATCTCTGTCTCTCTCCTGTTGTGTATCTCTGCTCTCTCCTGTTGTGTATCCCTGTTGTCACCTGTTGTGTATCTCTGCTCTCTCCTGTTGTGTATCTCTGCTCTCTCCTGCTGTGTATCCTTGATCTCTCCTGCTCTGTATTTCTGCTCTCCTCAGCCATCTATCTCTGCCCTCTTCTGCTCTGTATCTCTCGTCTATCCTGCTCTGTATCCCTGCTCTCTCCTGTTGTGTATCCCTGCTCTCTCCTGTTGTGTATCTCTGCTCTCTCCTGTTGTGTATCCCTGCTCTCTCCTGTTATGTATCCCTGCTCTCTCCTGCTCTGTATCTCAGCTTTCTCCTGTTGTGTATCCCTGCTCTCTCCTGTTGTGTATCTCTGCTCTCTCCTGTTGTGTATCTCTGTCTCTCTCCTGTTGTGTATCTCTGCTCTCTCCTGTTGTGTATCTATGTCTCTCTCCTGTTGTGTATCCCTGTTCTCTCCTGCTGTGTATCTCTGCTCTCTCCTGTTGTGTATCTCTGTCTCTCTCCTGTTGTGTATCTCTGCTCTCTCCTGTTGTGTATCTCTGTCTCTCTCCTGTTGTGTATCTCTGTCTCTCTCCTATTGTGTATCTCTGCTCTCACCTGTTGTGTATCCCTGCTCTCTCCTGTTGTGTATCTGTCTCTCTCCTGTTGTATATCTCTGCTCTCTCCTGTTGTGTATCTCTGTCTCTCTCCTGTTGTGTATCTCTGTCTCTCTCCCGTTGTGTATCTCTGTCTCTCTCCCGTTGTGTATCTCTGCTCTCTCCTGTTGTGTATCCCTGTTGTCTCCTGTTGTGTATCTCTGCTCTCTCCTGTTGTGTATCTCTGTCTCTCTCCTGTTGTGTATCCCTGTCTCTCTCCTGTTGTGTATCCCTGTTCACTCCTGTTGTCTATCTCTGCTCTCTCCTGTTGTGTATCTCTGTCTCTCTCCTGTTGTGTATCTCCGCTCTCTCCTGTTGTGTATCCCTGTTCACTCCTGTTGTCTATCTCTGCTCTCTCCTGTTGTGTATCTCTGTCTCTCTCCTGTTGTGTATCTCTGCTATCTCCTGTTGTGTATCTCTGCTCTCTCCTGTTGTGTATCTCTGCTCTCTGCTGTTGTGTATCTCTGCTCTCTCCTGTTGTGTATCTCTGCTCTCTCCTGTTGTGTATCCCTGTCTCGCTCCTGTTGTGTATCTCTGTCTCTCTCCTGTTTATCTCTGCACTCTCCTCTTGTGTATCTCTGTCTCTCTCCTCTTGTGTATCTCTGTCTCTCTCCTGTTGTGTATCTCTGCTCTCTCCTGTTGTGTATCTCTGCTCTATCCTGTTGTGTATCCCTGCTCTCTCCTGTTGTGTATCCCTGCTCTCTCCTGCTGTGTATCCCTGCTCTCTCCTGTTGTGTATCTCTGCTCTCTCCTGTTGTGTATCTCTGCTCTCTCCTGTTGTGTATCTCTGCTCTATCCTGTTGTGTATCTCTGCTCTCTCCAGTTGTGTATCTCTGTCTCTCTCCTGTTGTGTATCCCTGCTCTCTCCTGTTGTGAATCTCTGCTCTCTCCTGTTGTGTATCCCTGCTCTCTCCTGCTCTGTACCTTTGTCTCCCCACTCTGTGTATCCCTGTCTCTCTCCTGCTCTGTACCTCTGCTCTCTCCTGCTGTGTATCTTTGCTCTCTCCTGCTCTGTATTTCTGCTCTCTTCAGCCATCTATCTCTGCCCTATTCTGCTCTGTATCTCTCCTCTATCCTGCTCTGTATCCCTGCTCTCTCCTGTTGTGTATCCCTGCTCTCACCTGTTGTGTATCCCTGCTCTCTCCTGCTCTGTATCTCTGCTCTCTCCTGTTGTGTATCCCTGCTCTCTCCTGTTGTGTTTCTCTGCTCTCTCCTGTTGTGTATCTCTGTCTCTCTCCTGTTGTGTATCTCTGCTCTATCCTGCTGTGTATCTCTGCTCTCTCCTGTTGTGTATCTCTGTCTCTCTCCTGTTGTGTATCTCTGCTCTCTCCTGTTGTGTATCTCTGTCTCTCTCCTGTTGTGTATCTCTGTCTCTCTCCTATTGTGTATCTCTGCTCTCTCCTGTTGTGTATCCCTGCTCTCTCCTGTTGTGTATCTGTCTCACTCCTGTTGTGTATCCCTGCTCTCTCCTGTTGTGTATCTCTGTCTCTCTCCTGTTGTGTATCTCTGTCTCTCTCCTGTTGTGTATCTCTGCTCTCTCCTGTTGTGTATCCCTGTTGTCACCTGTTGTGAATCTCTGCTCTCTCCTGTTGTGTATCTCTGCTCTCTCCTGCTGTGTATCCTTGATCTCTCCTGCTCTGTATTTCTGCTCTCCTCAGCCATCTATCTCTGCCCTCTTCTGCTCTGTATCTCTCGTCTATCCTGCTCAGTATCCCTGCTCTCTCCTGTTGTGTATCCCTGCTCTCTCCTGTTGTGTATCTCTGCTCTCTCCTGTTGTGTATCCCTGCTCTCTCCTGTTATGTATCCCTGCTCTCTCCTGCTCTGTATCTCAGCTCTCTCCTGTTGTGTATCCCTGCTCTCTCCTGTTGTGCATCTCTGCTCTCACCTGTTGTGTATCCGTGCTCTCTACTGTTGTGTATCCCTGCTCTCTCCTGTTGTGTATCCCTGCTCTCTCCTGTTGTGTATCCCTGCTCTCTCCTGTTGTGTATCTCAGTCTCTCTGCTGTTGTGTATCTCTGCTCTCTCCTGCTGTGTATCCCTGCTCTCTCCTGTTGTGTATCCCTGCTCTCTCCTGTTGTGTATCTCTGTCTCTCTCCTGTTGTGTATCCCTGCTCTCTCCTGTTGTGTATATCTGTCTCTCTCCTGTTGTGTATCTCTGATCTCTCCTGTTGTGTATCTCTGTCTCTCTCCTGTTGTGTATCCCTGCTCTCTCCTGCTGTGTATCCCTGCTCTCTCCTGCTGTGTATCCCTGCTCTCTCCTGTTGTGTATCCCTGCTCTCTCCTGTTGTGTATCTCTGTCCCTCTCCTGTTGTGTATCCCTGCTCTCTCCTACTGTGTATCTCTGTCCCTCTCCTGTTGTGTATCTCTGCTCTCTCCTGTTGTGTATCCCTGCTCTCTCCTGTTGTGTATCTCTGCTCTCTCACGCTGTGTATCACTGCTCTCTCCTGTTGTGTATCTCTGCTCTCTCCAGTTGTGTATCTCTGTCTCTCCCCTGCTGTGTATCACTGCTCTCTCATGCTCTGTATCCCTGCTCTATCCTGTTGTGTATCCCTGCTCTCTCCTGCTCTGTATCCCTGCTCTCTCCCGTTGTGTATCCGTGCTCTCTCCTATTGTGTATTCCTGCTCTCTCCTGTTGTGTATCTCTGCTCTCTCACGCTGTGTATCACTGCTCTCTCCTGTTGTGTATCTCTGCTCTCTCCAGTTGTGTATCTCTGTCTCTCCCCTGCTGTGTATCCCTGCTCTCTCCTGTTGTGAATCTCTGCTCTCTCCTGTTGTGTATCTCTGTCTCTCTCCTGTTGTGTATCTCTGTCTCTCTCCTGTTGTGTATCTCTGTCTCTCTCCTGTTGTGTATCTCTGATCTCTCCTGTTGTGTATCTCTGTCTCTCTCCAGTTGTGTATCTCTGCATTGTCCTGTTGTGTATCCCTGCTCTCTCCTGCTCTGTATCTCTGCTCACACCTGTTGTGTATCCCTGCTCTCTCCTGCTGTGTATCTCTGCTCTGTCCTGTTGTGTATCTCTGCTCTCTCCTGTTGTGTATCTCTGTCTCTCTCCTATTCTGTATCTCAGCTCTCTCTTGTTCTGTATCTCTGCTCTCTCCTGTTGTGTATCCGTGCTCTCTCCTGTTGTGTATCCCTGCTCTCTCCTGTTGTGTATCCCTGCTCTCTGCTGCTCTGTATCCCAGCTCTCTCCCGCTGTGTATCCGTGCTCTCTCCTGTTGTGTATCCCTGCTCTCTCCTGTTGTGTATCTCTGCTATCTCCTGTTGTGTATCCCTGATCTCTTCTGTTGTGTATCTCTGCTATCTCCTGTTGTGTATCTCTGCTCCCTCCTGTTGTGTATCTCTGCTCTCTGCTGTTGTGTATCTCTGCTCTCTCCTGTTGTGTATCTCTGCTCTCTCCTGTTGTGTATCCCTGTCTCGCTCCTGTTGTGTATCTCTGCTCTTTCCTGTTGTGTATCTCTGTCTCTCTCCTATTATGTATCTCTGTTCTCTCCTGTTGTGTATCCCTGCTCTCTCCTGTTGTGTATCTCTGCTCTCTCCTGTTGTGTATCCCTGCTCTCTCCTGTTATGTATCCCTGCTCTCTCCTGCTCTGTATCTCAGCTCTCTCCTGTTGTGTATCCCTGCTCTCTCCTGTTGTGCATCTCTGCTCTCTCCTGTTGTGTATCCGTGCTCTCTCCTGTTGTGTATCCCTGCTCTCTCCTGTTGTGTATCCCTGCTCTCTCCTGTTGTGTATCCCTGCTCTCTCCTGTTGTGTATCTCAGTCTCTCTGCTGTTGTGTATCTCTGCTCTCTCCTGCTGTGTATCCCTGCTCTCTCCTGTTGTGTATCCCTGCTCTCTCCTGTTGTGTATCTCTGTCTCTCTCCTGTTGTGTATCCCTGCTCTCTCCTGTTGTGTATATCTGTCTCTCTCCTGTTGTGTATCTCTGATCTCTCCTGTTGTGTATCTCTGTCTCTCTCCTGTTGTGTATCCCTGCTCTCTCCTGCTGTGTATCCCTGCTCTCTCCTGCTGTGTATCCCTGCTCTCTCCTGTTGTGTATCCCTGCTCTCTCCTGTTGTGTATCTCTGTCCCTCTCCTGTTGTGTATCCCTGCTCTCTCCTACTGTGTATCTCTGTCCCTCTCCTGTTGTATATCTCTGCTCTCTCCTGTTGTGTATCCCTGCTCTCTCCTGTTGTGTATCTCTGCTCTCTCACGCTGTGTATCACTGCTCTCTCCTGTTGTGTATCTCTGCTCTCTCCAGTTGTGTATCTCTGTCTCTCCCCTGCTGTGTATCACTGCTCTCTCATGCTCTGTATCCCTGCTCTATCCTGTTGTGTATCCCTGCTCTCTCCTGCTCTGTATCCCTGCTCTCTCCCGTTGTGTATCCGTGCTCTCTCCTGTTGTGTATTCCTGCTCTCTCCTGTTGTGTATCTCTGCTCTCTCACGCTGTGTATCACTGCTCTATCCTGTTGTGTATCTCTGCTCTCTCCAGTTGTGTATCTCTGTCTCTCCCCTGCTGTGTATCCCTGCTCTCTCCTGTTGTGAATCTCTGCTCTCTCCTGTTGTGTATCTCTGTCTCTCTCCTGTTGTGTATCTCTGTCTCTCTCCTGTTGTGTATCTCTGTCTCTCTCCTGTTGTGTATCTCTGATCTCTCCTGTTGTGTATCTCTGTCTCTCTCCAGTTGTGTATCTCTGCATTGTCCTGTTGTGTATCCCTGCTCTCTCCTGCACTGTATCTCTGCTCACACCTGTTGTGTATCCCTGCTCTCTCCTGCTGTGTATCTCTGCTCTGTCCTGTTGTGTATCTCTGCTCTCTCCTGTTGTGTATCTCTGTCTCTCTCCTATTCTGTATCTCAGCTCTCTCTTGTTCTGTATCTCTGCTCTCTCCTGTTGTGTATCCGTGCTCTCTCCTGTTGTGTATCTCTGCTCTCTCCTGTTGTGTATCCCTGCTCTCTGCTGCTCTGTATCCCAGCTCTCTCCCGCTGTGTATCCGTGCTCTCTCCTGTTGTGTATCCCTGCTCTCTCCTGTTGTGTATCTCTGCTATCTCCTGTTGTGTATCCCTGATCTCTTCTGTTGTGTATCTCTGCTATCTCCTGTTGTGTATCTCTGCTCCCTCCTGTTGTGTATCTCTGCTCTCTGCTGTTGTGTATCTCTGCTCTCTCCTGTTGTGTATCTCTGCTCTCTCCTGTTGTGTATCCCTGTCTCGCTCCTGTTGTGTATCTCTGCTCTCTCCTGTTGTGTATCTCTGTCTCTCTCCTGTTTATCTCTGCACTGTCCTCTTGTGTATCTCTGTCTCTCTCCTGTTGTGTATCTCTGCTCTCTCCTGTTGTGTATCTCTGCCTCACTCCTGTTGTGTATCCCTGCTCTCTCCTGTTGTGTATCTCTGTCTCTTTCCTGTTGTGTATCCCTGCTCTCTCCTGTTGTGTATCTCTGTCTCTGTCCTGTTGTGTATCCCTGCTCTCTCCTGTTGTGTATCTCTGTCTCTTTCCTGTTGTGTATCTCTGTCTCTCTCCTATTATGTATCTCTTTTCTCTCCTGTTGTGTATCCCTGCTCTCTCCTGTTGTGTATCTCTGTCTCTTTCCTGTTGTGTATCTCTGTCTCTCTCCTATTATGTATCTCTGTTCTCTCCTGTTGTGTATCCCTGCTCTCTCCTGTTGTGTATCTCTCTCTCTGTCCTGTTGTGTATCCCTGCTCTCTCCTGTTGTGTATCTCTGTCTCTCCTGTTGTGTATCTCTTTCTCTCTCATGGTGTGTTTCCCTGCTTTCTCGTGTTGTGTATCTCTGTCTCCCTCCTGTTGTGTATCTCTGCTCTCTCCTCTTGTGTATCCCTGCTCTCTCCTGTTGGGAATCTCTGTCTCTCTCCTGTTGTGTATCCCTGCTCTCTCCTGTTGTGTATCTCAGTCTCTCTGCTGTTGTGTATCTGCTCTCTCCTGCTGTGTATCCCTGCTCTCTCCTGTTGTGTATCCCTGCTCTCTCCTACTGTGTGTCTCTGTCCCTCTCCTGTTGTGTATCTCTGCTCTCTCCTGTTGTGTATCCCTGCTCTCTCCTGTTGTGTATCTCTGTCCCTCTCCTGTTGTGTATCTCTGCTCTCTCCTGTTGTGTATCCCTGCTCTCTCCTGTTGTGTATATCTGTCTCTCTCCTGTTGTGTATCCCTGCTCTCTCCTGCTCTATATCTCTGCTCTCTCCTGTTGTGTATCTCTGCTCACTCCTGTTGTGTATCCCTGATCTCTCCTGTTGTGTATATCTGTCTCTCTCCTGTTGTGTATCTCTGCTCACTCCTGTTGTGTATCCCTGATCTCTCATGTTGTGTATCCCTGCTCTCTCCTGAAGTGTATCCCTGCTCTCTCCTCTTCTGTATCTCTGCTCTCTCCTGTTGTGTATCTCTGCTGTCTCCTGCTGTGTATCTCTGCTCTCCCCTGTTGTGTATCCCTGCTCTCTCCTGTTGTGTATCTCTGCTCTCTCACGCTGTGTATCACTGCTCTCTCCTGTTGTGTATCTCTGCTCTCTCCAGTTGTGTATCTCTGTCTCTCCCCTGCTGTGTATCACTGCTCTCTCATGCTCTGTATCCCTGCTCTATCCTGTTGTGTATCCCTGCTCTCTCCTGCTCTGTATCCCTGCTCTCTCCCGTTGTGTATCCGTGCTCTCTCCTGTTGTGTATTCCTGCTCTCTCCTGTTGTGTATCTCTGCTCTCTCACGCTGTGTATCACTGCTCTCTCCTGTTCTGTATCTCTGCTCTCTCCAGTTGTGTATCTCTGTCTCTCCCCTGCTGTGTATCCCTGCTCTCTCCTGTTGTGAATCTCTGCTCTCTCCTGTTGTGTATACCTGCTCTCTCCTGCTCTGTAACTCTGTCTCCAAACTCTGTGTATCCCTGTCTCTCTCCTGCTCTGTATCTCTGCTCTCTCCTGCTTTGTTTCTCTACTCTCTCCTGCTATGTATTTCTGCTTTCTTTATCTCCCCCTTTATCTGTACCTCTGCTCTCTCCTGCTGTGTGTCGTTGCTCACTCCTGCTCTGTATTTCTGCTCTCTTCAGCCATCAATCTCTGCCCTCTTCGGCTCTGTATCTCTCCTCTATCCTGCTCTGTATCCCTGCTCTCTCCTGTTGTGTATCCCTGCTCTCTCCTGTTGTGTATCTCTGCTCTCTCCTGTTGTGTATCCCTGCTCTCTCCTGTTGTGTATCCCTGCTCTCTCCTGCTCTGTATGTCTGCTCTCTCCTGTTGTGTATCCCTGCTCTCTAATATTGTGTTTCTCTGCTCTCTCCTGTTGTGTATCTCTGTCTCTCTCCTGTTGTGTATCTCTGCTCTCTCCTGCTGTGTATCTCTGCTCTTTACTGTTGTGGATCTCTGTCTCTCTCCTGTTGTGTATCTCTGCTCTCTCCTGTTGTGTGTCTCTCTCCTGTTGTGTATCTCTGTCTCTCTCCTATTGTGTATCTCTGCTCTCTCCTGTTGTGTATCCCTGCTCTCTCCTGTTGTGTATCTGTCTCACTCCTGTTGTGCATCCCTGCTCTCTCCTGTTGTGTATCTCTGTCTCTCTCCTGTTGTGTATCTCTGTCTCTCTCCTATTGTGTATCTCTGCTCTCTCCTGTTGTGTATCCCTGTTGTCACCTGTTGTGTATCTCTGCTCTCTCCTGTTGTGTATCTCTGCTCTCTCCTGCTGTGTATCTTTGCTCTCTCCTGCTCTGTATTTCTGCTCTCCTCAGCCATCTATCTCTGCCCTCTTCTGCACTGTACCTCTCGTCTATCCTGCTCTGTATCCCTGCTCTCTCCTGTTGTGTATCCCTGCTCTCTCCTGTTGTGTATCTCTGCTCTCTCCTGTTGTGTATCCCTGCTCTCTCCTGTTGTGTATCCCTGCTCTCTCCTGCTCTGTATCTCTGCTCTCTCCTGTGGTGTATCCCTGCTCTCTCCAGTTGTGTATCTCTGCTCTCTCCTGTTGTGTATCTCTGTCTCTCTCCTGTTGTGTATCTCTGCTCTCTCCTGTTGTGTATCTCTGTCTCTCTCCTGTTCGTATCCCTGTTCTCTCCTGCTGTGTATCTCTGCTCTCTCCTGTTGTGTATCTCAGTCTCTCTCCTGTTGTGTATCTCTGCTCTTACTTGTTGTGTAACACTGCTCTCTCCTGTTGTGTATCTGTCTCTCTCCTGTTGTGTATCCCTGCTCTCTCCTGTTGTGTATCACTGTCTCTCTCCTGTTGTGTATCTCTGTCTCTCTCCTGTTGTGTATCTCCGTCTCTCTCGTGTTGTGTATCTCTACTCTCTCCTGTTGTGTATCCCTGTTGTCTCCTGTTGTTTATCTCTGCTCTCTCCTGTTGTGTATCTCTGTCTCTGTCCTGTTGTGTATCCCTGCTCTCTCCTGTTGTGTATCTCTGTCTCTCCTGTTGTCTATCTCTGCTCTCTCCTGTTGTGTACCTCTGTTCTTCTCCTGTTGTGTATCTCTGCTCTCTCCTGTTGTGTATCCCAGCTCTCTCCTGTTGTGTATCTCTGCTCTCTCCTGCTCTGTATCTCTGCTCTCTCCTGTTGTGTATCCCTGCTCTCTCCAGTTGTGCATCCCTGCACTCTCCTGTTGTGTATCCCTGCTCTCTTCTGCTGTGTATCTTTGTCTCTCTCCAGTTGTGTATCTCTGCATTGTCCTGTTGTGTATCCCTGCTCTCTCCTGCTCTGTATCTCTGTCTCTCTCCTGTTGCGTATCCCTGTCTCTCTCCTGTTGTGTATCCCTGTTCTCTCCTGTTGTCTATCTCTGCTCTCTCCTGTTGCGTATCTCTGCTATCTCCTGTTGTGTATCCCTGATCTCTTCTGTTGTGTATCTCTGCTCTCTCCTGTTGTGTATCTCTGCTCTCTCCTGTTGTGTATCCCTGTTGTCTCCTGTTGTTTATCTCTGCTCTCTCCTGTTGTGTATCTCTGTCTCTCTCCTGTTGCGTATCCCTTTCTCTCTCCTGTTGTGTATCCCTGTTCTCTCCTGTTGTCTATTTCTGCTCTCTCCTGTTGTGTATCTCTGTCTCTCTCCTGTTGTGTATCTCTGCTCTCTCCTGTTGTGTATCCCAGCTCTCTCCTGTTGTGTATTTCTGCTCTCTCCTGCTCTGTATCTCTGCTCTCTCCTGTTGTGTATTCCTGCTCTCTCCAGTTGTGCATTCCTGCACTCTCCTGCTTTGTATCCCTGCTCTCTTCTGCTGTGTATCCCTGCTCTCTCCTGCTCTGTATCCCTGCTCTCTCCCGCTGTGTATCCGTGCTCTCTCCAGTTGTGTATCCCAGCTCTCTCCTGTTGTGTATCTCTGCCATTTCCTGTTGTGTATCCCTGATCTCTTCTGTTGTGTATCTCTGCTATCTCCTGTTGTGTATCTCTGCCCTCTCCTGTTGTGTATCTCTGCTCTCTGCTGTTGTGTATCTCTGCTCTCTCCTGCTGTGTATCTCTGCTCTCTCCTGTTGTGTATCCCTTTCTCTCTCCTAATGTGTATCTCTGCTCTATCCTGTTGTGTATCTCTGTCTCTCTCCTGTTGTGTATCTCTCAAATCTTCTCTTGTGTATCTCTGTCTCTCTCCAGTTGTGTATCTCTGCATTCTCCTGCTGTGTATGCCTGCTCTCTCCTGCTCTGTATCTCTGCTCACTCCTGTCGTGTATCCCTGCTCTCTCCTGTTGTGTATCTCTGCTCTCTCCTGTTGGGTATCTCTGTCTCTCTCCTGTTGTGTATCTCTGCTCTCTCCTGTTGTGTATCTCTGCTCTCTCCTGCTGTGTATCTTTGCTCTCTCCTGCTCTGTATTTCTGCTCTCCTCAGCCATATATCTCTGCCCTCTTCTGCACTGTACCTCTCGTCTATCCTGCTCTGTATCCCTGCTCTCTCCTGTTGTGTATCCCTGCTCTCTCCTGTTGTGTATCTCTGCTCTCTCCTGTTGTGTATCCCTGCTCTCTCCTGTTGTGTATCCCTGCTCTCTCCTGCTCTGTATCTCTGCTCTCTCCTGTGGTGTATCCCTGCTCTCTCCAGTTGTGTATCTCTGCTCTCTCCTGTTGTGTATCTCTGTCTCTCTCCTGTTGTGTATCTCTGCTCTCTCCTGTTGTGTATCTCTGTCTCTCTCCTGTTCGTATCCCTGTTCTCTCCTGTTGTGTATCACTGTCTCTCTCCTGTTGTGTATCTCTGTCTCTCTCCTGTTGTGTATCTCTGTCTCTCTCGTGTTGTGTATCTCTACTCTCTCCTGTTGTGTATCCCTGTTGTCTCCTGTTGTTTATCTCTGCTCTCTCCTGTTGTGTATCTCTGTCTCTGTCCTGTTGTGTATCCCTGCTCTCTCCTGTTGTGTATCTCTGTCTCTCCTGTTGTCTATCTCTGCTCTCTCCTGTTGTGTACCTCTGTTCTTCTCCTGTTGTGTATCTCTGCTCTCTCCTGTTGTGTATCCCAGCTCTCTCCTGTTGTGTATCTCTGCTCTCTCCTGCTCTGTATCTCTGCTCTCTCCTGTTGTGTATCCCTGCTCTCTCCAGTTGTGCATCCCTGCACTCTCCTGTTGTGTATCCCTGCTCTCTTCTGCTGTGTATCTTTGTCTCTCTCCAGTTGTGTATCTCTGCATTGTCCTGTTGTGTATCCCTGCTCTCTCCTGCTCTGTATCTCTGTCTCTCTCCTGTTGCGTATCCCTGTCTCTCTCCTGTTGTGTATCCCTGTTCTCTCCTGTTGTCTATCTCTGCTCTCTCCTGTTGCGTATCTCTGCTATCTCCTGTTGTGTATCCCTGATCTCTTCTGTTGTGTATCTCTGCTCTCTCCTGTTGTGTATCTCTGCTCTCTCCTGTTGTGTATCCCTGTTGTCTCCTGTTGTTTATCTCTGCTCTCTCCTGTTGTGTATCTCTGTCTCTCTCCTGTTGCGTATCCCTTTCTCTCTCCTGTTGTGTATCCCTGTTCTCTCCTGTTGTCTATTTCTGCTCTCTCCTGTTGTGTATCTCTGTCTCTCTCCTGTTGTGTATCTCTGCTCTCTCCTGTTGTGTATCCCAGCTCTCTCCTGTTGTGTATTTCTGCTCTCTCCTGCTCTGTATCTCTGCTCTCTCCTGATGTGTATTCCTGCTCTCTCCAGTTGTGCATTCCTGCACTCTCCTGCTTTGTATCCCTGCTCTCTTCTGCTGTGTATCCCTGCTCTCTCCTGCTCTGTATCCCTGCTCTCTCCCGCTGTGTATCCGTGCTCTCTCCAGTTGTGTATCCCAGCTCTCTCCTGTTGTGTATCTCTGCCATTTCCTGTTGTGTATCCCTGATCTCTTCTGTTGTGTATCTCTGCTATCTCCTGTTGTGTATCTCTGCCCTCTCCTGTTGTGTATCTCTGCTCTCTGCTGTTGTGTATCTCTGCTCTCTCCTGCTGTGTATCTCTGCTCTCTCCTGTTGTGTATCCCTTTCTCTCTCCTGTTGTGTATCTCTGCTCTATCCTGTTGTGTATCTCTGTCTCTCTCCTGTTGTGTATCTCTCAAATCTTCTCTTGTGTATCTCTGTCTCTCTCCAGTTGTGTATCTCTGCATTCTCCTGCTGTGTATGCCTGCTCTCTCCTGCTCTGTATCTCTGCTCACTCCTGTCGTGTATCCCTGCTCTCTCCTGTTGTGTATCTCTGCTCTCTCCTGTTGTGTATCTCTGTCTCTCTCCTGTTGTGTATCTCTGTCTCTTTCCTGTTGTGTATCCCTGCTCTCTCCTGTTGTGTATCTCTGTCTCTGTCCTGTTGTGTATCCCTGCTCTCTCCTGTTGTGTATCTCTGTCTCTCCTGTTGTGTATCTCTATCTCTCTCATGTTGTGTATCCCTGCTTTCTCGAGTTGTGTATCTCTGTCTCCCTCCTGTTGTGTATCTCTGCTCTCTCCTGTTGTGTATTCCTGCTCTCTCCTGTTGTGTATCTCTGTCTCTCTCCTGTTGTGTATCTCTGCTCTCTCCTGTTGTGTATCCCTGCTCTATCCTGCTGTGTATCTCTGCTCTCTCCTGTTGTGTATCTCTCTCTCTCTCCTGTTGTGTATCTCTGCTCTCTCCTGTTGTGTATCTCTGTCTCTCTCCTGTTGTGTATCTCTGTCTCTCTCCTATTGTGTATCTCTGCTCTCTCCTGTTGTGTATCCCTGCTCTCTCCTGTTGTGTATCTGTCTCACTCCTGTTGTGTAACCCTGCTCTCTCCTGTTGTGTATCTCTGTCTCTCTCCTGTTGTGTATCTCTGTCTCTCTCCTGTTGTGTATCTCTGCTCTCTCCTGTTGTGTATCCCTGTTGTCACCTGTTGTGTATCTCTGCTCTCTCCTGTTGTGTATCTCTGCTCTCTCCTGCTGTGTATCCTTGATCTCTCCTGCTCTGTATTTCTGCTCTCCTCAGCCATCTATCTCTGCCCTCTTCTGCTCTGTATCTCTCGTCTATCCTGCTCTGTATCCCTGCTCTCTCCTGTTGTGTATCCTTGCTCTCTCCTGTTGTGTATCTCTGCTCTCTCCTGTTTTGTATCCCTGCTCTCTCCTGCTGTGTATCCCTGCTCTCTCCTGCTGTGTATCCCTGCTCTCTCCTGTTGTGTATCCCTGCTCTCTCCTGCTGTGTATCCCTGTTCTCTCCTGCTGTGTACCCCTGCTCTATCCTGTTGTGTATCTCTGCTCTCTCCTGCTGTGTATCTCGGCTCTCTCCTGTTGTCTATTCCTGCTCTCTCCTGCTCTGTATCTGTGCTCTCTCCTGTTGTGTATCCCTGCTCTCTCCTGTCTTGTATCTCTGCTCTCTCCTGTTGTGTATCTCTCCTCTCTCCTGCTTGTATCTCTTCTCTCTGCTGTTGTGTATCCCTTCTCTCACCTGATGTGTATCTCTGCTGTCTCCTGTTGTATATATCTGCTCTCTCCTGCTTGTATCTCTGCTCTCTCCTGTGTGTATCCCTGCTCTCTCCTGATGTGTATTTCTGCTCTCTCCTGTTGTGTATACCTGCTCTCTCCTGCTGTGTATCGCTGGTCTCTCCTGTTGTGTATCCCTGCCTTTTCCTGCTGTGTATCCCTGCTCTTTCCTGCTGTTTATCCCTGCTCTCTCCTGTTGTGTGTCTCTGCTCTCTCCTTTCGTGTATCTCTGCTCTCACCTGCTGTGTATCTCTGCTCTCTCCTGCTCTGTATCCGTGCTCTCTTTTGCTGTGTATCCCTGCTCTCTCCTGTTCTGTATCTATGTCTCTCTCCTGTTGTGGTTCTCTGCTCTATCCTGCTGTGTATCCCTGCTCTCGCCTGCTGTGTATCCCTGCTCTCTCCTGCTGTGTACTCCTGCTCTCTCCCGATATGTACTCCTGCTCTGTAGCCCTGATCTCTCCTGTTGTGTATCTCTGCTCTCTCCCGTTGTGTATCCCTGCACTCTCCTGTTGTGTAACTCTGCTCTCTCCTGTTGTGTATCTCAGCTCTCTCCAGTTGTGTATCCCTGCTCTCTACCGCTCTGTATCCCTGCTCTCTCCTGTCGTGTATCTCTGCTCTCTCCTGTTGTGTATCTCTGCTCTCTCCTGCTTGTATCTCTGCTCTCTCCTGTTTTGTATCCCTGCTCTCTCCTGTTGTGCATTCCTGCACTCTCCTGCTTTGTATCCCTGCTCTCTTCTGCTTTGTATCCCTGCTCTCTCCTGCTCTGTATCCCTGCTCTCTCCCGCTGTGTATCCGTGCTCTCTCCAGTTGTGTATCCCAGCTCTCTCCTGTTGTGTATCTTTGCCATCTCCTGTTGTGTATCCCTGATCTCTTCTGTTGTGTATCTCTGCTATCTCCTGTTGTGTATCTCTGCCCTCTCCTGTTGTGTATCTCTGCTCTCTGCTGTTGTGTATCTCTGCTCTCTCCTGCTGTGTATCTCTGCTCTCTCCTGTTTTGTATCCCTTTCTCTCTCCTGTTGTGTATCTCTGCTCTCTCCTGTTGTGTATCTCTGTCTCTCTCCTGTTGTGTATCTCTCAAATCTTCTCTTGTGTATCTCTGTCTCTCTCCTGTTGTGTATCTCTGCTCTCTCCTGTTGTGTATCTATGTCTCTCTCCTGTTGTGTATCTCTGTCTTGCTCCTATTATGTATCTCTGCTCTCTCCTGTTGTGTATCCCTGCTCTCTCCTGTTCTGTATCTCTGTCTCCCTCCTGTTGTGTATCTCTGCTCTCTCCTGTTGTGTATCCCTGCTCTCTCCTGTCGTGTATCTCTGTCTCTCTCCTGTTGTGTATCCCTGCTCTCTCCTGTTGTGTATCTCTGTTTCTCTCCAGTTGTGTATCTCTGCTCTCTCCTGTTGTGTATCTATGTCTCTCTCCAGTTGTGTATCTCTGCATTCTCCTGCTGTGTATCCCTGCTCTCTCCTGTTGTGTATCTCTGTCTCTCTCCTGTTGTGTATCCCTGCTCTCTCCTGTTGTGTATCTCTGTCTCTCCTGTTGTGTAT
This sequence comes from Cetorhinus maximus, assembly GCF_964194155.1. Classification (NCBI taxonomy): domain Eukaryota; kingdom Metazoa; phylum Chordata; class Chondrichthyes; order Lamniformes; family Cetorhinidae; genus Cetorhinus; species Cetorhinus maximus. The sequence goes on from NC_135894.1 coordinate 99,021,277, forward strand.
CTCTGTCGCTCTCATGTTGTGTATCCCTGCTTTCTCGAGTTGTGTATCTCTGTCTCCCTCCTGTTGTGTATCTCTCTCTCTCTCCTGTTGTGTATCTCTGCTCTCTCCTGTTGTGTATCTCTGCTCTCTCCTGTTGTGTATCTCTCTCTCTCTCCTGTTGTGTATCTCTGCTCTCTCCTGTTGTGTATCTCTGTCTCTCTCCTGTTGTGTATCTCTGTCTCTCTCCTATTGTGTATCTCTGCTCTCTCCTGTTGTGTATCCCTGCTCTTTCCTGTTGTGTATCTGTCTCACTCCTGTTGTGTAACCCTGCTCTCTCCTGTTGTGTATCTCTGTCTCTCTCCTGTTGTGTATCTCTGTCTCTCTCCTGTTGTGTATCTCTGCTCTCTCCTGTTGTGTATCCCTGTTGTCACCTGTTGTGTATCTCTGCTCTCTCCTGTTGTGTATCTCTGCTCTCTCCTGCTGTGTATCCTTGATCTCTCCTGCTCTGTATTTCTGCTCTCCTCAGCCATCTATCTCTGCCCTCTTCTGCTCTGTATCTCTCGTCTATCCTGCTCTGTATCCCTGCTCTCTCCTGTTGTGTATCCTTGCTCTCTCCTGTTGTGTATCTCTGCTCTCTCCTGTTGTGTATCCCTGCTCTCTTTTCTTGTGTATCCTTGCTCTCTCCCTCTGTGTATCCCTGCTCTCTCCTGTTATGTGTCTCTGCTCTCTCCTGTTTTGTATCCCTGCTCTCTCCTGCTGTGTATCCCTGCTCTCTCCTGCTGTGTATCCCTGCTCTCTCCTGTTGTGTATCCCTGCTCTCTCCTGCTGTGTATCCCTGATCTCTCCTGCTGTGTACCCCTGCTCTATCCTGCTGTGTATCTCTGCTCTCTCCTGCTGTGTATCTCGGCTCTCTCCTGTTGTCTATTCCTGCTCTCTCCTGCTCTGTATCTGTGCTCTCTCCTGTTGTGTATCCCTGCTCTCTCCTGTCTTGTATCTCTGCTCTCTCCTGTTGTGTATCTCTCCTCTCTTCTGCTTGTATCTCTTCTCTCTGCTGTTGTGTATCCCTTCTCTCACCTGATGTGTATCTCTGCTCTCTCCTGTTGTATATATCTGCTCTCTCCTGCTTGTATCTCTGCTCTCTCCTGTGTGTATCCCTGCTCTCTCCTGATGTGTATTTCTGCTCTCTCCTGTTGTGTATACCTGCTCTCTCCTGTTGTGTATCCCTGCTCTCTCCTGCTGTGTATCGCTGGTCTCTCCTGTTCTGTATCCCTGCTCTCTCCCGCTGTGTATCCCTGCTCTTTCCTGCTGTTTATCCCTGCTCTCTCCTGTTGTGTGTCTCTGCTCTCTCCTTTCGTGTATCTCTGCTCTCACCTGCTGTGTATCTCTGCTCTCTCCTGCTCTGTATCCGTGCTCTCTCCCGCTGTGTATCCGTGCTCTCTTTTGCTGTGTATCCCTGCTCTCTCCTGTTCTGTATCTATGTCTCTCTCCTGTTGTGGTTCTCTGCTCTATCCTGCTGTGTATCCCTGCTCTCGCCTGCTGTGTATCCCTGCTCTCTCCCGCTGTGTACTCCTGCTTTCTCCCGATATGTACTCCTGCTCTGTAGCCCTGATCTCTCCTGTTGTGTATCTCTGCTCTCTCCCGTTGTGTATCCCTGCACTCTCCTGTTGTGTAACTCTGCTCTCTCCTGTTGTGTATCTCAGCTCTCTCCTGCTGTGTATCCCTGCTCTCTACCGCTCTGTATCCCTGCTCTCTCCTGTCGTGTATCTCTGCTCTCTCCTGTTGTGTATCTCTGCTCTCTCCTGCTTGTATCTCTGCTCTCTCCTGCTGTGTATCCCTGCTCTCTCCTGTTGTGTATCTCTGTCTCTCTCCTGTTGTGTATGTCTGCTCTCTCCTGCTGTGTATCCCTGTTCTCTCCTGCTCTGTATCACTGCTCTCTCCCGCTGTGTACCCCTGCTCTCTCCCGCTGTGTACCCCTGCTCTCTCCTGCTCTGTATCCCTGCTATCTCCTGTTGTGTATCTCTGCTCTCTCCCGCTGTGTATCCCTGCTCTCTCCTATTGTGTATCTCTGCTCTCTCCTGTTGTGTATCCCTGTCTCTCTCCTGTTGTGTATCTCTGCTCTCTCCTGTTGTGTATCCCTATCTCTCTCCTGTTGTGTATCTCTTCTCTCTCCTGTTGTGTATCTATGCTCTCTCCTGTTGTGTATCCCTGGTCTCTCCTGTTGTGTATCCCTGCTCTCTACTGTTGTGTATCCCTGCTCTCTCCTGCTGTGTATCCCTGCTCTCTCCTGTTGTGTATCTCTGCTCTCTCCTGTTGTGTATCTCTGCTCTCTCCTCCTGTGTATCTCTGCTCTCTCCTGCTCTGTGTCCCTGCTCTCGCCCGCTGTGTACCCCTGCTCTCTCCTGCTGCTAATTCTGCTCTCTCCTTATGTGTATCCCTGCTCTCTCCCACTGTGTATCCGTGCTCTCTCTGGTTGTGTATCCCTGCTCTCTCCTGTCGTGTATCCCTACTCTCTCCTGCTGTGTATCCCTGCTCTCTCCTGTTGTGTATCTCTGTCTCTCTCCTGTTCTGTATCACTGCTCTCTCCTGCTGTGTATCTCTCATCTCTCCTGTTGTGTATCCCTGTTCACTCCTGTTGTGTATCTCTGCTCTCTCCTGTTGTGTTTCTCTGTCTTTCTCCTGTTGTGTATCTCTGTCACTCTCCTATTGTATATCTCTGCTCTCTCCTGTTGTGTATCCCTGCTCTCTCCTGTTGTCTATCTCTATCTCTCTCCTGTTGTGTATCCCTGCTCTCTCCTGTTGTGTATCTCTGTATCTCTCCAGTTGTTTATCCCTGCTCAATCCTGTTGTGTATCTCTGTTCTGTCCTGCTCTGCATCTCTGCTCTCTCCTGTTGTGTATCCCTGCTCAATCCGGTTGTGTATCTCTGCTCTCTCCTGCTTTGTATCTCGGCTCTCTCCAGTTATGTATCCCTGCTCTCTCCAGTTCTGTATCTCTGCTCTCTCCTGTTGTGTATCCCTGGTCTCTCCTGTTGTGTATCCCTGCTCTCTCCTGTTGTGTATCCCTGCTCTCTCCTGCTGTGTATCCCTGCTCTCTCCTGTTGTGTATCTCTGCTCTCTCCTGTTGTGTATCTCTGCTCTCTCCTACTTTGTATCTCTGCTCTCTCCCGCTGTGTATCCGTGCTCTCTCCTGCTGTGTATCCCTGCTCTCTCCTGTTGTGTATCTCTGTCTCTCTCCTGTTGTGTATGTCTGCTCTCTCCTGCTGTGTATCCCTGTTCTCTCCTGCTCTGTATCACTGCTCTCTCCCGCTGTGTACCCCTGCTCTCTCCCGCTGTGTACCCCTGCTCTCTCCTGCTCTGTATCCCTGCTATCTCCTGTTGTGTATCTCTGCTCTCTCCCGCTGTGTATCCCTGCTCTCTCCTATTGTGTATCTCTGCTCTCTCCTGTTGTGTATCCCTGTCTCTCTCCTGTTGTGTATCTCTGCTCTCTCCTGTTGTGTATCCCTATCTCTCTCCTGTTGTGTATCTCTTCTCTCTCCTGTTGTGTATCTATGCTCTCTCCCGTTGTGTATCCCTGGTCTCTCCTGCTGTGTATCCCTTCTCTCTCCTGCTGTGTATCCCTGCTCTCTCCTGTTGTGTATCTCTGCTCTCTCCTGTTGTGTATCTCTGCTCTCTCCTGTTGTGTATCTCTGTCTCTCTCCTGTTGTGTATCCCTGTCTCTCTCCTGTTGTGTATCTCTGCTCTCTCCTGTTGAGTATCTCTGCTCTCTCCTGTCGTGTATCTCTGCTCCATCCCGCTCTGTATCCCTGCTCTCTCCTGCTGTGTATCCCTGCTCTCTCCTGTTGTGTATCCCTGCTCTCTCCTGTTGTCTATCCCTGCTCTCTCCTGTTGTCTATCCCTGCTCTCTCCTGTTGTGTATCCCTTCTCTCTCCTGCTGTGTATCCCTGCTCTCTTCTGCTGTGTATCTCTGTCTCTCTCCTGTTGTGTATCTCTGCTGTCTCCTGTTGTGTATCCCTGCTCTCTCCTGCTCTGTATCACTGCTTTCTCCCACTGTGTACCCCTGCCCTCTCCCGCTGTGTACCCCTGCTCTCTCCTGCTCTGTATCCCTGCTGTCTCCTGTTGTGTATCTCTGCTCTCTCCTGTTGTGTATCCCTATCTCTCTCCTGTTGTGTATCTCTGCTCTCTCCTGCTGTGTATCCCTGCTCTCTCCTGTTGTGTATCTCTGCTCTCTCCTGTTGTGTATCCCTACCTCTCTCCTGTTGTGTATCTCTGCTCTCTCCCGCTGTGTATCCCTGCTCTCTCCTGCTGTGTATCCCTTCTCTCTCTTGTTGTGTATCTCTGCTCTCTCCTGCTGTGTATCTCTGCTCTCTCCTGCTGTGTATCTCTGCTCTCTCCTGTTGTGTATCTCTGCTCTCTCCTGCTGTGTATCTCTGCTCTCTCCTGTTGTGTATCCCTGCTCTCTCCTGCTGTGTATCCCTGCCCTCTCCTGTTGTGTATCCCTGCTCAATCCTGTTGTGCGTCTCTGTTCTCTCCTGCTCTGTATCTCTGCTCTCTCCTGTTGTGTATCCCTGCTCACTCCTGTTGTGTATCTCTGCTCTCTCCTGCTGTGTATCTCAGCTCTCTCCCGTTATGTATCCCTGCTCTCTTCTGTTCTGTATCTCTGCTCTCTCCTGTTGTGTATCCCTGGTCTCTCCTGTTGTGTATCCCTGCTCTCTACTGTTGTGTATCCCTGCTCTCTCCTGCTGTGTATCCCTTCTCTCTCCTGTTGTGTATCTCTGCTCTCTAATGTCGTGTATCTCTGCTCTCTCCTACTGTGTATCTCTGCTCTCTCCTGCTCTGTATCCCTGCTCCCTCCCGCTGTGTACCCCTGCTCTCTCCTGCTGCTTATCCCTGCTCTCTCCTTCTGTGTATCCCTGCTCTCTCCCGCTGTGTATCCGTGCTCTCTCTGGTTGTGTATCCCTGCTCTCTCCTGTCGTGTATCCCTACTCTCTCCTGCTGTGTATCCCTGCTCTCTCCTGTTGTGTATCTCTGTCTCTCTCCTGTTGTGTATCTCTGCTCTCTCCTGCTGTGTATCCCTGCTCTCTCCTGTTGTGTATCTCTGCTCTCTCCTGTTGTGTATCTCTGCTCTCTCCTGTTGTGTATCCCTGCTCTCTCCTGTTGTGTATCCCTGCTCTCTCCTGCTGTTTATCTCTGCTCTCTCCTGTTGTGTATCTCTGTCTCTCTCCTGTTGTGTATCACTGTCTCTCTCCTGTTGTGTATCTCTGCTCTCTCCTGTTGAGTATCTCTGCTCTCTCCTGTTGTGTATCTCTGCTCCATCCCGCTCTGTATCCCTGCTCTCTCCTGCTGTGTATCCCTGCTCTCTCCTGTTGTGTATCCCTGCTCTCTCCTGTTGTCTATCCCTGCTCTCTCCTGTTGTCTATCCCTGCTCTCTCCTGTTGTGTATCCCTTCTCTCTCCTGCTGTGTATCCCTGCTCTCTTCTGCTGTGTTTCTCTGTCTCTCTCCTGTTGTGTATCTCTGCTGTCTCCTGTTGTGTATCTCTGCTCTCTCCTGCTGTGTATCCCTGCTCTCTCCTGTTGTGCATCTCTGCTCTCTCCTGTTGTGTATCCCTACCTCTCTCCTGTTGTGTATCTCTGCTCTCTCCCGCTGTGTATCCCTGCTCTCTCCTGCTGTGTATCCCTTCTCTCTCTTGTTGTGTATCTCTGCTCTCTCCTGCTGTGTATCTCTGCTCTCTCCTGCTGTGTATCTCTGCTCTCTCCTGTTGTGTATCTCTGCTCTCTCCTGCTGTGTATCTCTGCTCTCTCCTGTTGTGTATCCCTGCTCTCTCCTGCTGTGTATCCCTGCCCTCTCCTGTTGTGTATCCCTGCTCAATCCTGTTGTGCGTCTCTGTTCTCTCCTGCTCTGTATCTCTGCTCTCTCCTGTTGTGTATCCCTGCTCACTCCTGTTTTGTATCTCTGCTCTCTCCTGCTGTGTATCTCAGCTCTCTCCCGTTATGTATCCCTGCTCTCTTCTGTTCTGTATCTCTGCTCTCTCCTGTTGTGTATCCCTGGTCTCTCCTGTTGTGTATCCCTGCTCTCTACTGTTGTGTATCCCTGCTCTCTCCTGCTGTGTATCCCTACTCTCTCCTGTTGTGTATCTCTGCTCTCTCCTGTCGTGTATCTCTGCTCTCTCCTACTGTGTATCTCTGCTCTCTCCTGCTCTGTATCCCTGCTCCCTCCCGCTGTGTACCCCTGCTCTCTCCTGCTGCTTATCCCTGCTCTCTCCTTCTGTGTATCCCTGCTCTCTCCCGCTGTGTATCCGTGCTCTCTCTGGTTGTGTATCCCTGCTCTCTCCTGTCGTGTATCCCTACTCTCTCCTGCTGTGTATCCCTGTTCTCTCCTGTTGTGTATCTCTGTCTCTCTCCTGTTGTGTATCTCTGCTCTCTCCTGCTGTGTATCCCTGCTCTCTCCTGTTGTGTATCTCTGCTCTCTCCTTTTGTGTATCCCTGTCTCTCTCCAGTTGTGTATCTCTGCTCTCTCCTGTTGTGTATCTCTCATCTCTCCAGTTGTGTATCCCTGTTCACTCCTGTTGTGTATCTCTGCTCTCTCCTGTTGTGTTTCTCTGTCTTTCTCCTGTTGTGTTTCTCTGTCACTCTCCTATTGTGTATCTCTGCTCTCTCCTGTTGTGTATCCCTGCTCTCTCCTGTTGTCTATCTCTATCTCTCTCCTGTTGTGTATCCCTGCACTCTCCTGTTGTGTATCTCTGTCTCTCTCCTGTTGTTTATCCCTGCTCAATCCTGTTGTGTATCTCTGTTCTCTCCTGCTCTGCATCTCTGCTCTCTCCTGTTGTGTATCCCTGCTCAATCCTGTTGTGTATCTCTGCTCTCTCCTGCTGTGTATCTCGGCTCTCTCGTGTTATGTATCCCTTCTCTCTCCTGTTATGTATCTCTGCTCTCTCCTGTTGTGTATCCCTGGTCTCTCCTGTTGTGTATCCCTGCTCACTCCTGCTGTGTATCCCTGCTCTCTCCTGTTGTGTATCTCTGCTCTCTCCTGTTGTGTATCTCTGCTCTCTCCTACTGTGTATCTCTGCTCTCTCCCGCTGTGTATCCGTGCTCTCTCCTGTTGTGTATCCCTGCTCTCTCCTGTCGTGTATCCCTATTCTCTCCTGCTGTGCATCCCTGCTCTCTCCTGTTGTGTATCTCTGTCTCTCTCCTGTTGTGTATGTCTGCTCTCTCCTGTTGTGTATCTCTGCTCTCTCCTGCTGTGTATCCCTGTTCTCTCCTGCTCTGTATCACTGCTCTCTCCCGCTGTGTACCCCTGCTCTCTCCCGCTGTGTACCCCTGCTCTCTCCTGCTGTGTTCCCCTGCTCTCTCCTGCTCTGTATCCCTGCTATCTCCTGTTGTGTATCTCTGCTGTCTCCCGCTGTGTATCCCTGCTCTCTCCTATTGTGTATCTCTGCTCTCTCCTGTTGTGTATCCCTGTCTCTCTCCTGTTGTGTATCTCTGCTCTCTCCTGTTGTGTATCCCTATCTCTCTCCTGTTGTGTATCTCTGCTCTCTCCTGTTGTGTATCTATGCTCTCTCCCGCTGTGTATCCCTGGTCTCTCCTGCTGTGTATCCCTTCTCTCTCCTGCTGTGTATCCCTGCTCTCTCCTGTTGTGTATCTCTGCTCTCTCCTGTTGTGTATCTCTGCTCTCTCCTGTTGTGTATCCCTGCTCTCTCCTGTTGTGTATCCCTGCTCTCTCCTGCTATTTATCTCTGCTCTCTCCTGTTGTGTATCTCTGTCTCTCTCCTGTTGTGTATCACTGTCTCTCTCCTGTTGTGTATCTCTGCTCTCTCCTGTTGAGTATCTCTGCTCTCTCCTGTTGTGTATCTCTGCTCCATCCCGCTCTGTATCCCTGCTCTCTCCTGCTGTGTATCCCTGCTCTCTCCTGTTGTGTATCCCTGCTCTCTCCTGTTGTCTATCCCTGCTCTCTCCTGTTGTCTATCCCTGCTCTCTCCTGTTGTGTATCCCTTCTCTCTCCTGCTGTGTATCCCTGCTCTCTTCTGCTGTGTTTCTCTGTCTCTCTCCTGTTGTGTATCTCTGCTGTCTCCTGTTGTGTATCTCTGCTCTCTCCTGCTGTGTATCTCTGCTCTCTCCTGTTATGTATCTCTGCTCTCTCCTGTTGTGTATCCCTGCTCTCTCCTGCTCTGTATCACTGCTTTCTCCCACTGTGTACCCCTGCTCTCTCCCGCTGTGTACCCCTGCTCTCTCCTGCTCTGTATCCCTGCTCTCTCCTGTTGTGTATCTCTGCTCTCTCCTTTTGTGTATCCCTATCTCTCTCCTGTTGTGTATCTCTGCTCTCTCCCGCTGTGTATCTCTGCTCTCTCCTGTTGTGTATCTCTGCTCTCTCCTGTTGTGTATCCCTGCTCTCTCCTGCTCTGTATCACTGCTTTCTCCCACTGTGTACCCCTGCTCTCTCCCGCTGTGTACCCCTGCTCTCTCCTGCTCTGTATCCCTGCTCTCTCCTGTTGTGTATCTCTGCTCTCTCCTGTTGTGTATCCCTATCTCTCTCCTGCTGTGTATCCCTTCTCTCTCTTGTTGTGTATCCCTGCTCTCTCCTGTTGTGTATCTCTGCTCTCTCCTGTTGTGTATCTCTGCTCTCTCCTGCTGTGTATCTCTGCTCTCTCCTGTTGTGTATCTCTGCTCTCTCCTGTTGTGTATCTCTGCTCTCTCCTGCTGTGTATCTCTGCTCTCTCCTTTTGTGTATCTCTGCTCTCTCCTGCTGTGTATCTCTGCTCTCTCCTGTTGTTTATCTCTGCTCTCTCCTGTTGTTTATCTCTGCTCTCTCCTGCTGTGTATCTCTGTTCTCTCCTCCTGTGTATCCCTGCTTTCTCCTGTTGTGTATCCCTGTTCTCTCCTGTTGTGTATCCCTGCTCTCTCCTGTTGTGTTTCTCTGCTCTCTCCTGTTGTATATCCCTGCTCTCTCCTGTTGTGTATCCCTGCTCAATCCTGTTGTGCGTCTCTGTTCTCTCCTGCTCTGTATCTCTGCTCTCTCCTGTTGTGTATCCCTGCTCACTCCTGTTGTGTATCTCTGCTCTCTCCTGCTGTGTATCTCGGCTCTCTCCTGTTATGTATCCCTGCTCTCTTCTGTTCTGTATCTCTGCTCTCTCCTGTTGTGTATCCCTGGTCTCTCCTGTTGTGTATCCCTGCTCTCTACTGTTGTGTATCCCTGCTCTCTCCTGCTGTGTATCCCTGCTCTCTCCTGTTGTGTATCTCTGCTCTCTCCTGTTGTGTATCTCTGCTCTCTCCTGTTGTGTATCTTTGCTCTCTCCTACTGTGTATCTCTGCTCTCTCCTGCTCTGTATCCCTGATCTCTCCCGCTGTGTACCCCTGCTCTCTCCTGCTGCTTATCCCTGCTCTCTCCTTCTGTGTATCCCTGCTCTCTCCCGCTGTGTATCCGTGCTCTCTCTGGTTGTGTATCCCTGCTCTCTCCTGTCGTGTATCCCTACTCTCTCCTGCTGTGTATCCCTGCTCTCTCCTGTTGTGTATCTCTGTCTCTCTCCTGTTGTGTATCTCTGCTCTCTCCTGCTGTGTATCCCTGCTCTCTCCTGTTGTGTATCTCTGCTCTCTCCTTTTGTGTATCCCTGTCTCTCTCCAGTTGTGTATCTCTGCTCTCTCCTGTTGTGTATCTCTCATCTCTCCTGTTGTGTATCCCTGTTCACTCCTGTTGTGTATCTCTGCTCTCTCCTGTTGTTTTTCTCTGTCTTTCTCAAGTTGTGTTTCTCTGTCACTCTCCTATTGTGTATCTCTGCTCTCTCCTGTTGTGTATCCCTGCTCTCTCCTGTCGTGTATCCCTATTCTCTCCTGCTGTGTATCCCTGCTCTCTCCTGTTGTGTGTCTCTGTCTCTCTCCTGTTGTGTATGTCTGCTCTCTCCTGCTGTGTATCCCTGTTCTCTCCTGCTCTGTATCACTGCTCTCTCCCGCTGTGTACCCCTGCTCTCTCCCGCTGTGTACCCCTGCTCTCTCCTGCTCTGTATCCCTGCTATCTCCTGTTGTGTATCTCTGCTCTCTCCCGCTGTGTATCCCTGCTCTCTCCTATTGTGTATCTCTGCTCTCTCCTGTTGTTTATCCCTGTCTCTCTCCTGTTGAGTATCTCTGCTCTCTCCTGTTGTGTATCCCTATCTCTCTCCTGTTGTGTATCTCTGCTCTCTCCTGTTGTGTATCTATGCTCTCTCCCGCTGTGTATCCCTGGTCTCTCCTGCTGTGTATCCCTTCTCTCTCCTGCTGTGTATCCCTGCTCTCTCCTGTTGTGTATCTCTGCTCTCTCCTGTTGTGTATCCCTGCTCTCTCCTGTTGTGTATCCCTGCTCTCTCCTGCTGTTTTTTTCTGCTCTCTCCTGTTGTGTATCTCTGCTCTCTCCTGCTGTATATCTCTGCTCTCTCCTGTTGTGTTTCTCTGCTCTCTCCTGTTTTGTATCCCTGCTCTCTCCTTCTCTGTATCCCTGCTCTCTCCTGTTGTGTATCCCTATCTCTCTCCTATTTTGTATCTCTGCTCTCTCCCGCTGTGTATCCCTGCTCTCTCCTGTTGTGTATCTCTGCTCTCTCCTGTTGTGTATCCCTATCTCTCTCCTGGTGTGTATCTCTGCTCTCTCCTGTTGTGTATCTATGCTCTCTCCCGCTGTGTATCCCTGCTCTCTCCTGCTGTGTATCCCTTCTCTCTCCTGTTGTGTATCTCTGCTCTCTCCTGTTGTGTATCTCTGCTCTCTCCTGCTGTGTATCTCTGCTCTCTCCTGCTGTGTATCTCTGCTCTCTCCTGTTGTGTATCTCTGCTCTCTCCTGCTGTGTATCCCTTCTCTCTCCTGTTGTGTAACTCTGCTCTCTCCTGTTGTGTATCTCTGCTCTCTCCTGCTGTGTATCTCTGCTCTCTCCTGTTGTTTATCTCTGCTTTCTCCTGCTGTGTATCCCTGCTCTCTCCCGCTGTGTATCCCTGCTCTCTCCTGCTGTGTATCCCTGCTCTCTCCCGCTGTGTATCCCTGCTCTCTCCCGCTGTGTATCCCTGCTCTCTCCTGTTGTGTATCTCTGCTTTCTCTTGTTGTGTATCTCTGCTCTCTCCTGTTGTGTATCTCTGCTCTCTCCTGTTGTGTATCTCCGCGCTCTCCTGTTGTGTATCCCTGCTCTCTCCTCTTGTGTATTTCCGCTCTCTCCTGTTGTGTATCTCTGCTCTCTCCTGTTGTGTATCTCTGCTCTCTCCTGTTGTCTATATCTGCTCTCTCCTGTTGTTTATCTCTGCTCTCTCCTCCTGTGTATCTCTGCTCTCTCCTGTTGTGTATCCCTGCTCTCTCCTGTTTAGTATCCCACCTCTCTACTGTTGTGTATCCCTGCTCTCTCCTGTTGTGTATCCCTGCTCTCTCCTGCTGTGTATCTCTGCTCTCTCCTGCTGTGTATCTCTGCTCTCTCCTGTTGTGTTTCCCTGCTCTCTCTTGTTATGTATCCCTGTCTCTCTCCTGCTCTGTATCTCTGCTCTCTCCTGCTCTCTTTCTCTACTCTCTCCTTCTATGTATTTATGCTCTCATTATCTCCCCCTTTATCCGTACCTCTGCTCTCTCCTTCTTTGTATCTTTGCTCTCTCCTGCTCTGTATTTCTGCTCTCTTCAGCCATCCAACTCTGCCCTCTTCTGCTCTGTATCTCTCCTCTATCCTGCTCTGCATCTCTGCTCTCTCCTGGTTGTATCTTTTTTCGCTCCTGCTGTGTATCCCTCTCTCTTCTTGCTCTGTATTTCTTCTCTCTTACCCTCTCCTCTGCTCTCTCTTGCTCTGCATATCTGCTCTCCCATGCTGTGTCTCCCTACTCTCTCGTGCTGGATCTCTACTTTTTCCTACTCCGTATCTCTGCTCTCTCTTTATCTGTATCTCTGCTCGCGCCTGCTTTGTATCTATGCCATCTCCTGCTCTGTATTTCTGCTCTGTTCTGCTGTGTATCCCTCTCTATTTTGCTCTGTATCTCTTCTCTCTCACCCTCTCCTTCTCTGCTCTCCCCTCTCTGTATCTCTGCTCCCTCCAGGTGTGGATCTCTATTCTCTCCTGCTATGCGTCTCTGCTCTCTCCTTCTCTGTTTCCCTGCTCCCTCATAGTCTTGCTCTCTACTCTCTCCTCCTGTGAATCTCTCCTCTCTCCTGCTGTGTATCCCTGCTCTGTCTTGCTATGTATCTCTGCTCTCTCCTGTCGTGTATCTCTGCTCTCTGTTGCTCTGTATCTCTGCTCCCTCTTGCTCTGTGTCACTGCTGTCTCCTACTGTGAATCTCTCCTCTCTCCTGCTGTATATCCCTCTTCTCTCCTGCTCTGTATCTCTGCTCTCTCCTGCTCTGTATCTCTGCTCTCTCCTGCTATTTACCTCTGCTCTCTCCTGCTATGTATCTCTTGTTATGATTCCACTGCTGTTACTATTGGACAAGCCAAATCCCAGGCTGGAACTCAGCTTGAGAGATCCAAACTTTTATTTTTTGTTTGGAAACATTGAGGGCAGCTACTGAAGAGAGTCACAGGATTCAGCTGATGAACTTTTAACAAAAGAATAAAACATTTATTAGACATAAAATGATGAACTAAATTACAATACTCCTTCACCCACAACAATACCGTTACAGATGTATACAGATTTGTAAGGATAACACAAGTTTCAAGAGCTATCTTATGCTCTAACATTCACAGTAAGTACACAGTCCATATAAACCAACAGGCGACCTGTGGTCAAACACACCACACTCTGAAACCAAGTGACAGATGCTTTGGATCCCTCATCATCTCCCCCCAGACACTTGTCATACTGTGAGCCAACCAGTCTCACTGAACTTCTTCATTCACACAAGGGTTTCCAACCCCCACTCTCGAAGAACCAGCTTTGGAATCTCCTCCGAAATGATGCTTTCTCTGGGATGTCTTCCGCCAGGGTCCACATCCAGGGTTTTGAACTCTCCTTCCAATGCTTCTCTCGCCTGGATGGCCAAGTGCAATCAAGCTTTGCCTTCCACGCACTCTCTCTCAGATACTCAGCCATGCCAACACAACATCACTGCTTCACAGGCCCATGTTAACAAGTTACTGACCTTCGACTGTCTCCTTGGATCCTGGGCTTCTGGCAAGCCTGTGTTGTTTTATAGTCTGCGCCCTGCAGCTTTCTCCCTTTAAGCTTGGAGCCTTCCTCTGCTCCTTACTCTTAACTTTACTTAGCGGGATCTTTTCCAGATCCCTGTTCTTTCCTTTTGCCTAGAAAGTCTTCTTGGGATCCCTCCTTTCTGTCCCACTCCTTGGCTTTAGGACCTCTCTGTTCTTTTGGGAAATCTGCCCTCTATGATTCCCTCCGCTGTGTCCAGCTTCTCCTGTCTCCTAGTTTCAACTGAACAAAATAGCTGCTGTTCTGTTTCTTCCCGCGTCTGTGGGCCCCTGTTGCTAGGCAGCAGCCCAGTTTCTCTACTTCAAGAGTCATAAAACCTCATTAGAATGCAAGTATTGTGAAGGGAATTGGATACACAAGTAAAATGTTTCAATTGTACAGGGCACTAGTGAAACCACATTTCGGCTACTGTGTACAGTATTGGTCACATTATTTAAGAAAGGATGTAAATGAATTGGAAGCAGTTCAGAGAAGGTTTACCAGACTAATGCCTGGAATTTGTGGGTTGTCTTATGAGGAAAGGTTGGACAGGCTAGGCTTGTATCAGTTGGAGTTCAGAAGAGTAAGATAGAATTTGATTGAAACATATAAGGGATCTTGACAGGGTGAATGTGGAGAGGATGTTTCCTCTTTGGGAGAATCTAGAACTAGGGGTCACTGTTTAAAAATAGGGGGTCACCCATTTAAAACAGAATTTAGAACAAAATCTTTTCACTCATAGGGTCTTTGGAACTCTCTTCCTGAAAAGGTGGTGGAAGCAGAGTCTTTGAATATTTTTAAGGCAGAGGTGGATAGATTCTTGGTAAGCAAGGGGGTGATAGGTTATCGGGGTTAGGTGGGATGCAGATTTCAGGTACTATCAGATCAGCCATGATCTTGTGAAATGGTGGAGCAGATTTGTGGGGCTGCTTCTTATTCATATACAAGCAAACCCTTCAAACTTGTAGGTGCTGTCTGAATTGAAACTAAACTCAAGCTCCCTCCTTTCCTATCACCAATACAGAAACATAAATTAAACTTAAATTTAAAGTGAAAACTTGTTCCTCACACTCACAAATACAAATATAGCTTACCTGAACTATTTCTAGTTTCTAAGCCCTACTCTTGAAAGAAAGAAAGCTTCACAGTAGTGAAGGCTTCTTTACAATGGCCTTGCATCCACCACACACATCATAAACATCAAACAAAATAGCTTATTACATATTAGACAAATAAACTTTTCACCTTGTTTCACAACTGCATATCATATTGTACAATTACAAAAATGTACCTAAACAAAGTCAATAAATGTAACAAGATTAGTAGAATTTGTACATCATAGCATCATCATAACTCAATCCTTGTGTTTCTTTTCTCTCTTACTCCCGGTCCTTAACTCAGCAAAGAATGTTTCGTTTAAGTCCACAGCCCAATTGTCCTTTTCGTTCGCTGTAGCCGTAATTCCATCCTCAAGCTCATTATCTAAACTCAAATGCGATAAATTCTCATTTCGATTGAGCAATGTCAGAAAGACATTTTTGTACATTAACATTTATTATTTCTTTTCTGGTCAAAATCTCTTTTCGCCATTTCAAGGATGTTGTTGAGATGCTTTTTATATTCACACAAAAGGATTTTGTACTCCTGCTTGGTTTGATCTTTAAACTTTTTATGATCTTGTTGTTTCTCCCAATCCCATTTTAAACAGGTCTTTTCCACCTCTCTTTGAGCAGAGTCAATTAATTTCTCCCTCTGGAACTTCATAGTTTGTTCCAACCCTTCAACTTTTTTACACAATCGACAAACTATATCATGCGTCTCCGCTACAGATTTTGAATACTCTTTTGCAAAATGTCCATTTGCCTGGATTCCAATTGCTGTATTTTGTGTATTAACACCAATAAGTAGTTGTAAATCAGTGTCTCTGGTTATTGACCTGGAAGGGTCATTTTGCACTTCCTGTCCTTTTTGTTGACAATTCTTAACTTCCAATTCTGCAGGAGCTTCCGTTGTTTTCTTATTGCCCATTACCAAAGTTGATACATCAATAATATTATTTGGATCAGTTCTTTGCTCAACTAGATCACAATTCAGCAATGAGGTTTTATTCACAGGAACAACTTTGGAACTGTGACACTCCGTACCACACGTCTTCTCCTTCATTTTTTTCCAGTTTGCTTCCGAGTTCAAGAAACTCATTTCTCTTTTCGCAATGAAGTTCTAACAGTTCATTAGTTTTGGTCTGTAATTCTGCATTCAACCAATGATTTTGATTTACCAGCCATTTCTTTTCTTGTACAAAGCATTTTCCATGATATTTCATGGAGACGACTGATGCTTGAAGTTCATCAAATTTTAACTGAACATTGACCTTTAATAGCTTTGCTTCTACAGGTTTATCATTTAGACATTTCAAGTCCTCATTCAAGTGTTCTATTTTCTGTGACCGATTTTCATTTGTTCTCGCGAATTCCCATTTTTCATTAGCAAACTCCTCTTTTATGTATGAAATTTGGTTTGCTACATTAATCAGGTTTTCCTTCAATTGCTTGTTATCAGCAATAAGTGTTTCATTTTTGGCCCCAGTAATTATCTGAAGCTTGTTAAGATCAGCCTGATTAACTGCCTGCTGCAATACAGTCATTGCCACATTACTGTCTCCACTGGCCAAATCATTACCCACAATAAAATCTACCCCTTCAACGGGTGATTTAGGAATAATGGTCACCGTAACAATTCCGTTCACAAAGTGACTTTGTAAGTTGACTTTACACTAAGAAACAGATTCATAAATTCCACTGGGAACTACAGAGCAGTTAGTGGTAGGGAAACTTCTGGCAACTATAGTACGGGATAAAATCAATAATCACTTAGATAAGTTCAGGATAATTAAGGAAAGCCAGCATGGATTCATTAAGGGAAAATCATGGTTAACTAACTTGCTGGAGTTTTTTGAGGAGGTAACAGGGAAGGTTGATAAGTGAAACACTGTTGATGTGGTGTATATGGATTTTCAAAAGACATTTGATACAGTGCCATGCAACAGACTTGTGAGCAAAATTCTAGGTCATGAAATAAAGGGGAAAGTAGGCACTTGGATAAGAAATTGGCCGAATACAGGAAACAGAGTAGTGATAAATGGTTGTTTTTCAGATTGGAGGAAGGTTTGTAGTGGAGTTCCCCAGGGGTCAGTGTTGGGTACCCTGCTCTTCCTGGTATATATTAATGACCCAGAGTGTGATGTGCAGGGTGTGATTTCAAAATTTGCAAATGATACAAAGACTGGAAATGTTGTCAACTGTGACAGGGATAGTCTTGAACTTCAAAAGGGCATAGACATGTTGGTGGATTGGGCAGACAAGTGGCAGATGACATTCAATGCAGAGAAGTGTGAGATGGTTCATTATGGCAGCAAAGATATGGCGAGACAGTATAAAGTAAAGGGAGAGCCTCTAAAGGAGGTATAGGAACAGAGGGACCTCGGTGTGTACATACATAGGTCATTAGAGATGGCAAGGCACGTTGAGAGAGCAGTTAATAAAGCATATAGTATCCTAGGCTTTATTAATAGGGGCATTGAGTACAAGAGTAAGGAGGTCATGTTGAAGTTGTATAAGACACTAGTTAGGCCTCATCTGGAGTACTGCATCCAGTTCTGGGGTGCCATACTTGAGGAGGGATTGAAGACATTGGAGAGAGTACAGAGGAATTCACAAGAATGATTCCCGGGATGAAGAACTGTAGCTATGAGAATAGAGTGGAGAGGTTGGGACTATTTTGCTTGGAGAAAAGAAGGCTGAGAGGAGACTTGCTAGAGGTATTCAAGATCCTGAGGACTATGGACAGGGTAAATAGTGAGAAACTGTTCCCACTCAAGTAAACATCAAGAACTAAAGGGCACAGGTTCAAATTAATTGGCAAAAGGAGTAAATGTGATGTGAGGAAAAATATTTTCACCCAGAGGGTGGTTGGAGTCTGGAACAAAGTTCATGAAAGGGTGGTGGAGGTAGGTTCGATCAAGGTATTCAAAAGGGAATTGGATTGCTCCCTGGAAAGAGATAATGTGCAAGGATATAGGGGGAAGGCAAGGGAGTGGGGCTAGGTGGAATGCTCTTTCAGAGAGCCAGTGCAGACTCAATGGGCTGACTGGCCTCCTTCTGCATTGTAAAGATACTGTGATACTGTGAACACTTCTCACCTTGAGGCAAAACATCCAGAACCTCTAATAACCTGACTTCCTGCACCAGTAATCGAAGAAGAATTCTCTGGACTATCCTGAACCATATCCCCCTTTCCTGTAGGTCCTGAGGGAACATGTTTCACCTGTGCCACTGCTACAGTTTGAACAACCATTTCTTTTACTGATACAACCTTTCCTCAGGATTCCTTAGGAATTCCTACTACTGCAATTAGTCTATCATATAGTTTCCAGCAATCTGCCCGAATGTGCCCCACCTTGTCACAGTGGAAACACTTAGGCTTCGAATCTCACTTCCACCCTCAGCACCTTCCTTTCTGGTCTGAGGAGGAATTTCCTGGAAATTCCCAGCTGTCCCTTCTCTTCCTTGGCTACTCACCTTCCTTTCACCTTCCCACCTTCTATCCTTCTCAGGTTTGTGGGGTGAGGGGAAAAGGGTTTGGATCTATGGACCATAATCGTCATCCATCTCCACTGCCTGTCTAGCTGTTTTAACCCTCTGGTCTTCAACATGGGTTCTAATTACCAGAGGAAGTGAATCTTTAAATTCTTCCAGGGGAATTATTTCCTTAAGAACTTCATACATTGTCTCTACCTTTAATGCCCGTATCCAGTGGTCAAAATTATTTTGTTTTACCCTCTCATATTTAATATAGATCTGCCTCGGTTGTTTCCTTATGTTATGAAATTTCTGCCTGTATGCCTCAAGGACTAACACATACGCACTCAGAATAGCCATTTTTACTGCATCAGACTCCACAAACATCTCTTTTGACAACAATGCATGTACCTTATTAGCTCCACCCACCAACCTACTCTGTAAGAGCAATGTCCAGATTTTTTTTGGCCACTTCAATTACTTAGCCACCTTTTCAAATGAGATAAAGAATACCTCTACACCCCTTTTCTCAAACTTTGGAAGGGCTTGTACAAATTTAAACATCTCCCCACTGGGCTTTGGATTGGAGGTGGTTTTTTTCATCATTAGAACCTTCTTTTACATCTGAGGCCCCTTCTTTTAAAGTCCAGCTCTTTAAGCCGGCACTCCTTTTCTTGTTCCTTCCTCTTTCCTCCATTGCTAACTTTTCTCTCTGGAGATCAAGTTTTTACATTTCCAATTCTCTTTCTCTTGCTTTATCTTGCTCCTGCCTTCCTGCTTGCTCCCTTTGAAATGTTCTCTCCTTTTCCCTTTCCTCTCGCTCCCTTGCTTTTCCCTTCACGTTCTTCAGTTGTAACTGAAACTGTGCCCATGTAAACTTCTCTCCTTCAGATTTTACAGCTTCCTCTGGTTCTTTCACTTCCGTTTTCAAATTCTACGCTATGACCTCAACTCTGTCCATTTTCCTCACCCTCTATGGGTAATTCTAACTCCAGTTTATCTGCCAATCCCATTATCTTACTCTTGGCTAATCTCTGTAAAGTAATCAGGGTTACATCTTCCATCTGTAAAAAAGTCTTAGAAACCTCCAAAGCCATTTCGAATTCCAACCTGTATCATATACTTCACAGCAACTCCAATTCCTGTGCCCAGTACCTCAGTACTTCCACATACTCATTTTTTAAGGATTCACAGATCCCACTGAAAGTCAAGGATTTCCAGTCTCAAAAGAGGTCCCACCTTATAACAATAACCCCAGATGAGCCCCCATTTTGTTATGATTCCAGCTGATGTTACTACTGGACAAGCCAGATCCCAGAACCCAGCCTGATAGATCCTAACTTTTATTTTTTGTTCAGAAGCGTGGAGAGTGGCTACTGAACAGAATCACAGGGAGGCAGTTGATGAACTTATAACAATAGAAGAAAACATTTATTAAACAAGAAAAGATGAGCTATATTACAATACTCCTTCACCCACAACTATACCTTTACAGATATATATAGATTTGTAAGGATAATGCAAATTACAAAAGCTATCTTATACTCTGCTCTCTCCTGCTGTGTGTCTTTGCTGCCTCCAGCTCTGCATCACTGCACTCTCCTGCACTGTGTCTCTGTACTCTCTTCCTGTATCTCGCTTCTCTCTCCTGCTCTGCATCTCTTCTCTCTCCTGCTCGGGTATCTCTGCTCTGTCCTGCTGTGTATCTGCTGTCTCCTGCTGAGTATTCCTGCTCTCTCGTGCTCTGTACCTCTGCTTTCTCCTGCTTTGTATCTCTGTTCTCTCCTGCTTTGTATTTCTGTTCCCTCCCACTGTGTATCCCTGCTCTCTCCTGCTGTGTACCTCTGTTCTCTCGTCCTGTGTATCTGCTCTCTCTTGCTGTTTATCCTTGCTCTCTCTTGCTCTGTTTCTCTGCTCTATGCTGCTCTATGGCTGTGCTGCAGCTCAGAAGTCACATGAGGCTTGTCAAGATTTTATGAGCGTCCTGATATGTTAAATCCAACATCTTTTGTAATTGGCATGTGAAATTGAAGTGTGGCCCCCCTGTAGTTTTACAACATTTTAAACATCGGTTGTTTATGAAATATTAACATCCGCTCAATAATAGTCTTGCTTTGTGCTGCAGCATTGCTACTCCCCTTCAATTCCCGGAACATCAGGCAAGTGTTTATTACACAGATCAACTCAATGCTGCCAGGTGGTAGGTAAGAGTGGGGCGGTGACTGACTGGGCATGGAAGTTCTCAGGATAGCTATGGACTTAATTCTCGATGTGGCACAATATTCCTTTTGTCTTTAGGGAAGAGGCAGGTTTTTTGGCAACAAGCCAAACTTCAATACAGAGATATTTGGATGGCTGAATGTTACTGCATGATTACCTTTGGGGATCAATGAGCCTAACACGGCAATTTGTTGCACCACTACAGAATTGCCTCGCTCCAGGACTTTGACAGCCCCAAGAATCTGATAGTGCTACATGATTGGAGGTCCTATCTATTGGATGGAGGGTGATTACATATGTGGGTTATGCCTGTTATTTCAGTCTTTGTCCTGCTTATGTCATTCTCAACCCCAATTTTGAACCATGCTGTGTTGTGATCATAACCTGCCAAAATGCTCTCCTACTCATAAGTACTTAGTAAGTATAGATCAATACTGATACCCTAGCAGTACTGAGCGAGTGCTGCACTGTCCGAGATGCTATCTTTCAAATGTCAGGTTGAAGCCGTGACAATGTCTTCTCTCTCAGGTAGCTGTGAAAGATCTCATAGCCACTATTTCAAGGAAGAGGAGGAGAGTTGTCCTGGTGTGCTGGGCAAATATTTACCCCCTCAGTCAACATCACCAAGAAAGAATTGTTCATAGAGAATGTTATCACTGGTGCATTCTCCATGGCAATGCCTCTACCAGTTAGAGCCCACTTGTCAACCAATCGGCACTCTCTTCACATACAGCATAAATTGTTGTTTTCCCCTTATATTGGTTTTCTTGAGTGTCCTGTTGAGTGCAAGACAAAAAGCTTTAACACATCTCTTTTTTCTGCAATACTACCAAACAACTATTTTGCTTTTAGCTTATAACTTCAGTTATGTTGAGAGACAAGAGATGACTGGGAGCAGGGAGAGCGAGTGGAGTGGAGATTTAATGAAGTTGTTCAAAATTTTTCAGTATTTTGATAAAGTAAAGGAGGAGGAATTGTTTCCAGTGGCAGGAGGGTCAGGAACCAGAGGGCACAGAAGAAATAGATGAAGGAAACAAACCTGGGGTGGTGATGTTGGGGGAAGGGGTTGTGGAGATGTGGAGAAATTGTCCCAGTAGTGAGTTTTTGTGATCTGGAATGCGCTGCCCTGAAAGGATGGTGGAATCATCTACAACAGGAACTTTTAAAAGGGAGCTGCAGAAAAATTTGCAAAGGAAAAATTTGCCGCGATATGAAGAAAGAGGAGGAGAGTGGGATTAATTGGATAGCTCTTTCATAGAGCCAGCGTAGCCATGCTGGCACAACGTTCTCCTTCTGTGCTATGTGCTCCTTCTGATCAGTTGCTTCCTCAGTCGAATTCTCACTTCAGACCTAGCAGAGAAAATATAAAAGTGGGGAATGAGTTCACTTTGAAGGGGCGGCTGGCTGAGTTAAACCTCCCTCCAAAGAGGTGTAAAAGCTAAAAGACGTCGGTCTCTGGCTCTGGATCATTTGTGATTCAATTGAGGATGTGGCATTTGTGCTTCTGACACAAATCAAATCTGATTAAAAAGAGGAATTGCGTTTGTACGGAGAGGAATGTCAGACTAATGAAGTCAGGAAGTGTATCTGCATTTCCTGGTGACTGTCAAACGGACTCAGTATCTCGCCTGCTAGTTGCTTACTATCTCTCCACCATTTCAGAAAGCCATCACTCACCCTGTTGTGTGCTATCTCTTTGTGTTCAGCTGCCAGCGACAACCTGAAATTTCCACTTTATCTTCTTTTCTATGAGGCTCCGTTTTATATGACATTTTATATTACATTTTATCTTATGGGGAAAGGTTGGACCTATACCCATTGGAATTTAGAAGAATGAGAGGTAATCTTATTGAAGCATATAAGATCCTGAGTGGACTCAACAGGGCGGATACTGAGAGGATGTTTCCCTTGTGCGAGAGACTAGAACTAAGGGATGCAATTTTAAAAGAAGGTGTATCCCATTTAAGACTGGGACGAGGAGAATTTTTTTTTTCTCTCAGTGTGTCATTAGTCTGTGGAATTCTCTTTCTCAGGAGAAGCGTGCAAGGTGGGTCATTGACTATATGCAAGGCGGAGTTAGAATCGGAGTGATTCACAAGGGTTATGGTGGGGGCAGACAGGAAAGTGGAGTTGAGGCCACAATCAGATCAGCCAAGATCTCATCAAATGGCAGAACAGACTTGAGGGGCCAAATGGCCAACTCGTGCTCCAAGTTCTTGTGTTCTTGTGTACAGGCCCCTCCATTACCTTGTTCCTGCCTATCTCTGTAACTCCCTCCTCTGAGATCTCAGTGCTCCTCCGTCTCTACTCTCTTCACCACTGGAGTCTATGCTTTCATCTGCCTAGGCTGAACAGTCTGGAATTCCCTCCCTTAATCTCTTCATTCCTTCACCCACTTCTTCTCTGTTAAGACTCCTTTTTGGCTAAGCTTTTGGTTACCCCTCCCAGTATCTCCTCTGTGGTTTGGTGTCCATTCTTGTCTGATTACATCTCCTCGAAATGAATTGGGATGCTTTCCTGCAATAAAGGCCCCATATGAATTCAGGTTGCCTCAATACAAATTAGGGAACCCAGAGCCTGGTAATGATATGTTAATTATATTGTTAAGATACACGGTTGAAAGATATTGTTTAATTAAGTACTTAGAGCACATATAAAGGGAGCCTGCTGGGGCCTTGGGTTGTTGGGCAGTAAGCAGAAATTTGGAATGCTGCATTTTGTAAATAAACCAGCTATCAAGAAAATGATGTGCGTCTAGTTTCATATGGGAGCAGGCTATTGAGCTGGATGATCAGCCATGATCATAATGAATGGCGTAGCAGGCTCGAAGGCTCGAAGGGCCAAATGGCCTACTTCTGCTCCTAGTTTCTATGTTTCTATGTTTCTATACTTCACCTTTGGATCCATTTAACAGAGCCTACTCATCATCCAATGGGTGATCTCAGTGCGTGACTTTCCAAGGTCATCCAGATACGTAGCACCCATAATGAACATGGGTGACCACTGGAGAAGGGACTAAATGATGCCGGTTCATGTTTTGTCTGAGTATGTTTAGCTGGTCCATATATGGCAGCAAGTTGGTTACGGCTGTTTCGAATGAAGTCTACAAACACATGAAATGACGAACTACAAAAGACACACTGGACCCATCCTGCCTCTCCAACACAGTTGAAATGGTTCAGTGTGCAGGATTCTTGCTTCTTGAGTCGGAAGGTTGTAGTTTTAATTCCCATTCTAACCTAGGTTAACATTTCCGTTCTATGCTTGAACAGCTGCTGCTGCATTGTTAGAGATTCTGCCTTTCAGCTGAGATATTAAACTGAGCTCTCATCTGCCCTCTCAGGTGCACGTAAAAGGTCCCATGGCAATATTTTGAAGAATAATAGGGGTGGTATCGCCAGCGTCAAGTCCAAGTTCAATCAACATCACTAAAACAGATTTCTGGTCATTATCGCACTGTTGAGATCTTGCTGTGCACAAGTTGGCAACCAGGTTTCTTACATTATTAAAATGACTACACTTCAAAAATACAAGCAAAACGCTGCAAATGCTGGAAGCCGGAAATAAAAACAGAAAGTGCTGGAAATCTTTAGCCAGTCTGGCAGCATCTGTGGAGAGAGAAACAGTTAACATTTCAAGTCAAATATGATTCTTCTTGAGAACTTCCCTATAAAACAGTCATTGGTTGTAAATTGCTTTGGGATGCTCTGAGGTCGTGAAGAGAGCTATAGCTATACAAGTCTTATTATTGTGCATAGAATTATGTGGAATTTACAGAACAAATGGAGACATAATGTTTGGCTCAATTGGTCTGTGCCAGTGTGCATGCTCTGCACAAGCCTTTTCCCAGCCTGCATTATCTCACCCTATCAACATAACCTTTTACTCGAAGGTTCACTAGACTGACTCCTTGGATGATGGGATTGTCCTATGAGGAGAGATTGAGGAGACTGGGCCTGTATTCTGTACAGTTTAGAAGAATGAGAGGGGATCTTATTGAAGCTTTCCAAGTTCCAAAGCTCTTCCTGGGTAGATGCAGGAAGGGTGTTTCCCCAAGCTGGGGAGTTCTAGAGCTAGGGGACAGTCACGGAATAAGGGTTAGGCTGTTTAAGACTGAGATGGGGAGGAATTTTTTTAATCAGAGATTGGTGAAACTTTAGAATTCTCTATCCCAGAGGGATGTGGAGGCTCAGTCACTAACTATGTTCAAGACAGAAATTGATAGATTTCTAGTTATTAGAGATATCAAGGGGTATGGGGATAGTGCGGGAAAATGGTGTTGAGGTAGGTAATAAACCAAGATATAGTTGATTGGTGGAGCAAGCTGGAGGGGCCGAATGGCTTCTCCCTGCTCCTATTTCCTATGTGTCTATGTATTCCATTCTGTCTCATTTATTTACTAGCTTCTTCTTAAAGGCATCTATGTAACTCTTTGTGATAGCGAGTTTCACTTTCTAACCACTCTTTGGGTAAAGACATTTCTCCAGGATTCCCTGTTGAATTTATTCACAACCACCTTATATTTATAGCCCCAAGCCAGGTCTCCCCATATTTGGAAACATCTTCTCTACTTCTACCCAATCAAATCCTTTCATAATTTTAAATAAAGCAAGAGCAAAGGTCAAAACAAGAAACACCCTACTAACCAAACTAGCTGGATCTACGTGGGTGCTGCTGCCACTACACTCCAGACCTCAGCACTTGCCCTATCATACTCTGCAGCAGAGAACTGCACATCTGTCTGATAAAGGTCATCACACACACATCTTGTTGACACTTAATTCAATGCTACAATGCCCACCATAACTGGAACTGCCCGCTCAACACCTTTCCCCTCAATTTCTGTCCTAGCAAACATCACTTCTCTGCAAATTCGCCCACAAGCTGGTTGACACCATCCATGCTGCACCTCACTTACCACGTCGTGATGACCTGTTCAGCCCACCTACTGCCCGCCTTCCATCTCAGCGCCCCATATGGAGCAACCTTCCTGAGCAAGGTCTCCCAGCAGACATTCTTTGGATCAAGGAATGGGAAACATGGGAAGTCACTAACAAGTTCCCTGTGACAAAACCCCATCTGTTGAATGGCTGGCTTTGAACTATCCTGGTGAGAGTGGTCCTTGTTGAACAGGTTCAGGACAAGCCAGGATCCCAATGTAGACAACCTCCACCACCAGGGCTCCAGTACAAACCCCTTATGCACTTGTGGAAAGACACAAACAATGCTGCACATTGCCGAGGAGTGTCTCCTCTACAGACTAAGTGGCAGAATAATCATCTTAAACTCAACGAATGAGGAGGCTATCAGCAATTGCATTCGCTAAATAATAAATGATAATAAATTTAAAGGCCTCTATCAGGTCACCCCTCAGCTTTCTTTATTCCTAGAAAGAGGAACCCAGCCTGTTCGACCTTTCTGATAAGTATAACTTCTTAGTTCTGGTATCACAGAATCACAGAATTATTGTAGAAGGAGGCCATTTGGCCCATCATGTCTGCACCGGCTCTGAGCATTTTAACTTAGTGCCAATCTCTTGCCTTTTCCTCGCAACCCTGCACATTATTTCGAATTTAATAATGATCCAATGCCCTCTTGAATGCCTCAATGAACCTGCCTCCACCACACTTCCAGGCAGTGCATTCCAAACCCGAACTACTCGCTGTGTAAAAACGTTTTTTCTCACCTCGCATTTGCTTCTTTTGCAAACCACTTTAAAACTGTGCCCTCTGGTTCTCGATTCGTTTATGAGCGGGAACAGTTTCTCCCTATCTACTCTGTCCAGACCCCTCATGATTTTGAAAACTTTTATCAAGTCTTCTCTTAGCCTTCTCCTCTCCAAGACAAACAGTCCCAACTTCTCCAATCTTTCCTCATTACTGAAGTGTCTCATCCCTGGAACCATTCTTGTAAATCTCTTCTTCACCCTCTCCAATGCGTTCACATCCTTCCTATAGTGTGGTGCCCAGAACTGTACACAATACTCTAGCTGAGGTCTAACCAGTGTCTTATATAAGTTCATCATAACCTCCCTGCTCTTGTACTCTATGCCCTATTAATGATGCCTAGAATACTGTATGCTTTAGAAACAACTCTCTCCACCTGTCCTGCCACCTTTAATGACTTATGTACATTTACACCGAAGTCTCTCTGCTCCTGCACACCCTTTAGAATAATATCCTTTATTTTATGCTGTCTCTCCATGTTCTTTGGACCAAAATGCATCACCTCACACTTCTCCGCATTGAACTTCATCTGCCACCTATCTGCCCACTCCACCAGTGTGTCAATATCCTTTTGAAGTTCTACACTGTCCTCCTCACAGTTTACAGTTCTCCCAAGTTTTGTGTCATCATCAAACTTTTAAATTGTCCCCTGCACACCAAGATCTAGATCATTAATATATATCAGGAAAAGCCAGGGTCCCAATACCGACCCCTGGGGAACTCCACTACAAACCTTCCTCCAGCCTGAAAAATACCCTTTAACCATTAGTCTCTGTTTCCTATCCCTCAGCTAATTTTGTATCGGTGTTGCTGCTGTCTCTTTTATTCCATGACCTATAACTTTCCTCACAAGTCAGTTGTGTGGCACTGTGTCGAACACCTTTTGGAAGTCCATAGACACCACATCAGCAGTCTTGCCCTCATCAACCATCTCTGTTACCTCTTCAAAAAACTCCAGCAAGTTAGTTAGACATGATTTTTCTTTAACAAATCCATGCTGACTCTTCCGAAACATTCAAAATTTTTCCTTGTGACTATTAATTCTATCCCAAATAATTGTTTCTAGAAGTTTCCCCACCACCGAAGTTAAACTGACTGGTCCGTAATTGCAGGGCAGATCTTTACAACTTATTTTGAACAAGGGCGTAATGTTTGCAATTCTCCAGTCCTCTGGCACCTCCCCCAAATCCAGGAAACATTGAGTTTATTGCCAGTGCCTCTGCAATTTCCACTCTTATGGGATGCATCTCATCCGGTCCCGGTGCCTTATCAACTTTAAATATCGAGAGCTTATCCAACACTTCCTCCTTATCATTTTTAAACCCTCCTGGTGACTGGGTTTCCTCCTCTGTCACCGTGGCATGGGCAGCAAGTAAAGTATTCATTTAACACCTCAACCATGCCTCTTGCCTCTATGTGTAAATCCCCTTTCTGGTCCCTAATCGGCCCTACTCCTCCTTTTACCACCCTTTTACGATTGATGTGCTTATAGAATATTTGGGGATTTCTTTTTATGTTAGCTGCCAATTGGTTCTCAATTGCATTTGCTACCTGACACACTTTTTCTTCTTTAACTGAATTTCTATCCCCTTGGTCATCCAATGAGCTCAGGATTTGTTTGTCCTACCCATACCTCGACTGTGCCCAAACCATCTCCTCTTTGAAGGTAGCCCATTATTCAGCTACTGTTTCTCCGGCCAGCCTTTGGTACCGGTCTATCCGGCGCAGCTCCTTGTACTTGTCCCGTTGAAGTCCGCTCTCTGCCTGTTGATTATTCTTTCTTTGCAGCTTTTCCAGTGCCTCAGTGTCCATTTTGTAAAACATGGATCAGGACCAACCTGAAGCCATGTGATCGCCCAAAGCAACAATAAGACAGATAAATATGCAGGTCAATTGGGGAGAGAAAAGGAACTGAGAAATTCTGCTTTGATGTCCCATTTTGGTCACTGATATTCATTCAGGGGATCATATGGCCGTTAATTTTTGTTACAGTTCTCCAGCCGAATAAAGTCATGATCACAGTTTTGTGAAATGACACACGAGCTTGTTTGTCTCCCGGTTGTTGACAATGTGGCAGATAGTGGGGAGGTTCGGGAGTCCCTGCAGTGAGGCTGACAACATTGATGACATGAGCTTGAGTCCCATGAACGCTAGGCCTTTATAGGAGTGGGTGAGGTTGCGAAAGCGGGAAAACTGTCAAAGCTTCACAATGTTAGCCCAGACCTCGGCCAGAATCCTGCTTTACATCCGAATTGCCAGTAAGGTGAGCAAAGCGGAGTGCCCAGGGTGAACGCTCCTGGGACCTGGGAGAAACGCGTCACCTACCCTGGATTCCTGGTCGCTTTTCTTCCTCACGGCTAAGGCGCTCCAGGGAATTAGCGCGAGGTCTAAGCTCACCTTCGCAGTGCAGCGCTTGAGAGAGTGCTGCACCGTCACATGTCTTTCACATGAGACATCAAACTGAGATCCCCGCTGTTCTCTCAAGTTGGCGTAAAAGATCCCATGGCGTGATTTTAAAAAAGAGCAGGGGTGTCCTGACCAATATTTAACTCTCAGTCAACACCACTAAAATATAGATTACCTGGTCATTTTCACATTGCTGTTTGCAGGAGGCAGCTGTGAGCAAACCGACTGTCACATTCTCGACAAACATGCTAGCGTGGCTGTAAAGCGCTTTGGGAGTTCCTGAAGTCATGAAGGGCGTTACAGAAATGCAAGTTCTTTCTTTCTTCAGCACAGTGATTTTGGACACACAAGTAAAACGACTTCATTCAACTGAATATCTCGGATTCAGTTAATCATCTCGCCAATCTATATATCCCAAAAATTCTGCATGTCTATGTGCTTATGGAATGTTTTCTCGCCGATGTCAAACAGTGGGGAGTGAGAGAGACACACATACACTGACACAGTCAATAAAAGCTTAGTGCAGCTCAGCTGTGTGCAATAATAATGCAAATTATTAGCCATTTAGAGACTCATCAATGCAGCCGTTGGTAATTAATGGCTTTCTGCGAGTTCACAGTCAATACGCTGCCTGAAAACAAAATGAATCTTTCATTTTTAACCATCCAGGATAAATCACATGCTGGGCAGAAATGTGAGAAGATCAGCAGCTTTGCAGGCAATTCAGTCGCCTTCCTTCCTCTCCTGTTTGCTGCTCAGGGTTCGTTCCACAGACACCCCTCCTTATACCTTGGCCAAGCAGACTTCCTTCCATCTGGACACTGTGAGGATTAGGAGCCTACCCAACTGCGAGGGGGCATCGCAAACTAATCTGATCACGTCCTCAGCCTGACAGCCACATCAACAACCTTTTCAGGGGGAAGTGGATGGGGGAAATCACAGTGGGGGGGTGGGGGGAATACAGATCACGGGGAGAAATCCTGGATGACTTTCCCCTCTCCAACACTGTTTCGATGCAACACAGACTGAGAATCAAAGTTGGCATTCTTTCTCAGTATCGCACCAAGCCTGGCATTCCATCGCATAGTTTAGGACATTGGAACATCTTAATTTTGTTTTTCAGGGATGATTTCCCTTCTGTCAGTAGCCAGGGTCAACTTTAAGTGCCCAGATCAGGTACAGCACTGATTAGATGTGAAGCTTCCTCTGCACTATTCCATCAAACACTCCCAGGACAGGTACAGCACGGGGTTAGATACAGAGTAAAGCTCCCTCTACCCTGTCCCCATCAGACACTCCCAGGACAGGTACAGCGCAGGGTTAGATACAGAGTAAAGCTCCCTCTACCCTGTCCTCATCAGACACTCCCAGGACAGGTACAGCACGATGTTAGATACAGAGTAAAGCTCCCTCCACACTGTCCCCATCAAACACTCCCAGGACAGGTACAGCACGGGGTTAGATACAGAGTAAAGCTCCCTCTACACTGTCCCCATCAGACACTCCCAGGACAGGTACAGCACGATGTTAGATACAGAGTAAAGCTCCCTCTACACTGTCCCCATCAAACACTCCCAGGACAGGTACAGCACGATGTTAGATACAGAGTAAAGCTCCCTCTACACTGTCCCCATCAAACACTCCCAGGGCAGGTACAGCACAGGGTTAGACACATAATAAATCTACCCCCACGCTGTTCCCATCAAACACTCTCAGGGCAGGTACAGCTCTCTCCCCTGAAAGATGGCACCTCAGACAGTGCACTACTCTGTCTGTACTGCGCCGCCAACCTAGATTATGGACTGGAATGTGACTTGAACCAATGATCTTCTGGGTTCAAAAACGTGACCACTGCCCATTGAACAATGGCTGACTAGGAAAGTAATAGATGCCAGAGTAAGGTTAATAATGCTGTCAAGGTGTGTGTGTGTGCACGTGTGTGTGTGTGTGTGTGTGTGTGTGTATGTATATATTTTTCAATTGCCATTAATATTTTCGAAACCAAAATGGGCATAATTTCTTGTCATCAGTGTAACCTTTCAATGTGAGTGCTTCATCTAACTTAATAGAAAGTCATTAGTTAAAATGTACAGAAAGTAATTTAACCTGGAGAATGTATTAATATCATTACTGCACATAACTGCACTGTTGGCATGATGTATGAGTCTAATGGCCGGGACTGGTTTGACAGCTTTTGAGTGTTCCGACTGCTACAGCGCGGTTATAGATGAAAACCTGTTTTATATTAAAGAGAGAGACAGAGGGGGAGAGAGAGGGAGGGAAAAGTTCCTAGTGCCAATCGATGACAAAACTCCTGGGAGAGCACACTGCGGAACAAAGTGGCAATAAAAATCTGCCTCTCGCTCAACACCCGTCAAAGCTATTTGCAATGAAATTTTATACTTGATTCCGAAGAAAATAGTGTTTTCGTTTTTGCTGTGTTTAATTGTTATGTTCCACTTATTGAACCTTTATGAACAACAGATGCAGCGAGACTGTAAATTAAATATTGACCGGTTCCATTTTTTTTTTTTTAGCACTGTTATTTCATTTTGACTCTGTGGCGTTACAGAATGCAATGGCAGGTGTTACCATTGCTGTGAAACGTAACCCAGAGCAGAGAAAAATCAATACACTTAACCTGATACTGAGTTGGAGGAATAATATTAATGGGACTTTAAATCATAAGGCAGGTTTTATTGAGGGCTGAAAGGGTTCACTGCTATCTGTATAGGGTTGTGTGTCTGTGTCTCCATTTGATGGAGTCTGCCAAATGGAATATCATTCTGCAGGACTCAAACACGAAAAGATGGACAATGTTATCTCTGACTACCTTTGAAGGGCTGTTTTGTCAAGCTCGACATTCAAAGAACCTTGCGACCACAGGATGAGGCCATTCGGCCCATCACGCCTGTGACCGATCTTTGAGTTATTCCTGCTCTTCCCTGTGTTTATTCCGTAGCTCTGTGAATGTTTTCCTTTTCAGGTATACATCCAATTTCCTTTTGAAAGTTCCTATTAAATCTGCTTCCACGCCCTTTCAGGCAGTGCATTCCAGATCTTAGCAACTGGCTGGGTTAAGTAAAGGCCTCATTTCCCCTCTGGTTATATTGCCAATTATCTTAATCTGTATTCTCTGTGTCCTCTCCCTGTCTACTCAATCAAAACCTGTCATAATTTTAATACCTCAATGGAATCTCCCGCTCTTAACTTTCTCTTATCTATGGAGAAGAACCCCAGTTTCTCCATTCTCTCCATGTAACTGATGTTCATCATCCTGGGTGCCATTCAAAGTAAGTTTCTGCACCCTCCCCAAGGAAGGTAAGGAGAACTTTAATGGAGGAAAGCAGGGTGGAGAGGCAGAGAGGTTTAGGGAGGGAATTCCAGAGTTTCGGGGGCCCAGGCAGCTCAAGGCATGGGCACCAGTGGTGAAGGGATTAAAATCAGAGCCGTGCGAGAGGTCAGAATTGGAGGAGTGCAGACTTATCGGAGGACTGTAGGACTAAAGAAGGTTGGGAGGTTGTGGGTCCAGGTTCCTCCCCAGAGCTGTGAGCACACAAACCAAGGCTGACACACCAGTGCACTACTGAGGGAGTAGCGTACTGGTGGAGGTGAGCCATTAAATCTTCTCTCTCAGGCAGTTGCAAAAGATCCCATGGCGCCCTTTCAAAGAAGAACAGTAGAGCTCTCCCTGTTGCCCTGGGCCAATTTTTATCAACATCACTAAAGCACATTCCTGTTTATGGGAGCTTGCTGTGCGCAAATTGGCTGCCACGTTTCCTATATTACAACAGTAACTACACTTCAAAAAATACTTCATTGGAGGTAAAGTGTTTTGGGGCATCCTGATGTCATGCAAGGTGCTATATAAATGCAAACACTTTATTTTTTTTCCACGACGACTGGAATATCAGTAACTAAACCCTCCCTAATACTCCCCACCCCACCTTCAATGACCACTCCATACCCCAGCAGCCATGCACTCTCCGGGCTGAGACAAAGAAAAGGAAAGCCCAGGGCTAATAAGGAGTAAAAAAAAAACCTTCTGGAAAATTCCTCTCTTTGACTTCCTGAGGCGATCGGAAGAAGCCCAAGAGATCGAATGGCCATGCATTTATTACATGATTATATCCTCTTACCTTCCATATGGTTAACGTTCTCCTGACTTAAGGCAGAATTGTGAAGGAGTCACTTGTGTTTCTTGGAGATGCAGGACTGCAACATTTCAAAATGCTGAGCCGAACGTTTTAACAGCAAATTTGTCACGGATAATCAGACCATCTTTTGCTGAAAACTCCAATCCATCCTGCTTTTTGCAGGTAACAGTTGCTGCACAGTATGTCTCAAAAAAAAAATATTAAATTGGCAAGTTACAATGTAAATTATACTTAATCTTGTTACCAGTTACAAATTGTAAACACGCTGATGCTTCCCTATGCTGTAAGCAACTGCACTGTATACTGCCAGGATTATCTATTAGACAGTAGCTGAGTTACTCACTCACCCATGCATCAGCCACCCAGTTAGTGAGTTAAAGAGAAGCTAAATGGCCCTGAACCTGAAATAAAATCATTAAAATGCTACACATAAACAGGGAAGAGACAGGCTAACATTTCAGACGGCTATAAACCTTTCAGCCGAATGCAAGCCAGAAGATGCAACCTGCAGCAGCGCTCACGCCTCATGGGTCAGGAGGTTTCGGGGTCAAGACCCACCCCAACAACTTGAGCCCATAATCTAGGCTGAAACTGCTGGTGTCAGTACTGAGGGGGTGCTGCATTTTCGGAGGTGCTGCCTTGAGGGTGTGACATTAAACCGAGGTTCCTTCTGCCCTCTCAGGTAAGAGTCCCACTGTGCTTTTCCGAAGAAGAGCAGGGGAGATCTGCCTGGCGACCAAGCCAATACTTCATGCCTCAGCCAACAGCGAGTACAGATTAATTGGTCATTAGGTCAGCGCAATTGGCTGTGCACAAATCGACTGCCGCATCCTATTTTACTACACTTTGAAAGTACTTCATGAGCTGTGAAATACTTTGGGACATTGTTATCATCCCCATGGAGACCAGCAAACCAAAAAGAGCTGAATTTACTGAACGACCCCAAGGAGAAACCGATGGACAAGATTTCATTTTTTACAGCTTTTACTTTAACAAGCAAACCAAAATCAACATAACTTAAACATGAGTTAACTGGCAAATTATGGTCAAAATAAACTATAAATTTCACTTTAAAGAGCAGATACAACAAGGTTGGATTTGAATGATTTACCAGGCAGCCTACATCGTATATGGCACCATTCCCAGCCACTAAGTCCATCTAAGCTCTGAAATTCTTTGGGCCGAATTCCAGTTCCTTTTCTTTGAGGCTTTAGCGACCAAATCCCATCCAACAACTTTACTCCGCCCGAGCTCCACAAGTACAGTTTTCACTAAAAAAACACACTTCTTCAGATCCTTCTCAGCTCCGCTCCCGGATTCAGCTTTCTCGGTCTTCATTTCTGCAGCTGGCAGCACACTCATCCTCTTTCTTCCTCTCACTAACCTGCTCGGGTGGGCCCTGTTTTCGCACTGGCCCCAGGTCACGTTATGTGCTTCCAATGAACCTCAAGGGCCCTCCAAGGCCCCTGGATGTGAAAGCTCTGCACCCGATCCAAACACCAGCAGCCTTCAGTCAAATCTCTGTGAGAACCTCCCATTGTGAATCTCTGCTCTCTAGAGTCGATCGCTTCAAACATCATGGGCCCCTTCCGCTTTGTTGCTCGCCGCCCCATGTGCTTGTGCCAAAATGGCGCCAGCTCCAGGTCACATGGGCCTGTTTCACCACTTCGGAGGCTGGGCCAACGTCCTGGCAATGTTGAAACTCGACCCCCCTCCCACCCTTGCACATGCATACCCCACTGGCCTCAGGCCCGCTCCCCAGCCGTTCTGAGCCATCCACCACCCTGCAAGCTGTGCAAACCACTGAATCCTGAATGCTGCTATGGAAATGCAAGACTTCCTTTATAAAACGCTCTCTCTGTAAAACTAAATGGGCAGCATGTAAACATCAGGAATAAAAACAGTAAATACAGGAAGCTCTCTACAGGTCATGTAGCACCTGTGGAGGGAGTAAAACATCCAGCCACCACCTTGCTATGTCTCTCAGCCCTGTCTACCTATCGTGTCACCCAGCCTCAATCCCTATTCCTGTCCAAGAATCCATCTAATTTTCCTGCGACCCTGTTTACATTACCTGCTTCAATATTCTTCCCTGGTTACTGACTTCACCAGCTGGATTCGCTCATCCCTTATTTCCTAACTTCCTCATTTTTAAATTGCCCACTCTAAGTGGACTGTTCCCTTTAACCAATACGTTCTCCAATTTATTCCTTTCAGGCTCAGTCCATGGGACTCTTCAGCTTGGGCTGCAAGGCCAGTCTCCTGTGAGAACAGGCATCTGAGAGTGGAGATCTATCAATGTCTGTTTCATCTTCCAATACTCTTATATTCATAGCGAATTCCAATGAAATCACCTTTCCTCTTATGAAATGCTCTTCAGTTTCTCACTTTGTAACGGGCTCCAATGTTTGTCCTCCTACATATGTTGAACTAACAGGCCTAGAATTCTCCAGGTTACAATTCTGGTGCACAAAGGCCTTTAGAAATTGGAAGTGCATTAGTTATATTCCGATTATTCACCTGCTTTTCCTATTTCCCTCCTCCTTTTCTGACTCCTTTAATTCCCAAAGATGCTAACTCTTATGGGATTTATAGGTCCACAGTCTATCCTGTGAACATAGCATCCAAATGGTCCTTGTTGATGTGCCAAGCCAAGGAAGTGAGTATTGGAGCCTGGTCAGCCTTGGAGGGAATCACAGTGAAGCTGGATATCGTTCTCCTCTAATGTCCGAAAATGCTCAGAGCAGTTTTGTGTAAAAGACAAGAGGAGCTGGGACTGTTCTCCTCACAGCTGAGAAGGTTAAGGGGAGGTGATATAATACTAGAGGTGTTCAAAACTGTGAAGGAAATATGGAGAAAGTGTTTCCAGCGGCAGGAGGTAATCAGAGAAAACAGATTTAAGGCAATTAGCGAAAGAACTGGAGAGGAGGCAAAGGACAAATTGTTGTGATCTGGAACATGCTGCCTGAAAGAACGGCGGAATTAAGCAGGTTCAATAGGAACTTTCAAAAGGAGATTAGATAAATGCTTATAAAGGAGGAATTTGCAGGGTTTTTGAGAAAGAGGAGGGGAAGGGAACCAATTGATCAGCACCTTCAAAAGCCGACACAGGCTCATGGCCTCTGGGTTCCATGAAGGTGCACCTACTGGAGGGAGTGAGTGGAAGGTGAGCACAAGCAACGAATCTGGCCAGTTTCCCCCTTTTCCCAGCACGAGGACGCTGGGGCCAATGGAAATACTTCTACTGTTGCTTCCATCACCCCCTGCCCCACACACCCACTCCCCCCGCAGAAGCAGTTTAAGGACACAAGTCAGGGATTTGTGGTCTGTATCCCTCAGTGGTACGCCAGGCAATTCTCCAATATTTCTAATCTTCCAATCCTCCTAGTGAACTCTCGGTAGCATGTGTGTCACCTGAAGACCTTCCTGTTTGGGCTTCCGCTAACCTGGCATCTGCTCATCTAGATTCCAGTTGGTGCAAGCACTGGTGCAAAACTGGAGTAAGCAGCTGATCTACGTGGAAACCTCAGACTAGTGGAGGGACAAACGGGCCAGAGGGCAACAGACCTTTCATTTCATTCTCTAATAACCTCACTGCAACATTTTTGTTACACTCGTGAAAAATGAAGGCCACTAGGGCAAGTCAGAGATGGGGAGTGCACCAATTCACTCATTTGGACCTTTTTACATCAGGGGATATGAAGGTCAAGATGAACAGACGGCTAGCTTGTAGATGCCTTCAAGGCAACCTCAAAGGCCACAATCGCCACCCGACCCCTGTTGCTTGCCTACCAATCTCAAAATCGTGGGGCGGGGCTGGGTGGCGGGGGTAGGTGGTAGGGGCTGGGAGGATCTGTTATAATTCGTTGCTCATTCAGTGAGTAAAGGAGGAATCTGGATCCTTAAAATAGGGTTTATTTACAAAGCCCGGAGAGCAAGGTACAGACTCCCTTTTCCTTCGCCCACACAGGTGGAAACCAGTTCTTATATATACTTAAGAATGATGCCCTAATGTTTCCACAATTAGTAACAGCTACTCTCACTTCGAACTGGAGCAGGCACTTAATTGTGACAGGATTGGAACAGTCACACCTTTCCCTGTCAGAATGGGCTGTCAGCCACTATGCGCCTGAATTAAAAATCCACCCCATTTTGTGAAATTTGTAATTCATTGCAATAAAATAAAACATACTGTTCTGTTACTGATGAAGGTGAGAGTCATACAGGAAAAGAGGGTGTTTATGTGGCACTCAAATGATGATGACCAGCTCCGTCATATAAGGCCACAGGACCGACGTGTTGTCAGGTGTCAGCCATGGCTCAGTGGATAGCGATCCCGCCACGAAGTCAGAAAGTTGCTTGAGTGGGTTGGAGGTGGGAGGCGGAGGTCTTCAAGTCCTACCCTAGAAACATTGAGCACAAGAAAACTGGTTTGACGCTCCAAAGCAGTATTGAGAGAGCGCTGCAGTGCCAGAGTTCCCATTAATTGGATGTGACATTAAAAAGACGCTCTGTCAACTGGATGTACAAGATTGAATGGCACAGTTCCAAAGAAGGGTGGGGCAGGTGTTCATCTCTCAATCAGCATTACTCAAAACTCATTATTATCTTGTGTGCGATCTTGCTGTCTGTAAGCCAACAGCTGTGTTTACTATATTATGGTAGTGCCTACACCTTACAAGTACTTTATCGACTGTAAAGTGAATTGGACTGTCCTGAAGTGGTCAAAGGTGCCACACAAATGTTTGTCTTTCATCATGTGGTAGGATGGGGGTAGAGCTTTGCGAGAATGCTCCTTTATTTGAAACAGGTAGTGTCAATGCAGACTGTGATCTACAGGAAAGAGGGTGTCAGTGATGGTGTCACATATTGCAATGTCTCTTACACTAAATGGAGACCAATTCTGCTTTGTTCTATCCTGTGGTGCTGCACACCATCCGTAAAAGAAAGGCTTGCATTTATACAGTGCCTTTAATTACCTCAAGACATCCCTGCGCTTTACAGCCAATTAAGTACTTTTTTGAATTATAGTCACTGTTGTAATGTGGGAAATGAGCGGCCAATTTTCACTTAGCAAAGTCCCACAATCAACAGAGTGGATAATGACAATATGTTCTTTGATGGTGTTGTTTGAGGGATAAATGTTGACCCAAGATACCAGGGATAAAACCCCGCTCTTCTTAGTGCTGTGGGATCTTTTACACTCATCCGAGAGGCCACGTAGAGCCTCAATTTAATGTCTCTTCCAAATAAAAATGCACTTCTGACACTGCAGCACACCCTCAGTACCACACTGACGTGTATTTTTGTGCATACGTTTTTGGAGTGGGACCTAAATCCACAACCTTTTAGCACAGGAGCAACAGCTGATGCTAGGAATGCCCCACAAGGGTAAATCCATGAGGAATGCCATACATACTTCTCAGAACTCCTGATGGTGGAGAAGCAGTTGCGTCTTCTGAAAATCAGCTGTTGGTCTTACCTAACTCAGCAGTGATTACAGTAGGAAGAATAACAGCAACAAAAAAATGCTTCACGAATAGTTTCCTGCAGAAATTTGTATTCAAAAGCCTCCAGTCTCTTCAGGGTCAGAACCTCCTCACTTTCACCTGTTTCAACTGCTACACTTCATGTAGCTCACCATCAGGGATCCCTTTTATAGAGACAGTCCCCCCATCAGAGACCTCCTTTATAGAGAGAGTCTCCCCATCAGAGACCTCCTTTATAGAGAGAGTCTCCTCATCAGAGACCCCTTTTATAGAGAAAGTCTCCCCATCAGGGACCCCTTTTATAGAGAGTCTCCCCATCAGGGACCCCTTTTATAGAGAGAGTCTCACCATCAGAGACCCTTTTTATAGAGAGAGTCTCCCGATCAGAGACCTCTTTTATAGAGAGAGTTTCACCATCAGGGATGCCTTTTTATACAGAGTGTCTCACCATCAGAGACCTCTTTTATAGAGAGAGTCTCCCCATCAGGAACCCTTTTTATAGAGAGTGTCTCACCATCAGAGACTTCTTTTATAGAGAGAGTCTCCCCATCAGGAACCCCTTTTATAGAGAGAGTCTCACTATCAGAGACCCCTTTTATAGAGAGAGTCTCCCTATCAGAGCGCTCTTTTATAGAGAGTCTCCCCATCAGGAACCCTTTTTATAGAGACTGTCTCACCATCAGAGACCTCTTTTATAGAGAGAGTCTCCCCATCAGGAACCCCTTTTATAGAGAGAGTCTCACTATCAGAGACCCCTTTTATAGAGAGAGTCTCCCTATCAGAGCCCTCTTTTATAGAGAGTCTCCCCATCAGGGACCCCTTTTATAGAGAGAGTCTCCCCATCAGGAACCCCTTTTACAGAGAGAGTCTCACTATCAGAGACCTCCTTTATAGAGAGAGTCTCCCCATCAGGAACCTTTTTTACAGAGAGAGTCTCACCATAGTGCCTCTGTGTTGATTGTACCTCTTGCCTCTGTTGGGCAGGGCCTTGTATTCTATCTTAGTAATTAAAATTTACTGGTGATATGTGCATGCTCATTAAAAAAGGATTTGTCTGAACGATGACATGAAGTAACAATAAACACACATTTAACTTTTTGGTGACTGGCAGGGTAAAGAGACAATTAGTCAAGGATAACATCCTCCAAATGACTTTTCGTTGTAACTTTCTTTGCCTGCTTCTTCACCATTTTGGACCTGATTCCATGGCATCTGTGTTATAAACATACACTTTAATTACACAGCAAATTCCTATTTTTCAGATCTCCTCTCAGTAACTGAGTTCTCACCTTGAGATGCTCCACTTGTCAAAAAAATCTATCAGCCTGTATATTCAAATGAACTGTATAGGTTATTAGCTTGCCCTTGGTAAAAGATTTAGTTTCCCAGGGCAAATACCTCAATAAATTGTTGTTCTGACAGCTTTATTACATATTGTAAATAGAATCCCCTGCCAGATCTTTATGACAGACATGAGTAGCTCATTCCATTATGAACCAAGCAAGCAGCCATTATTTTTCTTCATTTCTTTTATAACCCCTTGTCACCGGTCAGTTCTCACAATGCTGTTGCCCTCGTCTCTCTTTCTCTCTCTCTCTCTCTCTCTCTCTCCTTCTGCCTCTGCCTCTGTCCTAACCTCTCTACTCATATCTCTTATTCTGCCTCTGTCTCTGCCCACATCTCTCTCTCTCCCTGTCCCTCACATTCCGTCTATGTTACTGTGCTTCTATATCACTTTCTGCTGGCCTCTCTCTATCTCACTTTACCCCTCTCTTGCTATCGCTCTTACCACCTCTCATTATTGCGCTCCATCCCTTTCTCTCTGCACCTTTCTTTTTCTCTATTCTAATGCCAGTTTTCTGTCTCACTGAGATTCTCCTTTTCTCTCTCACTATCCTTCACTCTGTTTCTCTACCTGTCCCCAACTTGCCAAAGGCCTTTCTTCCAGTCTCACTATTTAACTGTACCTGTCAATCTCTCGCTCTATTTCTTGTCTTTCTGTCATCAGGGACCCCTTTTATAGAGAGTCTCACCATCCGGGACCCCTTTTATAGCGAGAGTCTCCCTATCAGGGACCCCTTTTATAGAGAGAGTCTCTCCAACAGGGTTCCCTTTTATAGAGAGAGTCTAACCATCAGGAACCCTTTTGTAGAGTCTCCCCATCAGGGACCCCTTTTATAGAGGGATGTTTTTTCACATAGCACAGTGTCTGTGTGTGTGTGTGTGTGTGTGTGTGATTGTACTTCTCGCTTCTGTTGGGCAGGGCCTTGCATTCTACCTTAGTAATTAAAATTTACTGGCGATATGTGCATGCTCATTAAAAAAGGATTTGTCTGAACGATTGCATGGAGTAACAATAATCAACACACATTTAACTTTTTGGTGACTGGTAGGGTATAGAGACAATTAGTCAAGGATAACATCCTCTGAATGATAGAAAAGAATGTTTGTGCGACTTACATTCATTTCCAATGTATAAATGAATCATTTTACTGTTGAGAAACCCAGATCAAGAGTTGACACCCACAGTATAGGGCACTGATAACGCTGCAAGGCAAGTCTAGTGGTGAAGAACATCACCATAGGAACATAGGGACACAAGGAGGCCATTTAGGCCCTCGAGCCTGTTCCACCATTCAATGAGATCATGGCTGATCTACAACCTAACTTTATATCCCTTGTCCCTTAATACCTTTGGTTAACAAAATTCGATCAACTTCAGTTTTAAAGGATAAAAAACTGATCTAGCATCAATTGCCATCTGCGGAGGAGAGTTTCAAACTGCTAGTCCCTTTACATGAAGAAGTTTCGCCTAATTTCACTCCTGAAGGTTCTGCCTCTAATTTTTTGACTATGCCCCCTAGTCCTAGTCTCCCCAACTAGCAAAAACTGTTTCTCCCGACCTATCCTATCATTTCTCTTAATATCTTGAAAACTTCAATCAAATCACCCTTTAACCTTTTAAGCTGCAGTTTAACTGTCTTCATTAGCATAACCCTTGGAGTCCAGGTATCGTTCTAGTAAATCTACACTGCACTCCCGCCAAGGCCAATATTCCCTTCCTGAGGTACAGTGCCCATAATTGCTCTCAAGACTCCAGATGTGGTCTAACCAGGGCTTTGTATAGCAGAAGCATGACTTCTACTCCTTTGTATTCTAATCCTCTGGATATAATGACCAGTATTCCATCCAACTTTTTGATTATTTTCTGTGCCTGATCATGAGATTTCAATGACCTGTGTACCTAACCCCAAAGTTTTTCCATTGTTTCGTGTTTTTCACCATTTAGAAAGTACCCTATTCTATCTATTTTAGGTCCAAAGTTGATGATATCATATTTGCCTGTGTTGAAATCCATTTGCCCCAGTTTTACCTATTTGCTTAATCTACCAAAATCTTTTGTATTGCTATGCTTCCATTTACATTGCTTACAATGCCGCCTATCTTCCAGTCATCCAAAAATTTGGATAAGTGGCCTTGTATCTCATTATCTAAGGTATTAGTAAATACAGTGAATAATGAGATCCCAATACAGATCCTTGCTAGGCACCACCAGTCACATTCTGCCGACTAGAGTTTCTGTCTCTTATCCCAACACTCTGTCTCCTTCCACTCAGCAAATTTATAATCAGGTCAATAATTTGCCTTCGATTTCAAGAGCTTCAACTTTAGTTAACAATCTCTTGTGAGGGACTTGCTCGAATGCCTTCCAGAAACCCACATGATTAACTTCCACAGACATTCACCTGTCTGCTATTTTAGTTAGTTCTTCAAAAAATTCAATCAGATTCATTAAACCCCCACCCTGTACAAACCCAGGCTTAAGGGGACCACCAATGGTAAGGACACCATCAAGACTGAAAAGCATGGGAGAGAGGACAAGCTAATTCAAGCTGTTACACTTAGGTATCATCAAGCTTGGGTTTAAACCTGTAGACTATAAGAAGACGTGAGTGAAGAATGATATTCCTTAATACTGTGGTGCAGGGAAGGAATGAGTTGGAGACAAGTTGGCGAGTCTTGATCTCAACACAGGATTTAGGGAGGAGGAGGAGCATCTAGGGTGGGAGATTTGAAGCTGAGAAGGAACAAGACAGGGCGTTAGCCTTTCACCTCTGTGACTTGACTTTGAAGTGAGCCAAGAGCAGAATGGAATGGAAGATGACTCTTTGGGGATTACAGTGCTGCTAAATGTGTTTTCCCCCCCTCCTTAGGTGTCAGCCACAGCTCAGTGCAGAATGCTCTGCCTGAGTCAACAGATTCTCTGTTCAAGTCCCACTCTAGGGAAATGAGCACACAATCCATGCTGAAACTTCCAGTGCCAATATGTTGGAGATTCTGTCTTTTAGATGTGATGTTAAACTAAGACCCCGCCTGCCTTCTCAGGTGGATGGGCACTTTATCGAATTGTGTAGCAGCAACTCTCCATGCCTCCTTGGGCCGCAGCTTTCAAACCTACGACCTTTACCACCTAGAAGGACAAGGGCAGTGGATGCATGGGGACATCACCTACTGCAAGTTCCTCTTCAAGTCACTCACCATCCTGACTTGGAAATGTATCGCCGTTCCTTCACTGTCGCTGGGTCAAAATCCTGGAACTTCCTCCCTAACAGCACTGTGGGCGCTCCTACACCAGATGGACAGCAGCGGTTCAAGAAGGCAACTCACCATCACCTTCTCAAGGGCAACTCGGGATAAGCAACAAATGCTGGCCATGAGAGAACAAAAAAAGTGAGCAGGGGAATTGTCCTCGGTGTCCTGGGCTAAACTTAATCCCCCAGCAAACTTTAGTGAAAACAGATGACCTGGTTACTTAAACCAATGCTGATACTGGGACCTTGCTGTGGACTATTCGACTGTTGTGTTTCCTACATTGCAACAGTCACTGCACTTCCAGAAATATTTCATTGGCTATGAAATGCTTTGGGACATCAATGCAAGCTTCTGCTTTCTTTCTGTAGCCCTGGATTACTGAGGAAAGTTGTCACAACTCAACTTGGATTCAACCAACACAGTTCATGCTGAGCATAGAACTTGGAATCTCCTGGGTCTGGAATGGTTCAATACCACATTCAACAGTTCAGTTTCCATCTGAGCAATGAGAGAAAGTTTTTCAGACAAGTTTCTACTGGACTTGATCACCTCAACAACAACTTGTATTTATATAGCGCCTTTAACATAATAAAACATCCCAAGGCTCTACAGGAAGGCATTATAAACCATGACACGGAGCCACCTAAAGAGACATTAGAACAGTTTGGTCAAAGAGATAAGAGAGTGTCTTAAAAAGGAAAGAGAGGTAGAGAAACAGAGAGGTTGAGGAAGGAAATTCCATAGCTTAGAACCTAGGCAGCTCTAGGCACAGTCACCAATGGTGGAATGATTAAAATTGGATTGGGCAAGATGCCAGATATCTCGGAGATTTGTAAGGCTGGAGGAGATGACAGAGAGAGGGAGGGGGCAAGGCCAAGGAGGGATTTGAAAACCAGGATGGCAATTTTAAAATTGAGACATTGCTTAACTAAGAGCCAGTGCAGGTCAGCGAGCACAGTGGGTAATGGGTGAGCAGGATTTGGTGCGGGGTAGGTCACAGGCAGCAGAGTTTAGGGTGTTCTCAAGCTTACTGAAGGTGGAAATTTGGAGGTCAGGCAGGGAGCATGAGAATAGGCAAGTCAAGAGGTAATGAAGACATGAATGAGGGTTTCAGCAACAGATGAGCTGAAAGGTGAAGGTGGACGATGTTACAGAAGTGGAAATAGGTGCTCTTGGTGACATGTGTGGTTGAAAGCATATCTCAGGTCAAATATGTCACCAAGGTTTCAAACAGACTG
Source organism: Cetorhinus maximus (assembly GCF_964194155.1). Lineage (NCBI taxonomy): Eukaryota > Metazoa > Chordata > Chondrichthyes > Lamniformes > Cetorhinidae > Cetorhinus > Cetorhinus maximus. The sequence continues at coordinate 99,064,764 of NC_135894.1, forward strand.
GGACAGCCTCAGACAATTGTCAGCGAGAGGAATGGAGCCAGTTGCGAGGGACTGGGGACAACATTTAATTGGAGGAATTTTCTACTCATCCAGTACTGGTGTTGGATAAGCATTGTGACAACTCAGAGACATGGGAGGGGTTGAGAGAGGCAGTGCTGAGGTAGAGCTGGGTGTTGCCAGCGTACATGTGGAAACTGGTGTGTTTTCCGATGATCTCACCAAGAGGCAGCGTATAGATCAGAAATAGGAGGGGGCCAAGGATGGATCCTTCGTGCACCAGAGGTAACTGCGCAAGAACCGGAAGTGAAGTCCTTGACAGTGATTGAATGTATAAGAAGGGAACCAGGCAAGTGTGACCCACCCAACTGGATTTAAAAAAAATTATTTATCCATGGGATGTGGGCATCGCCGACTAGGCCAGCATTTATTGCCCATCCATAACTGCCCTTGAGAAGGTGGTTTCACAGAACAGTTAAGAGTCAACCATATTTCTGTGGGTCTGGAGTCACATATAGGCCAGATCAACTAAGGACGACAGATTTCCTTCCCTAAAGGACATTAGTGAGCCAGATGGGTTTTTACAACAATCGGCAATAGTTTCATGGTCATCATCAGACTTTTAATTCCAGATCTTCATTGAATTCAAAATTCCACTATCTGCCATGGCAGGATTCAAACCCAAGACCCCAGAGCATCATCCAGGGTCTCTGGATTACTAATCTAGAGACAATACCACAATGCCACCACCTCACCGAATGAGAGTGGAGAGGTGTTGGAGGAGGATGGTGGGATCAACTATGTAAATTAAAGCTGAAGATAAGTTGAAGATGAGAAGGGATAGTTTGTCTATGTCACAGATGCATAAGATGTTATTTGGGTATTTGAAAAGACATTTTGATGATGTGATAGGGCAAAGACTTGGGGCGGTATTTAATGGAGACAACGAGGGGCATCTTGCCCATCAGCTGGAGAGCAAGCTAGAACCCTGTGTCATCTCTTTTAGGGAAGGCCTGCTGTATTAAGTGCCACTCAGGATCAAGGACCTCAGGGGTGGAAGTCCTGCCCTCCTAGTGTTGCTGGCCAAGCAGAGGAATAGCTCTATTGAATATCAGCACCAGCGGGGAAGCGGGGACTGCTGCCGGTAGAACGCCTACCCAAGGCCTTGGATCGTCGCTGTATCCGAGGCCACAGGTGAGAGATGGCAGGAGGAGGTTTTAGGGTGGGGTTCACAGGGGAGAGGGTGCGGCAGCAAGGGCCGAGGGTTGGCTCTTAGCAGGACTCCCCCCTTCTTGAAACTGGATCCCTCAATCAATGAGGAATTGTTAACAATATCGGCTAACATGGGGGCCAGGAAGGGAAGTCAGGTGGTCAGCGGTTTAGTGGGAATAAGGCCGAGGGAGCAGGAGGTGGATCTCATGGAGAAGGTGAGCTCAGAGAGGGTCTGAAGGGAGATTGGAGAGAAACTACAGAGAGATGTGAGTCGAGGGATAGGGCAGGAGGGTTCCTTAGAGGAAGTTTGACCTAATTGACTATGGGAAGGGAGGGACATGGCAGAGGCAGCTGATTGGATGGCCTAAGCCTCAGTGACAAAGAAGTCCATGAACTCCTTGCCCTTATTGTTAGAGGTGAGGTTGGAGGAGACGTGGGGTGGAGGTTTCAGGAGACAGCTTGTTGATGTAATAATCAGCAATTCTTGCAGATGAGAGCAAGACCCAATTTTGCTTTACATGGTCCAGCCAGATCCAACAGTGAACGGCTAAACAATTTGTTTGCCATATCCTTTCAAGTCTGCATCCCTTGGGCTTAAGGAAAGCCCTAATAGGATGAATGGCCAATGTGAGAGAGAATAAAGGTTTTATTGGGCATTAGAAAAAATTAGATGGAGGAAAGGGCATGGATAAGCAAATCAGTAACTGCAGAAATGTTGTAGCGAATGGAGGGCCGAAGTTGGGATTTTGAAAGAGCAGTTGTAACCGAATTGGGGGATATACTTTTTCTGGGGCAGATACATGGAGCATGGAAGACAGATTTTTGTAGAGCGTGAGACAAGAAAGTGATCAGGGATGACCTTACCTGTGATTGAAATGATGGGAGTAGTGAGGCAACATCAGGTGGCAAGGTCAAATGGGTGCCTGTGAGTATGAGTTATATGGAGGGAGAGATTTAGGGGGGATAAGATGGCAGTGAACTCAGAGAAGGGAAAACACAATGAGTTGAGATGAAGCTTGAAATCACAGAGCATGAGAAGTTGTCCTTGCAGAGACTGAGGGAGGAAAGCAGGAAATGTGGAGGAACAGGAAGGCTTGGAGGCCCATGTAGTGAATTTACAAAATCTGATTGATGCGTTTATCAAGTTAATCAAAAAGGCTAATGGAATATTGGCCTTTACCACAAGGGGGCTGGGATACAAAGGGGAGGAAGTTATGTGACAGCTACATAAAGCTCTTGTTAAACTTGTCTGGAGTACTGTTTTCAGCTCTGTGCACACCATACCACATATGAACATACAAATTAGGAGCAGAAGTAGGCCATTTAGCCACTTGAGCCAGCTCCGCCATTTGACAGGATCATGGTTGATTTGACTGTGGCCTCCACTTTCCTGTCTACCCCCTATACCCTTTGACCCCCTTGTCAACCAAGAATCTATCTAACTCAGCCTTAAAATATTCAATGATCCTGCCTGCACTGCTCTCTGGGGAAGAGAATTCCACAGACCAACAACCTTCCGATAGGAACAAATTCTTCTCATCAACTTAAATGGGAGACCCCTTATTTTTAAACTGTGTCCCCTCGTTCTAATTCTCTCAGCATCCACCCTGTCAATTCTCCTCAAGATCTTATAAGTTTCAATTAAACCTCCTCTCATTCTTCTGAATTCCAATAGATGCAAAGCCCAACCTGCCAACCTTCCCTCATAATGTGGTAACCTCATGTGATTCCTCATGTGATAACCCCCTCATCCCAGCAATCAGGTGAGTAAACCTTCTCTGAACTGCTTTTAACGCAATTATATCCTTTCTTCAATAAGGAGACCAAAACTGTGCACAGTACTCTAGATGTGGCCTCATCAATGCCCATTGCAATTGCAGGAAAACTTCCCTACTTTTATGTTCCATTCCCTTTGCAATAAACAACAACATTCCATTGACTAAGACAAGAGCAAAATACTGCGGAAGCTGGAAATCTGAAATAAGAACAGAAAATGCTGGAAAAACCCAGCAGGTCTGGCAGCATCTGTGGAGAGAGAAATAGAGTTAATGTTTCAAGTCTGTGTGACTTCTTCAGAGCCAAAGGGAGGTAGAAATGTGATGGATTTTATACTGTTTAAGAGGGGGTGGAGCAGGTGGAACAAAATAGAAGGTCAGGGATACGTGGGATCTGGACAAAGGGAGTGTTATTGTAGTGTTAAAGATGAAAGAAGGTGCAGATAGTGACATAAAGGTGAGATAACAGAATGTGTTAATAGCAGAACAAGGGTCGGCGCTCTGTGAAAGCAAGGCATAAGAATAAGAGACAGATGGCCCTGTGGGGGTAGGGGAAAATATTTTTTTAATTGGATTAAAAAAAGGGGTAAATATGGAGGAGGGAGTTCATGGTCTGAGGTTGTTGAACTCAGTGTTAAGTCTGGAAGGCTGTAAAGTGGCCAATCGGAAGGTGAGGTGTTGTTGCTCCAGTTTGCGTTAGGCTTCAGCGCCAACTCTTAGATATTTCTTCCTACCACCCCCTGGACCATGACCCCACCACTTATCATCAAGCCATTGTTTCCAGGACCGTCACTGACCTCATCTCCTGTGGAGGTCTTCCATCAACAGCTTCCAACCTCATAGTCTCCCAACAGCCCGCTTCTACCTCCTTCCCAAAATCCACAAACAGGACTGTCCTGGTAGATCCATTGTGTCAGCCTGTTCTTGCCCCACAGAATTAATCTATTCCTATCTTGACTCCATTGTCCCTCCCCTTGTCTAATCTCTTCCCACCACATTCGCGATTCCTCTGACACCCTGCATCATATCAACAATTTCCAGTTTCCTGGCCCTAACCATCTCCTCTTCAATGCCCAATCCCTCTACACCTCCATCCCCCACCAGGATGGTCTCGCTTCTTCCTTGAACAGAGGCCCGAACAATCCCCATCCACCACCACTCTCCTCTGCCTGGCTGAACTTGTTCTCTCTCTGAACAATTTCTCCTTTAACTTGTTTCACTTTGTCCAAATAAAAGGTGTGGCTATGGGTACCCGCATGAGTTCCAGTTATGTCTGTCTTTTTGTGGGTATATGGAACATTCCATGTTCCCTATCCTACCCTGGCTCACTCCCACAACTCTTTTTTCAGTACATTGATGGTACTGTATTGGTGCCACTTCATACTCTTGTCTGGACCTGGAAAAGTTTATCAATTTTGCTTCCAACTTCCACCCCTCTCTCACCTTCACATGGTCCATTCCCGACACTTCCTTTCCCTTCCTTGGCCTCTTTGTCTCCATTTCTGGTGTTAGACTGTCTACTAATATTCATTAGAAAGCCACTAACTTCCACAGATATCTTGACTACACCCCTCACACTTTGCTTCCTCTAAGGACTCCATCCCGTTCTCTCAGTTCCTCCGATTCCATCGCATCTGTTCCGATGAGGAAATCTTCCGAAACAGCGCTTCTGACACGTCTTCCTTTTTCCTTAACTGATGGCTCCCCTCACTGTGGTTGACAGGGCCCTCAACCGTGTCCGACCCATCTCCCTTACCTCTGCCCTCACCCCTTCCCCTCCCTCCCAGAACCACGATAGGGTCCCCCTTGTCACCACTTTTCACCCCACCAGCCTCCGCATGCAAAGGATGATCCTCCACCATTTCTGCCAACTCCAGCATGGTGCCAGCACCAAACACATCTTCCCCTCATCCACCCTGTCAGCATTCTGTAGGGACCATTCCCTCCGTGACATCCTGGTCCACTCCTCCATCACCCCCAACACCTCATCTCCTTCACACGGCACCCTCCCATCCAATCGCAGAAGGTGCAAAACCTGACCCTTTAGGTCCTCCCTCCTCAGCGTCCAAGGCCCATGCACTCTTTTCAGGTGAAGCAGTGTTTCACTTGCACCTCCTTCAAGTTGGTCTACTATATTTGCTGCTCCCAATGCGGCCTCCTCTACACTGCAGGGATTAAACGCAGCCTGGATGACCGCTTTGTGGAATACCTTCTCTCTGCCCACAAGCATGACCTAGACCTTCCTGTCGCTTGCCATTTCAACACACCATCTTGCTGTCATGCCCGCATGTCCATTCTTGGCCTGCAGTAATGTTCCAGTGAAGCACAACGCAAACTGGAGGAACAGCACCTCATCTTCCAATTAGGCACTTTACAGCCTTCCGGACTTAACGTTAAGTTCAACAACTTCAGACCATGAACTCTCTCCTCCATCTTTAACCCTTTTTTAATCCTTTTTAAAAAATTTTATGATTTTTTTTCCCTCAACCCCCAACCCCCTACCCCCTCATTCCCCCTCCATTCTCCCCCACCCCCACAGGGCCATCTGTCTCTTGTTCTTATGTTTTGTTTTCACAGAGCGCTGACCCTTGTTCTGCTATTGATACATTCTGTTATCTCACCTTTATGCCACTATCAGCACCATCTTTAGTCTTTAATACTATCATTAACGCTCCCTTTGTCCAGCTCCCACCCATCCCTGACCTTCTATTTTGCTCCACTTGCTCCATCCCCTCTTAAACAGTATAAAATCCATAACATTTCTACTTCTCTTTAGCTCTGAAGAAGAGTCATACAGACTCGAAACGTTAACTCTGTTTCTCTTTCCATAGATGCCGACAGACCTGCTGAGGTTTTCCAGCATTTTTTGTTTTTATTTTATATCACATTCCATTTACTTTCCTGATCACTTGCCATACCTGCATATTAACCTATTGAGATGCATGTACCAGAGTACCCAGGTCCCTCTGTACCACTGAGTTTTGCAATCTTTCTCCATTTAAATAATATGCTGTTTTTTTGTTCTTCCCGCCAAAGTGAACAAGTTCACATTTTCTCACATTATACTCCACCTGCCAATTTTTTGCCTACTCACTTAACCTATCTATATCCCCTTGTAAACTCTTTATGCCCTCCTTGCAATTTACTTTCCCACCTATCTTTGTGTCATCCACAAATTTAGCAACCATACATTCGGTCCCTTCATCCAAATCATTGATATAGATTGCAAATAGCTGAGGCCCCAGCACTGATCCTTGTGGTACTCTACTGGTTCACCTTGCCAACCTGAAAATGACCCATTTATCCATGCTCTCTGCTTCCTATTAGTTAACCAATCCTCTACCTATGATAATATATTACCACCTACACCATAAGCTCTTACTTTGCATTGTAACCTTTGATGCGGCACCTTATCAAATGCCTTTTGAAAATCTAGGTACGCTACATCTACAGGTTCCCCTTTATCTATATTACTTGTTACTTCCTAAAAGAATGCTAATAAATTAGTCAAACATGACTTCCCTTGCACATGTTTTCTCTGCCAGATTGCACTGAGATTTTCTAAGTGCCCTGCTATAACCTCCTTAATAACTGATTCCAGCAGTTTCCCTATGACAGAAGTTAATCTAATTGGCCTGTAGTTTCCTGCTTTCTGTCTCCTTGCTTTCTTGAATAGAGCAGTTATATTCACAATTTTCCAATCTGATGGAACCTTTCCAGACTCAAGGGAAGTTCAGAAAATTAAAACCAATGCATCTAATATCTTAGCAGCCACTTCTTTTAAGACACTAGGTTGAAGTCCATCAGGTCCCAGGGACTTGTCAGCCTTTAGTTCGAATAGTTTTCACTGTCCCTGGTGATTGTAATTATTTTAAGTTCCTCCCTCCCTTTCACCTCTTGATCTACAAGTATTTCTGGGATGTTATTTATGCCTCCTACAGTGAAGACAGACACAAATTACCTGTTCACAGCTTCCACCAATTCTTTATTTCCCATTATTAATTCTCCAGGCTCACTTTAGCTACGATTTTCTTTTTTAAGCACATGTAGAAACTATTAATATCTTTTTTTTTACATTTCTAGCTAGCTTTGTCTCATATTCTAATTTCTTCCTCACTATTAATTTTTTAGTCATTGTTGGTTTTTAAATTCTGTCCAATCTTTTGACCTACCATTAATCTTCATAGAATTGTACATTTTTTCTTTCAATTTGATGCTCTCTTTAACTTCCCTAGTTAACCATGGATAGTGCGTCCTTCTCTTAGAGTCTTTCTTTCTCACTGGAATGTATCTCTGGAATTGTACCTCAGGAAGGATAAATTGGCCTTGGAAGGGCTGCAGTATAGATTCACCAGAATGACACAGGGGCTAGAAGGGTTAACCTTTGACGACAGGCTGCATAGCCGAGGCTTGTATTTCCTTGAGCATAGAAGATCAACGGGTGATCCTAGTGAGGAGTTTGAGTTGACTAGGCAGTTTTGTCAGCTGTGGCTGAGCAGGAAGCACTCTTGCCTCTAAGTCAGAACGTTGTGAGCCCATGAACCCAAGGACTTACGCACAAAAATCAAGACAATCCCCGTGCAGTAATAAGCAAGTGCTGCACGATCAGAGGTACTATTTATCAGATCAGACTTTAAGTCAAGGCCCTATCTGCCCTCTGGAGTGAATGTAAAAAAAAAATCTCTCAGCACTATTTTGAAGAAAAGCAGGGGAGTTCTCCCCTGTTCAATATTTATCCCTCAATCAACATCACAAATACAGATTATCTGGTCATGATCACATTACTGTTTGTGGGAGCTTGCTGTATGCAAATTGGCTGCCATGTTTCCTATATTACAACAGTGACCACACTTCAAAAATATTTTATTAATTGAACACCAGCACATGCAAGTCTCCCTCCAAGTCACTCACCATCCCGACTAAGAACTTTATCACTGTTTCTTCACTCTCGTTGGGTCAAAATCCTGGAGCTCCCTTCCTAACAGCACTGTGGCTGTACTTACACCACATGGACTGCAGCGGTCCAAGAAGGCAGCTCACCACCACCTTCTCAAGGGCAATTAGGGATGGGCAATAAATGTTGATCTAGCTAGCAACGCCCAAAACCCATGAACAAATAAATAAAAATATACACTTTGGGTCACCCTTGAGGTCATGAAAATGCAAATGTTTCTTTCTTTTTAACTAAAGGATTTGATAGGGTAGATAGAGAGAAACTATTTCCTCTTGTTGGTGGTGGGGGGGTGGGGGGGGTGGGGGTGCGGGGGGGTGGGGAATCCCCACTTGTGGAGGATTAACATCAAAATTGGAGTTAGGCTGTTCAGGGGTGATGTGAGGAAACACTTCTTCACACAAAGGGTAATGGAAATCTGGAATTCTTGCCCCCCAAAAGGTTGTCAAGGCTGGGGATCAATTGAAATTTTCAAAACTGAGATGGGATAGATTTTTGTTAGGCAAAGAGTGTTAAAGGCTACAGGATGAAGGCAGGTTGATAGAATGGTCCAATAGAATGACAGAACAGGCTTAAAGGGCTGAATGGCCTCCTGTTGGACTACTGAGCATTGGACAGGCTGAATGATTCTTCTTGAATATTATGGCAGTCAGAACTTGAGTGGATTATGAAGCAGATGTGTGGAATCTCCTACTAGGCTCGTCATCTCCCTTGAAGGCAGCAGGGCAAGTGGATAAGAAAGTTAAGAAAGCGGATGGGATATTTGGCTTTGTGAATACGGGCATTGAATGCAAAAACAAGGAACCCTGCTGAACCTTTACAAATCACTGTTTAGGCCTCAGTTGTGTACAATCCTGGGAATTGTATTTTGGAGGGTAAATGAAGAGTTTTCTTTCATGCAGAAGGTTGTTGTAATCTGGAAGGCATCACCTGAAAGGCTGGTAAGCCTCTGAAAGGTAGAGAGTCAGCAAAGGGGCATAGATAGGTTGAGTGAGCAGGCAAAAACTTGGCAGCTGGTGTATAACATGGGAAAAAATGAACTTGTCCACTTTGGCAGGAAGAATAGAGAAGCAGCATATTATTTAAATGGGGAGAGATTGCAGAGTTCAATGGTACAGAGGGATTTGGGTGTCCTTGTACACGAGTCACAAAGAGTTAGTATACAGGTGCAGCAAGTTATTAGGAAGGCGAATGGAATGTTGGCATTTATTGCAAGGAGAATGGAATATAAAAGGAGGGAAGTTTTACTGCAGCTGTACAGGGCATCGGTGAGACCACACCTGGAGTACTGTGTACAGTTTTGGTCTCCTTATTAGAAAAAAGATATAATTGCATTAGAAGTAGCTCAGGGAAGGTTCAATTGACTCATTCCTGGGGTGAGGAGCTTATCTCATGAGGAAAGGTTAAACAGATTGGGTCTATACCCATTGGAGTTTAGAAGAATGAGAGGTGATCTTATTGAAACATATTCTGAGGGGATTTGATAGGGTAGATACCTTGGAAGATGTTTCCACTTGCGGGAGGGACTAGAACTAGCCGATACAGTTTAAGAATAAGAGGTCTACAGTTTCAGATGGAGATGAGAATTTTCTTTCTCTCAGAGGGCTGTTAGTCTGTGGAATTCTCTTCCCCAGAAAGCAGTGGCAGCTGGGTCGTTGAATTTATCCAAGGAGTAGTTAGACAGGTTTTTGATAGACAAGGGAGTCGAGGGTATGGGGGATAGATGGAAAAGTGGCGTTGGGACCACAACCAGAAGAGCTATGACCTTATTGAATGATGGAACAGGCTCGAAGGGCTGAATGGCCTACTCCTGCTCCTAAGTCCTAAGTTCCTATGGTGGAATCTGGTTCCGTAGGAGCTTCTAAAAGACAATGGGACGTGTACTCGAGGTTCAGAATTATGGGGAAAAAGCTGAGGCTCAGGACTAAATCGAATATCTCGTTCAAGAGTCAGCACATGCATAATAGACTGAATAGTCCTTTTCTGTGCTGAAGAATTCTATACTTCTATGATGCCCTGTCGTGGTGTGCAACGAAGCTTCACAAGACCCCAAGACTCAGCTTTTGGTATCTGTCAAATTTAATTGATTTCAACCGTGCAACGGTTAACTTGAACTCCCTTCCCTTGAGGTGGGGAGTTGAAAATCAAGTCAGGGCTTTCCCTTTCCTGACCATTATCAGGTGATTCCTTCTGCAAGGTGCCCATGCACAGGTGCCCACTAAGAATGGGATAGGTTTTGGTTGTGATGTCCTCAAATACCAAATAGCCTTCAATGGGGAAAAGTTACACAGGCCACCGGTTCCTGTGGAGTTCAGGAAGTAGTTAGGGGGAAAGGAAAGCAAGGGTCATGAGGACTTGAAACGTCGACTCTTTTCTTCTCCGCCGATGCTGCCAGACCTGCTGAGTTTTTCCAGGTAATTCTGTTTTTGTTTTGTACTTCTATACTCTTTGTTCACATCCTCAGGACATTCCAAAATGCTTTGCAGCCAGTGAAGTGCTTTTTGAAGTATAGTCACTGTTGTATTGTAGGGAACTGCCACAAACAGCAATGTGATGATGACCTGATAATCTTTTTTTTAAGTGATGTTGGTTGAGGGATAAGTATTGGCCTAGGACACCAGGGAGGACTTCCCTGCTTTTCCTCCAGTACTGGCTGTGCAATCTTTTACGTCAAATGAAAGGGCAGAGGGTGCCTTGGTTTTAATGTTTCAACCAAAAGGTGGTGTCTCCAACTGTGCAGCACTCCCCTCAGCGCTGCAATGAGAGTATTCGCCTAGATTCTTTTGCACCTCTAGAGTGGGAATTCCTTCTGACTCAGAGGTGAATGTGCTGGGCCACAGCTGGCAACTTTTTTTCAGGGGAGATGAGGGGGTGGGGTAATACCTGATTTTTTAAACCTCACAGGGGACAAGGCTGTGTGGTGTGACACACACACACACACACACAGCAAAGTATAATCAGCCAGAGCAAAGTTATAATCAGCGCACAAGGGGCAGGGGGCAATTGGTATGGGCCTTTTGCCTAACAGCTTTGACGGAAGCTGAATAACAATGATGTGTGATGTCTTCAAGTGCCACGGTTCACCTATGAAGCCTCTCAGGCATCTCCCGGAGGCCAAGGGGCAGCTGCTAGTGAAGCCATTTAAGAGTGTCAAAACCCACACTGGATGGAAACAAGATTTGGGCTTGGATACCTGGGATAGCTGGATTTAGGGCTCAGCTGCAAGATATCATCTTTCTGACATAATTGATTTTTGTTGTTGTTTTATGTATATTTACATATTAATGTTTAAACACTCAGCATACTGTCAGCAACGTGGGTTGCAAGTGAGAGAATGAAAAGGGGAGAGATGCCAAAACGTGGAATTTATATATAGAAATGCAAGCAAATGTAATGCTTGCTGGCACAGTAGATCGTGCCTCTAATCTTATTTGCTTCCACTGCATGCTACAATTAAGTCTTTTTATATTAAAAGAAATATATTCCAGGTAACCTCACTGCACAGATTGTCTGTTAATCTGCAATTATAGCTCCTCCAGAGTATGGAGCTGACACTGTTGTGATTTAAGTTCTGAATTAACCAAACACTTTTCTTTCTGGCAAGTATGATATACGGCCAGTCTCGCCTTTTAACTTCTCAAGGCAATTAATGATAATAATTGAACCCAAAGAAAAGGCAAAAAAAAAGATTTTTATGTGTCACCTTACAATAACCAATATATATATATAAAATATGTATAACATTATATACAATAATAGCGACTTGTCCTTGGTTATTCAGCAGGTTGATACACTGACTGTACATTGCTGCACTTAACAAAGCCGCTGAGCCCGTACTGAGGGGGGAGAGAGTTTGCATTTAACTGGACCGTTCCCTGTACTGCCCAAATGTCGCTGGTAGTGCTTTTGCAATGCAGCTTTATCAAGAGCAATTCGATAGGTCGCCTTGCTATCAGGATCATTCGATGGGACTGAAGGCATTTGAGGATATAACCTCGCCACCTATTTTTTTTTAATGCCTCTCTGTCTCTCTCTCTCTTTCTCCCTGACATTCTTAATATATCGCCTGTGTGTGTGTGTGTCTGTTTAAAAAAAAACTGGGCTGAGAACACTTTTCACACTCTACCCTGCATCAAATCTATATGTTTTTTATGAGGGGGTGGGCGGAGGGAGTGAGAAAGGTTGTTGCTTGTGTGCTTCGGGTGGGTATATGTACACACCAAGCTCAAAGAGGTATTCCCACTGAAACCTGGAGTAGTGATTTTTCTCCCCCCACCCCCTTCCTTTCATTGCAATAGCCCGTGACCGGTGCAATGTGGGCGAATCTGGATCTGTGAGGGAAAAAAAAAAGACATGTTCCTCTCCTCGGGGCTCCAGCAGTTTGATGTTGCCTTCTGCACATCACGACTTGGTGAGGATGGTCGCTGCTTTGATTGCACAATGATTAATGACTGCTTTCAGCAAGCGACGAGAGTATGGGGGGAGAAAAAGATGTGAGGACAGAGGTGTATGCATATATTTTGTTGCTAACAAACTTGGGGAGATGTTTCCTGTAGTGCAGCTAACCAGACAAGCTAGCCTCGAACTTGCTTTCATCGCCGTTTTATTGCTGAGCGGACCCTGCACACAGCAGAGTGACTCCAAGCAAAGTCGGTCGAAGGGAAGGCATTGGAAAGGTGGTGAGTGCCTGGGCAGTTAGATGTATTATATTCGAAACTGATATCATATGTATCTATAAATGTGTATTGCATCCGATGCAGCCTTGAGCTTTAGTTTTTGAAGAACCTTGTCACAATATAAGCTGTGCGGTTTTACAGAGCTTTGCTTGGCTTCTCTCGCAGAGAGAGTAGAGTTAACCCTTTTTTGTCTAGCTGTGTGCCAACTGATGGTAAAGCTCCAACCTGAGGGCTATTTTTTGAGAGTGATGGTGTCAGGATTCGCGGGGCAGTCGACACAGCAATCGGTGACATTTCAAAAGGTCAGAGGCAGACAAGAGGGTGTGATTAAATATTAGTATTTGTTTGCTGAGTGGATTGCATTGGTTTGGCTCCTGTATTTGAATTCTCTTCAACCGGTGTTGCCTTGACCTTGTGCAGAGTGTTATTCAAAAATCTCACAGGTTGCAAAGTTATTGAAAGGGTTTTGCATTGCCTAAGCGACATGCTGAGGCTCCTCTTTATAAGCAGAGCAGTGTGACAACACTTTGATATCAGTGGAGAGTTGTAATGTAGAGTGGCACTGTGTGAAGTCTTGCAGAGGGTCACAGCTCAGTGCATTAATCTCACCTTTTAATAGCTCTGCCACCTTCCCTTATCTGTGTGATCCGAGGTTAAAGAATATGATCAACAATCTCAAGGTAGTCTCTCAATAATTTATATGAGCTTGCCAGCAGACCCCCACTCTCTAAATTCCTTCTTTTTGAATTCATGCCTGTTCTTAGCAATAGCCAAGTCTGTACGAAAAGGAGTGCCTTAACCAGCTGAGCAGAACACTCAGGTCTGATGTGTGCCAATAAATCTCATCCAGTGGCCACACTGGATTTCAGAGAATCTTACAGTGCACAACCTTATACAGGCTTGATTGAATTTTTGATGAGGTAACAGGGAATGTTGCCCTGTAGCAGATGTTCTATATATGGACTCCAGGAAGACATTCAGCAAAGGTGCCACACAAGAGGCTTAGAAAGAAGATGGAAAATGGGAAGGTGGCGATATGAATTCAAAATCGGCTCAGTGACAGGGAGCAAAAGGTAGTGGATGGTTGGATATTTTTTAGACTGGGAAATGGTTTGCACTGATGTTCCCAAGGGTAAGTTTTGAGTTCATTACTTCTTTCAGTTTTCATAAAGAACCTAGACCCAGGAGCAGCTTTATAAAGTTTGCAGATGATGAGAAACTTGGCAAATTAGTGGATCGGGATGAGGATAGTGATAGACTTCAGGATGACATTGACAGTCTGGTGAAGCAATGGCAGATGGATGTTCAACACAGAGAAGTATGAAGTAATGTACTTTGAGAGGATAAATATGGAAAGAGTGTAAACTGTAAATGGCACAATTTTGAAAAGTATAAATGAGCAGAGAGAGAGAGATCTTGGTATCCATAAATAAAACCCTTAAAGGCAGCAGGACAAGTTGTATGATTTGGTCTGGGAATCACAGATTACCTAAAAAGGAGGAGGGGGGGGGTCAAAGTTATAAGTGATTTTAAAGCAGTTTAGTAAGAAACACCATTTTAATTATGATATATGAGATAAATAGACAGAGAAGACATCGACCTGTAACATGTGAGAATACTTAACTGGTTCTGGATTGGACGAATGGATGCTGATGGATGCAAGGGATGCTGACAAGTGACAGTCTCCTTAGAACGGTTTACTGGTCACAGATTGGACAAATGGACAGAATTATACAATTTTAACGGCACTGAAGGAGGCCATTCTGCCCATTCTGCACTGGCTCTCCAAACGAGCGTTATAACCTAGTGCCATTGCCCTGCCTTTTCCCCATACCCCTGCATATTGTTTCTATTCAAATAATCATCTAATGTCCTCTTGAGGCTGATCTCTGTAGCTGGAAGTGGCAGTCTCTTCTGCTCTCAGTCTCCTTGAGCTAGCCGAAGAATTAGGCTGAAGCCAGTATGGATCACTTTGAAAAGTTCTCCTTTGTCTGACGTCTTCTTGAACTAACCAAGGTGTTAGACAGGAGCCAGCACTGGTCCACCCAGGGAAGCTTTCTGTCCAAATTTCCCTCTCGTGAGCCCAGTTATATGCCTAATTTCTAGGGGCTTGATGGTTGTCTTATGTCAACCTCTAATTGTCCATTAACAAGGGACAGATATTCAAGGTAATCCCTTCTACTTCAGTTTGAAGCCCATGAAGTCATCTTGTGGCTTATTACTTGCTTCAGATTATTAATTACTTCCAGATTAACTCTTACTCGGACAGTTGGTTGACGTATAGTTCATGAGATCCGACCTCATCAGCCTTTAGGAGTGCCTTATTCAGAGACTGTCCTGGAGTCATGCCCTAGGGAGAGTTAACAAACCTACATTCTCCTGTGTCTGTCAGCCCAACCACCTGCTGTAGGATTTTTCTTAATCAGATGAAGAGTTATTTCTATAACATTCAATAATTTTTAAAAGATTTTGTACAGTTAATAAACAGCCATTTCTTACTAAAATGAAAAAGTGGCTTGAAAAGTATAGGGGTTACTTGAGTTTATAAAGAGTGGAATAGAATGTAAAAGCAAATAAATTGGGCTGGAACTTTACAAATCAAGAGTTAGGCTCCAGCTGCAGTATTGTGGACCTCCTGGGTCCCACACTTCAGGAATGATGTAAAGGCCTCAGAAAAGGCACAGAGAAGGTTTACCAGGAATATTACCAGGGATGAGGGACTGCATTTATGAGAAGTTGGAAAAGTTCAGACTGTCCTCCTTGGAACAGAGAAGGTTAAGAGGTGACCTGGTAGAAGTTTTCAGGATGATGAAATGTTTTGATAGAGTTGAGAGAGAATAAATATTCCCCTTGTGGGATGGGTCACTAAATCAAGGTCATAGATTTAAAATTATTAGCAGAAGTTCTAAAGGGGAAGATGAGAGAACCTTCTACCTGAAAAAGTGATGGAAGCTGACTCCACGCATAATTTGTACTGAAAGTTGGACAGGTTCTTGAGGATGAGGCCCTTACCGGGTTACGGACAAAATGCAGGAATGTGGGGCTCAACGACTGTGTTTTCAAAGAGTCAGCACAGGCACAACAGACCAAATATCTCCTCCTGTGTTGTGAGTTTCTATGAGAAAGAGGTCATTCAGCCCATCTTGCTTCTGACAACCCTTTGAAAGAGTTATCCACTTCCTTATTTCACTTCCTCGCTGTTTTTCCTTTTTAAGTATTTATCCAGTTCCACTTTGAAAGTTGTCGTTGAATCTGTTTCTACCACCCTTTCGAGCAGTACATTGCTGGCCCTGGAGAGGGTCCAGAGGAGGTTCACGAGAATGACCCCAGGAATGAAAGGCTTAACATATGAGGAATGTTTGAGGACTCTGGGTCTATACTCGATGGAGGTTAGAAGGATGAGGGGGGATCTGATTGAAACTTACAGAATACTGAAAGGCCTGGATAGAGTGGACGTGGGGAAGATGTTTCCAGTAGTAGGAGAGACTAGGACCCGAGGGCACAGCCTCAGAGTAAAGGGAAGGCCTTTTAGAACAGAGATGAGGAGAAACTTCTTCAGCCAGAGAGTGGTGAATCTATGGAATTCATTGCCACAGAAGGCTGTGGAGGCCAGGTCATTGAGTGTATTTAAGAGCGAGATAGATAGGTTCTTGATTGGTAAGGGGATCAAAGGTTACGGGGAGAAGGCGGGAGAATGGTGTTGAGAAACTTATCAGCCATGATTGAATGGCGGAGCAGACTCGATGGGCCGAATAGCCTAATTTCTGCTCCTATGTCTTATGGTCTTATGGTCTTATTTCAGATCTCAAATCTCTGCTTGACAAAATTCTCCCCATCTCCATCACCCCTCCTTTGCGCACCACCACCCCACCCCACTTTACGGATTATTAAATCTATGTTCTCCCATTCCTGACCCTCCTGCCAGTGGAAACAGTTTCTTCCTATATCAAAACCCTTGTAATTTTGAACTCTTCTATTTAATTTTCCCTTAACCTCTACTCTAAGGAGGACAATTGCAGCTTCTCTGGTAAATCTCCTCTGCACCCTAATATCTAAGGAGGGGAGCTACATATCATTCAGCTTCTAGTCAATAGTTAGTGACCCCTGCTGTGAAGTGGGCTTTAAGTAAGGATAAGACTGGGCTCGGATTCTGGATGACTCGTCTTGTCAGCATTTACTGTCATGTGATGCATTGAAGTAATGGACATAGAGGAGGTCTTGTGGTGCACTGGGTCGTGTACCTGCCTCTGAGCCAGAAGCTCTTAGTTCAAATCCCACCCCGGGACTTGATGGCCAAGGAAGGCGCTTTCTTAACTTAGCCAAACAGGTTGATTATCAACCTGCAAACCTTTCCAACACATGCCAGTAGCAGGCAGTAAGAGTGGGCAAGATTCCTAGTCAGCTATGTGTTAGAAAGAATGTTGGAACCTCTACCATCACTATTACCAGACTGCAACTGGTATGTGAAAGTCCATGTTTCCAGAGCAACCTGGACTCTCTGAGGTAACTGTAGTACACCAGCACCAATTGGTTGACAATTGCCATCTGAAATTCTTCCAAGTGGTAGTGAAAGCTAATGGAAGAAATTTGAACAAAACTAGGAAACTTTAGGTTTTTGAGTCAGAGTTGCCTAGCCACTAACAGTGAGGTCCCAGGTGTGTTGACAGGTCAGCGTGCATCGGAACATAGGAGTGGCTTTTGGGATTTTATAGAGACAACTGGGATATATAATATAACGTAACCAGATACCAGGTGCAATAATGAGTGTCTGAAATTTTCATTACAATCTCTCCCTGGAGATTGTGATGAAAACATTACGGGTTTTCAGTTGAAATATAGCCTCTGTGAGGTACCAGTATTAAATAGATTAACATGCTCTTGCCCATTATTTTAACAAGCTTTAATTTCAATACGGTGAACCTTTTGCTCGAAATTACAGTTGAAACTTTTTTTGTCTTTCTAGGCTTGAGTTATGTACAGTGAGAATGTTGGGGGAGAAATTAGGTCATGGAGAGCTCTTTCTGGCTGCCTTACAGACTTGCGCAGATTCCCTGGCCAACTCTGCGGACTGTTGTTTGCATGGGGCACGTGACACTCCTCAATGAAGAACAAATGTTTCCTGCACTGTCTTTTCTGTAGAAGATGTTTTCACTTGTTGGTGAAGTCGAAAACTCGTGACCATAAATATGAAATAGTCTCTGGTAAATCCAGTAAGGAATTTCATTGCATAGAGAGTGGTTAGAATGTGCAACTCACTGCCACAAGGATTAGTTGAGGCGAATGGCAGAAATGCAGTTAAGGGGAAACTAGATAAGCACATGAGGAAGAAAAGAGTAGAAGGATATGCTGCTGGAGTGAGATGAAGTAAAGTGGGAGGAGGCTCGTGTGGAGCATAAACACTGACATAAAGCTGCTTCTCCGCCATCGATTCTATGCCGTAAACTGTATATCATGAGGATGGAGTACTACTGAGTGCCGATTTATTAATGGAAGAACAGCCTGAGTTCCTAACTAAGAGACATAGCAGAACAGCGCTGAAGTATTGTGGAAGAGATTCTGGTAGATGGATCTCCCAGGAAGCACCTCCAGCAGGAGAGAGAGCCCACTGTGTGCGACTCTCCATCCCTTAAAATTGATTGTAACTTCCCAGGCAACTTGCCAGACGTACCATTGAGATTTTTCTACCCTGTGATCTGATCTGAGAGTTCAGATAGCAGGTCGGACAAACTCCAAACTTCCATATTTTAGATTAGATCCCATCCTGCAGCTTACTTCCAGGTTTTTAAAAATTCTCTCATGGGATGTGGGTGTCACTGGCAAGGCCAGCATTTGTTGCCCACCCCTAATTGCCCTTGAATTGAGTGGTTTACTCGGCCATTTCAGAGAACATTTAAGAGTCAATCACATTGCTGTGGGTATGGAGTCACATGCAGGCCAGACCAGGTAAGGGTGGCAGATTTCCTTCCCTAAAGGACATTAGTGAACCAGATGGGCTTTGGTTTTTGAGACAATCAATGATAGTTTCATGGTCAAATTACTGAGGCTAGTTTTATATTCCAGATTTATTAATAGAATGCTGGGGTTTGAACCCATGGCCCCCAGGGCATTAGCCTGGGTTTCTGGATTCTCAGAAGGAAAAAACAGTAAAAACTGGAAAATAAGAATACTGGTCCAAACTGGTCTTGTATCCCTTAAAATGGAACACCAGTAAAAACTGGGAAATAAGCGTACTGGTCCGAACTGTTTTTTCCTTTCTGGGTTACTAGTCCAGGGATACTACCAGGGATACGCCACCATTTCCCCCATTACCTCTGATCCTATATATATAAACCACCCGAACCCCTCAATTAGATTTCAGTCTGTAATTCCCAGGTTTCTGTTATTCTGTATATAAACCACATGAGTCCCTTGATTGAATTCCACCTGTAACTCACTCTGCAACACTCACTCTATTATTCTATATATATAAACCATTTGAGTGGCTCAATTAGATGCCAGTCCGTAATGTCCAGTGTGGGAGTAGCTCGATAAGGGACAACAGCTCACCGTAAAACAGGGAATCGTGTAAGTGGTGGAAAAGTTATCTTCTCGTTTGCAATAGTGCAGTGGAGATAGAGAGTTAACACCTGCCGCCTCTGCTATTCAGACGCTGGAAGTTCTGCTGCAGGAGGCTGGCCAAAGGAGAATGGCTACCCTCCACAGCAAGATGCCCGATGCATAGTTCCCCAACCTAGTCAGTGTAGTCATCCAGTCCAACGTACCTGGTTCCAAGTGAGGAAGAAGTTTACTGGTGTCCTTCATTTTGCTTACATATGTGGTGTGCCTTACAGAGTTGCCACTTCAAGCGTTGAGCGCAACCATTGTCTTTTTGCACATAGTGGGAGTCATTCTGACTTTATGTGATAGTTTCAAATGAGCAAGAGTGAATCAGCCACCCATTGCATATCTCTTCCAGTTTTCTTAGTGAGTCTGTTCTGTATTCTTTCCATGTCATTGCATCATTAACAGCTCTATACAAATGCAAGTTGTTGCTCCCTTTAAGTAATGAGAACAATTTTGGTGTTTTGCAATGGCCTAAAACTGACACTATTGTTTCAGTCGCCCATTATACACCACCCCAGGCCTTCATTTCCATTGACTTCCCTGAAAATTACCGTTCGGAGAGATATAAAAGAGGTCACCAATACACCATTGCGCAAAATCAGTATTGTTCACTCTATTGTTGCAGCTACATTCCACAGCGCACTTTTCCTCAAGTTAGAGATGATGGTGTAGGTCCAGCAGGCTCACTAGCGGTCGTCAGCTGGAAAAAGGTGCTTAGCTTTGGCCATGGCATTGGGTGGGTGCCATGAGTATAGTCACCGCAAAACCCACATGGATATCTGGTGCTCTTCAAATCTGCCCCATGGTCTTCATGTGGAGAAAGGATTTGGACTGGAGTCAATGTTCAGGTGCTCTCTGAGCACAGGGACATCATTGCGAGCATTGTGGCCGTTATCAACAACAACCTGCATTTATATGGTGCCTTATACCTCACAGGTGCATCATAATTACAAGTCACATGTCTGCTTCAAAGCTACATTAGGATGAGTAATCAAAAGTCAAAGAGATCGATTTTAAAGACCATCTTAAAGAGGAGTGAGGGAGAGGTGGAGAAGTTTGGGGAGGAAATTCTAAAGCATAGAACCTAGGCGTCTGTAGAAATGACAGCCAGATAAGTGGGCAAAGGAGACCAGAGTTGGAGAATTGCAAAGATCTGGGAGGGTTGTAGGGCCAGCAGATATTACCGAATAGTGGGGAAGCCACAGTGATGCTTTCATTATGTGGCAGGCTGTGTTGCCCTCATTATTTGAAGGAGAAGCTCAAGGTGGAGGGTTCTTAGGTGAATAAGGCTTTCCTTCAAACAACATTATCTTCCAGCATCGAGCCATCTCCATAAGACCATAAGATGTCGGAGCAGAAGTAGGCCATTCAGCCGATCGAGTCTGCTCCACCATTCAATGAGACCATGGCTGATCTGATAATCCTCAACTCCACTTTCTTGCCTTTTCCCCGTAACCTTTGATTCCCTTACTGATTAAAAATCTGTCTATCTCAGCCTTGAATATACTTAATGACCCAGCCTCTACAGCCCCCAGTGGTAAAGAATTCCACAGATTAACTACCTTCTGAGAGAAGAAATTCCTCCTCATCTCTGTCTTAAATGGGTGACCCCTTACTCTGAGATTATGCTCTCTGGTCCTAGACTCTCCCACAAGGGGAAACAACCGCTCAGCATCTACCCTGTCAAGCCCCCTAAGAGTCTTATATGTTTCAATAAGGTCACCTCTCATTCTTTTAAACTCCAATGGGTGCAGGCCCAACCTACTCAACCTCTCCCTATAAGAAAATCCCTCCATACTTGGGATCAACCTAGTTAACCTTCTCTGGACTGCCTCCAATACCAGTACATCTTTCCTCAGATAAGGGGACCAAAACTGTTCACAATATTCTAGGTGTTGTCTAACTAGTGCCTTGTATAGTTTAAGCAAGACTTCCCTATTTTTAGGCTCCATTCCCTTTGAAATAAAGGCCAACATTCCATTTTCTTTCCCTATTACCTGTTGAACTTGTATGTTAGCTTTTTGGGATTCATGCATGAGGACCCCCAAATCCCTCTGTGCTGCAGCTTTCTGCAGTCTTTCTCCATTTAAATAATATCCAGCTCTTCTATTCTTCCTGCCAAAGTGCATTTCCCACCTTATGTTCCATCTGCCTTGATTTTACCCACTCATTTAACTTGTCTATATCCCTCTGTAGACTCTTTGTGTCATCCTCGCCATTTGCCTTCCCACCTATTTTTGTGTCATTCACAAACTTGGCAATAGTACATTCATTTCCCTCATCCAAGTCATTAATGTATATTGTAAATAATTGTGGCCCCAGCACTGATCCCTGTGGCACTCCACTAGTTACAGGCTGCCATCCTGAAAATGCCCCCTGTATCCCAACTCTCTGTCTTTTATTAGTTAGCCAATCCTCTATCCATGCTAATATACTACCCCCAACACCATAGGCTTTTAGCTTATTAGGTCACCTTATGTGCGGTACCTTATCGAATGCCTTTTAGAAATCCAAATATATTATATCTACTGGTTCCCCTTGATCTATCCTGCTTGTTACCTCCTCAAAGAATTCTAATAAATTTGTCAGGAATGATTTCCCCTTCATGAAGCCATGCTGACTCTGCTTGATTAGATTATGCATTTCTAAATGTTCTGCTATTACATCCTTTATAATAGACTCTAACATTTTCCCAATGACAGACGTTAAGCTAACTGGCGTATAGTTACCTTTTATTTTTGCGTCCCTTTTTGAATAAGGGTGTTACATTGACAGTTTTCCAATCCTCTGGGACTTTTCCAGTATCCAAGGATTCTTGGAAGATTACCACCCAGTGCATCCACTATTTTTGCAGCTATTTCCTTTAATATCCTAGGATGCAACCCCTCAGGTCCAGGGGACCTATTGGCCTTTAGCCCCATTAGTTTCCCTAGTGCTTTTTCCCTAGTGATAGTTATTGTATTTATTTCCTCCCCCGCTTTTGCCCCTTTTTGGAATGCTATTAGTGTATTCTACCGTGAAGACTGATGCAAAGTATTTATTCAACTACTCTGGTTTCCTGCTTCCCCATTATTATTTCCCTAGCCTCATTCTCTAAAGGGCCTACGTTCACTTTGGCCTCTCTCTTCCTTTTTATATATTTAAAGAAGCTCTTACTGTCTGTTTCAGTATTACTTGCTAGTTTGCCCTCAAAGTATATTTTCTCCCTCTTTATTATTTTTTTGGTCATCTTCTGTTAGTTTTTAAAACTTTCCCAATCCTCTCGCTTACCACTAATCTTTGCCACATTGTATGTTTTTTATTTCAATTTGATACACTCCTTAACTTCCTTGGTTAACCATGGTTGGTTAATTCCCTTCTTTGAATCCTTCTTCCTCATTGGGATATATATTTGTTGTGAGTCATGAACTATTTTCTTTAACATCTGCCATTGTTCATCTACTGTCTTTTCTGCTAAACTCCTTTCCCAGTCCACTCCAGCCAACTCTGCCCTCATTCCTTTGTAATTACCCTTATTTAAGTTTAGCACAGTTGTTTCCGACCCAAGTTTCTCACTCTCAAACTGTATGCTAAATTCTATCCTGTTATGGTCACTGTTTTCTAGGGGATCTTTTACTCTGTGATCATTTATTAAACCTGCCTCATTACACATTACAAGATCCAAAATAGCCTGATCCCTGGTTTGATCCACAGCATATTGTTCTAGGAAACTGGCCCGAATACACTCTATGAATTCTTGCTCGTGGCTACCTGTGCCACTTTGATTTTCCCAATCTACATGAAGATTAATAAGATTAATGTCACCCGTGATTAATGTGCTGCCTTTTTTACATGCCCTCATTATCTCCTGATTTATTCCTACAGCATAGCTACTGTTTGGAGGCCTATAGACTACTCACACCAGTGTCTTCTTCCCCTTGTTATTTCTTACCTCCATCAAATGGATACTACATCTTCCGATCCAAGATTGTTTCTTGCTATCGTACTTATTCCACCTCATGCTAACAAAGCTACCCCACCACCCCTCCCTCCCTGCTTGTCCTTTCGAAAAGCCACATACCCCTGAATATGTAGCTCTTGGCTTTGATCTCCTTGTAACCATGTCTCCGTAATGGCTTTAAGGTCATACCCATTACCTCTATTTGTGCCATTAATTCATTTATTTTGTTCCGAATACTATGTGCATTTAAGTAAAGAGCCGCATTAATTTTGCCTTTTTATCATTTATTCCCCCTTGCTGTTTTTTTCTGTTTGGACACTCTGTCCCTTCCTGTCACACTCTGGGTATCATTACCGAAATAGCTGCCCTGCAATGCTGCCATATCCTTTTGCATTTTAAGCCTACATATCCCCTCTCCAGAACCCTCCCCCTCTTTATTTGGTTTAAAGCCCTCTCTACAGCCCTAGTTATTCGATTCACCTGGTCCCAGCACAGTTCAAGTGAAGCCCGTCTCACTGGAACATCTCCCTTCTACACCAGTACTGATGCCAGTGCCCCATGAGCTCCATAGAAATAGGAAGTTAGTCCACATGAATGTGTGGCTGGAGATATGGTGCACGAGGGAGGGATTTCTGGGACATTGGGACTGCCTCTGGGGTGGTGGGACCTGTACAAGGCGGACGGGTTGCACCTGAACTGGAATGGGACCAACATCCTTGTGGGGAGGTTTGCTAGTGCTGTTGGGGAGGGTTTAAACTAACTTGGCAGGGGGATGGGATCCTGAGAGGAGGTTCAGCAGGGGGAGATGCACAGCCAGAATTAGAAGAGAGAGCAAGTGAACCTGGAAGGCATAGAAATTATAGGCCAGTTAAGGCACAAGGGAATTTGGCAAGGTTGATGGTATTTATTTTAATGCAAGGAGTCTGACGAATAAAGCAGATGAGTTGAGGGCACAGATTAACACACGGGAGTATGATGTAATTGCTGTCACAGAGACATGGTTGAGAGAGGGGCAGGATTGGCTGCTCAATATTCCAGGATATAGGGTCTTCAGGCGAGACAGGGAAGGAGCAAAAAGAAGAGGGGGTATCGCAAGATTGATCAAGGAATCAATTACAGCAGTAAGGAGGGATGACATCTTAGAAGGCTCCTCAAATGAAGCCATATGGATAGAACTTAAAAAACAAAAAAGGAGCAGTCACATTGCTGGGAGTGTACTATAGGCCCCCAAACAGTCAGAGAGAAATAGAAGAACAGATATATAGGCAAATTTCAGAGAAGTGTAAAAATAATAGGTTTGTAATAGTGGGGGATTTCAACTTCCCCAGCATTAACTGGCTTAGTCATAGTGTGATAGGTTTAGAGGGAGCGGAATTCTTAAAATGCATCTAGGAGAGCTTTTTAAGCCAGTACATAGAAGGCCCTACAAGAGACGGGGCGGTCCTGGATTTAATTTTAGGGAATGAAGCCAGGCAAGTGGTAGACATATCAGTGGGGGAGCATTTTGCAGATAGTGATCATAACTCCATTAGATTCAAGGTTGTTATGGAAAGGGACAAGGATGGGCCAGAAATCAGAGTTCTAAAAAGGCCGATTTTAATAAGATCAGATATGATTTGGCCAGAGTGGACTGGGAGCAGCTGTTTTTAGGTAAATCTGCGTCAGAGCAGTGGGGCTCATTCAAAGAGGAAAT
This sequence comes from Cetorhinus maximus, assembly GCF_964194155.1. Lineage (NCBI taxonomy): Eukaryota > Metazoa > Chordata > Chondrichthyes > Lamniformes > Cetorhinidae > Cetorhinus > Cetorhinus maximus. Next base: position 99,089,611 of record NC_135894.1, read on the forward strand.
AGGGAGAGTACAGGGCCAACATATTCCACTAACGACTAAGGGTGGGACCAACAAATCCAGGGAATCCTGGATGCCGAGGGATATACAGGATTGGATAAAGAGAAAAAGGGAGGCTTATGGCAGATACCCAGGGCTCATAACAGCAGAAGTCCTAGAGGAGTATAGAATGTGCAGGTGGGAACTTAAAAAGGAAATTAGGAGAGCAAAAAGGAGGCATGAGAAAACATTGGCAGGTAGAATAAAGGAAAATCCAAAGTTATTTTACAAGTACATTAAGAGTAAGAGAATAACTAGGGAAAGAGTAGGGCCCATTAAGGACCATAGTGGTAATTTGTGTGTGGAGCCGGAAGACGTGGGTAGGGTTCTAAATAAAATCTTTGTGTCGGTGTTCACAAGTGAGAGGGACGATGTGGGTATGGAAATCAGGCAGAAGGACTGTGATATAATTAGAGAAATTAGCATAGAAAGGAAAGAGGTTCTAAGTGGTCAGGCAGGCTTAAAAGTAGATAAATCTCCAGGCCCGGAAGAAACGTATCCCAGGCTGTTGAGTGAGGCAAGGGAGGAGATAGCAGGGGCACTGGCAATAATTTTCAATATCTCTCTGGCCACAGGAGAGGTGCCAGAGAACTGGAGGACAGCCAATGTAGTACCGTTATTTAAGAAGTGAGGGAGGGATAAGCCAAGGAACTAGAGGCCAGTCAGTCTAACCTCAGTGGTGGGGAAACTATTGGAAGCAATTCTGAGGGACAGAATTAATCTATTCGTGGAGAGGCAGGGATTAATCGAGGACAGTCAGCATGGTTTTGTTAAGGGGAGGTCATGAAAGACCAATTTGATTGAATTTTTCGATGAGGTGACAAGGTATGTAGATGAGGGCAATGCATTTGACGTAGTCTACTTGGACTTCAGCAAGGCTTTTGATAAGATCCCGCATGGGAGACTGATAATGAAGGTAAGAGCCCATGGGATCCAAGGCAACTTGGCAAATTGGATCCAGAATGGCTGAGTGGCAGGAAGCAGAGGGTGATGGTCGAGGGGTGTTTTTGTGACTGGACGCCTGTGTCCAGTGGGGTTCCACAGGGATCTGTGTTGAGTCCCTTGCTGTTTGTGGTATATATAAACGATTTAGACTTGAATGCAGGAGGGTTGATCAGTAAGTTCACGGATGACATGAAAATTGGTGGAATGGTAAATAGTGAGGAGGATAGCCTTAGATTACAGGAGGATATAGACAGGCTGGTTAGATGGGGTCCTCAGTGGCAAATGGAATTTAATCCGGATAAGTTGATGCATATGGGCAGGACAAACAAGGCACGGGAATACACGATGAATAGTAGGACCCTGGGAAGTACCATGGTGTGCATGTCCACCATAAGGTAGCGGGATAGGTAGATAAGGTGGTAAAGAAGGCATGTGGGATACTTGCCTTTATTAGCCGAGGCATAGAATATAAGAGCAGGGAGGTTATGCTGGAACTGTATAAAACGCTGGTTAGGCCACAGCTAGAGTATTGTGTGCAGTTCTGGAATCTGCATTATAGGAAGGATGTGATTGCACTACAAAGAGTCCAGAGGAGATTTACCAGGATGTTGCCTGGGCTGGAGAGTTTTAGTTATGAGGAGAGATTGTACAGATTGGGGTTATTTTCCCTGGAGCAGAGGAGATTGAGGGGGGACATGACTGAGGTGTATCAAATTATGAAGGGCATAGGTAGGTAGACAGGAAGGAACTTTTCCCCTTGGTGGAGGGATCAATAACCAGGGGGGCATAGATTTAAGGTAAGGGGCAGGAGGTCTAGAGGGGATGTGAGGAAGAATTTTTCCACCCAGAGCGTGGTGGGAATCTGGAACTCACTGCCTGAAAGGGTAGTAGAGGCAGAAACCCTCATAACATTTAAGAAGTATTTGGATGTGCACTTGCGATGCCATGGCATACAAGGCTATGGGCCTAGTGCTGGAAAATGGGATTAGAATAGTTAGGTACTTGTTTGACCGGTGCAGACTCAGTGGGCTGAAGGGCCTTTTTCTGTGCTGTAAACCTATATGACTCTATGACTCTATAACTGAAACCCATTCCTCCCGTACCAATCTTTAAGCCACGCATTTAATGCCTTGATTTTATTTACCCTATGCCAGTTTGCCTATGGCTCAGGTAGTAATCCTGAGATTATTACCTTGAGGGTTCTGCTTTTTAAATTGGCTCCTAACTGTTCAAATTCTTTCAGCAGAACCTCATTTCTTGTCCTATCAATGTCGTTTGTACCAACATGGACGACAACAACTGGATCCCTCCCCTCCCACTCCAGGTTTCTCTCCAGCCCTGAGGAGATGTCCTGAGCCCTGGCACCAGGCAGGCAACACAGCCTTCAGGACTCACGCTCATGGCTGCAGAGAACAGTATCTATCCCCCTAATTATACTGTCCCCCACCACTACCACGTTCCTATTCCCTGCCCCCACTTGAATGGCTCCCTGTAGCACGGTGCCGTAGTCAGTTTGCTCACCCTCCCTGTAGTCCCCGTTCTCGTCCACACAGCTTGCAAGAACATCGTAACTGTTAGATAGTTGCACGGGCTGAGGCTCCTCGAACACTAGCCCCTGGGTCCCCATACCTGCTTCTCCTGCAGTCATACCCTCCTGTCCATGATCACAAAACCAAATCTGAATTACCCAACCTGAGGGGTGTGACTGCCTCCTGGAGCAAAGTGTCCGGGTAGCTTTCCCCTCCCTGAGGTGGCGCGATGTCTGCAGCTCGGAGTCCAGCTCCCCAAATCGGATCCAACGTCCCGCAAGGTGCAAACACCCAGTCTCACAGAACCTGTCGAGTGGGCAAGGGGGCTGAGCATAAATTCTACCCTCTGGACTTCATGGCTACAAAAAGGAGGCGTTGGGGGTGGGGGTTGCAGTGGAAGGAAACCAGAACAATTCCATGTGCAAGGAGACTGAGCTGTGTGAAACGATTTGAAAAGTTGAGCCTCTAGGGGCTCGAGAGAAAAGATGATGGGGGAGGGTAAGGCTTAGAAAATTTCAAAGGCTTCCATAACATAAAATTGTGAATATTATTTTAAATGTAAACAGCATGATGGGACCAGGGCCATAAATGTAAACCAGTGCAAAAAATATGTTTAGAAAGAAAACAAAAGGAACTTTCATCATGTAAAGGATGATAAGTTTTTGGAATAAACTGCCTGGCAGAACCATCAAGAAAGAGATTTAGGTTCCTTCAAAATGCAGTTGGATGCTGGGTCAGAACAGCTCGATACGCTTCAGGCAACAAATGGACTTTGCCCATTTTTGACTATTCTAAAAATCTGACAGAAGTCCTATCAACTTTTCACACATTGAGGTAAACATACTTGCAAATCACCAAAGACTTGTCTTCAACATGGAGCAAGCTTTATTTTAAATCCAATTTTACGCCAATCCTGTTTTGTAACTGGTCTGATTTTTGGCTGCAAGGCACGGCAACGAGCTGTCTTCATCGCCGAGAGAGCGGAGAAAAGCTTACAGGGCTGATCTCAAATAGAAAAACAGGAGGAGGCCATTCAGCCCTTTGAGCCCATCCCACCATTTAGTTAGATCATGGCTGATCTGTGTGCAATTTCCACCTACTCACCTCGGTCCCGTTATGGTTAATGCCATTTGCCTAACAAAAATCTATCAATCTCAGCTTCAGAATCTTCAATTAACGCCCCCCCCTCCACTGCCGCCACCACCTCCTCCCCCACCCCGTCAACACGTTTTTGGCAGTGAGAGTTTCGGATTTCCGCTACCCTTTGTGTGAAGAAATGCTTCCTTAAATCACCCCTGAATGCCCGGGCTCTAGTTTTAAGGTTATGCCCTCTTGTTCCAGGCTCCCCTTACCAGACGAAATAGTTTTATCCTATCTACACCGTAACTCCTTTAATCATTGTAAAAATCTCAATTAGATCCCTTGGTCTTCTACAATCAAGAAAACACAAGTCTTGACCACATGACCTGCCTTCATAACTTAAACCTTTTTAGCCCTCGTATCATTCTGAGTATGACTGCGGGAGCAACAAGAGAAGATTAGAGAAACTTGGGGCTCCATTGTCCAGAGAAAAAGAAGGAAGGGACCTTATTGGGGTATGTCAAATATTAAATTGATTAGGTCATTCTGGATTATTACACCAGTGAAAACCGGCCGAATAGGACCAGAGACAGACATTTAAATTAGTGAAAGAAGTGGAAGTGAATTTAAAATCAATATCATGAAGCAGTTCTTGACTCAGAGGGTGAGAAATGTCTGAATAATACGCTGGCTAGAGTAGTGGAGGCGAAAACATGAAAGGTGTTGAAAATGCAGCAGCATGGATTTCTTAAAGATAGAGTACCAGCAAGAGGTGCTTCATTGGGAGGTTTAGGCGATTGGATGTGCTTTGAGGAGAGTTAGTGCATTAGAAGCTTAGGCTGGAATTGAGGTAATTAGAATACTAGAAAGTTGGGTTTCCTTGGGAGATTTAGAGGAATGCAGAAACAGGCTTTGAGGGAACAGCCAAGTGGTTACAGGGATGGTCTTTGATCCCACAGCTCGGATACTGGACTGAGCCTGTCCACCATCTACAAGCCACAAGTCAGGAGTGTGATGGAATACTCTGCACTTGCCTGAATGAGTGCAGCTCCAACAACACTCAAGAAGCTCGATACCATCCAGGACAAAGCAGCCCCGCTTGATTGGCACCCTATCCACAAACATTCACTCCCTCCACCACCGATGCACAGTAGCAGCAGTGTGTACCGTCTACAAGATGCACTGCAGGAACTCACCAACCCTCCTCGGATTGCACCTCCCAAACCATGACCGTACCATCTAGGAGGACAAGGGCGGCAGACACGTAGGGCAGAATTTTGCCTTTGGCATGTGGGCTCGGTGGGGGCGGGTGAGGGCGGTTGGGAAACTGACTGCCGCCCGCGATAGGCACTGCACCGCGATTTCATGCTGTTGGGCCAATTAAGGCCTGCCTAGCGTGGTGCGGGCGGGTGGAGGAGGGCAAGCCGGCCGAGCGTGATCTTCGCACATGCAAGCGAGAGATCGCTTCAATATCCCTGGAGCACGGAGCTGCCTCAGGGAGGTGAAGCGCTGTTTAAAAAAAATAACGAAAATAAAAATGTCATGAAACATGACTCCTCATATGACTCTTTCTCTTGAGCGGGTACATGTTTTTAATCCAAGTGTAAAATTTTAATTTGATTTTTATTTGCTGTTGGAAACCTCATCCCACCCGTGTGTGAGGTTTCGTAAAAAGTACAAAGGCCGCTTGGCCTTCTTGCCTTCCCGCCAACCAGAAGGTAGGACGGGCAGTGTAAATTGAATTTAATTACCTTTTTAATTGCCTTAACAGGCCTCTTAATTGTCGGCAGGCGTGCTGCCGACTCCAGCACGTGCCCACTGAACAAAATATAGCGGGACTACGCAGTGACATTGGGACGATCGCCATCGCGTGTCATTTTACCCTCAGCCGGGTTGGGCATGCACCCGCCCACCGAACTTAATATTCTGCTCATGGGAGCACCGCCACCTGGAAGTTCCCCTCCAAGTCACTCACCATCCTGACTTGGAAATATATTGCCGTTCCTTCACTGTCGCTGGGTCAAAATAATGGAACTCCCTCCCTAACAGCACTGTGGATGTACCTGCACCACGTGGACTGCAGCGCTTCAAGAAGACAGCTCACCACCACCTTCTCAAGGGCAATTAGGGATGGGCAATAAATGCTGGCCCAGCCAGTGATGCCCACATCCCATGAATTAATTAAAAAAAAGGAAGATGGGTTTTGATGAGGCAGTTAGAATACACGAGAGAGAGGTTTCAGTAGGCCAGATAGAGAACTTTTCCCATGTTCTTCTGCTTGGAACTGCTCAAGATTATCTCACTCTAACAAGCCCCCTGATTTCTCCATCCACACGCTGATGTGAGTGCTGTCTGCACACAGTGGTAGAGCCAGATTTCCAATCCCAGTTGGAATCGGCAAATCTGAAACTAAGTGAAAGCTGACTGCTCCTAGGCACTGTGAAATGTTTCTTAAGTTTATACTCGTTCAAACTGCAGGTCCTGTGGAGTGAAGTCTGTGATCATTTTTAATCACCTATTAAAGGAGGAACCATATTGTACTGAATGTGTCACTTACAGCAGGGCCACTGTAACCCACAGTGGGGAGTGAGGGGCATTGCTGGACAGTGGTAATTAGTATATGATCGGGAAACCTTAGGGGTTTCTTCACTTTGAGCAGGGAGGAGGGATGTGCACAGTGGATCATATATACCAGCAGCAGCAAGAACTTGCATTTATATAGTGCCTTTAATGCAGCGAAACTTCTTCAAAGGGCTTTACGAGCAGGACCAGTCACCGGAGACAGAAGTCCACAGAGCTATAGGACTGATGAACAAATGCTTGGTCAAAGAGGAGTATTTTTTAGGAGAGGCCTAACGGAGGAGAAAGAGGCAGAGAGGCGGAGATATTCAGGGAGTGAATCTCAGAGTTTGTGTCCTCGATGGCTGAAGGCACAGCCACCAATAGTAGAGCAATTGAGTCCTGGGAAGCACAAGAGTTCAGAATTGGAGAATGCAGAGATCTTAGAGGGTCTTGGGGCTGGGGGAGGTTGAGTGGAGAGGGAAGAGGAGGGTGGCAAGGCAATGGAGGGACTTAAAAAAGAATTTAAAAGTAGTGGTGTTGCCGGATCAGGGGCCAGTGTAGGGCAGCGAGCGTAAAGGGTCATGGATGAATTGGACATGTTCCGAGCTAAATCACCCATTATAGGCCTGCCTGACCTGCTTTCCATTGATTTCAGCTACTGCCGGCATCCACCTCTGCTGTCAGAGAAAGTTGCTCAATCCCCTCCCAAGTTTTGATCTGGTGCAGATTCCCAGTGTCATCTCCCCTGCCCCCACCGCTCCTGAAGGTGCTAATTCATTCATCCTGTAGTGGCCTTCCATAGGCACAACCTGCCTGTGACGTCTCCAAATGGGCTATCCTCATTTGTAACTGGGCAGTGAGGCTGGATTTTCTTCTTCAGTGCTAGGGTGCAAAAGCTTGACGGGGCATCATAACACCGAATATAAGACACTTTTAAAAAATTAATACATGGGTTGATGCAATGCGCAGGCTAGGCCAGCATTTATTGCCCATCCCTAATTGCCCTCATTCAGAGTGCATTTTTCAAGAGTCAGCCAGATTGCTGTGGGTCTGGAGTCACATGTAGGTCACATCAGGTAAGGACGGCAGATTTCCTTCCTCTAAAGGACATTAGTGATCCAGATGGATTTTTACAACAATCGGCAATGGTTTCATGGTTATCATCAGACTTTTAATTCCAGGTATTTATTGAATTCAAATTTCACCATCTGATGTGGTGGGACTTGAACCCAGGTCCCCAGAGTATTATGCTGGGTCTCTGGAATACTAGCCCAGTGACAATACCACTATGCCACTGCCTCCCCTATTACAGTTACCACCCCCCCCACTCCATCCCATTTGCTTTAATGGTCAGTATACCATGAGTGGCTTGTAAGGGTATCTGGCATAGCAAGGGTTAATGTGGGACTGGGAAACAGTACCACCCACGGTGTGACGTAAAGAAACAGATGACCTGAGACTATGGTCAGTTGTGGACTGGACAGAGACCTGTGTCGAAGCAAGCATGGAATTAGCTCATAGCTTGGACTATACCCTGTATATATGTAGACAGTTATGTGTTATCAATAAACACTTAATGTTCAACCCTACAAGACACAGACGCACGTTGTGAGACCTACTGAACATACAACAGCTTGTGCCTAATTTTGGGCTAAGGATTGCCACTCCACCAAGCTCTTTCACCCCACCAGTGAAGGGGAGAATCTAGTCCTGGTGGCTACAGGCTTTTTTATGTAGAGATTTAAAAGTACAGAAGGAGGCTGTTAACCATTTCACCTGTGCTAATTCTCTGATAGAGCAATGCCAAACCCAATCTCACTGCCCTGTTTTTGCCTCTTCATTCAACAGAGAACATCGGAGCCCACTGTTACCCACTCAACATAAGCAATCGAGAGACTTTCTGAATCACAATTGTATCATAGAAGGAGACCATTCAGCCCATCATGCCTGTGCAGGCTCTTTGATAGAACAATCTAATTAGTCCCATTTCCTGACTCATTCCCCTGCAATTTTTTCTTTTTCGTGTATTTATTTAATTCCGCTTTGAAAGTTCCTATTGAATCTGCTTCCACCGCCCTTTCAGACAAAAGCTCAAGTATTTAAAATTTGCCTCATCTCCTGTTCTGGTTCATTTGCTAATCATCCTCAATCTGTGTTCCCCTGGATACTGACCCCCGCTTAATTACTCTATCAAAAACCCGTCATGATTTTGAACACCTCATATCAAATCTCCCCTTAGTACACCTGTGAATTGTTAGATATTGCATCTCTTTGTGAACAGAACAAAATTGACAGCAGAGATTTGGGGGGCAGCGGTGGTTGGGGCGGGGGGATAGATGGTGGGGTAAGAAGCAAGGGACAGAAGAAAACGATATGGGGGCAGGAGCTAATTACTGCCTAAGGGGTTTGTTTTTACAATGGTTGACATGATTGACAATGTGTGAAAAATGGTGTTTGTGAAGCCTGAAAGAATGGATAACTGGGAAGCAGTATAGAAAATGCGCTGTTTTGTATATCCACTCAAATATTGCCACGGCCTCAGTTCAACAAGTATCTAAGTGGCAGGTTAAAAGTGGCTCGGCGCATGTGACAAGGGTCATCATCGGCAATCCTCTGTAATTTTCTAAACGTGGTTGCCTTTACTGAGGGCTATGCAGCCTACAGCTAGGTGCCATTGAGTTAGGGCATCCCTCTTCAAACTGATCTGAAGAGTGCTTATAAGCACTATCTGCTCCTCAGAGTAGCTTAAAAGGCACTCACTGTAAGATTACTTGGCTTTATTACAAAGGAGAAAAACATCAGCTTCACCATTTTTGTGACATCTGCCGAGGAGTGAAGGAAAAAATGTTTATTTAATTATGATGCTAGGAATTTTGCTACTTTGGTTAACCTGCACCTGCAGCGTGTACCATCTACAAGATGCACTGCAGCAACTCACCAAGGCTCCTTCGACAGCATCTTCCAAACCATGGCCTCTATCATCTAGAAGGACAAGGGCAGCAGATAGATGGGAACACCACCACCACCTGGAAGCTCCCCTCCAAGTCACTCACCATCCTGACTTGGAAATATATCGCCGTTCCTTCACTGTCACTGGGTCAAAATCCTGGAACTCCCTCCCTAACAGCACTGTGGGTGCACCTACACCACATGGACTGCAGCGGTTCAAGAAGGCCTTTACCGAGGGCTATGCAACCTACAGCTAGGTGCCATTGAGTTAGGGCGTCCCTCTTCAAACTAATCTGAAGAGTGCTTATATCCTCTGCCTCGATTAATAAAGGTAATCCATTCATCACCACCTTTTCAAGGGCAATTATATCGGCAATAAATACTGGCCTAGCGAGCGACAACCACATTCTGTGAATTAATAAAATTTTAAAAACACACACAGGCAGATCAACTAGCTCTTTCCAGCTTATTTAGCTATATTCTATTATTCACATTTGTTATCATGCTCTCCTCTGCTCTCCAGCTGCTGTCTTCTTCTCACCATCTTGCTCTGCATATGAATCATAGGATCATAGAAATTTACAGCTCAGAAGGAGGCCATTCGACCCATCAAATCCACACTGGCTGACAATTAGCCATCCAGCCTAATCCCCCTTTCCAGCCCTTGCTCCCTAGCCTTACAGGTTACGGCGATTCAAGTGTATGTCCAAGTACTTTTTAAATGTTATGAGGGTTCTCCCCTTTTAGGCATTGGCTTCCAGGTGCCCACCACGCTCTGGGTGAAGGAATTTCCCCTTGAACCCCCTCTAAACCTCCCTACCTCTTACCCTAAACCTGTGCCCCCTGGTTATGGACCCCTCAACCAAGGGGAGTAGCTCCTTCCTATCCACTCTATCTAAACACCTCACAATTTCATACACTTCAATTAGGGCTCCCCTCAGCCTCCTCTGCTCCAAAGGGAACATCGCCAGCCTACCCAATTTTACCTCAGAATTAAGATTCTCCATTTAGGCAGAAAATCTCCTGTGTGCCACCTCTAGTGCAATCACATCTTTCCTACGGTGACCAGAACCATACGCAGTACTCCAGTGTGGCCTAACTAGTGTTTTATACAGTTCCAGCATAACCTCCCTGCTCTCATATTCTCTGCCCCGACTAATCAAGGTAATCTTTCTCCTATGCTTCTCTTATCCTTCAGCCGTTCTTCATCTCCTTCCCTGGACTCCTCTTTTCCTCCATTCTTTTTCACTCTCCCAATTTCTTCTTCCCCGCTACAACATCTCGCTTGTCATCTATCTCCCTCACTCCCCCTTTTCTTTTTCTACCTCAATACCTTCTTATAATTCTACATCCTCATCCCAATATCCCTCGTTTCATCGATATTTTCTCGTTTTTCACCTGTCTGCCTCTCATTGTTTTTCCTGCTCATTCTTCTGACCTTTCTCTCTCTCTGCCCATCCTCTCTATTGCTGCTCTCCCCTTGCATCCCTCTCTCCCTCCATCCATCTTCTTTGACTTTGTCCAGCTTTCAACAACAGAATATATGGAGTGGGACTGTCAGAGACATTTCCAAGCCTGGTTGTGAAGAAGACACTGAGACAAGGATGTTTTGGTGGCGATTGTTTATTGCTTGCCACAGAGCTCACTTCTCCACTCTAACACCTTCCCAGAGCTGGCTGACTCTTTATATACATATCTTAATATAATTAATGAATCAATACCCAACACCTGTTCACCTTATTATAACAATTATAACTACGTGTTTAACATTCATCAAGGTAGAACTTATTAGATACTAACAGGAAACCCATAAAATCAATTTTAGCATTGGTGGAGCTAAGAACATAAGAAATAGGAGCAGGAGTAGACCATAAGGCCCCTCAAGCCTGCTCCACCATTCAATGTGATCTGATCTTTTGCCTCAACTCCACTTTCCCACCCACTCCCCATATTTCTTGATTTCCTGTCGGATCAAAAATCCTGTCTATCTCAGCCTTGAAGATACTCAACACTGGAGCATCCACAACCACCTGGGGTGGAGGATTCCAAATCTCAGTCCTAAATGAGCTGTCCCTTCTCCTGAGACTGTGCCCCGTGTTCTAGGTTCCCCAGCCAGGGGAAACTATCTCTCAGTGTCCACCCTGTCAAGCCCCTTCAGAAGCTCCTAGGTTTCAGTGAGACCACCAATGAGTGTACCCTTCCATAAATATTGGGAACACGCAGTTCTCATGGGGGGTCAAGATGTTCCAGTGATCTGGAATAGACAAATTCCTCAACAGAACTTTTTACAAGTCAGAATGGAAATATTTTCAACAAATCAGTGGCACAGTTAGGGAACCACAGTACGCGGTAATACATATTTTACAACGCTGCAATATAAAAACTGATAACCACATTAAAAATCTCATGAGCTCATCAATATTTAAAGATCACTAAAACATCGCAGTAGATGCATTCGATGCTTCAGAGTCCAGGCTCTCTACAAACGTGTTGACATTTATTTTAATGAATAACTGGCTCCTTGTTAGTTTTAATGATTGGCTTATGGCAGGACAGAAAGTCATTACCTCCAGCAAATGTGTTTTGAACCTGACTCCCCCTCTCCACACATTGCATCTGTCCCCGCAACCACTCTTCCCTGCCTTTCAAAGCATGGCACTTCTATTGATGAATTTTAGGACAAAGGCAGACTTGTGTTGAAATGTTTTGCATGGAGTTTTGTTGAGCGATTCAAGTGTGTCTTCAAAAGGGTAAGAGGTGGAAGAGTATCTGCCAGGTTTGGTAGCCTTTGTTTCTGGGTCAGATGATTTAAACCTCATGAACATCTGAAGCTATGATCGAATACTTTATACAACACTGAGAATGAGTTCCCTTTTCACAGCTGTTGTTCTTTGGTTGAGACACTAACCCCAGGATTTGCACTTCATTCATTCTCTATATGTGGGTGTCCCTAACAAGGTCGGCATTTATTGCCCATCCCTAGTTGCCCGTGAGAAGATGGTGGTGAGCTGCCTTCTGCTGAACCACTGCAGTCCGTGTGATGAAGATACTCCTACAATACTGTGGGGATAGGGAGCTCCAGGGTTTTGACCCAGTAAGGAAGAAACGGCTGATATTTGCCCAAATCGGGCTGGTGTGTGACTTGGAGGGGAACTTCCAGCTGGTGGTGTTCCCGTGTGTCTGCTGCCCTTGTTCTTGTAGATGGTAGTGGTCGTGGGTTTGGAAGGTGAGTTGCTGCAGTGCATCTTGTAGATGGCACACTCTGCTGCTACTGTGTGTCGGTGGTGGAGGGAGTGAATGTTTAAGCTGCTGGATGGAAGGCTGTTTGGGAGGTCTGGCATATGCTGATCTTTGTCTTTACTGTAATTGCTGACCCAAAGTAACCATTTAATATTCCATCATTTTCTTTTAATTGACAATATCATCATTATCGGTTTTCAGGAGCCCACTTTGCTCCGGATCACCCTCGTTTTCCTGTTACAATTGTAAATTTATTTGATGTACCTCACAGGCTTCTGTGCATTCTTTTTGTAGCTTCTACCATATGTTTTGCCACCACTTGCCGTTCTTTATGGCCTTCCCATTCACCAGGGAACCACTTTTTTTTGCATTTTTTGTCTAGCAAGATTGAGAAACTCAAAAGGAATCAGAATATGTGACGAAATAGTAATTCACGGGACTGAGTGGTGAACAATCCCCTGGACCTGATAACCACTGCAGTCCACGTGCTGTAGGTGCACCTACAGTGCTGATATGAGGGCAGTTGCAGGATTTTGATACAACGACAATGAAGGAACAGCATTATAGTTCCAAGTCAGGATGGTATGTGCCTTGGAGGGGTATTTGCAGGTGATGGTGTTCCCAGGCTGCACTTATCCTTCCAGGTGGTCGCGCATTTGGAAGGTGCTCTCGAAGGAGCCATGATAAGTTGCTGCAGAGCACCTTGTAGACGGTACACACTGCTGCCACTGTACGTCGGTGGTGGAGGGAAGAATGTTGAAGGCGCAGGGAACAAACAAGCTGTGCACAAGCAACATTCCCTTTAAGATGTACGCATCAGCAGCGGCGTGTCAATCTTAAAGGGACCACATGAAGCAACAAGCTGGCCGTGCGCGGCAAAGAGAAGTTAGAGGGAACATGGAGGTCAGGCAGCACCTGCGGAGAGAGAAACAGAATTCATGTTTCAGGCTGATGGCCTTGCGTCAGAACTGGAAAAAGTTCAAGATCTGACAGGTTTTAAACAAGTCCAGCAGGGAAGGGGAGGGAGGGGTGATGGGAGGAAATAAAATTTGGAAGTCTGAGTAAGGGTGGAAGGTAGGAGAGATTCAGTGACAAAAGGGATGATGGTGCAAGACAAATGGGGGTGGCAATGGGACAAGTCAAGACACGCAGATGGGTCTAGAGTTCTCAAACCTTTCTGGCCTGCCCACCCGTGAGCCTAAAGACAAAAGACCTGTGGACAACTTACCAGCCCCAGCCTACCTGCTTTTCACTGCAAAAACATTGTAAATATTTTGCTGCTTTTTTGCTATTGAAAATAAATTTATGTGCATAATTTTTTCAGTTAAATATCATAAGTAAATTATTAATTCATGCCAGAAACATAAGTATAGACATTTTCATATTATAAACATTTTGTACTACTCAGCACATCTTTATTTGAAACATTGGATGTGTTATAAATTCAGCGCAATCATCTTCTGAGAAACTAATAATTATCTTTTACATGAATTATACAAAATCAACATTCACCTAAATCTTGCTTATAAAACTGCATTGCTGTAGATCACGCTTATGATGATTCGTGCTGTGCAGTGGGAGCTGGTCTGGTTGTGTGAAGTCACTCGAGTGGTGGGGCTGAGGGTCCTGGTCTGTTGTCTTGTATGGCCTTGGCCGTGGCATTATGCATCAGTGCTTTTCATTTTGGACCAGCCTGAGGACCATTTGGAGGACCCTTGTGGACCCCCAGTGGTCTGTAGACCACACTTTGGAAACCACTGGCCTAGAGGAGGTGCAAATGGGAAAAGCAGAATAATTACCAATTAGAATTTAACACTAGGTGGACCCTGGAGCAGCATTGCAAGAGCCCTTAAAGGGGACACCTTGAGGGGAGATGGTGGCATAGTAGTAATATCACTGGACTAGTAATTCAGAGGCCCATGCTAATGCTCTGAGCGCTTGGGTTCAAATCCCACCATAGCAGCTGGTGGGATTTACATTCAATTGATAAATCTGGAATATAAAACTAGTCTCAGTGATGGTGACCATGACAACTCTTGTTGAATATTGTGAGATTAGGTAGGTAGGTCAGGTGTTTCTCACGTGTCACAGACTCGATGGGCCAAGGGGCCTCTTCTGCACTGTGTGACTCTGTGAGATAATCTGGTTCGCTAATGCCCTATAGGGAAAGAAACCTGCCATCCTTACCCAGTCTGGCCAACATGTGACTCCAGACCCACAGCCATGTGGTTGACTCTGAAATGGCCTAGCAAAGTTCAAGGACAATTAGGGATTGTCAGCAAATGCTAGCCTTGCCAGTGATGCCCATAAACGAATTAATAAAATAAAATGTGGCTTTCAAGCAATGCTTCACTTAAAATGATTTTCACAATGGATTAACAGCTGCTTCTTGTCACTTGTGCCTCTTCATCCTTTGATATATTCAGGGTGCTATTTATTCTCTAGCACAGAGCAAGCTGATTAAACAGAGAGCTGTCATAGTCATGCATCTCCATCACATTGGTGATTTTAATTCAACTGGCATCATACAGAAGGATGGAGCAGTTTTGGAATGTTCAAGATCCCCACTGCCCTTCATTTAATTACACAGGGGCAGATAAAGCCTCAGGGAGACCAAGGGTGAATCAGGTGTGACCTTATAGAAATTTGTAATTTTATGAAAGTGGCTGATGGGGTGGACATAGAAAAGATGTTTCCACTTGTGGGGGACCAAAACCAATGGTGATAACCATAAGACGGTCACTAATAAACGCCATCGGGAATTCTTGAGGAAGTTCCTTACCCAGAGAATGTGAGAATCCCAGAATCACAAAGTAGCTGTAGCACAGAGGAGGCTATTTGGCCTGTGGTGTCTGTGCTGGTTCTTCAAAGGAGCAGTTCACTTATTGCCACCCCCTGCCTTCTCCTTGTAGCCTCACATGTTTTTCCTTTTCAGATAATAATCCAATTCCCTCTTGAATGCCTCGATTGAACCTCCCTCTGCACACACACAGACAGGGCATTCCAGATCCTAACCACTCGCTGCGTGAAAAGGTTTTCCTGCTTCTTTTGCCAATCACCTTAAATCTGTGCCCTCACGTTCTCTATCCTTCCACCAATGGGAACAGTTTCTCCCTATCGAATCTGTCCAGGCTCCTCATGATTTTGAATACCTCTATCAAACCCCTTCTCAACCTTCCCCAAGGAAAACAGTCCCATCTTCTCTGTTCTATCCACGTAACTGATGTTCCCCATCTCTGGAACCATTCCTGTGAACCTTTCCTGCATTCTCTCGAATACCTTTATGTTCTTCCTAAAGTGCGGTGCCCAGAACTGGACACAATACCACAGTCGACGCTGGACCAGTGTTTCATACAAGTTTAACATAACTTCCTTGCTTTTGTACTCCATGCCTCCTACTTATAAAGCTGAGAATGCCATGCGCTTTACTGAGAATGTGGAGCTTGCTACTATGGGAGTGGTTGAGGTGAATAGCATGGATGTATTTAAGGGGAAGCTGGATGAAGCTAAACATGAGGAAAGGAATAGAAGGATTCCCACTCTTAATAACTATTCAGTGACTACCGCTGGAATGTGGTTATACACAGGTAACCACAGGTAACGTATCCTATGCTGATAGGATGAGATGAAGAGGGGTGGGAGGAGCTTTGTGGGGCATGAGCCAGTTGTTAAATCCAGTCTATGTAGAGTATCAACCTGTTGAGGTAAGTGTCCTGTTTATATGTGCCAAATGAGTGAACTGATCAAGCTTTTTAAAATAATAAAAAAGTTTGATACGATGTACACAGAAACTATTTCCCCCAGAAGGCAGCATAACATTAAAATTAGAGATTAATGACCATCTTATATTGATGCCCCCTGGTTTTGGACTCCTCCATCATGTGGAGACATCTTCTCTACGTCTACCCTTGCAGCCTCTCTCATAATTTTGAGGATCTCAGCCAGGTCACTCCTCAGCCTTCTCTTTTCTAAAGAAAAGAGCCCCAAATTGTTCAGTTCTTCTCAGCCTCTCAGTGAGAGCAGAATTCAAGTCTTGGATGGACCTCAGCAGTAGCAGGGAGTTAAAAGTTTGTGAAGTAGTTTCTGCACAAACTCAACTGAATTATACCAACACCCGATGAGCAACTCTTGATTGTTCACATTCTTGTTTTCAAATCCTTCCCGTGCAATCCCCTGAGATCTCTGTAGTCTTCCAATTCTAGCCTCCTGTGCATCCCCCCAGTTTTCATCATCCCGTAGCCATGCCTTCAGCTGCCTAGGTGCTAACCTCTGAAATTCTCTCCCTCAACCTCTCCGACTCTCCACCCCTCCTCCTTTAAGATGCTCTTAAGACCTCCCTCTTTAACCAAGCTTTTGCCCTTAATATCTCCTTATGTGGCTTAGCAACAGAATTTGCCTGATAACACTCCTGTGAAGTGCATTGGACATTTTACTTCGCTGGAGCTGCTCTATAAATGCAGGCTATTGTTGCTGTTGTTGTTACATGTTCAGTTGCCCATCCATCAGGTTGGAATAATGTCGGCTGTCAGCCCTCACTACATCTCTCTCTGGGAAGCAATTTATATTTTTCTGCTTTCTATAGATATACTTAGCGCCAATCAAGGGAGAGATGACAGAAACCTCACCACAGCAGTATCAAGTCGTGCTCGTTCATGTGTTTCACAACTTAACTATTTGACTGTAAATGTGGATCTCTTTCTGTTTTCACCTTCACTCCACCTGGTTGTGTTCCCCTCATTCACCCTTGTAAATCCCGCCCCCACCACTCTGGGATGTGAGACCTCCACAGCAGTGCAAGCTTCTGTTAATATTATTACATGGACAGATGCAGTTCCAAGCATTGAGCACATATGATCTCTTGCAATAAGGAAGATGTGCTTCATTTTTCAAATATTGTTCCTTCAGGTGAGATCTTTAGCTGAGTTTGTCTGTTCTGCTGGTTGAGGTGGAAGTTAAATATTTCATTGCATTATTTGAAGAAGAGAGTTGGGTTCTTCTGGCCTCCTGGCCAACATTTCTCCCTTCAACCAGCATCACCAAAACAAAATTTAACTGGACATTCATCTCATTCCTGTTTGTGGGAGTTTCTGTGCATAAAATGGCTGCTACATTTGCCGACATAGCAACTGTAACTGGGTTTGAAAGTAATTGTGTGTGTGTGTGTGTTTTGTGTGTGTGTGGTGTTTTGCGTGTGTGTGTTTTACGTGTGTGTGTGTTTATGTGTGTGTTTGTGTGTGTGGTGTTTTGTGTGTGTGGTGTTTTGTGTGTGTGTGGTGTTTTGTGTGTGTGTTTTGCGTGTGTGTGTTTTGCGTGTGTGTGTGTTTGTGTGTGTGTTTGTGTGTGTGGTGTTTTGAGTGTGTGTGTGTTTTGTGTGTGTGGTGTTTTGAGTGTGTGTGTGTTTAGTGTGTGTAGTGTTTTGTGTGTGTGTGGTGTTTTGTGTGTGTGTGTTTTGTGTGTGTGGTATTTTGTGTGGGTTTTGTGTGTAAGTGAAGTACTTTGATATGTTACTGAAGGCCTTGACTAATTGCTATATAAATGCAAATAATTCTTTGTTGTGGAGCTGATTTCACTTTGGACTGTGGTTATTGGGCTGCACCAATTGGCCTTGATCTCTTTTGGCAATGTGGGGAACAGTCAGTCAGGATTCCCACTCTTAATGACTAGTCAGTGACTACCACTGGAATGTGGTTATACACAGGTAACCGAATTGAGAACAAAAACAGAATTACCTGGAAAAACTCAGCAGGCCTGGCACGAATTGAGGCTTGATTGTGATGACCCCTCCATATGGTAGGTTGTGACATACTATATATGGTCACACAAAGGTAACTTTAGTGGGCACTAGAAGCCCGGCATAGTTGGGGCCCAGCTCACTTTGGATACAGTCCCAACATATATATGTCAGTGCGTATCAGAGAAAAGAAAACTAGGTGAAACAGTGATCACCTCTGTCAGAGAAGTTCCACAGAGAGGAGCAATGCATTTTGTACTGCTCTTGGCTCAATCCAGGTGGTGCTATCAGAGTTATTTGAATGGTGTCTGCTGTAGGGTTGGCTAGTGTTCCTTTGTGGTGAAATGTTAGCTGAAGAGTTTGTGATTTGTTTTTGAAGTTAGAGGCCAGGACATCAGCATTTCAATGAGACCTTGGTTCAAATATGACCCAGTTGAATTACAGATCTCCACCCACTGTTGTCGGTAAGAGGAGTCTGCAGTAAAGTGGTTTGGTCCATTGGGATACTATACAATGCGAGAGAATAGGAAGGAGATTGGCATAAAAGAAGTGAATAGGGAGGGGTTTGGTCCATTGGGATTCTGTACAATGTGAGTGAATGGGGAGGGGGTTTGGTCCATTGGGATTCTGTACAATGGGAGTGAATGGGGAGGGGGTTTGGTCCATTGGGATTCTGTACAATGGGAGTGAATGGGGAGGGGGTTTGGTCCATTGGGATTCTGTACAATGGGAGTGAATGGGGAGGGGGTTTGGTCCATTGGGATTCTGTACAATGTGAGTGAATGGGGAGGGGGTTTGGTCCATTGGGATTCTGTACAATGGGAGTGAATGGAGAGGGGGTTTAGTCCATTGGGATTCTGTACAATGGGAGTGAGTGGGAGGGGATTTAGTCCATTGGGATTCTGTACAGTGGGAGGTGAGTGGGAAAGGGTTTAGTCCATTGGGATTCTGTACAGTGCGAGTGAATGGGGAGGGGGTTTAGTCATTGGGATTCTTTACTATGGGAGTGAGTGGGAGGGGGTTTGGTCCATTGGGATTCTGTACAATGCGAGTGAATGGGAGGGGGTTTGCTCCACTGGGATTCTGTTCACTGGGAGTGAATGGGAAGGGGTTTACAATGGTAACATATTTGAAAGGTTTGGTGTGTTGGAAATCTGAGTGAATCTGAAGAGGTTTGGCAGTTGGGATTCCACATAATGGGATTAAACGAGAAGGGGCTTGGTCAGTGGAACTCTCGGCATTGACAATAAATGATAATAAATGGGAAGGAATTTGGGAATTTGTATTGGGGTAAATTGGAAGGAGTTTAGCCTACTGGGATTCTCTGTAATAGGTTTGAACGAATCAGTCCTATGCTTGTATATCAATATCATCCTTGGATCACACATGCACTGATGTGGAGTGAACTGTGACAGATACCAACAGTCTACAGTTATACAATACACTCCTAATGCATGCTATGCTGACCCCAGCACATCAGCAATTGGCTTTCTTTCTCGCTGTTGTGTCTGTCGAAATTTACATAATCTTGTAGTAAGCATAACATTCCCCGGCAGCCTAATTACACGTTCACAAGGGGATTCGGCTGATCATGCTTTGCTTGGAAGTGTAGCATTCGTTTTAAAATTGACACCAGATGACAATCCATGTTAGCGTGTGCCCCCCACCCCAGCCCACCATTCCCCTCCCCTGGTCCCAGAATGTTGCCTTCCAAATGCCCAGCACCCCCAATCACCCCCCCATCCCCCACCCCCCCACCCCCACACAAAAAAAAAGCCCAGCATCCAGTCACTTCAGATCAGGTAGAACAGCAGATTGCTTCCTCAACCATGCTTGGTGGGTTTTTAACTCAATAAAACTTTTAAGAGATAAGGAGCTTTTTCGATATCAGGGTCACCATTAGGCTGAATAATGCATAGAAAGAGCAGAGGCTTACAATTCTGCTGAGGGCAACAGCACATTTCAGTTAAATAATGCATGGTCAGACCAGTCTCCTGTCTCTCTTCAGACGCTCAGATATTTTAGGTAGCTGGCTCACAAACTTTTTTTTTCTTCCATTTGCTTTTCCTTAAAATCTTCCCCCAACATGCCAGTAATTAAAGTGTCACCACCACCTCTCCCCAACCTCCCACATGCCCCTGATTTGTCACGTTGCTTATCCAACACCCAGTGTCGGATCAGTGGAAATTGCCTCCAATTAAATATTGGGAAGATCGAAGCCGCTGTTTTCAATCCCCACCTCGAGTTCCATTCCCCAGCCTCACTCCCTCTCCTTGGCAACTGTCTGAGGCTGAACCAGGTCATTCAAACTTTGACATTCGACTTGACTCTGAGATGAGCTTCCAACCCTATGTTGGCCTTTATTTCAAGTGGAATGGAGTATAAAAATAGGGATGTCTTGCTAAAACTATACAAGGCACTAGTTAGACCACACCTAGAATACTGTGAACAGTTTTGGTCCCCTTATCTAAGGAAAGATATACTGGCATTGGAGGCTGTCCAGAAAAATTTCACTAGGTTGATCCTGGGTATGGAGGGATTTCCTTATGAGGAGAGGTTGAGTAGGTTGGGCCCGTACTTATTGGAGTATAAAAGAATGAGAGGCGACCTTATTGAAACATGTAAGATGCTTAGGGGGCTTGACAGGGTAGATGCTGAGAGGTTGTTTCCCCTTGTGAGAGAGTCTAGGACCAGAGGGCATAATCTCAGAGTAAGGGGTCGCCCATTTAAAACAGAGATGAGGAGGAATTTCTTCTTTCAGAGGGTAGTGAATCTGTGGAATTCTTTACTGCAGAGGGCTGTAGAGGCTGGGTCGTTTAGTATATTCAAGGCTGAGATAGATTTTTAATCGGTAAGGGAATCAACGGTGATGGGGAAAGGCAGGAACGTAGAGTCGAGGATTATCAGATCAGCCATGATCTCATTGAATGGTGGAGCAGACTCGATGGGCCGAATGGCCTACTGTTGCTCCTATGTCTTATGGTCTAATGGTTCTATATGAACTCCATCACTGACTATTTCCACCTCTGTATTATCATCCATCTCTGCTCCTGCCTCAGTTCATCTGCAGCTGAATCCCTCATCCTTGCCTTTGTTATCTCCTACCTCGACTATTCCAACACTCCCTTAACTGACCCCTCACTTTTGCCCTTCCCTTTACTGAACTAGTAATCTAGAGGCCTGGACTATTGCTTCAGAAACTTCAGTTCAAACCCCACCACAGCAGTTGGGGAAATTTAAATTCAATTAATTAATAAATCCGGAATAAAAAAACTAATCTCAGTAATGGTGACCATGAAACTATCGGATTGTCATTAAAAACCCATCTGATTCACAGATGCTTTTTATGGAAGAAAATCTGCCATCCTCACTGGTCTTGGCCTACCTGTGACCCCAGACCCACATCAATGTGGTTGACTCTTAACTGCTCTCTGAAATGGCCTAACAAGTAACTCACCCCCTGACTTCCCAAAACCTGCCCGTCATCTACAAGGCACAAGTCAGGAGTGTGATGGAATAATATCCACTTGCCTGTCAAACTGCTACAGAAATGTAGAATGAGAATGAAACCAGATTGAGTTAGTTGGTAGCACTGACCCAGCCGGTTGTGCCCTGAAGATCATATCTGCTCAGACTGGGCCTACGTCAGGTGGTGAGAGAACCAACATGAGGGTAAAACCTACCTGACCTCCCCCTCACCAATTTACCTGTCGCAGATGCACCTGTCCATGACAGTACAAGTAGGAGTTATATTATTGTTATATTATTGTGTTTGGATTTCCAGCATCCGCAGTTTTTTGCTTTTATATTATTGTGTTGTTGGGCTGGGGTCATTTCAATAAATTCTCAAAGATTTCTGGTTGCTAACATTCTAACTTTATTCCAACATATTTACAGTTATGAGAACACCCCTTACAATAGCTTCTGGCTATGCTAACCTTCCTCAAGTCTCAGATTAATGAGTGTATGTCACTTCCTTCCATGACATCACAGGCTGTTACAATTAACCCTTTATGGGACTTTGCTTAATATACTCAATTATTTTACATCACCCCCAAGTCTCTGGTGTTCCTGGAAACCCAATGCTTCAGTCTCCTAGTCATTCTCAATGTTTCAATGTTTTGAAGTCTTGTTGGAAATGTAGCCTCTTTTTTCTCTCTTAGGTAAATGTTGTGTTTATTTCTCTCTCCATGTTCTATTCTTGTTCACTCTTCTCTCTCCCCCATGTCCTGTTACATCGAAAAGCATTTTCGTGCCTTCATGAATCTTTTATACCTAGTTCTCTCTTTTGTAGGGAATAAGGCATTCTCATTCTGATGTCAGACTTCTGGAAGCTGTTTGACTACTGTTTTGGTGTCTTCTTTCATTTGTGATGATTGCAACCTCTCTGGCCTATCAAACAATCACCAATAACCTGCTCATTGATGCTAAGTTTGGGTTCTGCCATTGCTATTCAGCTCCTGACCTCATTACAACATTTGTCAAAACATGAACAAAGGAGCTGAAGTCAAGAGACGAGGTGACTGCCCTTGACATCAAAGCAGAATTTGACTGAGTGTGGCACCACGGAGCTCTGGTAAAACTGAAGTCAATGGGAATCAGGGGGAAACCTCCCCGCTGGTTAGAGTCATACCTAGCACAAAGGAAGATGGTTACGGTTACTGGAGCCAAATCACCACAGCCCCAGGATATTGCTGCAGGAGGTCCTCAGAGTCATGTCTTAGGCCTGACCATCTTCAGCAACTTGATCAAAGACCATTCCACCATCATTAGGTCAGAAGTGGGGATGTTCGCTGATGACTGCACAATGTTCAGCACCATTCGCAACTCCTCAGATACTGAAGCGGTCCATGTCCGAATGGACCAAAGCATGGAAAAAATTCAAACTTGGGTTGATACGTGATAATTAACATTCATGTCACATAAATGCCAGACAATGGCCATCTCCAGCAAAAGAGAATCCAACCATCAGCCCTTGACATCCAATGGCATTTTCATTGCTGAATCCCCCTCTATCAAATTCCTCGGGGTTACCATTAACCAGAAACTGAACTTGACAAGTCATATAAATATTGTGGCTGCAAGAGCAGGTCAGAGGTTGGGAACTCTATAGCGAGTAACTCACCTCCTGATTCCCCAAAGCGCGTCTACCATCTGTAAGGTACAGTTCTGGGGTGTGATGGAATACTCCCCACTTACCTGCATGAGTGTCAGTCTAACAACACTCAAGAAGCTCAGTACCATCTAGGACAAAGCAGCCCACTTTATCAGCACCCTATCCATCACCTTAAACATTCACTCCAACTACCACTGACGCACAGTGGCAGCAATGTGTACAATCCATAAGATGCACTGCAGCAACTCACCAAGGCTCCTTCAACAGCACCTTCCAAACCTGTGACCTCTACCTAGAAGGGCAAGGGCAGCAGCCATGTGGAATATCATTACCTGCAAGTTTCCCTCCAAGCCACTCAATATCCTGATGTGGAACCATCACGCCATTCATTCACTGTCGCTGTATCAACATCCTGGAGACCCCCACCCGCCAAAAACACTGTGGGTGTATCTACATTACATAAACTGAAATGGTTCAAGAAGAGGCTCATCACCACCTTCTCAAGGGCAGTTAGGAATGGGCAACAAATGTTGGCCTTGCCAGCAATGCTCACATCCCATGAACGAATGATAAAAATAAATTCTCCCCTTGCAGCTGCCAAACAGGTACAGCACGAGTTAGGTACAGAGTAAACCTTCCTCCACACTGTCCGTTTTAACACTTCCAGGGCAGCTACAACGTGGGTTAGATAAAGTGTAAAGCTCCTCTATACTCTGCCATTAAATACATCCAAAACATGTACAGCACAGGTTGGACACAGAGTAAAACCCTCTTAGAAAAGGTGTTTTAAAAAGTATATACTTTAATTGGGTTTAAGAGGAGAGTAAAATGTAAAAGCAAAGAGATCATGCTGCAGCTTTATAAAGTCAGCAAGAGTATTGTGGGTGCCTCACATACGGGAAGAGGTAAAGGTCTTAGTAAGGGTACAGAGGAGGTTTACCACAATGTAATCAAGAGTGAGGAGCTCCATCATGAGGAGGGATTGAAAAGGTTAGGACTGTTCTCCAACAGACAGAGAAAAAGTATTCCTTCTGTGGATCAATAACCATAGGTCATAGTGTCATGAGTCCCGGGGGATAGTACGCTGTAATTTCCATCCCCACTCTACCGTGGGCCGCGACAAATGTGAAAAGTTTGATCAAGCCATCAAATTGTCCCAATTCTACCTAATTGTTTAATTTAGGTTAACAGAATACGAGCACCAGGTGTGTAAACACAATAAGTAAATAACTGTTTATTGAACAAACTGTTGTTAACCAGTGGCAACAGAAGACATATGAACTAACTTCCAACACTAAAACTTAAACTCTACCCCTTCTTAAATCCCTACATACACACACACGCACACACACATGCGCACATACACACATACGCACACACGCACATGCACACACACACACACACACACACGCACACACACAAGACACAAGTGCACACGCACTCAAGACACATAAGACACACAAATCATGGATTTTAAGGGTGGGATAAAACAGTTCAATAGCACCAATCCTGGAGTACAGGATTCAATGGGTTGATTTTGATCGATGTCTTCCAAATTCCTTTCAGTTCTTGTTGATGACATGAGGTGGTCTTCCAGCACTTTCAGTATTTAGTTCACAGGTTGAGCACTTGCCTTTCAATGTCTCTAACTGTGCTTTTCCCCTTTGCCTCTGGACAGAGGTTTTTAGAGCGAGAGCAGGTTATAGAGATGTGAGAAGAGAAAGCCAGATGGCCATTATTGTGGAATTACTGGAATCTTCCACACATAGGAGAAAGAGGTTTTAGGTCCTGTTCCTTTCAGGTTAGGAGTTATTATGCTTCACTGTTTCTCAGGCAAAACCTGGTCACCTGGTCAGGAGCCAATTAAAACGTAGTTGCCAGGCAACTCCCTTGGTCCAGGACTCCTTTCCAGCACCATCCTGTCTTTCGTGGCACACTCTATTCCCGGACTGCAACATTGTATATATCTCTCATCCCGTTCCAGTGGACATGTCTTTCATCCTGCAGCCATTGTAATTCTAATCCACAGTCCAACAGAAAATAAAAAGATATGTTTTATACAACAGTCCAACATAAATAAAAATACATGTTCCTTACAATAGATTTAAAACCATTAGCAAAAGGTCTAGAGGTGAGAGAAGGAGAATGTTTTTCACTAGGAGAGTTGCTGGGATTCTAAACAGGTGGTGGAAGCTGATGCCAAAAATAATTTCAAAAGAAAGTGCAGGGAGGCGGTGGCATAGTCATATTGTCACCAGGACTAGTAATCCAGAGACCCAGGGTAATGTTCCGGGGACTCAGGTTTGAATCCCACCATGGCATAGTGGATTTGAATTCAATAAAAAACCTGGAATTAAAAGCCTGATGATGACCATGGAACAGATTGATGATTGTCGTAAAAAAACCCATCTGGTTTACTAGCAGGAGGGAATCTGCTGTCCTTACCTGGCCTGGCCTACATGTGACTCCAGACCCACAGCAATGTGGTTGACTCTTAACTGCCCCTCTGAACAAGGGCAGTTGGGGATGGGCAATAAATGCTGGCACTGGCCAGTGATGCCCACACCCCATGAACGGATAGGAAAAAGTAAGGGTACGGGGCTGAGCATGAGCGCTCTTTCAAAGAGTCAGCGCGTGCACTTCCTCTGCTGCAGTTTTCTATCATTCAGTGATACACCAAACGTTCCCAAAGCAAATACAGCACAGCATCACCTTATAGCATAACGAAGCACGAGTATTAAAATATGAGCAGGAGCCCTTCAAGGTGCTAAATGACCTGTTCCTGCTCTGATTTCTTAGGTTTTTGTGTACGCTGCCCTCAAATCTGGGTTACAAGCAAGCAATTGCACACTCTCCCTGGCCTGGCTGGACAATCGGGTGCCACAATTTTACAAAGAATTCCCCTGCCTGCACACAGACCTCCCCTGTGCCCAGATATCTGACAGTTAGCAATGAAACAATATTCCACCTCACACAATTCGAATCCTTGAAAGGTGTTAATGAGGAACAGTTTGCTTTGCCAATATGTTCTTTGACTGATAGTGTGACTGATGGCTGAATCAGCCAGGTTTCTGATGGTTCGTCTATAATGAATGTCCCACGGCAGACCCTGTTTGGAGCTATCTGTATAACACATTGTTAACGTATTACAGGTTTTGGCAGGAACAAGGCAAACAGTCATTAAGTCCTGCATTGAAGTGCGCTCACCATTATTAACACAAGATCCCTTCGTGGAATTTTCATAGTATCCAAATCGCATCTGGCCATTTTGGAAAGGATTTTAAGTATTTAAAGTTTGAAAATGAAGGGGAATCTCAGGTGGCTAGTGAAGATTTTATCTGGAATTCTACCCCCCCCAATCGCACATGAACTAATATTTGAAGTAATAAAAACAGAAAGTGCTGGACATGCTCAGCAGGTCTGGCAGCATCTGTGGAGAGAGAGAAACAGAGTTCATGTTTCAGGTTGATGACCTTTCATCAGAACTGGTTCAGAGTTCATTGGAGTTAGAAACATAGGAAATTAGGAGCAGGAGTAGGCCATTCGGCCCTTCGAGCCTGCTCTGGTGTTCAATAAGGTCATGGCTCATCTTGTTGTGGTCACAATTCCGCTTTGCGTTCTGCTTCCCTTAACCTTTGACTCCCTTGTCTGTCAAAAATGTCTAACTCTACATTAAACAAATCCAATGACCCAGCCTCTGCTTCCTGGAGGAAAGAATTCCACGGACTCAGGACCCTCAGAGGAAAAGAATTCTCCTCACCTCCGATGAATGGCGACGGACCAGAATCGTTGGGCGGGATTTTCCAGCCACGACACCGATGGGCATCGCTGCGGGCGGGACGGGAAAATTTGGAGACCCGGTAAAAGTCAACGCCTCTCCAAGTTTTCCTGTCCTGCCCACGATGGTGCCCGCTGGTGTCGGGGCCGGAAAATCCGACCTGTTAACTTTGTTTCTCTCACCGCACAGGTGTTGCCAGACCTGTTGCGCATTTCCAGCATTTTCTGTTTTTTACTTCAGATTCACAGAGCCTGCAGTGTTTTGCTTTTGCATCAGTATTTGAAATATCTCATTTTCATTTCTCTGTACTTTCAAACACATGTGGAATTTTACCCAAGTTCAAAAATGGTTTAAAATGTACAGCAGGTTGTCGGTCTCTGTATTAAGCTTCATTCAGAACATTATCCTGTCTCTTTACAATTGTTCTGCTGTAGATTTCCAGCTTTGGTACTTCTTTTTTATCTTTGAATGTGTCATCCAGAGCAGCTGTGGAAAATGAAACACTTTCCATCTCAAATACCCAGTGTCCCATCAAACACTCCCATGATAGCACGGTGTTAGATAGAGAGTAAAGTTCCCTCTACACTGTCCCCATCAAACGCTCCCAGGGCAGGTACAGCACGGGATTAGATACAGAGTAAAGCTCCCTCTACACTGTCCCCATCAAACATTCCCAGGGCAGGTACAGCATGGAGGTAGATACAGAGTAAAGATCCCTCTACACTGTCCACATCAAACACACCCAGGACAGGTACTGCACGGGGTTAGATACAGAGTAAAGCTCCCTCTACACTGCCCCCATCAAACACTCCCAGGGCAGGTACAGCACGGAGGTAGATACAGAGTAAAGATCCCTCTACACTGTCCCCATCAAACACTCCCAGGGCAGGTACAGCATGGAGGTAGATACAGAGTAAAGATCCCTCTACACTGTCCACATCAAACACTCCCAGGACAGGTACAGCACGCGGTTAGATGCAGAGTAAAGCTCCCTCTACAGTGTCCCCATCAAACACTCCCAGGTACAGCACAGAGTTAGATACAGAGTAAAGCTCCCTCTACACTGTCCACATCAAACACTCCCAGGTACAGCACGGAGGTAGATACAGAGTAAAGATCCCTCTACACTGTCCACATCAAACACTACCAGGGCAGGTACAGCATGGGGTTAGTTACAGAATAAAGCTCCCTCTACACTGTCCCCATCAAACACTCCCAGGGTAGGTACATCACAGGGTTAGATACAGAGTAAAGCTCCCTCTACACTGTCCCCATCAAACACTCCCAGGGCAGAGACAACATCATGGGATCTTTTATGTCCATTTGAGAAGCTAGACCAAGTCCTGGTTTTTCTCATCTCATCCAAAAATGCAGTGCAGCACTATCTCAGTACTCTGGTACAAATGTCAGCATAGATTTTGTGTGTAATTAATGCCAGCAGATGAGAAAATTAAAAGTGCATACTTGGGATGTGGCCGGGTTGGCATTTATTGTCTTTTCTCTAGTTGAGCCTTCAGATGGTGGTGGTGGGTCTTTGTTTTGAACCATTGTAGTCCATGTGTACAGGTGCTCTCATAGTGCTGTTCCAGGGTATTAACCCAGAGTGATGGAAGGGACATATATTCCCAGTTTGGTTTAGAGGGTGATTAGGAAGTGAACTGGGAAGAGATGACATTAGCTTATGCATTCCAGAGGCAACCTCTTGTGTCTCCATTAAACTCTTCCCAAAGTGATTCCAGAGCGTTGGCTTCCACTACCCGATCTGAAATTCTATTTGAGTTATTGATTATTACTTCAGTGCAGAATCTTATGTGGCTCAATTGCTGGCACTCTTACCTTTGATTAACAAGGTTCTGGGTTCAAATCCCACTCCGGCCCTTGAGTACCAAAATCAAAGCTGGACACTCCAGCGTAGTGCTGCTCTGTTGGAGGTGCTGTTTTTTAAATAAATCTTTAAACCAAGGTCCCGCCTGTCTGTGCAATTTTGAAGGTGAGCAGGAGGGTTATCCCTGGCATCCTGGCCAATATCCATCCCTCAATCAACATCACAAAAATGGCTTATCTGTTCATTATCACATTGCTGTTTATGGGAGCTTGCTGTGAGTAAATTGGCAGCCTTTCCTACATTACAACAGTGACTACGCTCCACAAGTACTTAATTGACTGTAAAGTGCTTTGGGATGTCTGGTGGTGATGAAAAGCGCTATATAAATGAAAGTTTTTCTTTTTCATTTATTAAGAGGAAAAAGCTGCATAACTACAGGTATTGTTACACTAGACAAGGTTAGAGTGGATAGGAAGGACCTATTTCCCTTAGCGGATGGATCAAAAACCAGGAGGCATAGATTTAAAATAATTGGTAGAAGGATTAGAGGGGAGTTGAGGAGTAATTTTTCATGCATAGCATGGTGGGGATGTAGAACTCACTGCCTGAAAATGTGGTAGAGGCAGAAACCCCTCATTGCATTTAAAAAAAACACTTGGATATGCACTTGAAGTGCAGTAGTCCACAGGGCTACGGGCCAAGAGATCAAAGGTGGGATTAGGCTGGATTGCTCTTTTTTTGACTGGCATAGACATAATGAGCCAAATTGACTCTGTTCAACAAATATTTCAATGTTTCAAGTCTCACCCCAGAGGCCTGACCACTTAACCTGGGCTGACCATTCCCAGTTCAGAACTGTCAGAGATGCTGCACTGTCAGAGGTGCCAACTTTCAGTTGAGACGTTTATACGGAGAGACTCCCTTCTGCCCTCTCAGATGAATGTAAAAGATCTCATTATCACTATTCTAAGAATCTTCAGTGTCTTTGTTGATATTTTTCCCTCAACCTATATTCTTGAAACATTGCCTGGTCGCAGTTACACTACTGTTTGTGGGAGCTTGCTGTGCGCAAATTGACTGTCACACTTCCTACATTACAACCGGGACTACACTTCAAAAGCATTTCATTGGCTGTAAAGCACATCAGGACATCTTGAGGTTGCGAAAGGCGTTGTATAATTGCAAGTCTTTCTTTTTACAGAAACTGAGAGGCTGTTTCTCCTGGCTGGAGAGTCGATAACTTGAGGTTGTAGTCTCTGGATAGGAGGTTGGTTATTTAGGACTGAGATGAGGAGAAACTTCTTCACTCAGGGGGTTGTGAACCTTTGAAGTTTCCTACCCCAGAGAGCTGGGGATGCTCAGCTGAGACAGAGATCGATAAATTTTTGGACACAAAAGGAATCGAGGAGTAGTGGGGATAGCATAGTACAGTGGAGTTGATGTAGAAAATCTTATTAAATGTCTGGTTGTGAAGTGCTTTGAACCACCCTGAGATTGTGAAAAACTAGAAATGCAAGTTATTTTATTTACTCCCATTCTCTCTCTCCACACAGAACACCAATCGATCCAACAGTGTTTCTGATGCCAACAGATTGGCAATCCCTCCAGTTTGTTTCTTGAGATGAATGTAGGAAGTAAGTAAAGAGTTGCAGCCTCTTGGAATTGGATAAGCTGAGAAGGAGCTGCTGAATTGGAGTGGGGGCAGGGAAAATTAAAGTGCATTCCCTGAGCCTCTTGTGTTTTGTGCTGGAGGATGTGAATGTTTAGACTGTCAGTGAGTTCTCGGTTGACTATCCCGGTGGATTTAAGACGAGGTTTGCACTCTGCGAGCGCTGCTGGAAGAATGAGGGATAGGCAGAATTGACAGGAGTGTCATAATAAGTGACAGGTCAGTCAGGCAGAACTGGGAACATGCTTACTACTATCACTGCAGTACCAGCTCCTGGCTATTTCTCCTGTGCTGTCTAAGCTGAGATCTGTCCATACTGTACCTGTTGCACTCACTGCCGTATGTCCCCACTCCCTGCTCTGTCCTGACCAACGCAGGAGTTACAGAAAATGTTCTTTGCACTTGTTGAGGCTCAGTCTCGTCAATATAATCAAACTGCTGATCTGATTGCTTTGTGACGCTTGTAGTAGTTACCCAACACTTCAGTCAGCCAACAGGGCTCCTGTTATATCTCAGTTAATAGAAATTCTGAACTGATTTAACATCTTTTTTGTTTGCTCACTTATTTAAAAACCAAGTTTGAGACTGTTGTGCAAACATTGTAAGTTGTTGGTGGATGTGTTCATAAAACTGAATGCATTGGTGTGTGACAAACAGACACACAAACACACACACAGAGACACACACACTCATATACATACACACACACACACACAAAACACACAAACGTAAACAGGAAAAAATAGACGCAGATAAACACAAAGGTAAGCACATACAGGGACACACAGATAAACACAGACATAAACAGACAGACACATAAAGAGGAGAATGAAAAGACATAGAGACATGTATACAGATAAAGGCATGAAGGCACACACATCCACAGAAACACCCACAGAGGGACAAACTAGCACATAATCAACATGGTTTGCTTGGTTCAGCCTTAGTGCCTTTTTGGTATAGTCAGGCCTCTTATGTCCTTGAGAGTATCATCATGATTTACCCTTTACGCAGTTTATGTTGTTGAAAATAGGCAGCTTCAGGTCTGCGTTCTTGAAGGGCATCTGCTGTCATTGTGGGAGCTGGGTACCTAAGGTCAGCATTGCAAGGATGCAAGGCCCATTGTCCAAGAATCCACAAGGAATGAAAAGAGTTGACAAGGAGCAGAGGTAAATTGGGAATTTCCTCCCAAAAAAGGAAGAGTATGGCATCATCTGATTCATGGCATTGTAAAGGCCATTTGTTTTTTTTTCTTTCTAACTTTCTCCTTCTCTTCCTTGGAGGCTCTGACTCTAGCTGGGGTACAATTCGCAGTACTGCTCAACTGCTCATCCACTGAACTTTTTAAAAAGACAGGTGAGTGTCAGCCGCAACTGGGTGGGTGCATTGTCATCCCTGAAACACTGGGTCATTAGCTTGAAACTTCCAGCAGCAATGGGGAGATCCAACTCGACACAAACATCAGTGGTTCAAAAAGAAGGCCAACCACCATCATCTCAGGGCAACTAAGGATAGCCAGCCGTGCCAGAGACTCCTACATCCTGAGAATGAATTTTTATTAAATATCTTTCCTCATCTCTTGGGAATTACCCACACGATCTACTCTAGCGCTCCTGTACAGTGCTGAGGGAGTGCTGTATCCTTGTTGGTCCTGTCTTCCAGAAGGGAAGTTAAACTGAGGTCCTGTCTGCCCTCTCAGGTGGATGGAAAGAGCCCAGGGCACTATTTCAAAGAAGAACAGGGCAGTTCTCCAACAGCACTAAACCTGGCCAGTATTGCTGCTTGCCTTACACAGATTGGCTCTCATGTTACCCATGTTACGACAGTGATTACGCTTCAGTCATACTTCTTCAGGTACAAAGAGCCTTGTGATGCCCTGGGTTGACTCAACACAGACCAAGGGGTACAATCATGGGATCTTCCTGTTCGGTACTTCAATATCTTAACCAGATGGACCATTGGCAAGAGTTTTTTTTTTGTTCATTCACAGAATGCGGGTGTCACTGGCTGGGCCAGCATTTATTGCCCATCCCTAGTTGCCCTTGCGAAGGTGGTGGTGAGCTGCCTTCTTGAACCGCTGCAGTCCACGTAGTGTAGGTACAGCCACAGTGCTGTTAGGGAGGGAGTTTAAAGATTTTGACCCAGCGACAGTGAAGGAACGGTGATATATTTCCACGTCAGGATGGTGAGTGACTTGGAGGGGAACATCCAGGTGGTGTTGTTCCCGTGTGCCTGCTACCCTTGTCCTTCTAGATGGTAGTCATTGTGGCTATGGAAAGTGCTGTCTAAAGAAACTTGGTGAATTCCTGCAGTGCATCTTGTAGATTGGACACACTGCTGCTACTGTGTGGCGGTGGTGGAGGGAGTGAATGTTTGTGGATGTGGTGCCAATCAAGCGGCTGCATTGTTCTGGATGGCATCGAGCTTCTTAAGTGTTGTTGGAGCTGCACTCATCCAGGCAAGTGGAGAGTATTCCATCGCACTCCTGACTTAGAGCCATAGAGGTCGACAGCACAGATAAAGGCCCTTTGGCCCATCAAGTCTGCGCCAGTCAAACAAGTACCTAACTATTCTAATCCTATTTTCCAGCACTAGGCCCATAGCCTTGTATGCCATGGCATCGCAAGTGCACATCCAAATACTTCTTAAATGTTATGAGGGTTTCTGCCTCTACCACCCTTTCAGGCAGTGAATTCCAGATTCCCACCACCCTCTGGGTGAAAAAATTCTTCCTCACATCCCCTCTAAACCTCCTGCCCCTTACCTTAAATCTATGCCCCCTGATTATTGATCCCTCCACCAAGGGGAAAAGTTCCTTCCTGTCTACCCTATCTTTGCCCCTCATAATTTGATACACCTCAATCATGTCCCCCCTCAATCTCCTCTGCTCCAGGGAAAATAACCCCAGTCTATCCAATCTCTCCTCATAACTAAAACTCTCCAGCCCAGGCAACATCCTGGTAAATCTCCTCTGCACTTTCTCTAGTGCAATTACATCCTTCCTATAATGCAGATTCCAGAACTGCACACAATACACTAGCTGTGGCCTAACCAGCGTTTTATACAGTTCCAGCATAACCTCCCTGCTCTTATATTCTATGCCTTGGCTAATAAAGGCCAGTATCCCATATGCCTTCTTAACCACCTTATCTAGCTGTCCCGCTACCTTAAGGGACTGGTGGACATGCACACCAAGGTCCCTCTGATCCTCGGTACTTCCCAGGGTCCTACCATTCATCGTGTATTCCCATGCCTTATTTGTCCTGCCCAAGTGCATCACCTCACACTTATCTGGATTAAATTCCATTTGCTACTGATCAGCCCATCTGCCCAGTCTGTCTATACCCCCCTGTAGTCCAAGGCCATCCTCCTCGCTATTTACCACCCCACCAATTTTTGTGTCGTCCGCGAACTTACTGATCAACCCTCCTACATTCAAGTCTAAATCATTTATATATACCACAAACAGCAAGGGACCCAACATCGATCCCTGTGGAACCCCACTGGACACAGGCATCCAGTCACAAAAACACCCCTCAACCATCACCCTCTGCTTCCTGCCACTCAGCCAATTCTGGATCCAATTTGCCAAATTGCCTTGGATCCCATGGGCTCTTACCTTCATTATCAGTCTCCCATGCGGGTCCTTATCAAAAGCCTTGCTGTAGTCCAAGAAGAATACATCAAATGCATTGCCCTCATCAACACACCTGGTCACCTCTTCAAAAAATTCAGTCAAATCATTTGTGCCTTGTAGATGGTGGACAGGCTTTGGGGAGTCAGGAGTTGAGCTACTCGCAGCAGGATTCCTAGCCTCTGACCTCCACTTTTAGCCACAGTATTTCTATGGCTAGTCTAGTTCAGTTTCGGGTCAATGGTCATCCCCATGATGTTGAAACTGGTAGATTCAGTGATGGTAATGCCATAGACTGTCAAGGGGCGATGGTTGGATTCTCTCTTGTTGGAGATGGTCATTGCCTAGCACTTGTGTGGCGCAAATGTTACTTGCCATTTGTCAGCCCAAGCCTGGATATTGTCCACAACTTTCTGCATTTAGACATGGACTGCTTCAGCATCTGAGGAGTCTCAAATGGTGCTGAACATTGTGCAATCATCAGCGAACATCCCCACTTCAGACCTTATGGCAGAGGGAAGGTCATTGTTGAAGCAGCTGAAGATGCCTGGGGCACCACCCTGAGGAACTCCTGCAGTGATGTCCTGGAACCGAGATGATTGAACTCCAACAACCACAACCATCTTCCCTTGTGCTGGCTATGACTCCAACCAGCAGAGAGTTTTCCCCCTGATTCCCATTGACTCCAGTTTTGCTCAGCCTCCTTGATGCCACACGGTCAAATGTGGCCTTGATGTCACCTCACCTCGGGAGCCTTTTAGGTATGCCTGGTGCTGCTCCTGGTATGCCCTCCTGCACTCTTCATTGAACCAGGCTTAATCCCTGTCTTGATTGTAATGGTAGAGTGGGGGAAAAACTGGGCCATGAGGTTACAGATTGTGGTTGAGGACAATTCTGCTGCTGCTGATGGCCCACAGTACTCATGGTTGCCCAGTCTTGAGTTGGTAGATCTGTTTGAAATCTATCCCATTTAGCACGGTGGTAGTGCCACACAAGACGATGGAGGGTATTCTCAGTGTGAAGGTGTGACTTTGTCTCCACAATGTCTATGCGGTGGTCACTCCTACTAAGACTGTCATGGACAGATGCATCTGCGGCAGGCAGGTTGGTGAGGATAAGGTCACATATGTTTTTCCCTCTTGTTGGTTCTCTCACCACCTGCCACAGACCCAGTCTAGCCGCTATGTCCTTTTGGATTCGGCCAGTTCCTGCTGCTACGGAACCATGCTTGATGGTGGACATTGAAGTTCCCCCACCCAGAGTATATTTTGCACCCTTGCCACCCTCAGTGCTTCCTTTGCATTGGAGGGGTGGGGTTGCAGGGGGTGTGAGTGTTGGATGGAGCAAAAACAATACTCTAGCCATGTTTGGAAATTAGGATGGGGAAGAGGGGCCATTCCCACCACATATCCACCCGTCAAACTCTTACAAGTATCACCTTGACTTGCCCTGCAGCTGCCTAATATCCAGATCATAAGGAATTTGAATTTGGTCCTCATTACAATGCTACATAAGTCAACAACACTGTAGCAACAGGGGGAGGTTCAGTTTTTTTGAATTAAGCAAGTGAAGTTTTGCTCTGCAGAGCTATTAAGTGTTTCCTGTTCTCTTGGCTGCTTGATTGTCTCTCAACTGTACAATAATTGAATTCCCCCTCGGTCGCTGGTCTCCACAGCACATAGAAACACAAATTATTGTTTAATTACTCGCTGAATTATTATGCCCTTTCAAAAAAAAAACAATTTTTAGACAATTAAGGTGGCTAAATCCCTCTCCAAGATGGAAATTGCAGAGTTGTGAAGCAGCGTAGAGCGATGATGGAGAGACTGAGATGACCAGCAAATGTTGGTTTTTGTAGCACAATGCTTCATTATATGAGCAGGATAGATATTTGTATTGAGTTAGATAAAGCTGTACAATGTTTTTAATCAGCTCACTGAATATTCCTGTGGTTTTGTTCCTCCCTCTAGTGTTCTCAATCAAAAGAAGAAAGAACTTGCATTTCTGTGGTGCTTTTCATTCTAACTGGATGTCTCAAAGCACTTTCACAGCCAACGAAGTACATTCTCATGAGTAATCACTCCTTGTAATAAAGGGAAATGTAGCAGGGCAGCCAGTTTTCACATAGCAAACTTCCACAATCAGCAATTTAGTTTGGTCTATTCTGGGTTTAGTGAAGTCTTGCTCTGTTTCAATAAGTATTTTCAGGTTAATTTAATGGTTTTCGTGATATTGGTTGGCAAATAAATGCTGGACAGACCACTTGGGAGAAATCTTTTAAGTTCATGAGAGGGTAGAAAGGGCCTTGGCTTAATGTCTCATCTGAAAGATAGGAACACAAGAAACAGGGGCAGGAACGCACCGCCACCTGGAAGTTCCCCTCCAAGCCACTCACCACCCTGACTTGGAAATATATCGCCGTTCCTTCACTGTCGCTGGGTCAAAACTCTGGAACTCCCTCCCCAACAGCACTGTGGGTGTACCTACACCACATGGACTGCAGTGGTTCAAGAAGGCAGCTCACCACCACCTTCTCAAGGGGAACTACAGATGGGCAATAAATGCTGGCCCAGCCAGTGAAGCCCACATCCTGTGGATGAATGAAAAAAAAATGGCCCATTGTGCCTGTTCTGCCATTCGATACGATCATGACTGACCTTGGGCTCCAACTTCATTTTCCTGCACACTCCCCATGTCCCTTAGTTCCCTGAGAGACCAAAAATCTGTCTACCTCAGCCTTAAATGTATTCAGCAGAACATCCACAACCCTTTGTGGGAGAGAGAATACCAAAGATTCACAATCTTCTGAATGAAGTAATTTCTCCTGATCTCAGTCCTAAGTGACTGGCTCCTTACCCCAAGATTGGGTCCCCCGGTTTAGATTCCCTGACCAGTGGAAGCAATCTCTCAGCATCTACCCTATCAAGCCCTTTTAGAATTTTGTAGGTTTCAATGAGATTGCTTCTCATTCTTCTAAACTCCAGAGAATGTAAGCGCCATTTACTCAGCTTCTCATCATAGGACAACACCTTCAACCCAGGGTCCAATCTAGTGAACCTTTGCTTTCCCACCCCCATTGCAGATATATCCTTTCTTAAATGTGGAGACCAAAATTGTACACAGTACTCCAGATGCAGTCTCACCAAAACCCTGTACAACGGTAGCAAGACTTCTCTATTCTGATCCCCTTGCAATAAAGGCCAACGTGCCATTTGCCTTCCTAGTTGCTTGCTGCGCCTGCATGCTAACTTTCTACGTTAGTGCAGCACTCCTTGGTTGGATATGTGCTTATATCTCTGAAGTTGGGTTTGAAACCACAACCTTCTGACTCAGAGGCCAGATTGCTACCCACTGAACCACAATCTTGGCTCTGTGTTGTGAACCCAGAAAGCCCCATATGTTATCCCTCATTTGCATTTGAGTTAAGTGTTGGCAGTGGGAAGGTGCTATGATTGGCTGAACACAAAAGTTTCCACAGTGATCCCTGGACCAGGAACTCCTGCAACAAAACTGTGGGGATGTCAGGTGAGGACAGGATCAGGCACAGGCATGATGCCCACCTCGGTCGCACAGCTGCTCCCTGACTCATATATGAATAGCTCCACTGTCTAAGTCCTGGATGAACAGAATTTCCGACTATTAAGTATTGGAAAGGCCAAAACCATTGTCTCCAGTCCTCGCCACCACCTCCATTCCCGAGCCACCCACTCCATCCCTCTCCCCGATCATTGTCTGAGGCTCAAACAGACCATTCATAACCTTGTCATCCTGTTTCAGCTTCCTGAGATGAGCTTCCACATACCTATCTGCTCCATTACCAAGGCTGCCTATTTCTAGCTGTGTAACATTGCCTTCCAGCTTGTATGATGCTGGTTTACACCGTGGTAGTAAAGTCTGTGTTAAACATCTCCTGGTGTGACTCAGGAGCCTCACGCTGCATGGCAGTCTGCTGCATTTGCTGCGGAGTTAGACGATGGACTGAGAAGATGCCGGATTCACTGGATTCGGCTTTCTCTGGCTCTCTTCTCCCCCAGCTGAGCTTTTTGTTTCTGCTCGCCTCTTCCAAACAGTCAGTCTCCAGAAGACACGGCCGTCAGCGACTGTCTCCCAGTTCTCAGCGTCACTATCCACCATCTTCGTATCTCACCTGCAGGTGTCCTTGTAGCAGAGGCATGGATGCCCAGGAGGTCATGACCCAGTGACCTGTTCATTGTGCAGAAGGTCTTGGAGTATACGGCTGTCATCCATCTGATAAACGTGGGCGAGCCAGTGCAGACATCATCAGCTTAGCAATGAGTGTATGCTAATGGAATTAGCACATTTCAGGACCTCTGGGTTGGTGACTTTGTTCTTCCAAGAGATGCTGAGGATATGTCTGAGACAGCAAAAGTGGAAACAGTTCAGCCTTTTCTCCTGCCTAGCACATGTTGTCCAGGTCTCACTACTGTAGAGGAAGGCGCTGAGGATGCAGGCTTAGTAGGCTCACAGTTTGGTGTTCTCAGTCAGGTAGCTGTTGTCCCACATTCTCTCACTCAGCTGGAGCAGAACAGCTACAGCTTTTATAATATGTGTGTTGATTTCAGCATCAAGTGACAGATTGCTGGTGATGGTGGAGCCTAGATATGTGAACCCACCAACAACCTCCAGCGTCACATTGTCAATGCTGATAGATGGTGGTGTGGCAATATTCTGGACCATGACATTTGTCTCCCTGATGCTGATGGTCAAACCAGACTCTTTACACATGTGAGAGAGTCTGTCCACTGGTTACCTTAGACCTGACAATCCAATCCTCTCTGGGCCCGCTTCCCATTTTCCATCCTCCATAAAATTGAGCTCATCCAAAGCTC
Organism: Cetorhinus maximus; assembly: GCF_964194155.1. Taxonomy (NCBI): domain Eukaryota; kingdom Metazoa; phylum Chordata; class Chondrichthyes; order Lamniformes; family Cetorhinidae; genus Cetorhinus; species Cetorhinus maximus. The sequence continues at coordinate 99,128,555 of NC_135894.1, forward strand.
TCCTGCTTGTATCCAAACTCACACTGAGTGTTTCACTTGTTGGCCCTCTGTACATACTGACCAACATTGGCTCCCTATCTGGCACGACCACAATTTTTAAATTCTTCTCGTTTTTCGATCCATCCATGGCCTCACTCCCTCTCTATCTCTGTAACCTTCCCCAACTCTTTAGCCCCCTCAATCTCTGCACTCCTCCCATTCTAGTCTCTTACTTATCTCCAATTTTAACCATTCCACCATTGGCAGTTGTATCTTCAGCTGCCTGGGAGCACGGAGGTGATGAAAATGTAATTTTGATGGAGGCAATTACTTTATCGCGCTTGGGTAATGGAAATCAGAACTCTCACCTCCAAAACTGGGGAGCTGGACGGGGGGAATTGAAAATTCCAAGACTGGGATCTGTAGATTCTTGTTTGGGAAGGGTATCAGGGGATGTGAAGCTAAGGCAGTTAAATAGAGTTGAGGTATGGAGCAGTCATGATCTATTTAAACAGTGGAGCAGGTTCGAGCGGCTGAATGGGCTCCCTCGTTTATGTTAACCTTCCTACGCAATCCATTTTTGCATTAATAGGAACCAACAGAAAGGCTGATAAATAGATGGAAACTGTCTTTCTGACTTCTTCACATTACTTCAGTCTTGGTGTTTATGGTGGGAATGCTCAGTATATTAAACAAGATTAGCTGGCTGTCAACAGATGTTAGCAGAAGACACAGATTTAATAACTGGGATTTAGTTTGATATGTTCTGGACTTAATGGAGCCTACCACTGCGCCAGTAAAGATTTTCAAGGATTAATTTAACCTGATTATTACATTTATTTTTAACTTCAATCCCTCAAGTTAAAATCTTGATTTTTCTCAGCAGAGCTCATTCCTGGATGACTTCATCCAGCATCTAGCCAAATATATACAGATCTTCAGTGTGCTAATCCCTCAGCGGTGTGCAGTTATCTAGAATTATAGAACATAACAGCACAGGGGGAGGCCATTCGCCCCATCGTGCCTGTTTTGGCTCTTTGAAAGAGCAGTCACACTCGATTCCACACCCCAGCTTTTTATCCGTAACCTTGTACGTTTCTCATTTTCACGAACCTGTCCAAACCCTCGTTCAAAATTATTTATGGATCGACTTCCACTGCCTTTTCAGGTAGAACGAGTGTTCCCGATCCCGTCAACTCTATGAGTGAAAAGCACCCTCCTCCTTCCCCCTTTCGATCTTTTGCTGATGGTTTAAGGTCGCTGACCCACTCACCACAGGGAATATTTTTCCTCTGTCCATTCTATCAAAATATCGTATCTCTTAAAAACCTCTATTAGATCGCCTTATAGCCTTCCCTGTTCCAAGGAGAACAGTCTTAACTTTTGGAGTGTAAGGATAAAGAAGTGTTATTACAATTGTACAGGGCGTTGGTGAGACCACTCCTGAAGTACTGTGTGCAGCTTTAGTCTCCTTATCTAAGGAAGGACATACTTTCCCTGTACAGGGAGTGCAAGAAAGGTTCACGAGATTATTTTCTGTGATGAAGGGATTACCCAAGAGGGGTGATTGAGTAGATGAGGCCTATGTTCCTTGGAGTTTAGATGAATGAAGTGATCTAATTGAAGCATACAAGATTGTTAAGGAACTAAACAGGGTCGACGCTGACCTCTGGCTGGATAATCTGGAACACAGAGTCACAGTTTCAGAATAAAGGGCTGCTTATTTCGGACTGAAGTGAGGAGAGATTTCTCCACTGAAAGGGTTGTGAGTCTTTGCAATTCTCTACCCTAGAGGGTTGTGGATGCTCAGTTGTTGAGCATATTCAAGACAAAGCTGATAGAGCATTTTGAGCACTAAGCAAGTTAAGGGATATGGGGATCGTGCAAGAAGGTGAAGTTGAGGTACGAAGAACTATCATGACCTTATTGAGAATGGCAGAGCCGTCTTCAGGAACCCAATGGCCAACTCCAGCTCCTATTTCTTCTGAAAGGAAAAGGTAGTGAGTGAGCACCATCAAAGCAGCTTTAACAATGGCAGAGATGTGGAGCACCTCTTGAGATGACACAATCAACAACAACTTGCATTTACATAGTGCCTTTGATGCAGTAAAACACCCCAAGGCACTTTGTAAGAGTGGTTGCCAAACAAAATGTGACACTGAGCCATAAGAAGATAAATCTTCTTCCAGACTTTGATCACCACCGAGTTAGGCTTTAAGGAGAATCTTAAGAAGGTGAGAGGTACAAAGAGGCAGAGAGGTTTAGGGAGGGAATTCCAGAGCTTGGAGCCTAGGTAGCTGATAGGACACCCACCATGGCTGGAGCAGTGGAATCTGTAGATGTGCGAAGAGGCCAGAATTGGAGGAGCCAAAGATCTCAGATAGTCGGAGAAGGTTACAGAGAGGGGGAGAGGTGAGACCATGGAGAGATTTGAAAACAAGGATGGCAATTTTTAAAATTGAGGCATTGCTTACTAGGAGCCAATATGGGTCAAAGAATACAGGGGCTGATGGGTGAACGTGGGGAGGTGATGGCATAGTGGCATTGTCACTGGACTGGTAATCCCTGTGGAATTTGAACTCAATATAAGTCTGGAATTAGAAGTTTAATGATGAGCATGAAACCATTGTCAACTGTTGTAAAAACCCATCTGGTTCACTCATGTCCTTTAAGGAAGGAAATCTGCCATCCTTACCTGGTCTGGCCTACATGTGACTCCAGACCCACAGCAATGTGGTTGATTCAAGGGCAATTAGGGATGGGCAATAAAGATGCCCAACATCCAATGAATGAGTAAAAAAAAAAAACGGGAATTGTGCGAGCTAGGATACAGGCAGCAAAGATTTGGATGAACTGGTGGTTTTAAGATGGGAGGCTGGCCAGAAGAACAAGGCCAGAGCCAAATTAAGGCAGGTTAAGAATGTGGATAGATGGGAGCTCAGGATGGAGTCATCAGACATAAGAGCCAGGAGGCATTGGGTGGAACCTTGTAGAGGCGAAGGGGGTCTCGGCTGCCAGCTGGAGAGCTGGATCTCCAGCCCTACATCGCAAGTTTTAAGGAAGGCCTGTGGCATTTTGTTCCACTCATACACTTGACAGGCCAGCGGTGGGCCTTCCCCCAGGATCAAGGACCCTGGGACGGGCGGGTGGGGTGGGGGTGGAAGTCCCGACTCACCGAGAGCTGCCACAACCAATCGGAGACCGGGAGGTGGTGGCTGCTGCTGGTAATGCACCCACTCAAGGCTTAGGAATATCGCTGGATCCTAGGCCAGAAATTAAACCCATGCTTTGGACATGATGGTTCCATTTGATGTTAAGCCTGGAGGATAGCACAGAGCCTGTTAATGCAATACTTTTGAGGTTTTCCTTTCTATTCAATAAATGATAAACATCGAGGGATGTTAAAAGCTTCAGGCTTTGACCAGATAAGTGTCTGAGCAAAATGGTGTTATATAACAGTAACGATGAATATTTAAACTGAGCTAGGAGTTTCATAAAATGAAGCCAAAACTGGATGTAGGGTTGCCAACTCTGGTTAGATTTATTCCTGGAGGTTTCATCACAGGATCTCCCATCTCCAACTGTCCCACCTGTTCAAACAGCCCACCATCTGCAAGGTTTTTCTAATTATTCAACATAAATGTTATAAAAAATGAGGAAAAAAATCACACCTTTTTTCAATGCCTCCTATGACTTTTCTTCGGGTTTGCTGGAGAATAATCTTTAATCCTTGGAGACTCCAGGGCAATCCTGGTGGGTTGGCAACTCTAACTGGCATGGGGCTGTTGGGCTGAGTGGTCTGCTTTAGTGCTGTAAATTCTATGTAGCTGGATAGCAATTCAGAAAAAAAATTGCACGACCTCTAAAATGCACAGAATCTTCCACTGTGCCAGGTATGCTCCAAATATAATCTCAAAAGATGTTCTGAAGCAGAGTCACATGGACTCGAAACGTTAACTCTGTCTTTCTCTCCACAGACGCTATCAGACCTGCTGAGTTTTTTCCAGCAATTTTTGTTTTCGTTGCTGTTTTGCTTTGTGCTTGTTTATTTTGAAGCAGAATGTTAAGTCTCCCTATTCCAAAGAGAGGCAAAAGCAAGAAGGAGCCAGGTTCTCGGTCCTGGCCACAGCTGAGTTAGAGGATTTGAAACTGGACAGAAGTCAGTCATTTTCCCTTTGCCATTCCCTGGAGAAGGAAGCGGGGAGTTGGGGGAGGGAAATTCGCCAGGTTCCTGCAGCTAGAGAGAGACGGCTGCCTGAGGCTACCAGGCTCAGGCAGGATGACCACCGCATTCGAATATCTTGCCCGAAGCTCATACATGAAGGGCAGATGCTTTAGGGCCATCAGATTGGGCCTGTGGATCAGAGATCCAGCCAGAGTGACGCCCTTCAGGAGATGAGGGGGGTGGTGGGGTGAAGGCTGATGGGGAACAGGATGAAACTGTACAGGTGTGCATTTGTTGAGCCACTTTAAGGAAGACAAAGCAAGAACTTGCATTTATATAGCACTTTTTACAGCAGAGGGCGGACCTGAAAAATTCCACAGCTGGCCTTCCTGCCACTGACCTGCCCACCCCCAACCTATCCACAATTTTACGTGAGGCAGGCCAAGCCTAGGCTGGCTTGCCCAATCCTCGCCCGCAATTGGGGCCCTTAAGTGACCAGTTTATTGACTAATAAGGGCTGCCTCCCACCAGCCTCAATTTTAAGGCCAGCGGAAGGAGTTTGGGGCAGATCAACCAGGTTGGCCGACAGCTCCCTGAGGTGGGACTTCCTCCCAAGTGAATGACAGAAGTCCCATCTCCAGAAGATTAAAGAGTTTTAAATGGCTGTGGGGCTGCTGTGGATAGCAGGCAGGAAACCCCGCCACCTGAAAAACCCTGCCCTTCCACATCTTGGTAATTTCCTTGCAAATTTGTTCCTGTACATCATTCCCTATGGATGCCACAGGGGAACAGTGATGAGGCCTTTACAATCTATATCAGTGACTTGGATGAAGGGTATGAATATACGGTTGCTAAATTTGTTGATGACTCAAAGGTAGGTAGGAAAGTAAGTTGTCAAGAGGACATAAGGTGCGTGCAAAGGGACATGGCTAGGTTGTGTGAGTGGGCTAAAATCTGGCAGATGGAGTATAATGTGGGAAAATGTGAAGTTGTTCACTTTGGCAGGAAGAATAGAAAAGCAGCATATTACTTAAACGGAGAGCGATTGCAGAACTCGGTGGTACAGAGGGATTGGGTGTCCTGGTACGTGAATCACAAAAAGTTTGTATGCAGGTACAGCAAGTGATTAGGAAGGCAAATGGAATGTTGGCATTCATTGCAAGAGGAATGGAATATAAAAGCAGGGATGTTTTGCTACAGTCATACAGGGCGTTGGTGAGATCACATCTGGAATACTGTGTACAGTTTTGGTCTTTTTATTTAAGAAAATATATCAATGCATTAGAAGCAGTTCAGAGAAGGTTCACTCAACTGATTCCTGGGATGAAGGGGTTACCTTATGAGGAAAGGTTGAGCAGGTTGGTCCTATGCTCATTAGAGTTTAGAAGAATGAGAGGTGGTCTTATTAAGCCCTGAGGGCATTTGACAGGATGGATGCTGAGAGGATGGGCAGAATATTGTTGAGGCATTGGTGGGGGGTCTCGCCTGCTGGCTGGAGAGCCAGCGAGAGACCCATGCTGCCTCTGTTCGGGAAGGCCCACCGAACCATAAGCCAATCAGGCAATGGGAAGGCCAGCACCGGGCGTTCCCTGGAATTAAGACCCCGGGGGCAGAAGTCTTGCCTACCAAGAGCTGGCTGCCAATCAGAGGCCAGCAGCTCTTGTGCTCAGCAGCGCCACTCAGGAGGCTGTGGTTGCTGCTGGTAAAAAACTTACTAGAGTCCCAAGATTATGGTGTGAGCCAGGTCACAGGTATGTGTCATGGGACGGGGCGTGGGCATTCATGGAGTGGGGATCACGGGGAGAGGGTTGTAGGGGGGTCAGCAGCAAGGGCAGAGGGTGGTTCCCTTTGCCAATGTTGAGTCCCTCGGAGTCAGGCACTGAGTGCCTTTGATCAAGGGATCCACCCCACCCCCTAGAGGTTAGAAGCTGGCCATACATTTTAAGCTGCCATGCACATTGCATGGAGACAGGCCCACCTGCAGCTGAGTTAATACCGGCGATGGAATGAAGCCATTAGTTGGTCATTAATAGGACACTTAAGGACCTCAATTGGCGGCGGGTTGGGAAGGTCAACCATGGGCCTTCTCTCCCAGAACTTAATTCTGATGGAGGAGGGAAGGTGGTGGGTTCTGGTACGCCACCATGCCGCCTAATTACATACATTTCCCACCTCCAAACTTGCCACCAACGAGAGCAGAGATTCTGCCCAATGTTTCCCCTGCGGGGGAGTCTAGAACTAGGGGACACTGTTTAAAAATAAGGAACCTCCCATTTAAGGCTAAGATGAGGAGGATATTTTTCTCAATGGGTCATTAGTCTTTGGAAATCTCTTCCTCAGAGAGAGCAGTGGAGACTGGATCATTGAATATATTCAAGGCTGATTCGGACAGACTTTTGATCAACATGGGAGTCATGAGTTATGGGGGCAGACAGAAAGGTGGAGTTGGGGCCACAGTCAGATCAGCGATGATCTTATCGAATGGCAGAGCAGACTTGAGGGGCCAAATGACCTACTCCTGCTCCGAATTCTTGTGCTCTTTTATAGATCACACCGGGCAATGTAATTGCATCTTTTTTGTTCCTTGACTGTAGCTTTATGAGAACTCTTCTGACCTTCAGATGTCCTGGAATCGCTACCTCCACCTGAAAGGGCGCACAGGACTTTGGTTTAACATCTCGTCCAAAAGATGAAATCTCTGACAGTGCAGCACTCCCTCATTACTACCCTAGGTTATGCGCTCATGTCTTTGCACTGGGCAGACATTCTGACCGAGAGGTGGAAGTGCTACCCACTGAGTCACTGTTGACACCACTACTCTGTGATGTCCCTTTAATTTCAGGTCTACAATTATGCAGTTGTGCAATAATCAGGAACGGGTGCACAACTTTGTTTTAACGATCACTGAAATATTACAAATCATCTATGTTTTTGCTGACAGAGAATCCAATCAATCCTAGAGCCCATTACATTCACATTTTTTATAGGCAATTATGATGAATTATTGGAAGACACATTTACCCCCCGCTGAAGTCATAGTGCTGATTTCTCTTTATTGCCACTCACTTCCTTCACTGTCTTCTTTCTCTCCTATCCTGAGGTGTTGAACACTGACTGTCAATGGTAAGTCATTGAGTGGGCATCAGTCACTTGACCAAGTGGCCATTTTCTACATAACAACTCACATTTATATTGTGCCTTTAATGTGGTAAAATGTCCCAAGTTACTTCACAGAGGTGTAATCAGACACAAATTGACACCAAGCCAAAGAATTACTGGAATTATGCAATATATACAGCACAGGATCAGGCCTTTGGGCCCATCAAGTCCATGCTGGCATTTATGCCAACTCAAGCCTCCTCCCATCCTTCCTCAGCCCACTCTATCAATCTAGCCTTCTATTCGCTTCACCCTGTTGTGTATATCTAGAAAGCCCTTGAAAGCATGCTATAGACTTCACCCACTCTCCATGTTAGCAAGTTCCATATTCTCACCACTCTCTGGGTAAAGAAGCTCCTTCTGAATTCCCTATTGGATTCCTTGGTGATGGCCACTAGTTTTGCTCTTCCTCACAAGTGGAAACATCCTCTTTATGCCTACTCTATCTAAACTTTTCATAATTTTAAAGCCCTCTAAAAGGCCCCACCTCATCTGTTAGCCTGGAAGGAGACATTTTGTGACCCAAAGCTTGGCCAAGGAGACGGTTCTAAGCAGCCGTAGAGGATGAAAGAGAAACAAAGAGAGTTTAGGGAGAGAATTTGATTGCTTAAGGGTGAGACAATGAAGGTGCGGCCGCCAATGGTGCGGTGAAAGGAGTGGAGGGTGCACAAGCGGCCGGAAGTGAAGGAACACAGAGATCCCGGGATGTTGTAGGGTTGGAGGAGGTTACAGAGATGGGTTGGGAGGTGTGGGAAGCTATTGGGGGATCTGAGCACAAGGATGATCATTTTAAAATTGAGGTGCTGCATAAGTGGGAGTTAATGTAGCTCAGCGACTACAGGGGGTGATAGCTGAATGGGACTTGCTTCAAGTTAGAATATGAGCAGCAGATCTTTAGACGAGTCTCGGTACATACGGAATATTCTAGAGGGAACAAAGCCATGGATGAGGATTTCCAAAGCAGAGGGGCTGAGACGGGGGTGGAAATGGCTGATATTATGGAGGAAGAACCAGGTAGTCTTGGAGATGGAGATGATACAGGTTCAGAAGCTCAGCTTAGGATCAGCTGAGACACTGAGGTTTTGAACAGTTAGATTCAGCCTCAGACAGTGACCAGAGAGAGGGAGCAGACTGCTTGACCCTCGAGTGAGTTACGCCGTGGTCTGATCCTGACCTAATGTCTCCTTCTTTATCTTGGTGTATATACTAATTTGATTATGTTGCTGTCAAACGCTGGATGATACTTCTTGGTTTAAAGGCACATATTGACACAGGCTGCCCTGCGCATAGTGTCACTGATGTGGATACTCCCGTGTGTCAGCCTGTGTGACATAGGCGATTCTCTATCACTCCCAGTATGACGGGTGTGTGCCACAACAATACAGAATTCTCATCCTTGTTTTCAAAATGCTCCAATGCCTTGGCATTTTCCTATCTCTGAAATCATCCCCAGCTTTACAGTCATCTGGGACCTCAGTGCTTAACCAGTTCTGGTCTCTGGTGCTGATTTAATGTCTGCATTAATGATGGACATACCTCCAGCTACTTGGATCCTAAGCTCCGGCATTCCCTTCCTTAAATTTTCTGCTTTTCTACCTCTCTCACTCCTCTTTTAAAATCTACCTCATTGACGAAGCTGTTAGTACCTGTTCTAATATGTGGCTCAGTGCCAGATTTTGTTTGCTAATACTCCTGAGCAGTGCCTTGGGAAATTTTTCCACATAGGAACACAGAACTTAGGAGCAGGAGTAGGCCATTCAGCCCTTTGAGCATGCTCCCCCATTCAATAAGATCATGACTGGTCTTGTTGTAGCCTCAACTCCACTTTCCTGTCTGCCTGCCCCATAACCCTTCTCTACAAAAATCTGTCTAACTCAGCCTTGAACAAATTCAGCCTCCACTACTCTCTGGGGAAGAGAATTCCACTCACCAACAACCCTTTGAGGGTACAAATTTCTCCTCATCTCCATCTTAAATGGTAGACCTCTTATTCTTAATTTGTGTCCCCAGGTTCCAGTCTCTCCTACAAGTGGAAATATCCTTCCAGGGTCTACCCTGTCAAATACTCTCAGGATCTTATATGTTTCAATAAGATCACCTCTCATTCTTCTAAACTCCAATAGGTATAGGCCCGACCTGTTCAACCTTTCTTCATAAGATAAGCCCCTCATCCCAGGAATGAGTCTAGTGAGCCTGCTCTGAACTGCTTCTAACGCAAATATATCTTTTTTTTCAAATAAGGAGACCAAAACTGTACATAGTATTCCAGATGTGGTCTCACCAAGGCCCAGTACAGCTGCTGTAAAACTTCCATAATTTTATATTCTATTCCTCGTGCAATAAATGCCAACATTCCATTTGCCTTCTTCCTCACTTCCTGAACCTGCATACTAACTTTTTTTATGATTCATGTACCAGGACACCTAGATCCCTCTGGATCTCCCGGTATTCACCTGGTATCTGGTGACTAATTTATTAGAGTTCTTTGAGGAAGTAATAAGCAAGATTGGTAAAGGGGAACCTGTAGATGTGGTGTACTTGGATTCTCAGAAGGCATTTTATAAGGTGCCACATAAAAGGTGTATGGGATTATATGGTGTAGGGGGTAACATATTAGCACGGGTAAAGGATTGGTTAGCTAACAGGAAGCAGGGAGTAGGGATAAGTGGGTATTTTGGATTGGCAAGCAGAGTGCCACAGGAATCAGTGCTGGGGCCTCGGTGAAGTTCTGCAATCTCTCTCGATTTAAATAGTATTCTGCTTTTCTATTTTTCCTGCCAAAGTGGACAACTTCAAATTTTCCCACATTATACTCCATCTGCCAAATTTTTGTCCACTCACTTAACCTGTCTATGTCCCTTTGCAGACTTTCTACCTCCTCTTGACAATGTCATTCCGACCATCCTTGGTGTCACAGCAAGTTTAGCTACCAGACATCCGCTCCCTTCATCCAAATCATTGCTGTAGATTGTATATTATTAAGGTCCCGGCACTGATTCCTGTGGCACTCTGCTTGCCAACCCAAAAAAGACCTATTTATCCCTACTGTCTGCTTCCTGTTAGCTAACCATTCCTTTATCCATGCTAATATGTTACCCCCCCACTACACCATGTAATCTTATCTTGTGTAGTAACCTTTGATGTGGCATCTTATCGGATGCCTCCTGGAAATCCAAGTACAGCACATCTGCCGGTTCCCATTTACCAACCTTGCTTATTGCTCAAAGAACTCTGATAAATTAGTTAAACATGATTTCCCTTTCACAAACCCATGCTTAATCTGCTTGATCAAATTATGATTTTCTAAGTAACTTGCTGTAACCTCCATAATGATGGATTCTAGCAATTTCCCCGTGACAGACGTTAGGCTCGCTGGCCTGCGATTTTCCTGCTGTCTGTCTCCCCCTGTCCTTGAATGAAGGTATTACATTAGCTATTTTCCGATCCACTGGGGCGAACCCTTTCAGAATCTAAGGAATTGTGGAAGATTATAAGCAATATATTTACTGTCTCTGCAGCTACTTCCTTTAAGAGCCTAGGATGCAAGACATCCGGTCCTGGGGACTTGTCAGCTTTTAGGTCTCATAGTTTTCCCAGCACACCTTTCCCTGGTGATGGTGATTGTATTAAGTCCCTCCCTCCTGTTCACCTCCTGATTTTCAAGTATCTTTGGGAAGTTTTCTACGTCTTCTGCAGTGAAGACAGACACAAAATACCTCTTCAATGCTTTTGCCATTTTCTTGTATTCCATTATCAGTTCCTCAGACTCACTCGCTAGAGGACGAACACTAGCCTTAGTTACTCTTTTCCTATTTAAGTACTTGTAGAAATGTTACTACCTGTTTTTATTTAACTAGCTCACTTTCTCTCAAAAGCTTATTTCTCCCTCTTTATGTTTTTGTAGTCGTTCTTTGCTGGTTCTTAACATTTGGCAAATCTTCAGACCTAACATTAATCTTTGCAGATTTGTACAGTGTTCCGTTCAATTTGATACTACCCTTAACTTCCTTCTTCAGCTCGGGATGGTACATCTTTCGACATTAAAGACACAATATAAGTGTGAGTTGTCGTCATTCAGTGTCAGCCTGAGGGATACAGGTGACCTTGTGGGCCCAGGGTAATTGTAACACCCCAAATTCAGCACAGGTCAGGCACCAATCATGGGACCTTCATAATTTCTAAGAATTAATGCGACATTAAGTGTCGAATGTTTGTAGTGAATTACTGGGGAAAGGTTCAATGGGAGCCTGTTACCTAGTAATAGTGTTAGTTGGCCGTTAGTTGACTGGTTAGTTAACTGAACATGCCATTGGCTACACATGTAAACAGCCTGCCTTCCGACCTATTGAGTAGACAATGGAACTTTCTAGAAATGTAGCAAATTAAAGTGATTAATAATAAATCACATGAAAAATAAAATTTTCATGATTTGGGAACCAACATTTTTAATTATTCAGTAATGCAAAATGTTGGAAAGTTAAATACAACCCAGTTACTGTGAGCTGTTCAAAGCTTTCCTTCTTAACAAATGTCGTACCTTAATTTAAAAGACTGACCAATGACTGATGTGTCTGCATATTTTCTGAAAATGGGATATAATTGCTTGCTTAAAAATTAATGTATTAATGGGAGAATCATGCAGAAAACAAGAAACAAATGGCCAATAGATGAAATATAATTACAAACAGTGACCCATAATTTATTTAAAATAACATTTTTCCAGTTCAGGTGCCAGTGTTAGTATCACACCCAGGGCAGGTACAGCACGGGGTTCAAAACAGAGTAAAGCTCCCTCGACACTGTCCCCATCAAACACTCCCAGGGCAGGTACAGCACGGGGTTCAACACAGAGTAAAGCTCCCTCGACACTGTCCCCATCAAACACTCCCAGGGCAGGTACAGCACGGGGTTCAACACAGAGTAAAGCTCCCTCGACACTGTCCCCATCAAACACTCCCAGGGCAGGTACAGCACGGGGTTCAACACAGAGTAAAGCTCCCTCTACACTGCCCCCATCAAACACTCCCAGGGCAAGTACAGCACAGGGTTGGATACAGAGTAAAACTCCCTCTACACTGTCCCCACCAAACACTCCCTGAGCAGGAACAGAGTTGGGAGTGTGCTACTTTAAGGATAACGCAGAGCTAAGATGATGAAGAGATATAAAGTATCTCTGACCTTGACTGCTAACCTGCACCATAGTTCCGAATTTTTCTCTTTCTGTCCCGAGATCTGCCTTTCAGGCAATGTTGTGTTAACAGTGACTGATGAAGTGCCTCTCCCTCATGCGATGGAGATGAATGCAGCTCCCGACATTAAAAAAAGAACAGCTGGACTCACTGCTGGTTCCTCCATACCCAGCCCCCACCTCCCCCTATTGCCTGCCCCCAACCCCACTACCCTTTATGGCATCCTTGCTGGCATCGCCCTGCCAGAGGAGCCGTTCCAACCTCCGCCCTCCCCCTAGATTGCCAAGCTGTTTGTCTCATGGTGACATCCACAGTGACTTTTTCACAGTGAGGCCAGACGAACCAATGTCGAGCGGTTTCACCCGCTGGTGACTCTATCGGGTTGCCCACTCCACGACCAGCTGAGTCAGCAACTGCCGACGTGGACGCTGAGCATCAGACAGCGGGACCCCCGCAGTGACCAACAGCACGTGTCACAGCCGAGAACCTGACTATGAGCGATAGAAATGATGAAGTGATACCCAATCGGCATTCCGGTTTTACATCCTTCATTGACAGACGCGTTTGGAAATTCACGCTTTCAGACACGGGGCACGAACAGAAGCCGTTTTCTCCCACTGAGCCCTGTAAATACGAGAGGCTGAAAACGAGAATTTGAATATCGCTCAAATTTTCTCTCAGGTTTGAGATTCTCAACTTTTATTGTTAAAAAAACCTGTTGGGATGGTGTTGGCTGCAGAGGGAGTTAAAGGGAGTCTGTTAAGGGAGTCTTTGTAGTCTTGAGTATATGAACAGCAAGGCTTTATTAGCTACTTATAACTGTACACATCAGGTTTGTCCAACCTTTTCGAGTGTGGAGGGGGTCACATTCCAGTATTTCGCACCCTCGAGCTGGGGAACAGGGTCATGAGCAAAGTTTGGAGAGATAACATTTGGCACAACATAAAACATGAATTTCAGAAAAAAGCTGATGTGTGAAAAGAAACAACTTGCTGAGCAAAAAAAAATCACAGCAATAAATTGATTATTTATTATTCGTTTTTTTTTTAATTAAGACAATCATTAGAGAGTGAAAGGGTGAGAGTCTGTGTGTACAGCTCAGTCCCCGGTCTCAGAGTACTCACCCTCTCACCCTCACCCTCTGTGAGAGCGAGTGAGAGTGAGTGTCGGTGTGTGGGGGTGAGGGTGAATGAGAACCCTGAGACTGGGAGTGAGCCAGACACAATCTCTCCCCTCCCTCTCATCCCCTTTCTCTCTCTCTCTCTCTCTCATACATGCTCACCCCACACTCTCTCTCACTCTCTCACACACAAACCCCTCTCTTGCACAGTCAGTCACCCCGCTCTCTCACCCTTCTCTCACTCTCTCACACACATACCCCTCTCTCTCTCTCCCTCTCACACACACACACAGACACACACACACAGTCACCTCTCTCTCTCATACACACACACACTCACCCAGCCCTCTCTCTCCCTCACACACACACTCACCCCTCTGTCTCTCTCTCTCTCACACACACACACACAGACACACACACACAGTCACCTCTCTCTCTCATACACACACACACTCACCCAGCCCTCTCTCTCCCTCACACACACACTCACCCCTCTGTCTCTCTCTCTCTCACACACACACTCACCCCTCTCTCTTTCTCTCACACACACACACACACAGTCACCTCTCTCTCTCATGCACACAAACACTTACCCTGCTCTCTCTCCCTCACACACACACTCACCCCTCTGTCTCTCTCTCTCACACACACACGCTCACCCCTCTCTCTCTCTCTGTCAAACACACATACATACACACACACCCCTCTCTCACTCTCTCTGTCTCTTTCTCTCCCATACACACACACACACCACTCCCTCTCTCACACACCGTGTTCTCTCCCTCTCAACACTCACACCCTCTCTTTCTCAACACATACACCCCTCTCACTCACACACACACCCCTCTCTCCCTCTCTCTCAACACATACACCCTCTCTCTCACTCACACACACCCCACTCTCTCACTCACAAACACCCCACTCTTTCACTCACACACACCCCTCTCACTCACACACCCTCTCTCTCTCACACACACACCCCTCTCTCTCACTCACAAACACCCCACTCTCTTATTCACACACACCCCCCTCTCTCTCACAAACACACACATACCCCTCTTTTACACATATGCACACCCCTCTCTCTCTCTCTCGCACACACACATACACCCCTCTCTCTCAAACACACATACACACACACCCCTCTCTCTTTCTCTCATACAAACGCACACCCCTCTCACAACCACACACGTACACCTCTCTCTCTCCTTCTCTCTCTCTCTCAACACACACACCCCTCCCTCTCTCACACACCCCTCTTTCTCTCAACACACACACCCCTCCCTCTCTCACACACCCCTCTCTCTCTCAACACACACACCCCTCCCTCTCTCTTTCATACACACACCGCACTCCATCAAACACACACATACACACACCCCTCTCTCTCACACATACACACCCCTCTCTCTCTCTTTCATACACACACCCCACTCCCTCAAACACACACACACACACACCCGTCTCTTTCTTTCACACACACCTCCTCTCTCTCAGACACACACATACACCCCTCTTTCTCTCAAACACATATACACACCCCCCTCTCACACACACACACACACACACACCCCTCTCTCTCTTTCTCACACACACACTCACTCACTAGCCCTTACACACTAACTCACTCACCCTCACACTCACTCACTCGCCTTCACACTCACTCACTCACCCATCCTCACAAACTCACTCACCCATCCTCACAAACTCACTCACCCATCCTCACAGGCACTCACTCACTCACTCACCCATCCTCAGACATACTCACTCACCCATCCTCACACATACTCCCTCACTCACTCATCCTCACACACCCTCACTCACTCACCCATCCTCACACACCCTCACTCACTCACCCATCCTCACACACCCTCACACACTCACCCATCCTCACACACCCTCACTCACTCACCCATCCTCACACACCCTCACTCTCACCCATCCTCACACACCCTCACTCACTCACCCATCCTCACACACCCTCACACACTCACCCATCCTCACACACCCTCACTCACTCACTCATCCTCACACACCCTCACTCACTTACCCATTCTCAGACACACCCACCCCCACACACACTCACACACACTCACTCATTCACCCATCCTCAGACACACTCACTCAGTCACCCATCCTTACACATACTCACTCATCCATCCTTACACTCACTCACTCACCCATCCTCAGACTCAATCACTCACCTATCCCCAGACACACTCACCCTCTCACACACTCCCTCACTCACCCATCCTCACACACACTCACTCATTCACCCATCCTCACACACCCTCACACACTCACCCATCCTCACACACCCTCACTCACTCACCCATCCTCACACACCCTCACTCACTCACCCATCCTCACACACACTCACTCATTCACCCATCCTCAGCCACACTCACTTGCTCACCCATCCTCAGACACACCCACTCAACCATGCTCACACACTCACTCACTCTCACACACACTCACTCAATCACCCTCACACATACACACTCACTTACCCATCCTCACATACTTGCCCTCAGACAAACTCATTCACCCATCCTAATACACAATCCCTCACTCACCCCTCACACATACTCCCTCACTCAGCCCTCACACATACTCCCTCACTCAGCCCTCACACACACTCCCTCACTCACTCCTCACACACACTCACTCACTCACCCATCCTCATACACGCTCCCTCACTCAGCCCTCACACACACTCACTCATTCACTCACCCTCACACACACTCACCCTCACTCACTAAATCAGCTGGGGCTCAGAGGGTTGGGGGTTCACGGTGGTCGGTGCGATGAGAGTGGAGGAGAGACCAAGTGTAATGCCTGAGGCCTAGCAGCACCTGAACATTGGCGTCCACTGAGAGGAGCGCCAAGAGCCAGGAGGGTCATAGGGAAAGCCGGGAGGGATGGGGAAAGAGCCGGGAGGGATGGGGAAGAGCCGGGAGGGATGGGGAAAGAGCCAGGAGGGATGGGGAAGAGCCGGGAGGGATGGGAAAGAGCCGGGAGGGATGGGGGAGAGCCGGGAGGGATGGGAAAGAGCCGGGAGGGATGGGGGAGAGCCGGGAGGGATGGGGGAGAGCCGGGAGGGATGGGAAAGAGCCGGGAGGGATGGGAAAGAGCCGAGAGGGATGGGAAAGAGCCGGGAGGGATGGGGAAGAGCCGGGAGGGATGGGGAAGAGCCGGGAGGGATGGGGAAGAGCCGGGAGGGATGGGAAAGAGTTGGGAGGGATGGGGAAGAGCTGGGAGGGATGGGGAAGAGCTGGGAGGGATGGGGAAGAGCCGGGAGGGATGGGAAAGAGCCGGGAGGGTTGGGAAAGAGCCGGGAGGGATGGGGAAGAGCTGGGAGGGATGGGGGAGAGCTGGGAGGGATGGGAAAGAGCTGGGAGGGATGGAGAAGAGCTGGGAGGGATGGGGAAGAGCTGGGAGGGATGGGGTGGGGGGAGAACCGGGACGGGTGGTGGGAGAGCCGGGAGGGATGGAGGGAAAGCCGGGAGGGATGGAGGGAGGGCTGGGAGGGATGGGGAGACAGCGAGGAGGGACAAGGAGGTGGGGAGAACCAGGACTGGGGGAGAGCTGGGACGGATGGACTGGAGCTGGGGTTAAGGGGCTGGAAGTGGGAACTAGAGGCTGGAGCTAAGCCAGTGTACTGGGAGCTGCGGGAAAGCGGCATAGCCACAGGAAAGCGTGGTGGATGGAGGCCCTGTGCACTCCAGAGTCACCCTCTATCTTCAAATACTCACAGTTCCCAGTGTTCGCTGTTCCTCCAATCACAGCCTGTTTCTCTCCCACTGTTAAGTCTGTGATTGGAGGAGCAGAAACCTTCAAACTCACTGTCTTACCAGCATTTTCACCAATCAACCTGGGGGGTTGCACAAGCCTGATATACATCTACATATACCCTTATAGGTATGGAGCTATCTCTATCCTAGGTCTGAGCATGTCTCCGGCCAACACCACACTGACCCTAGGGCTCAGTCATCTGCCTTCTTACATCACCGTGTGGGTGGTACTGTACTCAGTCCCACATTAACCCTGTATGTACCAGAGCCTTCTCCTACAAAACCCACCTCCAATAATCGATGTGTGTGTTCAGTTTCTATCGTTCCAAAGCCCCCCTCAGCCAGTGAAGTACTTATTGAAGTCAAGTTACAGTTGGAACACTGGAGCCAATCTGCCCAAAGCAAGCCCCTACTAACAACAAGGTGGTAATGAACAGATAAATCTATTTTTATGATGTTGGTTGAGGAATAAATATTGGCCAGGGCACCTGGGAGATCTTCCAAGCTGTTCTTTGACATAATAGTCATGTGCACCTGAGAAGGGAGATTTCACCTTAATTTACTGCCTCATCTGAAAGCCAGACATAGGTTTACATAGGAACACAGAAATAGGCCATTTGGCCCAACCAGTCCATGCTGGCGTTTGTGCTCCACTTGTGCTTCCTCCCATCGTTTCTCATTTAACTATCAGCAAAACCTCTATTTCCTCCTCCACCATATGTTTATCTAGCACCCCCTTAAATGTATTTATACAGTCCACCTCATCTGTTCCCTGTGGATAATGCAGCATTCCCTCAGCGCTGGGAGCTCTGGCTTTAGTTATCCTACCTTTGCCCACCATGGGAATGTACCTTAACTATACCTGAACCATCTCCTCTTTAAAGGCAGCCCATTGGCTGATTACGGTTTTGTCTGCCAACCTCTGATTCCAGTTTACCAGGTCTGTTCTCAACCTCCTCAAGGTTGGTCCTCCTCCAGTTAAGTATCTCTCTGAGTTAGCCGTTGTCCTTTTCCGTAGGTAATCTGAACCTTACGAGAGTATGATCATTGTCCCCTAAATGTTTCCCTACTGACACGTTCCACAGGCCCCATTTCATTTCCCAGACCAGACCCAGCAATGCCTCATTGGGCCTGAAATGCACCAATCAAGAAAATTCTCCTGAACACATTTCAGAAACGCTTCCGAAGAAGGGTCATACTGGACTCGAAACGTTAACTCTGTTTCTCTCTCCATAGACGCTGTCAGACCTGCTGAGTTTTTCCAGCATTTTCTGCTTTTATTTCAGAAACACTTCCCCCCCTCTGCACTTTACATTATTACTATCGCGGTTTCTATTAGGATACTTGAACCTCCTCATTATCACTACCCCATAATCCTTGCACCTCTCTGTAATTTACCTCCTCTATATTTTTCCCACTAGTTGGTGACCTATGGAATATACCCAGTAGTGTAATGGCACCTCTGTTGTTTCTTAATTCTGATCAAATAGTTTCTGCCCTTGGTCCCTCCATAACATTCTCTCTTCCCTGCACTGTAATATCCCCCCTAATCAATACTGCCACCCCTCCTCCTCCCTTTTCTTCCCTAACATTCCTGAACACTTTGTATCCGGGAATATTTAGTGCCCAGTTCTGCCCTTTGCTGAGCCAAGTCTCTGTTATTGCCACAACATCATATTCCCATGTGGTTATGTGAATCTGCAGCCTTATTGTGCATTTACATACATGCACGTTTATCCTGAATTAGATCTTAGTGTATTTCTTCTTAATCTGACTGCATGTAATACCTTATTCACTGGCTTGAAGGGCTGGGGGAGACTAACAGGGATAAAGAGATGACAGGACATGGAGGGCTTTGAAAACAAAGACGAGAATTTTAAAATTGAGGTGTTGCTGGACCGAAAGCCGATGTAGGTCAGAGAGCATGGGGTGAACAGGGGGCTCGGTTTGAGTTATGATGTGGGTCGCAGGGTTTTGGGTGGCGTCAAGTTTATGGAGGGTGGCAAGCGGGAATAGTTAGAATAGTTGGGTCTGAGGGTAACAAAGGCATGGATGAGGGTTTCAGCAGCAGATGCATGAGGTGGGATGGAGACGGGTGCTGTTATGCAGGCTGGAGCAGGCGGGCATAATGGATGGAGAGGATTGGGAGTTGAATGCTCCCAGGAGAAGGAGAAAAAATGGAAAAGAAAACACCAGAAAGAAAACCAGGAATGAGAACCACTTTTGGAGTTTCTTTTATTTAAAAAAAAAACGTGGTTAGTTGACTCACATACACCTCTAATTACTTTGGATAGTCTCTTAAACTGTATAGCAGGATTGCAAGTGGTGATAGATTCTATTCTGCTCGTGTGCTGTGGTCCAGTATGAATCACATGAACTGTCACTTCAGTTTTGTTCTAGTCAGTGAACAAGTGTTTAAAGATTAAAGGATCACCTTTGATGTTTCTAAATTCGACACACAGTCTCCCAGTGTGGCTGTCAATCCTCAAAGCCCAGGAAAATTTATGATCCCAGGAGTTGACTGGAGAATTCTCGTCCATGCCTGATAAGGGCCGTGCTTTTTTTTTCAAAGTCAGGGCACGCAAAGGGGCTGCCAAAATGAAAGTTTGAATCGGAACAGCTCCAGTTGGAAGCTCATTATTATGCAAATAAATGCAAATTCTCTTACGAGATAGTGGGTAACGATGGAGCTGGAATTCTTTTTAACCCCTGATGGGAGAGTGCAACACTTTGCAGCTGTTTTACAAATTTACAGCACAGGCCTTTTAGCCCAACGGGTTCAAGTCGCTGTTTATCTCCCACTTTAGCCTCCGCCCACCTCTTTTCATCTCACCCTTTCAACATATCCTTCCATTCCTCTCCCCCTCATGTGCTTATCTTGCTACCCTTAAAAGCATAGATGCTATTTATCTCAACGAGTCCTTGTGGATTCCATGCGGGGTTGCTTGTGGCGGGTTGACGGGTCCCTCACTCAAAGGCACTCAGCGCTGAGAGCCATCCTGCTACCCTTGCTCCCGAACCCCCCACTCCTCTTTGTCCTCTTTGACCCCCACCCCACGACCCGTCTGCTGCCATCACTCACCTGTGCCTGGATCCCTCCACAATCCTCGGCCTTGAGTGGGGGCCGTACCGGCAGCAACCATTGTCTCCCTGGTAGCGCTGCTAAGTTCAGAAGAGAAGCCTGCTTCTGATTAGCCGGCATTTCTCAACAGGTGGGACTTCCATCCCCGCTGCCCTTGATCCCAGGAATGGCCTGCCACTGTCCACTGAAGTGCCTGAGTGGCCTTTCCTGCAGCGGGCTTTCTTCAAAGGTGATGACGTGAGGCTCCCACTGGATGGAATGGATAGTCAACACCGAACTGGCAAATAGCATTCACATCACACAAGTGCTGGGCAATGACCATCTCCAACAAGAGAGAATCCATCCATGTCCACTTGACATTAAATGGCATTACCATAACTGAATCTCCCACTATTAACATCCTGGGAACTACCATTAACCAGAAGCTGAACTGGACTAGCCCTATAAATACTGTGGCTACAAGAGCAGGTCAGAGGCTAGGAATCCTGTGGTGAGTAACTCACCTCCTGACTCCCCAAAGCCTGTTCACAGTCTGCAAGGCACAAGTCAGGAGTGTGATGGAATACTCCTCACTTGCTTGGATGAGTGCAGCTCCCACAACACTCAAGAAGTTTGACACCATCCAGGACAAAGCAGCCCATTTGATTGGCACCCCATCCACAAACATTCACTCCCTCCACCACCGATGCACAGTAGCAGCGGTGTGTACCATCTACAAGATACAATGCAACAACTGACCAACAGCAGCTCAAGTAGGCAGCTCACCACCACCCTCTCAAGGGCAATTAGGGATGAACAATATAAACGCTGGCCTAGCCAGTGAAAGAATAAATTTTAAAAATTGCCAGGGAGGGTCGGTGCACAAGGAATGGAATTTGTAGTGGGGACAGAATGCATTGGCTTCAGTCTTCCCAATGTTTAATTGGAGAATATTTCTAATCATCCAGCACTGAATGACATTTAGAAACCGTGGAGGGGTCGAGAGAGGTGGTGGTGAGATAGAGCTGGGTGCCATCTGTGTATATGTGAGAACTAATGCTGCGGCCAGTGTAGACCAACGCAGTAAACCCTGTCAACCCTCTGGTCCAGCCTTCCTCTGTACTAAGCCAGCTTTCCATTCGCTCCCAGTGCATAGAATCCCAATGGACTTCATCCCCTTCCCAGACAACTTCTGTGCAGAAATCTTGATCCAAATATAACCCATAAATGCAAATTTGTGATTCAAGCATAAATGCTTTGAAATTATTCATACCTCCATTGCTCGGTGTGTAATATGTCAGTCATCATAGACAAAGGTTGGTATTTTGTAAATAGCAGTGTTTAATTTAGATTCAGCATCAGTGTGAGTGATTAAGCAGATACAAATCCTGTACCAGAGCAAGTCAGCGAGTGATAAATGAATTATACATTCGTCAGGATTCAGATCGGTAAACTCTCCTTTTTTCCCTAATAACATCTGTCTGGGAGTGAAAAAAGAACTTACCATTTGATCTGCGCATCCAGTTTGACAATTGGACATTTTGCAAATTGCAGCAACATCAACTCACGTCGATAAACATGCCAAAGCACTTCATGAACAGAAAAAGGTAGAGGATTGGAGCTGAGCTACACAGGGAGTGATTAGGGGTAAGTGACTGAGGGGCTTGGTCAAAAGGATGAGAAGAAGGGAAGAACTTGTGGTTATAAAATGTACTTACCAACTCAGGACATGCAAGTGTGCTTTACAGCCAGTGAAGTACTTTGGAAGTCCAGTCATTGTTGGATTGTGGGAAACGGGATAGCCAGTTCACACACAGCAAGATCCCACAAACAGCAATGTGATGATGATCAGCTAATCTGCTTTCAGTGGTGGCGGTCGAGAGCCAAATATTGACCAGGACACTGGGAAGACCACCCCACACGCCCCACCACAGCTTTTCTTCTAAGTGCCCACGGGCAGAACAGGGGTATTTTACATCTCCTCTGAAACAGGGCACCTCTGACACTGCAGCACTCCCTCAGCTCTGCAGCCTAGATTCTGTGCTCTGGAGTGGGGCTTGAATCCGTGATCCAGAAGCGAGAGTACCACCCGCTGAGCTGGCATTGACAGCTTCTGTCAGCTGTTATGGTTCAGAGCGCTCACTTGTGAGGCCCACGCTGTTAAGAAGCACATTTACGTTGTCATTCCATCCTGTCCTGGGTCTGACTCATAGGGTGGGATTTTCCGGCCCTACCCGCTGCCAGGATCGTAAGGTCCCGCGGAAAGTCAATGGACTTTAGGCTGAGCTGCCCCAACCCTGCGGCTGGGTTCAGGCGTGTTCACCTCAGTGGTGGTGGTGATGGTTCATGGTCAGGCTTGAGGTGTTCATACCTGAGGGGTCAGTGATGACCCCCAAGCCAGGTTGTGTATACCCTCATCCAAAATGGGAACTGGATAAAACTTGCAAAAGGGAACAAAGTGCCAAGCTCTGAAGGAAAGAGCAGAGGGAGTGAGACTAATTGGAAAGCTCTTTCAGAAAACCAGCACAGGGAGAATGTGCCAAATGGCCTCCTGGTGCTATATTACAGTTCTTTAATTCTAAGATTTGACTCTAAGGTCAAACCTTTAGCCACCTGCAAAGCGATGTTAGATCCAATACATCGATTCAGCTATAAAAACAAAAAACTGCGGATGCTAGAAATCCAAAATAAAAATAGAAATACCTGGAAGAACTCAGCAGGTCTGGCAGCATCGGCGGAGAAGAGCAAAGTTGACGTTCGAGTCCTCTTGACCCTTCAACAGAACTAAGTAGAAATGGGAAAGGGTGAAATATAAGCTGGTTTAAGGGGGGGGTGGGGGGGCGGTGGTGGTGGAGAAGAAGGTGGGGGAGGTTGTTGGGATAAGCAAGCAGTGATAGGAGCAGATAACCAAAAGATGTCACAGACAAAAGAACAAAGAGGTGTTGAAGGTGGTGATATTATCTAAGAGAATGTGCTAATTAAGAATGGAGAGCAGGACAAGCAAGGTAGCTCTAGTGGGGGTGGGGTGAAATAACCAATGGGTGGAATACATTTAAAAATAATGGAAATAGGTGGGAAAAGAAAAATCTATATACATTATTGGAAAAAAACAAAAGGGAGGGGGAAGAAACGGAAAGGGGGTGGGGATGGAAGAGGGAGTTCAAGGTCTAAAGTTGTTGAATTCAATATTCAGTCCAGAAGGCTGTAAAATGCCTAGTCAGAAGATGAGATGCTGTTCCTCCAGTTTGCATTGAGCTTCACTGGAACATTGCAGCAGGCCAAGGACGGACATGTGGGCATGAGAGCAGGGTGGTGTGTTGAAATGGCAAGCGACAGGGAGGTCTGGGTAATGCTTGCGGACAGACCGAAGGTGTTCTGCAAAGCGGTCGCCCAGTCTGCATTTGGTCTCTCCAATGTAGAAGAAACATTTAGCTTCAGCTTGTTACTTTGGTGCATACCAACCTTTTTGAGCCAAATTAAGAAATATGGGCATTACTCATGCACTGTAGAGCCACACTTTGAGATTCCAACTTAGAATCAATCTCCATATATGGAATAGATAGTTCATTGCAGAGTTTGTAAGTGCAACGTGCCTCTGGCAGTGAGGAAAACAATCCTTATTGAAGGATAATAAAAAATGGGGTTAATTTTGACTTTGTCCAGTAGTGTAAAACAGGTCACAAAATAGACGGTTTTGCATGGAATTATATAGAATTTACAATATAGAATATATATATATCATAGAATTTTTATATAGAATTTTCTATAGAATATAGAATTTTCAACCCAACAAATCTATGTCAGTGTTGATGCTTCACATGAGCCTCTTCCCACCCGTCTTCAACTGATCCTCAACAATATATCTTTCTATCCCCTTCTCCTTCACGTAATTCTCTAGTTTCCACTTAAGTGCATCTATGCAATTTGCAGCGACATGTCCATATGGTAGTGAGCCCCACATTCTAACCACCCCTGGGTAAAGAAGGTTCTCCTGATCACTATCTGATATTTATGGCCTTTGGTTCTGGTCTCCTCCAAACTCAAAACATTTTCTCTACGTCTATCCTATCGAGCCCCTTCAAAATTTTAAAGACCTCCATCAGAATCATCCCTCAGTCCTCTCTTTTCTAGGGAACAGAGTCCTGCCCTGTTCAATCTTTCTTGATAGTTATATCCTATTACAGAGTTTTACATCTCTCCTGTTGATTCCAATGGAACTGAAAATGAGGGGAATATAAAATGCATGGCCGATCCGTTATCATCAAATTCATAACATCTCTCAAAGTCAAAAATCACTGCCAAAGTATTTGCGTTCCTGTATCTGGCCTGAGTCTCCAGAATTGCCCTTAAGAAAGTTATATCTTTTGTCAGATATTATGGTGACTTTATGTTGTATATTGCAAATATGTGCACCTTCCTGATACTGCCCAGAAGGAAAAAAATGGTAAAAACTGGGAAATAAAATACTGGTCCGAACTAGTCTTGTATACCTTAAAATGGAACACTAGTAAAACTGGGAAATAAAAGTACGGGTCCAAACTGTTTGTTTCTTCTGGGTGGATTGCCTTTTCAACAACAGGGCTCCATGCTTTTCAAGATTGTGATGTGGGCGAGGCTGAGTTGCATCTCAACAGACGTTATTCTCTTTAACTAATCACAATGAGTGGTTTTATCGTGCCTTATCACATCAGAAAGTGCCATAGTGCTTCAGTATGAGCTACCTTAAAGGGCAATTATTCCTGTTGTGTGGGCCTGTAATGTTGGGTGTTGGACACATTGTAGCATTCGCCCTTTGAACCAATACTTGGTGCATTTTGGCTGCACTGCTATCGCTTGGTGAATTGCAAGGTTGAGTTGGAAGAATTTCATTGGTTGCTTTCCCGCGGTGGTTAGGACATGGTGGGGAGTGTTGCTTTTGAGGGACGGACCAATTCTCTTCCCTTGTGGCCTCTTGGAATGTAGCCCTCGGACAGGGCTGCTTTTTATAGGGTCTTAATCCATGTTCCGAGGGGTGGGAGTGTAGGGCGACTCCTGGCCACTAATTCAGTGAGATGGACAGAGCTTTCTATGAATTATATCCTCTCCTTCCTTCATGTAACCTTCGTGACTGATTTCATGGAGCACCAAGCCAGAGGGGCCAGAAAAACTAATTGTTGTAAAGCGAGCCTTGTACTAATGAGTTTCAAATAATGAGATTCCACTTGAAAGATTCCTTACCTTAGGCTAGCAGATCAATTGGTCCTGAATTATTGTAATTGTCCATATAAGAGACTTACTTGTGGCTTTCAAATATCCTTTTACTTGCCAAAGGAATTTAATAAACACTTAGCTTTTAACTCTTTTGATGGTGGAGTGGCCAATTCAGAAGACTTAACCTGTAGAAATCTGATCATGCAGCGCCTGATATCGGTGTAAAATGGGCACCTAAGGGTCCAATATGGAGGCACGCTCTCATCCTGAATTGGGATGCTGTGCCCGCCATATTGGTTAAGGCTCCTTTGCCTGAAACTGGGATTAAGCCCTTTATATGTGCAAGTAACCCAACACTTGTTTTAGGCCCAATGGTGAAATCCAATTGCAATTGTTGGCAGCTTTGTGGTCAAATTCTTCAGACACTCAGGAGCCAAACCAGCTGGTCTTAAATAGACGACTGGAGGCTCATACCTGATGGCAAAGATTTAAGATTTTCCACTTATATTATGGTTGAGCTGGCGGGAGTGGGGGTTGCAGCTTCTTCACTTTTACTGATCCCAGGATGAGACATTAAACCAAGGCCCGATTTGCCCCTTGAGGTGCCTGAAAAAGATCCCATGGCCACACTTTAGAAGAAGAACAGAGTCAGGTGCTGGGCCAATATTTATCATTTAGTCCCTAAGGGCGGAGATGGCGGCGTTGGGGTGATAGAACCATAGAAAGGTTGCGGCGCAGAAAGAGGCCATTCAGCCCTTCATGCCTGTGCCGGCCAGAAAAAGATGAAAAAGGAAACTAGCCGCTCATTTTAATCCCACTTTTCAGCACCTGGTCCATAGCCTTGTAGGTTCCAGCACTTCAGATGCAGATCCAGGTACCTTTTAAATGAGTTGAGCGTTTCAGCCTCAACCATCAATTTAGGCACCGAATTCCAGACATCCACCACCCTCTGCATGAAAAAAGTTTATCCTCATGTCCCCTCTAATCCTTCTACCAATCACCTTAAATCTGTGCCCCCTGGTGATTGACCCCTCAGCTTGGGGAAACAAGTCTTTCCTGTCTACCCTATCCAGGCCCCTCATAATTTTGTACACCTCAATTAGGTCACCCCTCAGCCTCCTCTGTTCTAAGGAAAACAACCCTAGCCTATCGAATCTTTCCTCATAGCTGCAATTTTCAAGCCCTGGCAACATTCTTGTAAACCTTCTCTGTACTCTCTCCAGAGCAATAACGTCCTTCCGGTAATGTGGTGTCCAGAATTGTACACAAAATTCCAACTGTGGCCTAACCAGTGTTTTATACAGTTCCATCATTACATCCCTGCTTTTGTATTCAACACCTCACCCAATAAAGGAAAGCATTCCATATGCTTTCTATACCACCTTCCCCACCTGTCCTGCCACCTTCAGGGACCTGAGGACATGCACTCTAAGGTATCTAATTTCCTCAACCCCTCTCAATACCTTCCTGTTTATTGAGTATTCCCTTGCTTTGTTTGCTCTCCCCAAATGCATCACCTCACACTTTTCTGGATTGAATTCCATTTGCCACTTCTCCTCCCACTCAACCAAACCATTGATATCATTCTGGAGTTGACAGTTATCCTCTTCACCGTCAACGACACAGCCAATTTTTGTGTCATCTGCAAATTTCCCAACCATACCTTCCACATTTATATCATTATTGTCACTGGAGTCATCATCCCTAGGTCTAGGTTAATGTTCTGGGCTCAAGAACTGCAAAGCCAGCTGGTGAAATTTGAATGCAAGTAATAAATCTGGAATATAAAGCTAAACTCAGTAATGGTAACCATGATGGCTGCCACTTATTGTTGTTTAAAAACCCATCTGGTTTTCTAATGTCCTTTGAGGAAGAAAATCTGCCATCCTTACCTGGTCTGGCCTACATGTGGCCCCAGACCCACAGCAAGGTGGTTAACTCTTAACTGCCCTCTGAAATGGCCAAGCAAGCCACTCGGTTCAAGGGAAATTAGGGATGGGCAACAATTGCCAGCAATGCCCATAGTCCCCGGAAAGATAAGGAAAAAATCGTCATTATTGTATTGCTGTCTGTGGGACCTCACTGAGCACAAATTGGCTGCAGTACTTCCTATTGTGACTATACTTGACAAATATTTAATTGGCTGTAAAGCACTTTGAAATGTGCTGAGGGCATGAAAGTCGCTATGTAAATGCAAATTCTCCTCACAATTAACACTTCACAGGGTGAGCTTTCAGCCTGCTAGGGGCAAGTGTGCATCGAAATGGGTGAAAATCGTTCACCTCTCAACTGCTCAGCCTGTAGTTCAAAAGCTACAACTAGTAATCCAGGGATAAGCAATAAAACATGACTTTTACCTCCTTCACTGTAAGTGTCAGCCTGGATTTTGTGCTTGAATGGTAGTCATTGTACAGGGAGACTAGTATCTTAACAGAGAAACATAGGTGGACTGTACTTATCCTCATGCAAACTAATGCCCTTTCAGGAGATTCCACCCCGGTGTCCTGAACCAATATTCATTCCTTCAACCAACTACACTAAGATATTTCACCCCTCTCCTAACTATGTTTCAGTTCTGCCGAAGGGCCGTGAAGGCTCGAAATGTTAACTGATTTCTTCTCCACCGATGCTGCCAGACCTGCTGAGTTTTTCCAGGTAATTCTGTTTTTGTTTTACACTAAGAACTGATTACCTGGTCATGATCACATTGCTGTTTGTGATAGTTACTGTCCACAAATTAGCTGCAGCATTTCCCACATTACAACAGTGACTACACTTCAAAAGTGCTTCCTTGACTTTAAAGGAACATCCAGCAGTCTGAAAGGGTGCTACCTAAATGCAAGTTCCTTTTCCGCGCAAGTTCCATTGAGGACTAAGACCCAGCTCCTAACATCGACAAAATAAAGGGAGTGGTCTCTCGTTGGGAGTTAATAGCATGGTTGAGATAGATTCTTGTGTGTTTTGTAATTGGTTGAAAGGTATCCCCTGTGCCTTCCTACTAACTGTGGGTGGCTGTTTGCCTTCCTGTGCAACAGTGCTATTTTAGACAGTTCAAGCACACAGGCCTACTCCATATTTTCTACCTGAATTACTTTTCTTCTTCATGGTCTGTTTTGCTGAGATAGGCAAATGTTATCTCTGCAAATCCTGAGGAAGAAGCCCTAGTGTTTCACACACTCCCCCCATAGCCTGATGTTTGAATTTGTGAAGCGGCAGCAAGCTGTATTTATGCAGCACCTGTATCCGGATGAAATATTCCAGGAGCTGTCGACAGAAGCCTAATCAGCGCTGGGCAAAGAGTTAGCAGACGGACTGAAGACAAGGCTGAGCAGCTAAGTTTCAGGCACTTTTGAAAGCAGCAAGGGAGGCAACAAGGGTAGGGTTTGTGGAGAGAGTTCCAAAGGAACGAGGGACAAGCTGCTTGAATAAAAAAAAAATGAGAAAAAGAACAAATTTGCATTTCTAAAACACCTTTCATGACTTAAGGATATCTCACAGAGCTTTATTGTCAGTGAAGCACTTTTGAAGTGCAGTTATAATGAAGGAAACATGGCAAATAATTTATGTACAGAAAATTCCCACGAACAACGATACAATTAATGACCAGGTAATCTGTTTTTTTTAGTGATATTGGTTGAGGGATAAACATTGGTCAAGACATCAGGGAGAACTCCCCAGTTCTCCTTCCAAATCGTGCCACAAAATATTTTAATTTCACCTGGGAGAGTAGAAAGTGCCACGCTTTAATATCTCAACAGGAAGATGGCACCTTTAACTGTGGAGGATACTGGGACAGTCAGCCTGGATTATGTGTTCAAGTGAGATTTGAATCCACAGCCCTCTGACTGAGAGGCACCCACTGACCCAAGGCTGGCTATACTGGCAGCAGGAAAGTGGGAAAGATGCAGGCAGTGGAGACTTGGCAGGGTTGGGGTTTGACTGGTGATGGAGAGAGGTCAGCCCATGCTGCACATGTGCATTGACACAGACAGGTCACTTCCAATAGGGTCATTGTACTTGCACATGTATATATATATGGATGTATATTATACTTGCCTACATGCCTAAAGGTATTTGGTTGGAGCAGAGGACTGCCCACACCCAGAGGGGTTTTACCAGGATGTTGCCTGGGCTGGAGAGTTTTAGTTATGAGGACAGATTGGATAGACTGGGGTTATTTTCCCTGGAGCAGAGGAGATTGAGGGGGGGGACATGATGGAGGTGTATAAAATTATGAGGGGCATAGATGGGGTAGACAGGAAGGAACTTGGTGGAGGGATCAATAACCAGAGGGCATAGATTTAAGGTAAGGAGCAGGAGGCTTAGAGGGGATGTGAGGAAGAATTTTTTCACCCAGAGGGTGGTGGGAATCTGGAACTCACTGCCTGAAAGGGTGGTAGAGGCAGAAACACTTAACATTTAAGAAGTATTTGGATGTGCATTTGCGATGCCATGGCATACAAGGCTATGGGCCTGGCAGTGGAAAATGGGATTAGAATAGGTAGGCACTTGTTTGACTGGTGCAGACTCGATGGGCCGAAGGGCCTTTTTCTGTGCTGTAGACCTCTATGACTCTATGACCCATAGGAAATCTTTTTTTGTGCAGCAAGTGGTTAGAATGTGGAATACACTGCCTGAGAGTGTGATGAAGGCAGGGATGATTGGGACTATCAAAAGGGTAAGCACCTGAATCGAAAAATATTACAGGATTACGGGGAAAGAGAAGGGGAGTGGGACTAGCTCAGCACAAGTATGACAGGCCGAATGGCCTCCTTCTGTGCTGCAGCCATTCTATGATTGTAGGATTTACACCCCCACTTGGATCTCCTTCTTTCCCTTTGCCTTGCCACCATTAGTGGCGTAGGGAAAAGGAGGCAGGGACGAGGTGTTCAAATAATCACACACACTCCTGTTCCTCAAGATTCCCACTTTTATTTTTAACAGGGCAAACCCATCTTTTGAAATAACATGCTTTAGGTCACTTGCTAGAGGACAGAAACAGCAAATGTTCTTCCAGAATTACCTGGAAAAACTCAGCAGGCCTGGCAGCATCGGCGGAGAAGAAAAGAGTTGACGTTTCAAGTCCTCATGACTCTTCGTCAGAACTGAGTAAAATTAGGAGAGGGGTGAAATATAAACTGGTTTAAGGTGGTGGGGGGGGGGAGAGAAGTTGGGGGAGAGGTGGTTGTAGGGACAAGCAAGCAGTGATAGGAGCAGATAATCAAAAGATGTCACAGACAAAGGAACAAAGAGGTGTTAAAGGTGGTGATATTATCTAAGAAAATGTGCTAATTAAAAATGGATGGCAGGACACTCAAGTTACAGCTCTAGTAGGGGTGGGGTGGAAAGACTGACAGGGCATTACAGGTATAGATTTAAAAATAATGAAAATAGGTGGGAAAAGAAAAATCTATATAAATTATTGGAAAAAACAAAAGGGAGGGGGAAGAAACGGAAAGGGGGTGGGGATGGAGGAGGGAGTTCAAGATCTAAAGTTGTTGAATTCAATATTCAGTCTGGAAGGCTGTAAAGTGCCTAGTCGGAAGATGAGATGCTGTTCCTCCAGTTTGTGTTGGGCTTCACTGGAACAATGCAGCAAGCCAAGGACAGACATGTGGGCAAGAGAGCAGGATGGAGTGTTAAAATGGCAAGCGACAGGAAGGTTTGGGTCTTTCTTGTGGACAAACCGCAGGTGTTCTTCTGAAAGAAGCCTTCCGGACTGAATATTGAATTCAACAACTTTAGATCTTGAACTCCCTCCTCCATCCCCACCTCCTTTCCATTTCTTCCCCCTCCCTTCCCCCTCATATAACCTTCTGTATCCAAACTCGAAAACCCATCTCCGTACACTCTTCAGTGGAGAGGTACATTGTTGAGGAGAGATGCCCGGAACCTTATAATATCCGGGTTGTTATGATCTAACTAAAACTTGTTAAAAAGGCTATCTGGATGACAGTAATATTCTCTGGTGGTTCCTTTCCTCTGGGGAGAGTTAGATCAGTTCTTCAAACCCATTTAAGTGTCTGTGGGGCTTCTCTGTCTCAACCTTAAGTGAGAGTGATCATCTGAGGAGTACGCCTGATCCAAAATAGTCCCAAAAAGGGGCTAGGATTATAATCCACTTCAATTCGTTCTCTTATTTTTGAGTAAGGGCTAAATTGAGAAAACTCACCATGTAGACTCCTTTTAGCCATCAACAGAGATAAGCTTTAGAATTAAATCAGATGACAAGCAAGAAGAGGCACCCATCCATTCAATCTGGCACACTCCTGGGGAGGCAGTGAAAAGAGACTCACAAGCTCCACACGTGGCTTACTGCTAATGGACCCTTCAACAGCTGGTGCTTACAGGGTCATTGTGTATTACTTGCTGTGTTTCACTGCTGAGGTCATTTTCTTCATAGACCCAAACCAAATCAAATTGATTCACCACATTTTGATTGCTTTTATTAGGAACTAGATATAGTTTGAGTAAGTTGTGTTTGTATTTGTGGGTGCTAGGAATAAGCTATAGCTTTAAGTTTAAGTTTTAGCTTTAAATTTAAGCCATATGCTTTATGTGTGGGTTACAAAGGTGAAACCTTAGTTTCACTTTAAACAGATGCCTGCAAGTCTGTGGGTTTGTGTGTATACCTGCATTTTTGATGAGGTTTTATGACCCTTCTAGTGAAAGGGAAATAACAGGAATATGGAAAAGGCCCTGTTAAGTGAAATTAAGAGCGAGGAGCAGTGTATGGCTCCAATCTTAAAGGGAGAAAGCTGCAGGACGCAGACTTAAAGCAAAATAGGCTTGCGAGAAGCCAGAAGATCTGAGGAGACAGCCAAAAGTTGGTGACTCCTTACTGTGGGCATGTGAAGCAGTGGTGTTCGGTTGGCATGGATGAATATCTGAGAGAGAGTGCATGGAAGGCAAAGCTTGAATGCTCGTGGTGTCCAGGGGAGAGGAACATCGGAAGGTAAGCTCGAATGCCTGGAGGTGGACCTCTTTAGAAGGCGTCCAAGAAGAAGTGTCATTTGGAGAAGATTCCAAAGCAGGTTCTTAGAGAGTTGAGATTGGAAACCCTTGTGCGAAAGACGGAGTACAGTGAAGCTGGTTGGCTCACGGTGTGACAAGCATCTGGCGGGGAGTTGAGGAGAGATCCATAGCTTCTGTTTGAGGTGGCATCTGCCACTTGGTTTCAGAGTGTGGAGTGTCTGTCCACAGGTCACCTATTGGTTTACATGGACTGTGTACTTACTATGAACATTAGAGTATAAGATATCTTTTGTAACTTATGAACTTACGAATCTGTATATATCTGTAAGGGTATAGTTGTGGGTGAAGGAGACTTGTAATATAGCTCATCTTCTCTTGTCAAATAAATGTTTTATTCTTTTGTTAAAAGTTCATCAGCTGACTCCTGTGACTCTTTTCAGTAGCTGCCCTCCGTGTTTTTAAACAAAAATAAAAGTTAGGATCTAACAAGCCAGATTCCAGGATGGGACCTGACTTGTCCAGTAGTGACATCAGTTAAGATCATAACACTTCCAAATTGCTCACCCAAAAATTTGTCAGTCCTTGTTCCACACTGAAATTTCCAAGTTTGACTTTCCCATTGTCTCACCTCGTATAAATACCTCACCATTCCCACCAACCAGATTCTTCTAACTGCAGAGATAATACCATAACAATAGAATGTATTTATACAGCACCTTTAACATAGTAAAATGTCCCTTGACACTTCACAGGAGCAATTATCAAACAAAGCTGTCTACCGAGCCAAATAAAGAAATGTTAAGGCTGGCGACCAAAAGCTTGATCAAAGAGGAAGGGTTTCAAGAGCGACTCAAAGGGGGAAAACAAGGTAGTGATGTGAATGTGTTTAGGGAGGTAATTGCAGATTTAAAGGTCTAGATAGCCGGCCGCCAATATTGAGGGTGAAGGAAACTGGGGATGGGCAAGAGGCCAGAATTGGAGAAATTGAGAGATCTTGGAGGATTGTGGGGCTAGAGGAGCTCATAGAAAAGGTAAGGCCTTGGAGGGGTTTCAACAGCAGGATAAGAATCTTAAAATCAAGGTGTTGCCGAACCAATTGCCAACGTAGCACAGAGGGTGAAGATGGACGAGCAAGACTTGGTGCGAGTCAGGTTACGGACAGCAGAGTTTTGGATGAGTTAAAATTTAGATTAACTGCGGAGATTAATGGGATGGAAATCCAAGGGCCTAGGTCAAGACTCCTGAAGACACTGTGGTAAATCTTTAAAATAATGTCAATTAGAAAAATCTAGGCTAGGCATGAGTAAGTAGTCAGAGTTGAGGGGGTAGGGCGATGGAGGGTGTGCAGGGGCTTATTTCTTGAGATAGCAGTGACTTCACTTAGGAACCACGGGGAAATTTTAAACCTCTCAGGGGAAATGTAGAGAAAGAAGGAAAGTTACAGATGAAAAGAGCACTAATGAATTTCATAACAAACGAACCACAATTTCAAATGCCTGCGTTAATTTTTTATAAGCCCAGTTGCTAGCCATGCATCTGTCACATTTGCATTTCTGTTCCCGATTCCCCATCTTCTTGTCCTCAGAACGGAGGCCTGTTGTTCGTCACTGATGCCTCATTAAGCACCAAAGATTAACCTTTGAAACTGCAGTTAGTGATGGGTAGGGTTGCCAATGAGATTATCCTGCTGCTGTAATCCCAGACACAAGGTTTTAAACCTGGAAATAGATGCCTCACAGTGCCGATGCAGTGTGATTCTGGAGTGGCATTGCCAGATCAATGCAAGTTGTTGCTGTTGCTTTAAACACATCCATCAAATTCTTATCTTTGGACCCGTGCTTTAATCACCTCCTCTAGCTTCCCCCAGGACTCCTTACCATTCTGTGAATATGCCTTGGGACATTAAGGGCGCTATGCAAATGCAACTTGTTGCTACGAGTATCGTAGCTGCAACAGTGTCTCTTTCAAATCACGAACCCACAAGAAAGCCACAAATCACGTTAAGGCCATTCAGCCCATAGGATACCCCTGAATGGAAGAATTTCAAAAGCTCCTAATGCAGAATCCAGCTGTTTCTCAGATAACATCCAGAGTTTAAACCTTTATTATTCCATCTGGAGTTGGTACTGTACATTAGCTCTGTGTGAAGAATTTTCTAATATCAGTCTTGTTTCTATAAAAAAACAAGGCTAAGGCTGAACTAATGGAGGGTTTTAAAATTATGAAGGGGTTTGATAGGATCAATTAGCTACTGAAAAGTCAAATTGCGAATTCAGGACAAATGTTTTTACTTAGAAAGTGTTTAGAATGTGGAACACGCTACCACTTGGGACAGGTGAGGTGAGTAGCATTGATGCATTTGAGGGAAAGCTGGATAAGAAGCACATGCGGGGGGAAAGGGATTGCAGGATATGTTGAGTGGGTGAGTTGAAGAGGGGTGGGGGGAGGCTCAGTGGAAGGCTGTAAAGCGCCTAATTGAGAGACGAGGTGCTATTCCTCAATCTTATGTTGAGCTTCGTTGGAACAGTGTAGGAGACTGAGGATAGAGAGGTGGGAGTGGAGCAGAGAATTAAAATGGCAGGCTGGCTGGAAGCTCAGGGTCATGCTTGAGGGTCATAAAGAGCATTTTGCGAAGCGGTCTCCCAATCTCCGTTTGATCTCTCCAGTGTAGAGAGGCCTGCATCATGAGCAGCGAACACAGTATATTAAATTGAAAGGAGTACAATGAAATCTCTATTTCAGCTGCCTTTTAAAGTGGTCTTTTTGAATTCCAAGCCTACGAATGGATCATGGCTCTGCTGTTTAAGCCCTGAGGTAATTGCCAACATGAATGGGTTACTCTAGTCTGTGTCTATTCCTCTGTTGGGTGCTGTTGAATGTGTGGAATGTTCATACTAAAAGCAATTGATCTTGTGCAAAACTGTCTACAGTGCCCTTGGCAACCTACTCTCAGTGAGTTTCCTAAATATGATAGACCCAACCTGGCCAATTAAAATGATCTGTACAGAGCTGTATAATATACAGCATCATGTGATATATAATGTCAAAGGAAGACGTTATCTGTGCAGGAGGGTTGGAGCCTAAACACCACCGGAAGGATTAACAGATGCAGAGCAGGAGGTAGTCAGTGAAGGAGGCAGCTGGACAACATTAAACACTGGCTTAACCAGAACTCCAACAACCAGGTCATCCGCCGTTGTTATGATGGAAAACTTTGGAAGACCACGGTCGCCTACACCATTCAGTATGGCACTTACACAATGACGGTGATACAGAGCTCTACTGATGGTCAAGTAAATTTGTTCAGGAAGTGATGAGCTACAAAAACAGGAAACAGTTGTCTTTGATTTCCTGCCTGTGTAGAGTTTTCTGATCTCAACCGCGTAAATGGTGAGGGTACTACAGTAGCCTTTGTTGTCTTGGTCAGGGGAGGATAAAGTCAGTCAGCATTCCCATTTCTGCTGATTCTGGTGCTCTCCATAGCTCCATCACACCACCTCAGAGCCCCAACCCTCCACCCCATGTGTGGGCACAGCGACTTACTCTTAAGCTATTGTAAATGTTGTCTTTGAGGGTGGAATTTAACAGTTTGCATTTACTTAGGAACATAAGAGCAGGAAGAGACCATTTAGCCCCTCAGACCTGTTCCACCTTTCAATTTGGTCATGGCTGATCTGTATCTTAACTCCATCTACCTGCCTTAGTTTCACATCCCTTAATACCCTCACCCAGCAAAAAATCTATCAATCTCAACTTTGAAATGTTTAGTTGATTCCCACCCCGCCTTCCCCATGCCCACTTCAACAGCTTTTTTGGGGGCGCTGAGAATTCCAGATTCCTGTAACTCATTGTGTGAAGAACAAATACTTAGTTGCCCGGCTACGATGCTGAAGGGTTGAGTAGCTCCCCAAGGCTCATTGTTAATGTTTTTCACATGAGCAATGGTCACTTACATGAGGTGCTTGAGGGGGGAGCCCAGACATTCAAAGAATGAGAGGCGAAAATTTGTGACAAAAAATGGTCGTTGCAAACATCATCAAGGCACCAAAGTGAAACTCTGCCCAAACTGGTTTATTGTAATATGCTCTATTGTTTTACTGTTAGCACGTTTGGAACATCTCGCTTGCGCAGCAAGGGGAGATGTTCCAAACCTTTTTGTGAGGTCAGTTTGTTGGCCATATTCATGATTTTTCAAGGTGCTGTTGTAGCATGAAGGAAAATGGATGCAGAAATCCTCAGCCCCTTCATAATATTCACCTCTCCTGTAACTCCTGTGAGAGGACAGTGATAGGACAGATAACCTGTTTGGGCTATACGCTGCCTTTTGGCCTTCCTGTGACTGCCCTGATGTGTGTTTGGCTGAGCAATTCATTGCTTTAACCCGCTGAATCATTGAGGAGCCAGGAACCACATTAGAATTCTGTGCAGGATAAGCTTTGAACGTGAGCAGATTGATGAAATAATGAAA
Source organism: Cetorhinus maximus (assembly GCF_964194155.1). NCBI lineage: Eukaryota > Metazoa > Chordata > Chondrichthyes > Lamniformes > Cetorhinidae > Cetorhinus > Cetorhinus maximus. The sequence goes on from NC_135894.1 coordinate 99,165,655, forward strand.
AGAAAGAAGGAAGGAACTTGCATCTGTTGAGAAGAGAAGTCAGACTTATAAATTGGTTTTCATGACCTCAGGAACACCCCAGAACGCTATACAGGCAAGATAGTGCTTTTGAAGTGTACTCACTATTGTCATGTAGGAAATGCAGCAGCCAATTTGCACACAGCAAGCTCCCAGAAACAGAAATGTGATATTGATAAGGTAATCTGTTTTTAATGACGTTGGTTGAAAGATAAATATTGACCAGGAAACTGTGGAAAACTTGCCTGCTTTCCTTTGAAGTAGGCTTTCATGACCCAAAGAACATCCCAAAGCTCTTTACAGCCAACAAAGTACCTTGAAGTATCATCAATTCTGTAATAGAGGAAACGCACCATAATTTTCATTAGTTCCACTTGCCTGGATGAGTGCAGCTCCAACAACACTCAAGAAGCTTGACACCATCCAGGACTGGCATTCCAACCACAAATATTCACTCCATCCCTCCAGTGTGTACCATCTATAAGATGCACTGCAGCAACTCACCAAGGCTCCCTAGACAGCACCTTGCAACCCCACAACCTCTACAATCTAGAAGGACAAAGGCAGCAGACAGATGGAAATACCACCATATGGAAGCCGCTCACCATCCTGACTTGGAAATATGTCACCGTTCCGTCAATGTCACTGGGTCAAAATCCTGGAACTCTCTCCCTAACAGCGCAGTGGGTGTACCTACACCACTGTAGCGCTTCAAGGAGGCAACTCACCACCACCTTCTCTAGGGCAATTAGGGATGAGCCTAGCCAGTGACACCCATATCCCATGAACGAATATTAAAAAAATGTGCTCTGTGTTTCACACATCAGCCAACACAGAGCTTGACTGATCAGACCCCTGGACATAGATTGACACAAACACTGGTTCACTGTGCATATGATGTGCTCGCCAAGCTACATTGGTTCATGGTATAGAAACACCACAATTTTAAAATTCTCATCCTTGTTTTAAAATCCCTCCATGGCCTCGTACCTCCCTATCTCTGTAATCTCCTCCCACCTCCCTCCGAGATATCTGCACTCCCCCAATCCCAACCTCTTGCCCATCCCCAAATTCCATCCCCCCACCATTGGCAGCCGTGTCTTCAGCTGCCTGGGTCTTAAGCTCTGGAGTTCCCCCCTAAATCTCCTGCCTTTCTACCTCTCTCTCTGTCTCCCCCTCTAAAATAACACTTATTAAAATCTACCTCTTTGACTAAGCTTTTGGTCACCTGTCCTAACGTATATTTATGTGGCTTGGTGCAGTATTCCATTCGATTACCTTCCTGTGAAGTGCCTTAGAATATTTTTGCCATCTCAAAGGTGCTATATAAATGCAAGTTTGTTGTTGGATTCAAGTCAGCGGAATGCCTTGACATGGAAACGAGGTCTTGTGTTGTCAGTGGCTTGAATCAGCGACTGTACTGTGAGGTGCTGCATAACAAGAAGCAGTTCATTTGTTATACTCTTTATCTGTTTAACTGTTAACCTCTATCATCAGTGTGGAACAGCAAACTTAAAATGGATCTTCACCTTACGCAGCCAAATCAGATATAATACCATGCCATCCAAGCATCTGTCTAACAGGTTCTGACAGTTCCAGGCTTGGTCACTGCCCATAGCCCATAGAAATTGCTCCCAACATCCTAGGCGTAGAGAAAGCATTTGATCGAGGCGAATGGATATATCTCTGCTGCACTTTTACTCAATGTTGGTTCCATGAAAAATTCATCAGCTCAATACGGCTTTTGTAAAATCCTTGATACCATTTGTATTAGTCAATGAAATGGTCCCTCTCTCTTTCTCTAAAGGAGCGGAGTTTCTAAGATCACCATAACATTATTGCTTTAGCCCCCCTGCGCTCAGCCTTTTGCAATGTCAACCATGGCAATCAGCGATTTGAGTTTGAGCACTCTGATTACAATTACACACTGCCCAGGAAGGGTTTGTTCATGTGCTGCATTTCTTCTGAGATTGTGGTCTGCTGGCTGCATCATAGTTTTGCAGATCCGTTTAAGCAAGGCACCTTGGGGTTTATGTGCTTCTTGGTCCTGAAGAATCCGAACACCCCCCCGCCATGGCATCCCACTAGAGAGACTTTTTTTTTCCTTTATTCTTTTGTGGGATGTGGGCATCACTGGCAAGACCAGCATTTGTTGCCCATTCCTAATTGCTCCTTGAACTGACCTTGCTAGGTCCCCATTGCTGTGGGTCTGGAGTCACATAGAAGCCAGACTGGGTAAGGATGACAGATTTCTTGATGACAGATTTCTTTCCTTATAAGGGATTAGTGAATCAGATGGGTTTTTATGACAATCAAAGATAGTTTCATGGTCACCATCACAGCATAACTGAATTCAAATTCCACCAGTGCCACGGTGAGATTTGAATCCATGTCCCCAGGACATTAGACTGGGTCTCTGGATTACTAGTCCAGTGACAATGCCACTACGCCACCATCTCCCCCAAATGTGCTACTGAGAGGCTTCTTTAGTTGAACAACGAACTTTATTAACGGAGCTGCTGAATTAGCTGCAGGCCTCTAGCAAGGCTACAATATATTCAGCAGATTAGGAAAACTCCGCCCCTTATAAGATTCCCTGCGCTGGGTGTTGATTGGTTGTTCTGACCACGTGACCCTTACTCATAAGGCTGGCCTTAAAGCAACAATTACCACATCCCTCCCCTTTTAATTCCTTGTTTCACATTCCTTGTTTACACAAATTACTTTATACAGGTGAATAGAAAACAATATCAAAAATCTTAGAAATAATCACACTTGCACTTTGTCATGACTTCAAATTCTACACTTATACACGTAGGTCCAGTAATTACAAATCAAGTCTTTGAGGGGGTTTTCTGTTCCAGGAAGAGTGGTGTAATTCTATAGTCTGAAGCTCCCCTACAGGATCGACATTAATAGGAACTGTGATAAAGGGTACCTCTTTTGGCACAGGCAGTTCATCACTATTTGATTGAATGGAGACATCAGTTATGTCTATAACAGGTCGATCAGGTACTTCGGTGTTTATGGGTTCAGTAACATTCCTTGGTGACGACACAGACTGTGGAAGTGTCTCCTTGCTCCTCCGGTGATCCACATGTTTATGAACGATCCGGCCTTCCACGTGTACTTGGTATGAAAGGGATCCGGTCTCAAAGACAATAATCCTTGAGATCCAACTTGAACCACTATCAAAATTTCTTACATATACGGCTTCATCTACCATAAATTTCCAGGCTGTACTATGCAAATGGTGGCTTGTTTTCTGATTGCCTTGGTTCTTCTCCACCCTCCCTGGCAAATTTGGAAATATGAGGCTCAGTCTCGTTCTGAGATGATGCTTCATAAGCAGCTCTGCTGGTGGAACTCCCATTGTTGCATGAGGAGTCGTGCGGTAGCTAAGAAGGAAGCGAGAGATTTTGGTTTCCAAGGTTCCTCCCAACGATTTTTTTAGTCCTGACTTGAAAGTTTGGCCGGCCCTCTCGGCTGGTCCGTTTGATGCTGGGTGGTGAGGCGCCGTTTGGATGTGTTTAATGCAGTTTAGATTGGTGAAGTTCTGAAATTCAGTGCTTGTAAATATGGCTCCATTGTCTGATACACTAACTTCAGGCAGTCCACGAGTCGAAAGCGGTGGTGTAACCTTTCGATGGTAGCGTGTGACCTATCTGATTTCACCTCAAAAATCTCCGTCCATTTTAATTGTGCGTCGATTATGAGAAAAATAATTGTGTCTCGGAATCAACCGACGTGGTCTATATGGATCCACGCCCATGGTCGGTCGGGCCATTCCCAAGGGTGTAGGGGGACTGCGGGTGGCAGCTTTTGCTGCAGTTGGCACTGTTGACGCCGCTTGACTAGCTTCTCGATATCTGCATCTCTACAGGCCACCACATGTAACTCCGGGTGAGCTTTTTCATCTTAGAAATGCCAGGGTGAGTGCTGTGTAATTCGGTTAGGAGCAGTTCCCTGCCTGGCACAGGAACGACTATTCTTGCTGCCCAGAGTATGATGCCATCTTGACAACTCAGTTGGTATTTGCGGGTAAAATCGGTTTCAGTTGCTCGGAGACTGGCTCATTTAACCATCCTGTAAGTATCTGGTCTCTCATTTTGGACAGGGAGGCGGTGACGCAGTGGTATTGTCACTGGACTGGTAATCCAGAGACCCAGGGTAATGCTCTGGGGACTTGGGTTTGAATTTCACCAGGGCAGATGGTGCAATTTGCATTTAATAGAAATCTGAAATTAAGAGCCTGATGATGACCATGAAACCATTGCCAATTGTCATGAAAACCCATCTGGTTCACTAATGTCCTTTAGGGAAGGAAATCTGCCACCCTTACCTGGTCTGGCCTACATGTGATTCCAGACCCACAGCAATATGGTTGACTCTTAAATGCCCTCTGAGCAAGGGCAGTTGGGGATGGGTAATAAATGCTGGCCTGGCCAGTGACGCCCACATCCCATGAACAAATATATTAAAAAAAGAAGCGGATCTTGATTGGTCCAGTCCCTGATCTGCCCCGTGCAGATGGGTGATCTAAAAAATTCAATGCAAGGATGATTTCTTGGGGTACAGGAGTACACAAAATGCTTCCTTGCAAGGGTAGGCGGCGAGGGACCAACTTAACTTGATTTCTTTTAGCCAATCACGGTCCAGAAGGCTTGGTCCTTCCCCAGTCACTATTATTACTGGGAGCTGGGCTGACGGCTGCCCATAGCTCACGGGTACCATGACGGTGCCTTTTACTTTTATGGCTTCTCCCATGTAGTCTTCCACGGGGTGGAAGTTCTCTCCAGGCTTAAGGGTTGGGTACCTTCCCTCAGGTACTGAAATGTGTGCTCACCCATCACTGTGGCTGATGCCCCTGTATCCACCTCCCCAACTCGAGGCTTCCTGTTTACGTGGAGTGTGACATTAATAGGGTTTGCCTTGACTGCCTTAAGATTAAAAAGAGAGTGAATGTCAGAATCAGTTATTTCAGGCTCTTTCACGTTATGTATTTCTAACATCTTTGCTGCCTGGTTACTTGGTAGCCTGGACTTAGCTCTGCACTGCTTTATTAAATGTCCTCTTTTGCGACGGTAATATCACTCGGCCTCCTTAAATCTACGTGTTTCATGAGTGTGGCTACCCCCACATCAGTAACATTTCAACTTCAGGATCGCTGCCTGATCGTCTCCGGTATATTTTTTTGGTTTCTGGGTGATTGGGAATGATTCCCGCATCACGGCTGATTCTGAGGTTTTGGCACCACGCCTGGCTGCAGGTTCCCACCCTAACTGGTAAACGGTGCCATTTTGCAAGTTCTGTAGCTCCTGTAAATCTTTTTCAGCGCTTTCCATGGCCTACACTGTCTCCATTGCTCGTTTAAAATTTATATCGACTTCTACAAGCAATTGATGCTGAATGGCATTATTGCGCACACCACAAACTAACCGATCCTGTATCATATTGTTCAAGGTCGCTCCAAAATCACAATACTCTGACAATTGCTTCAACTTAGCAATATAAGTCACGATCATTTCGCCTAGGGCCCTCACCCTCATCTTAAAGTTGAATCTTTACATAATGATCGATGGTTTGGGCTGAAAACGGCCCTTCACTAAATCTGCAAGCTCACTGAATGATTTGGAATCAGGCGCGCTTGGGACTGTGAGACTGCGAATAAGGTTGTAGGTTTGACACCCACAGACGCCCAAGAGAATTGCTTTGCAGTTTGTCTCCTCCCCTTTTTCATTGGCCTGGAAATAAAACCCGAGGAGCTCAATGTATTGAATCCAGTCTTCCATGGAAGAGTCAAATGGGTCGATCCTCCCAAAGAAAGGCATCCTGGTGAGTATATATATATATATATATAATTTTCCTTTCTTTCTTTAAAATGCGATACTCAGTTGTAGGGTGAGAACCAGGGTCATTTATCCTCATCGCCAGACGTAGAGATGTATTACCGTACTATTATGTACTATTACTTCTTTAGTTGAACAGCAAACTTTATTTACAGAGCTGCTGGATTAGCTGCACGTTTCTAGCAAGACTACAATGAATTCTCCAGGCTGGGAAATCTCCGCCCCTTATAAGATTCCCTGCTTTAATTGGCTGTTCTGACCACGTGACCCTTATTTGTAAGGCCAGCCTTAAAGCAACAGTCACCACTGTTGCACAGAAGACAATATTAACTTATAAATAGCATTAATAATAAGGTTAAATAATAGTGACTGGATTAAGTAAACCTATGGTGTGTTTTGAATGCCTATGGATTGTGGGAACCTTTCCTATCGATGCAAGTGACACTAAGGTGAAAAGATGCTATAAGCATGCACATATGGTGCAGGGGATTTTTGACCATATCCCACTTCTACTTTCCTCTTTGATCTCTCTCTCCTGTTAGTAGTATGTTAATTATATTGTTATGATACACGTGTGAAGGACATTGTTTAATAAAGTACTTTGAGCACATATAAATAGGGGACAGAGGCTGTTAATTAGTTAGTTAGCTTATTTTATTGTTTTTCAAAAGAGTCCAAATAGGAGACAGCTGAGACCACTGGGTTGTGAGGGGAGAGCTATGAGACTGAACAAAGTCAATAGAACCTCTCAGTAAAGAACAGTCTATGTCTTGGTTTTGAATTCACTAACTGGCTTGAGTTTTATTAACACTGCTCACTATCAGTCTCAATTTTGAAATTTTCAGTTGACCCCCAGCCTCAGCAGCTTTTTGGGGAGAGAAAATTCCAGAATCCCACTGCACTGTGTGAAGATCTACTTCCCAGGGGGCCTACTCTTGCTCCTAGTTTGTATGTTCCTACGTACCCTGAACAGTTCAGCTCTACTTTTAAGATTATGCCCCCTTACTACTCTACCTCTCATTTTCTTTCTGTCCTTTTCTCCCTCTCTTCCTCTTTCTCTCATTCTCTTGCTCGCTCTTTCCTGCATTGCGCATCTCATCTTCTCATGCTCCCTGCCTCACCTGCTTTCCCTTTCCCGTCTTTCCTCCTTGCTCTTCCGCTCTCTTTGTCTGAACAACTTCACTTTCGTAGATAAGACATACAAAGTATCTGTTCACCAATTAATCTTTAATTGTATGCATTTATTCAAATGAATTTAATTCTTCCTCATAATTATAAGCCTCAGCCATAGAATGACTAACTTCCCGGTGATGTTGATGATTTTTCATCAATTATTGTATTAAAAATAATTGCAGACTGACCTCCAAAACTTGGGACTGATAGCTGATAATATTTATAATAATCGGTATTATTCTAAATGTTAGTGGCCTTGTAGTGGTGAATTATTTAAATAGTAATCTCTATCAGTGATATTGCTAACTTTCCTGAAGAGGGAATTTGCTGACTTTTGTGGCCATTTTTCCTTCACTCTAGCTTCTGTATTCCATGAAGCCATCTCAGGTCCTGTACAATATCGTACCAAACACAAGAAAGAAAGAACTTGCATTTGGATAGTGCCTTCCACCTTTTAAGGTTATCCAAAAGTGCTTAACAATTAATGAGGTAGGTACTTGTAAGGTGGGAAGTGAAGCGGCCAACTTGCGCACAGCAAGATCCCACAAACATCAATGTGATAATGACCAGATAATCTGTTTGACGGTGTCATTGGAATTTAGTATTAATAAAAACGACTGTGAAGCTGTGCTTAACGACCCTACTTCTTCACTCGTGTCCCATTAGGGAAGGAAACCTGCTGTCCTTACCTAGCCTGGATCCCAGTGATCCAAGAACCGCTCCAACGTGCCTGACTCTCGACTGTCGACTGAAGTGGTCGAGCAAGCAGGGTTAAGTGGGGAAGGGGCAATAAATTCCAGTGTTGCTGCCGATGCCTGCGCTGAATTAAAAAATATTCAAATGAACCACGAACGTCTTGTTTACCCTCGGAGGAGAAGTTGTGAGCTGTCATCTCCTTGGGCCTCCTCTTCAAACTTTTATTTAGTGCCCTCATTTCAACATTTAACATTCTAAATCAGGATCACATTTTGATTTACAGTCGAGACTGTCAAGTCAAAGCATTAAGTATTGACACCAGTAAACAATTATCATTGAATTGAGATAACAATTTAACAGTCTTGCATGATTAATGTCTCACATAAAGAATTTATGATGCAGACGTGAAATATGATGTTATGAATACATAATGAACTCAGGTAACTTTCTGTAACAGAATGTATAACCCATTTGATTTGTTGCCATGGTGACGTGACTGCTATTAGTTTATACGCTGCGTCCAGAGACTCATAAACTCTGTTGTGTCTTTAATGGTAAATGATAACATTAACAGTCATTGGAAAATCTCTCTCAATTTTGTTTGGGTCGTTATTTAATATACCTGGATGGGCTCTTAGAATGCCTGAATCTCGCAGCACAGATGGAGGCCATTCAGCCCACTGTGGGCAGGAGAAGACCAGCTGGCCTACCTATCCTGATACACGGCAGGAGCGCCATAACTAGATGATTTCTCCCTCCTCTCCCCACCCTCACAATCTCGTAGTCTCCCTTAAGAGACAAAAACAAAATCAGTGAAAAAAAAACCAAGGGCCAAAAATATATTGACTCTCTGACCCCTGAGCAAAGGTAATGAAAACCAGTCCAGGAGATCACACAAGAACAGCACCAGCTTATATTTAGATAGCACCTTTAAGGTAGTCAGATGTACCAAGATGCAAGTGACCAAGTGATAGTGATAAAAACTCTTACCTTCTGTGCGGTGCAGTTTTTTGGTCCAAGTCCCCCCTTGAAGGATGTGCTTCTGGAGAGAGAAGGGATTGGGGGGTGGCGTGAGTATATGGGGTTGAGGGATTATGGGGAGAAGATTTTCTTTACCCATTCAAGGGGTGTGGGTATCACAAGCAAGGCCAGCATTTATTGTCCATTCCTAACTTCCCTTCAGAAGGTGGTGGTGAGCTGCCTTCTTATACTGCTGCAGTCTATGTGCTGTAGGTACACCAACAGTGGCGTTGGGGAGGGAGTTCCAGCCTCTCGGCCCAGCGACAGTGAAGGAACAGCAATACATTCCCAAGTCAGGATGGTGAGTGACTTGGAGGGGAATTTGCAGGTGGTGGTGTTCTTATGCGTCCACTGCCCTTGTCTTTCTAGGTGGTAAACGTCTTGGAAGATGCTGTCAAAGGAGCTTTGGCACGTTGCTGCAGTGCACCTAGAAGATTGTACACACTGCTGCCACTGTGTGCTGGTGCTGGAGAGAGTGAATATTTAAGGTGGTGAAAAGAGTGTCGATCAAGTGGGCTGCTTTACCCTGGATGGTATCACGCTTCTTGATGTTGTTGGAGCTGCACTCATCCAGGCAATTGGAGAGAATCCCATCACACTCCTGACGAGTGCCTTGTAGATAATGGAGAGGCTTTGGGTAATCAGGAGGTGAGCACCACGACACTTAATTTCCAGCCTCTGACCTGCTCTTGTAGCCATGGTATTTACATGGCTGGTCCAGTTCAGTTTCTGGTCAATGGTAACCCCCAGGATGTTGATGGTGGGGTATTCAGTGATGGTAGTTCCATTGAATGTCAAGGGGAGATGGTTAGATTCTCTCTTGTTGGAGGTGGTCATCGCCTGGCACCTGTGTGATGCAAATGTTACTTGCCACTCATCAACCCAAGCCTGCATGTTGTCCAGGTCTTGTTGCATATGGACGTGGGCTGCTCTAGTGCCTGAGAAGTTGGGAATGGTATTGAACACAGTTCAGGGAACATCTGCACATCTGACCTTATGATCGACAGAAGGTCATTAATGATGCAGCTGAAAATGGTTGGCCCTAGGACATTACCCTGTGGCAGCGATGTCCTGGGGCTGAGATGAGTTGCTTCCAACAAACAAAACCATCTTCCTTTATGCTAGTTCTGAGTCCAACCAGCGGAAAGTTTTCCCTCTGATTCCCATTGACTTCCTTTTCACTAGGGCTTCTTGAACCCACACACGGTCAAATGCTGCCTTGATGCCAGATGCCTCGCCTCTGGAATTCAGCTCCCTTTTCCATATTTAAGCCAAGGCTGTAATGAGGTCTGGAGCAAAGTTGTTGAGTGTCAAGGATGAATGGGTTGAAGGGTGTGGTGAGATTGTAGGTATGAGATTAAGGGATAGAGTGGATAGTTGGAGTTGAGAGCAAAAGGGAGAAGATGGGTAGCCGGAATTGAAGGCTATAGGGTGAAGGCGGGTGAGTAGGATTGAGGGATATCGGAAGGTGGTGTCTTGTTGAGCCTAATTACCTTCTTCTGCTCCTAAATACCCGTCTAAATTGATAATAAATCCATTCACCAAATCATGTGCACAATCGAATCATACTTTGCATTGTCTTATTAAAACTATGAGAATTAAATGTCTAATTAGTATGTTGACTTGAAATACAATAAGTTAGTATAAATGGATTTTTAATTAGGCCTATTCCACTGTGTGTTTATGCCTGTATCTGAAACAGATAAAAGCTGGAATAAATCACTTCCCTGGTATTAAACTGTGCCAAACAACAAGAATAGACAATGTCCTAATGACTTGCAGCATGTTATAGAGTTGAAAAATGTTTTCACTTATGCATACTATCCTCCCCTCACTTCCTTAAAATGTATTAATAGGCACAATTTCCAATAAAAGAAAGACTTGCATTTGTATAGCCACTTTTACAACCTCAGGACATCGCAATGTGTTTCACAGCCAATTAAGTATTTTTCAAAGTGTAGTCACTGTTCTGAAGTAAGAAATGAAACAGCCAATTTGCACACAGCAAGCTCCCACAAACAGCAATGTGATAATGACCAGGTAATTTATTTCAAAGATGTTGTATGAGGTCCAAATTTTAACCTTGCTGAGGACACTAGACTTCTACAGACTTGGAGTGAAATCATAAGAAAGAGAGAGGCCATTGATACTCAACAGTGTAGGGTGCTGTCCAGGTGCCAACCCAAACCCCCCCCTCTTCTCCCCACAACCACCCCCCCACCCCCCTGTTATATCTGTCTGTGTGCATGTATCAGAATTGTAGATTTGTTTTTAAGTGCAGAATGCTTAGGTTAGGGATAGGTCGGTTGGAGATTAACTGACAAAGATGTCATGGAACACCAGACAATGGGAGTGGTAATGATAGTATTAAAAACGAAAGCTTCGATGCAGAGTAGGTATTAATAGCAGAATGAAGGTCAGCACTGCCAACAAGCAAAATAGCAGAATGTGTTAATCACTGAAAAAGGGTCAGTGCTGTGCAATCAGGAGGTTTGAGCTGGGGGGCTGGGCGGGTGGTGGGCGGTCCCAAGGTCTTCCACAGTGATCATGTGGTTAGGAAGAAAGTAGGTAGGCCTGGAAGCGGGGTGGGGGGGAGGAATCAAGGGTTGCTAGCCCTCCAAGATTGCCCCGTAATCTCCAGGAACTAAAAAAAACACTAATCTCCAGCACCATAGCTGTGAGCAAAATCTTAGGCCACACTTTCATCTATTAATTATAACAATATTGAAGCAGGGTAGGTGGGTGGGCAGAGGGTCGTTTGACTGGGTGGAAAGGTTGGATTTTTGGGGACATGGTAGAAACTTCCAGGAATATGTCCAACCATGTTTAGCAATCCGCAGATTCTATTTCTGGATTTTTTTTAAAGAACTGAATTAAAATTCTCAAACTTTTTTTTGAATTTTAAGTGTTCTGGATTATGAATCTGTTTCTGAATTACCAGTCCAGTAAAGTAATCCCCATGGCTCCGAGCTTTGCCTGCCGCTTTGTGGGATATGTGGAACATTCCTTATTCCAGTCCTGCTCAGCTCACCTCTTCCCCTGGTGTACTGATGACGGTGTTGGTGCCGTTTTCTCTGCTATCTTCCCAAACTGGAAAATCCCATCAACGTTGCTTTCAATTTCCATCCTTCCCTTGTCTTCACATGATCCATCCCCCAATCTTCCCTTCCCTTCCCTTCCTCAATTTCTCAATCCCTGTTTCTGGGGAATAGGCTGTCCATCAATGCCCACTATAAGTCCGCCAACTCCCTCAGCTACCTTGACTACACTTCTTCTCATCCCACTTTCCTTGAGGATTCTGTTCTATTCTTTTTCCATCACAACTGCTCCGAGGATGCAGCCTATCACACCAGTGCCCCCAATATGTCTGCTTCCAACAGTATAACACTACATAATGGTATCCATACAACCAACACGAAATGCTGCCCTCGGGATTGCAACAGCATTAATATTAAGTGCTCTAACAGCACAACAAAAGAGCATGGCATAAGTGTAATGGACCGAATGGCCCTCTTCTATGCTGTATCATTCTACCATCCTAAGAAGAGGCTACAAAGACTGTGCGGATCAATGTAGTGTGACGTGTTTCACATGATACTTGGGAACTATCCCATCAAAGGCCAAGTATTACAATCATAATGTCCATCAGCTCTTCTCTATACCAAGAGATGTTTTCAATCCCTGAGCTACATCTGTAACATTTATGTTAATCAGTTTAAATTAACCTTGATCCTGACAGAGTCATCTCAAGGGAGTGCACACACACACACACACACTGACTGCTGAAAAGAGCAGTGAAAACTTCGAATCACATCAGCATCAAGCACACACTAAAAATAACAGGCTCCAAGAAAATGATGTTGTGAAACATTATTTCATTGTGAGAACCAGCACACAGCAGTATTTGGTTAATTTTCAGACAGTAACAATGTTTCATGGCCTGTTATAGAGACTTTACAGCATGGCTCTTCCAATTTATTACAATGAATTGTTTTCAGTGAACTTTACAAACCATGCAACCCATTGTGCCTTTGTCAGCTTTTTGAAAGGGCTTTCCAATTATCTACGGCTACCCAACGCTACCACCTGCAAGTTCCCCTCCAAGTCACTCACCGTCCTAACTTGGAAATATATTGATTGCTGATTACGCTATCAGGCCCCAAGTTGAAGGATCCACAGGTGGGTTACTCAAAGGGGAAGGTTAAAATCGGGGTAAAACAGGGATGCAGCAGGGACAGAGTGGGCTAATGACTGGCCCCATTTTAACAGCCCCTCCCACCCAGTGTTAAATTCAGGACCGTGCACTCTCACTGATCAATGGAAACCATCTATCACTATTTACACCATTAGGGAAACTACTCCTGGCCACTGTAACGGAGCTGAAGTCGGCTATTGTTTCCTTTTATTCATTGGGAAGGTGGTGGCATAGTGGTATTGTCACTGACTAGTACTCTAGAGACCAGGGTAATGCCCTGGGTACAAATCACACTACGGCAGATGGATGGCCTGACGATGACCATGAAAACATTGCTGATTTACTCTGGAAATCTGCTGTCCTTACCTGGTCTGGTCTGACCTACATGTGACTCCAGACCCCAGCAATGTGGTTGACTCTTAAATCCCATGAACGAATAAAAAAAATAATTACAGGACGCTTGGCCAGCATTTATTGGCCATCCCTAATTGCCCTTGAAAGGTGGTGGTGAGCTGACTTTAACCGCTGCAGTCCATGTGGTGTAGGTACACCCACAGTGCTGTTAGGGAGGGAGTTCCAGGATTTTGACCCACCCACAGTGAAGGAATAGCCGATATAATTCCAAATCAGGATGCTATGTGGCTTGGAGGGGAACTTCCAGTTGGCGGTGTTCCCATGTATCTGCTGCCTTTCTCCTTCTTCTAGATGGTAGTGGTCGTGGGTTTGGAAGGTGCAGTTGAAGGAACCTTGGTGAGTTTCTGAAGTGCATCTTGTAGATGGTACACACTGCTGCCATTGTGCGTCGGTGGTGGAGGGAGTGAATATTTGTGGATGGGGTGCCAAATAAGTGCGCTGCACTGTCCTGGATGGAGTCCAGTTTCATGAGTGTTGTTGGAGCTGCACTCATCTAGGCAAGTGGAGAGTATTCCATCACACCCCTGACCTGTGCCTTGTAGATGATGGACTGGCTTTGGGGAGTCAGAGGGTGAGTCACTTGCCACAGAATTCCTAGCCTCTGTTCATATGAGTATATTGTTTGTGGGAGCTTGCTGTATGCAAATGACTGTTGCATTTCCTACACGTTAAAGGGACTTTATGGGGTGTGTTGTATTCTGGGATGTCCTTAGGTAGTGAAAGGTGCTGCAGAAATGTAAGTCCCTTTCTTCCCCTTCATTTCCAAATAGAAAATCGATTCCATTTATTTCATTTTATATTTTTGCCCTCCCAGTGAAGAAACTGATAAATATTTAATCAAAATCCACAAACAACTTGGAATAATAGCAGCATATGGTTCATTTTCATAACATGTGTTTATTTTAATCAGTAATGTTTTAAAGTTGACATCCAGAATTACGTGAGTTGTGTACAGAGGATGTGACACTGGATAAATGCTTAAAGAAAAATGCAAATTGTTTAATAAATAACGTCAAGATTAAGAACGAGAATATACTGTAAACAATGCGATGGATTATTAACTATCGCTTAATATAGTAAAAGAGAAAAATTGCCAGCAAAGTGGCATTTCATTTGTACATCCGCTAATGATACCAAATACCCTCAATTTACTTGTGTCCTTTCACAGGGTTCTCTGTTCTAACAGCCGCTGTCTTCGGGATTTGAAGCTGGTTTCAAGGTTCTCTCCCTGGCTTTGCCTTCCTCCCACGCTCATCTGAAGTCATTTAAAAATGTAATAAGGGTTTAATGAAGTACCACTTTTATGACAAATGACTTGAAGTTGCCTGCATGGAAATTGCAGCAGCACCCAGTGTGTGCATACAATTCCTTTGACTGCTATTTCAATAGAGGCGTTAACCTGTTAAAATGAGGGACAAAGGAACTGCTTGCCACTGCGCGGAGAAATCATGTTATGCAAATATTAGCAAATGAGCATTAATATTTATGCAGTATAAAACCACACAGCACAGAAGGAGGCCTTTCGGCCAATCGTTCCTATGCCGCCTCTTTGAAACAGCTATCCAATTAGTTCCACTCCCCCTGCTCTTCCCCACCCCCTCCCCCCCACTCCCCCTCTCCCCGCCTTGCAATTTTTTTCCTTTTCAAATAATTCCCTTTTTGAAAGTTACTATTGAATTCCTTTTGAATTTGCTTCCACCCCTCTTTCAGACAGTGCATTCCACATCCAACAACCTATTGCATTTAAAAAAATATCCCCCCATCTTCCCCTGATTTTTTGGTCAATTACCTTAAACCTGCGTCCTCTGCTGACCGGCCCTTCTGCCAGTTGGAACAGTTTCTTCCTATCTACAATATCAAAACCCCTCCTTAATTTAGAACCTCCCCATAACCTTCTCTGCTTTAAGAAAATCAATCCCAGCCTCTCTAATGTAACTGAAGTCCCTTATCTATGGTACCCTCCTAGTAAATCTCCTCTGCATTCTTTCCAAGTGCAACACAGGGATAAATTGTTTGGAGAGGGCACACATAGCAGGTACAATTTTAACCCTGTGTCCATTATTAGTGAGGCCTGTTCCGATGAAGGGTGTGTGGTAGCAAGGCTGGCAAGATAGAGTTAAGATTGGTGCTGGGAGTTCCTCCGATGGTAACTCATAGTTTAAAGACCCACTCTGGTGATGTGCTGAAATATATAAACTGGCAAGTCCCATATCCAACCCTTAGTGTATGTTATAGAAGTCCTAGAGCAAGTGCACAAAATGTTTACAAGGGTTGTACCAGATGCTCAGCCAAAGGAGCACAGGAGTAGATGAGGCCATTCAGCCCATCAAACTTGTTCCGTTATTCAATTCGATCGTGGCTGAGCTGTATCTTAGCACCATCTACCTGCCTGGATTTTATAACCATTAATACCCTTGCCTAGCAAACATCTATCAAACTCAGCTTTGAAATTTTCAGCTGATCCCCAGCCTTATTGCTTTTTGGGGCAGTGAGTTCCAGTTTTCCACTACCCTCTGTGTGAAGAACCCTTCCTGACATCACCCCTGAACAGCTAGGCTCTAATTTTAGGGTTATGCCCTCTTGTTCTAGATTCCACCACTGCGCCCCCTCCACCCCACCCCCAACCTGAGGAAATCTAGACAGAGTATGAGGATCATCAGTGGAAAAATGGAAGGGTGAGTTAGAAGGAATATTTGAACTTGAGAAAAGAAACAACTTGCATTTCCGTAGCGCCTGTCACGACCTCAAGACATCCCAAAGCCATTTGGAGCCAATTAAGTCCTTTTGAAGTATAGTCACTGTTCTGACGTAGGAAATGCTTCAACCAATTTGCACACAGTAAATTCCCACGTACAGCAATGTGATGATGCTGAGATCATCTGTTTCTGTGATGTTGGGTTGAGGGGTAAATCTTGATCAGGACATCAGGGAAAACTCACCTGCTCATCTTCAAAATGGTGCGGTGGAATGTTTACCTTGGGCCTGGTTGCCCTACCGGGTAGACTTCAAAGTTCCCATGGCACGACTTCAAAGAAGGGAAATTCTCCCTGCTTCCTGACCGATATTTACCCCTCAAACAACATCACTAAAAACAGATTATCTGCTCATTACATTGCTGCTTGTGAGAGCTTGCTGTGCGCAAATTGACTGCTGTGTTTCCTATATGACAGCAGTGACTGCAGTTCAAAAACACTTTGTTGGCTTGAAGGGCTTTGGGACGATGTGAAATGTGCTAGATAAATAGTTGGCCCTGATTTCCTCAGGCATTCAGTTGGATGGAACTATCTGTTGGGACCACCTGCAGTGAGTTGGCTCACCACCATCTTCTCGAGGGGCAAGCAGGGAGACAGGCAATCTGTGACCTCCCCGACCCCCTACATTACAAGATTAAACCAAAAGGAACGCTTTGCCATTCCCTCTGCTCTATAAAAGAGGGCAGCTAGATGGATAACGATTAAAAGTGGTCTTCCTGCTAGTCACACTGCTATAAAAAGGCAACGAGTGGGAGAACGTGTCAGTGCCCACGCACAACAAGCTGCACTATGTTGCAAATCCAGCCTCTATTAAGATGGAAGAACAATGGGTAAGAAGCTAATTATAGAAGAAGCACTCTTTTCTTAAGACTGTCACAGATTTCACCGCAAGGATTGCAAATACCCAGCAAAGGGGAAGCAGTGAATGAAATCGGATTAATTTTTAAGCAGCCTTCTCTGTTTCATTTCAGAAAGAATGATTCATCAAAGAGAAGCTGGGATTGTTAGAGAAGAGGGTAAGGTGCTCAAAATTATGAAGGGTTTTAACAGAGGAAATAATGAGAAACTTTCCGGTTTCAGGAGGGTTGGTAACCAGAGGACACAGCTTCAAGATAATTGGCAAAAGAGCCAAAGGGCAGATGGGGAGAAATATTTTTACGCAGTGAGTTGTTGTGATCTGGAATGCGCTGCCTGAAAGAGACGTGACAGCAGATTCAATAGCAACGTTCAAAATGGAATTGGACATATACTTGAAGGGGAAAACATTGCCAGGATCGTGGGGTCAGAGCACGGGAGTGGGACTAATTGGATAGCTGGTTCAAAGAGCTAGTATAGGCAGAATGAACTGAATGGCCTCCTTCGGTGTTGCATGATTTCATGATTCTGTGGCATTTTCCATGAGATACCATTTTAACAGTGATTTCCGAATGCGGCTGACGCTAAAATATACAGTTGACTGAACTGAAGGTGAAGCTGCTCATACAGTCCGGATAATCATTGAGAGACTAATGTTTTTACCCGTTCTTTTATTAATGCTCCATAGGTACCTTGCTGAAAAAATTCCACCACAATTTTACAATTTTATGTAAAGACCGAAAAAAGTAGCCAATTACTGCTCAGGGCCGGTAACAAATGAGTTAGATACAGAGTAAAGCTCCTTCTACACTGTCCCCATCAAACACTCCCAGGACAGGTACAGCACGGGGTTAGATACAGAGTAAAGCTCCCTCTACACTGTCCCCATCAAACACTCCCAGGACAGGTACAGCACGGGGTTAGATACAGAGTAAAGCTCCCTTTACACTGTCCCCATCAAACACTCCCAGGGCAGGTACAGCACGGGGTTAGATACAGAGTAAAGCTCCCTTTACACTGTCCCCATCAAACACTCCCAGGGCAGGTACAGCACGGGGTTAGATACAGAGTAAAGCTCCCTTTACACTGTCCCCATCAAACACTCCCAGGGCAGGTACGGGGTTAGATACAGAGTAAAGCTCCCTGTACACTGTGCGTTAAGATTCTGCGGTGCTTTTCAAAGAGTGGGGAATCCTTCGACCAACATTTATTCCTCAACCTGGGGTACTAAAATCAGATTATCTGGTCACTGATTATTTCAGTGATGTTGGTGAAACCTTGCTGTGCACTAAATGGCTTCTACCTTGCCTACATGAGAAGAGTGGTTAGATTTCAGAAGGAATTCATTGCCTTCAAATGCTCTGGAACATCATGAGGAAAAGAAAAATGTCCTTTAATACTAAGGTTTCTCTTGCTCTTTACGTCCCTAACCAATAATATTTTTATGAACATTGAAACAAGTTGAAACATTAAATTCTTGATCCTCGGACCTTGCAACTGCAGAACTGAGAGGATATCACCATCAGGACAGATTGAACAGGCCGGGGCTCTTTCCTCTGGAAAAGAGAAGGCTGAGGGATGACCTGATGGGACTTTTTAAAATGATGAGGAGCTTTGATAGGGTAGATGGTAAATAAGATGGCGGAGATCAAAACCAGGGACCAAAAAAATCTGATAGTCACTAATAAATCTAATGGAGAATTCAGGCAAAACTGCTTTACCCAGAATGGCGAGAATGTGGAACTCGCTACCCTAGTGCGTATTTGCGGTGAACAGCTTAGATGGATTTAAGTGGAAATACACAAGGGAGAAAGGAATAGAAGGATATGCTGACAGGGTGAGATGAAGTTGGGTGGGCAAAGGCACTTACACAAGCACTAGTGTGGACCATATGGGCTGTTTCTGTGCTTTGAATGCTGTATAATACAGAACAGTAACCAGGAGTGTGTCTGGTGAGTTTTAGGAACATTCGATGAATAGTGACTGGGTGAGGCTGTAGCTTTATTTCTTTAATGCCTAATTTGAATGATAAGATGGAACCCACACTGCTGATACAAAACCTTCCACACTTTCTTCTGACTGTGAAGACCTTTAGTTAAATGAATTGTCGGGGTTGGGGGGGGTGGTGATGGGTGGGGGAGGGGGTGGTGGGGAGGGAGGTGGAGGGGGAATCTTGACCCAGTTCCTAGTGGGCGTGAATCCAGTGTACAGAACAGCCCATAATTTAGCACTAATTGGTAGTCTTACTATGACACGGTACTCTACATGCTTGTCAGAATTTTTAAAAGATGCTATTAGGTGAGAGATTTATTTTATATGAGGGAAACGTTTGATGTCGTTGGCACGATTGCTATTTAAAGACAAGTTGATGTATTTGATCATTTCATATTGCCGTATTATCTGCTATTTTTGTCCTTCTCAAATTTTATTGCTGCTTTAATCAAATGCCAAGAGCCACTGGAAGCTTACTTCCATATTAAAGTCTCTCATTTGCTGGTGAGGTTGATTTGAAGTGTGTAGAAGAACCAAAAGATCTCAACAAAACTCTGCTCCCTGAGTTCCATTCACCCATTGGCCTCTCCGCTTGCCTTACCTACATTGGCTCCTGGTCTGACAATGCCTCGATTTTAAAATTCTCATCCTCCTGTTCACATCCATCCATTGCCTCGCCCTCCTTATCTCTGTAACCTCTACCAGCCCTACAACCCTTCAGGGTATTTGTGCCCCTTCGATTCTGGCCGCTTGAGCATTCCTCGATTTTAGTAGGTTCATCATCGGTGGCCGTGCCTTCTGCTGCCTGGGCCCCAATCTCTAGAAATCACGCCCTAAAATTTGCTCTTCTCCTTTGAGATACACCTTAAAATATTCCTCTGACTAAGCTTTTGCTGATCTGGCATAGTGTCTCCTTATGTGGCTCAGTGTCAAATGATGTGTGGTGACGCTCCTTGTGACATTTTATTACAATAACAGTGCTGTATAAATACAGTGTTAGCTATTTTTGTTTTTAGAGTGGATTAACACACAGGCCTCAGGAGCCCATGTCCTGGGACACCATGCTAACTAGAACTAGGGGACGTAGATTAAGAATAAGAGGCCTCGCTTTTATGATTGAGATGAGGAGAAATTTCTTCTCTCAGAGGGTCGTTACCCTGACTCATCCCCAGAGAGCAGTGGAGACTGAGCCATTGAATTTATTCAAGGCTGAGTTAGGCAGATTTTTGATGGACAAGGGAGTCGAGGGTTATGGGGGGGGCAGAAGGAAAGTGGAGTTGAGATCGCAATCAGATCCATGATCTTATTGAATGGTGGAGCAGGCTCGAAGGATCGAATGGCCTACTCCCACTCCTAAGTCCTCTGTTCTAATGGGCAGAATTTTATAGTCCCGTTGTGGCGGGGGGGAGGCTGTAAAATGCAGCGAGCGAGTTTGCCCATTGGCTTTGACGGGACTGTAAAACCCCGCCCACCTAAAATTCTGCTCCATATTCTAAAGGGGGACCCAGTGCAAATTTGAGACCCCCAATAAAACACGTTTGTCTTTTAATGGCTCAAAGAGTGGTTGGTGGGGGGTGCTGGGCGGGCTACGAATATTTTTGGTCTCTGGTATTTCAGGGATTCTCAGTTCAGCTTTGAGGAAACTAATCCTGACGTTATAATTTCAAAAGCTGTGCCATCGTGCACAAGTAGCCAATCATCCATGGTGCTTAATGGGAGGGAATGGACACTCAACAGGGGTTTGAAAGAGGAGTCACGGCAGGTGAGTGAAAGCGTATTCATAAGGGGTAGCTTTTTAAGCAACTTGCAGTCAGAGAGAGATGGAGAAAAGTGAAGATGTTTGAATGCTTTGGAATGTGAGAATATATTGGACAATGGAGCAGGAAGGCATCACAGGAGCAGCTGCAGTAGCAGAGCTTTTTTTTATCCTTTCACGGGACGTGGGCTTCGCTGGCTGGGCCAGCATTTTTATTGCCCAGCCCTAACTGCCCTTGAGAAGGTGGTGGTGAGCTGCCTTCTTGAGTCGCTGCAGTCCCTGGGGTGCAGGTACACCCACAGTGCTGTTAGGGAGGGAGTTCCAAGATTTTGACCTAGTGATAATGAAGGAACGGCGATATATCTCCAAGTCAGGATGGTGAGTGGTTTGGAGGGGAACTTCCAGGTGGCGGTGTTCCCATGTGTCTGTTGCTCTTGCCCTTCTAGGTGGTAGAGGTCACAGGTTTGGAAGACAGCACGTCTAAGGAGCCTTGGTGAATTCCTGCAGTGCATCTTGTAGGTGGTACACACTGCTGCTACTGTGCGTCGGTGGTGGAGGGAGTGAATGTTTGTGGATGTGGTGTAAATCAAGTGGGCTGCTTTTCCCTGGATGGTGTTGAGCTTCTTGTGTGTTATTGGAGCTGCACTCATCCAGGCAAGTGGGGAGTATTCCATCACACTTCTGACTTGTGCCTAGTAGATGGTGGAATGGCTTTGGGGAGTCAGGAGATGAGTTACTCACCATAGAATTCCCAGCCTCTCACCTGCTCTTGTAGCCAGAGTATTTATATGGCTAGATCAGGTCAATGGTAACCCCCAAGATGTTGATGGTGGGGGATTCAGTGATGGTAATGCTGTTGAATATCAAGAGGAGTGGGTTTAATTCTCTCTTATTGGGGATGGCACTTGTGCGGGCGAATATTACTTGCCACTTATCAACCCAAGCCTGAGTGTTGTCCAGGTCTTGCTACATATGGACACGGACTGCTTCAATATCTGAGGAGTGGTGAATAGTGATGAATGTTGTGTAATCGTCAGTGAACATCCCCACTTCTGACATTACGATGGAGGGAAAGTCATTGATAAAGCAGCTGAAGGTAGTTGTGCTTAAGACACTTGTTGTGATCCCAGCTGAGATTAGCCCTGGTCAAGCCTGATCCCAAGTGGAACCCAGCCTGATAGATCCAAATTTTTATTTATTTGTTTAGATACGTGGAGAGGGGCTACTGAACAGAGTCACAGGAGTCAGCTGATGAACTTTTAACAAAAGCATAAAACATTTATTAAGAAAAGATGAGCTATATTACAATACTCCTTCACCCACAACTATACCTTTTACAGATAAATACAGATTTGTAAAGATAACACAAGTTATAAAAGCCATCTTATACTCTAATGTTCACAGTAAGTACACAGTCCATGTACCAATGGGCACCCTGTGGTTAGACATACCACACTCTGAAAGCAAGTGACAGATGCCACCTCAACCAGATACTATGGAATTCTCCTCAACTCCCCCAGACGCTTGCCACACCATGAGCCAACCGGTCTCACTGAACTCTGTCTTTCACACGAGGGTTTCCAATCTCCACTTTCCAAGACCTAGCCTTGGAATCTTCCCTCAAACCGACACTTTCTCTCAGACGCCTTCCGCAAGGGTTCACCTCCAGGGTTTCAAACTCGCCTTCTGATGTTCCTCTGCCCTGGGTCACCACATACGTTCAAGCTGTCTTCCACACACTCTCTCTCACCGACTCAACCATCAACAGTACCACTGCTGCACATGCCTATAGTAAAGAGTTACAGACCTTCAGACATCTCTTTGGACTATCTCTTTTCCTAACACACTACCCTGGGGAACTCCTGCAGTGATGTCCTGGAGCTGAGATGACTGATGTCCAACAACCACAAACATCTTCCTTTGTGCTAGGTATGACTCCAACCAGTGGAGAGTTTTCTCCCTGATTCCCATTGACTCCAGTTTTGCTAGGGCTCCTTGATTCCACACTCGGTCAAATGCGGCCTTGATGTTAAGGGCAGTCACCCGCACCACACCTCGGGAGTTCAGCTCTTTTGTCCATGTTTGGACCAAAGCTGTAATGAGGTCAGGAGCTGAGTGGCCCTGGCAGAACCCAAACTGCGCGTCAGTGAGCAGGTTATTGCTGAGTAAGTGCCACTTGCCAGCACTGTGGACGACCCTTTCCATCACTTTGCTGATGAAGTAGTTATGTTACTGGCCTAGTAACCCAGAGACCTCGACAAATGACCTGGAAATAAGTTCAAATCCCCTCCCCTTTTGAGAATTGTAAACTGAATTCAGTTAATTTTTTTTAAAAATCTGTTGTTAAAATGCTGGTATTAGCCATGGTAACAATGAAGCTAGTGGATTGCGTAAAGTTCCAACTGGCTCATTGATGACCTTTAGGGAAGGAAATCTGCCATCCTTACCTGGTCTGGCCTATATGCGACTCCAGACCCGCGGCAATGTGGTTGACTTATGACTGCCCTGTGAAATGGCCTGGACAAGCCAACAAGACAGATTTCCACTGTCTTCTCAAGGGACAGGCAATAAATGCTGGTTTTGCCAGCGATGTCTGCATCCTGCGAATTAATAAAAGGGAGATGAGACTGAATGTTTGAGAGGGCCACAAGGCTTGACAGGAGGGAGGCAGAAGACCAATGAAAATGTTCAAATCAGTGTACCGGGAATTGGGTCACCATTGATGAAGAGAGACTTGCATTTATTTTTGTTGTTGTTGGTTCATGGGATGTGGGTATCACTGGCTAGGCCAGCATTTATTGCTCATTCTTAATTGCCCCAAGATCTGTCGGCCAATCAGAGGCCAATGGCTCCACTGCACTCAGGGAAGTGGGGGCTGCTGCTGCTGCTGCGCTCACCTGAGCCCTCAAAATGAGGAGGGAAACAGGCGTAGGTGACCGATCCTCAGGAGGAAGGGTCATGGGGGAGGGGGTGTGAAGAGGATCGGTGATAAGAGCAGGGAGGTGTGGCTTAATTAACTAATTAACTAAGGTGTGGTCTTAACCAGGGCAAAGTGGGAAGGCTGTCCACGGGCCTTCCTGACCTTGACTTAACCAGGTTGAAGGCAGAAATGTGGCGGGGTCGACCCTGCCGCTCTCCTGCCTGATTAAATGCTCCCCCTCCACCAACCTCACCATGGTGGAGGGGGGGAAAGCCTAAGATTCTTCCCAGGGTCTCGGTTTAACGACTCATTGTGAAAGTGCAGCACCCCTTCAATACTGCAGTGGAAGTGACAGCCTGGGTTATGTGCTTGAGTCCCAGGAGTAGACCTATCAGCTCATGATCTTCCGATTCAGAGAGAAAAGACCACGATCCATTGTATCACAGTATGTGGACCTGGGCGATATCACAGAAATAAATGATCATGATGGTACCACAGAAAATCAAATAAAAAACATTTTCTCTTCTGCCACAATTTATAACCGAAATGTTAATGAATTATCGTTAACAATGCTATTGATTGTATAAATTAATGCTAAGTGCTCAGTCCATGTCCAAATGCAGCACGACCTGGACAATATCTAGGCTTGGGCTGACAAGTGGCAAGTAACATTCATGCCACATAAGTGTCAGGCAATGACCATCTCCAACAAGAGAAAATCCAACCTTCACCCTTGATGTTCAATGACATTACCATCGCTGAATCTCCCACTATCAACATCCTGGGGGTTGCCATTGACCAGAAACTGAACTGGACTAGCCATATAAATACTGTGCCTACAAAAGCTGGTCAGAGGCTAGGAATCCTGCGATGAATAATTCACCTCCTAACTCCCGAAAGCCTGTCCACTATCTACAAGGCATAAGTCAGGAGTGTGATGGAATACCCTCCACTTACCCGGATGAGTGCAGCTCCCGCAACCCTCAAGAAGCTTGACACCATCCAGGACAAAGCAGCCCACTTGATTGGCACCACATCCACAAACATTCATTCCCTCCACCACCGACGCACAGTAGCTGCAGTGTGTACCACTTACAAGATGCACTGTAGGAATTCATCAAGGCTCCTTCGACAACACCTTCCAAACCCACGACCATTACTGTCTAGAGGGACAAAGGCAGCAGATGGATGGGAACACCACCACCTGCAAGTTCCCCTCCAAGTCACTCACCATCCTGGCTTGGAAATATATCACCGTTCCTTCACTGTCACTGGGTCAAAATCCTGGAACTCCCTTCCTAACAGCACTGTGAATGTACCTACACCACAAGGACTGCAGCGGTTCAAGAAGGCAGCTCACCACCACCTTCTCAAGGGCAACAAGGGATGGGCAATAAATGCTGGCCCAGCCAGCGAAGCCCACATCCCGTGAATGATAATTACTTGCGCACATAGAAAGAGACACTTATTGGCACTGGTGCTGCGGGATGTAGAGTTCGGAGCTATATGTTTGTAATGGCTCACATTGTGAATAAATTTAAAACTGAGTGAAGATTGACTTCTGGTCTCTCCCTTCACAACTTGGCTGTAAGTTTAACAAATGCAATAGTTCCATAGCGCTGACAGTTTTTTTTTTAAACTCATTCTTCGGATGTGGCATTGCTGGCAAGCCTGACATTTATTGTCCATCCCTAATTGCCCCTTGAGAATGTGATGGTGAGCCTTCTTCTTAAATTCCTGCAGCTCATGTTCTGTAGTGCCGCTGTTGGGTAGGGAGTTTCAGGATTTTGACCCAGTGACGATGAAGGAATGGCCAATATATGTCCATGTTAGAACGGTGACTGACTTGGTGGGAAACTTGCCAGTGATGGTGCTCCCTTGCACTGTTGCCCTTGTTCTTCTAGGTGGTAGAGATTCCAGGTTTGGAAGGTGCTGTCGAAGGAGCGAGCTGCTGCATTGCATCTTGTATAAGGTACTCACTGCTGCTGCTGTGTGTCGGTGATGGAGGGAGAGAATGTTTAAGGTGGTGGATGGGGTGTCAGTCAAGCAGGCTGCACTGTGCTTGGTGATATGAAGCTTCTTGAGTGTTACTGCAGCTGCACCCATCCAAGCCAGTGGAGGGCATTCCTTCACACTCCTGGAGAGTCAGGAGGTGAGTTACTCACCGCAGAAGACCCACATTAGTAACATGTAGGACTAATGAACGAGCTGAGGATTTCATCTTAACCCATTTGAAACGAAATGGGCAATTCCTGCTTCAAAACAGCACCAAGAGGAATGGACCATGACTGCATCAACTGAGCAACTTTTGTTGGTCGGAAAATACATCAACTCTCTCAGCCTCACATAATGGACTGGCTTTAGGTTAACATGTAGGTGGAGCAAGCAATTAGGAAAGCAAATGGTACGTTAGTCTTTATTACAGATGGGCTGGGGAATAAGAATAAAGAAGTCTTCCTGCAGTTGTTTTAGTGAGACTATACCTTGAGTGTTGTGTACAGTTTTGATCTCCTTACCTAAGGAAAGATATAATTGCCAAAAGGGAATGTAATGAAAATTCACCAAATTGATTCCTGGGATAAGGGGATTGTCCTATGAGGAGAGATTAAGTAGACTGAGCCTATATTCTCTGGAGTTTAGAATAATGAGAGACGACCTAATTGAAACATATAAAATTCTTAAGGCACTTGGCAGGGTAGATGCTGAGAAATTTTTTCCCTTGGCTGGGTAATTTAGTACACATGATCACCGTCTCTGAATAAGGGGGCCACCATTTAAGACTGAGGCGAGGGGAAATTTATTTTCCCAAAGGGTTGTGAATCTTTGGAATTCCCTATCCTAGAAGGTTACAAATGCTCAGTCATGGAGAATATTCACATCAGAGGTCAACAGCTTTTTAGACACTAAGGAAATCAAGGGGTATGGGGATGGTGCGGGAAGGTGAATTTGTGATAGAAAATCAACCAGGATCTTATTAAAGTTGGAGCTGGCTCAAGGGGCTGAGTGGTCAATGACTGCCCCTATTCTTGTGGGAAGTTGGACCTCAAACCCTTCACCCCACCTTTCTCAGAAGAAGAGCAAAGCAAAAGTTGACCACCCTGTGTGACCACTGCCTGTTTGAGTATCAGTAGTGTGGACGAGATCCCTTTAAGTAAATTCCAACACACTGAGAGGCAACAGCAGAAATAGAGGAATAAACGACAAGTAAAAGGTTCTGAGTCTTACCATTCACCCTCTGATGAAAGCTGAACCCAACCTTGTGCGGAATAAAAAATAAATTGCCCAGGAGACTGTTCAAACCGGCTTGTTTTTTACAATCTGTTGAATAATGACTAAAAAGTGCCAAAATGTGATGTATGGAACTATTGATTTCTTTGGTAAGTAATAAATTAGATGTCTAACTTAAATGTTATTTATCAAACACATTTGTCACGTAATTAAATTGTAGGATAATGGATTGTTATCTCATATCTTTACATTAAATATTAAAACTACATATGACATTTTTCACCTTCCAAGTTAATGTTTTGCTTGTTCTATATCCTGTTGTTTCTTTACATGTTAATATTATATAATTAATTTCCAAGTGCCTCATAACATGACTAATGACTACTGATAGTAATAAAGTTTTTTTTTTGTTGAGCAGTTGGGAGATTTATGGGGGGAGTTATTGGAATTTTTGCAGGATCTCTTCACAATATTAAGGCAAGTCATTAGTTTTGCTGGTTCCCTGGTCTGAACCCATTTGCACCATCCTTCTCAGGCCACATGTCAAACACACTCAGCCTTTTGCTGTTAATTATCTCTATTTCAGGGAAAAAAATTCAGCTCCCCCTCTGGGCATGGGACTGAACTACGTAGACCACGAGGCTGAAGCTAGCCCGAGAGAAGCAGCTGAGGCTGAGTTAGGCAAGAAGCAAATGTTATTTTTTTTTTTTGAAAACCAGCTGCTGCTGGAGAGGCTGCAGGTGTGGAGGTCGGGGAAGGCACATGTGATGCTTCCTAATGCTGAATATCCTGCTACACCGACTGCCTGGGCTCACCTGAAGAATGGTTGTTATATCTGAATACACACTTGAATCTGCGGAATTGTATCTGAACAGAGGAAAAAGGAGGAAAAGGTTAGGAAGAAAAGAAAAAAAAGCAAAATACTGCAGCTGCTGGAAATCTGAAATAAAAGCAGAAAATGCTGGAAAAAAACTCAGCAGGTCTTTCAGCATCTGTGGAGAGAGAAACAGAGTTCACGTTTCGAGTCCACATGACTCTTCTTCGGAGCTAAAGAGGAAGTAAAGAAATACTTGTCTAGCACCCTATCACCTCCCCAAGATGTTGCAAGGCATTACTGCCTCCTGAGTGCTATTAGGTTGAGAAAGCAGCAAGATATTTGAATGTACCATGGTTCCCCCATACAGCAGATGAGAAGATGCATCAACCAAACTTTTTTTTTGGTGATGGCTGAGGGAGGAATGTTGACCCCAGGACATTGAGAGACCTCCCCTGCCCTTCCTTCAAATATCTTTGATCATCTCTGATATGAAAGGCAACACATCTACTCAAGTGTGTCAATAACAGCTTGAATTCAACATAGTAAATTGACCCAAAGTGCTTCATAAGAGCGTTTTAAGACAAAAATTTAACACTGAGCCACATATGTAGATATTAACACAGGTGACTGATCAAAACCAAAAGGGATATATTTTACGAATGTCTTAAAAGAGGAGGGAGAGGTAGCGTGGCAGTGAATTTTGAAATCAAGTTAGTGTGGGCTATTGGGTTCATGTCCTGAAGTGGACCTTGAACCCGCTGTCTTTTGATTCAGGACAAGAGTGAGACCTATTGAACCAAAGTGACATTTGGAAATAAAACCGGTGGCCTACTTGTGTTCAGATCAGTCTAATGATATTAGTGTTATTTAGATTTTACAGCACAGAAACAGGCCATTCGGCCCAACTGGCCTATGCCGACGTTGATGGTCCACAAGAGGCTCGCCCCACCTCTCTATACTTAACCTCGTCAGCAAGCCCATTTATTTCTTTCCCTTGGACGTTTATTTGACTTCCCCTTGAATGCATCTATATATTGACCTCAACTACTCCCTCTGGTAGCAAGTAAAGAAAGTTCCTCCTAATTCCTTATTGGGTTTATAAGTGACTATCTTTCTTATATTTATCGGTCCTAATCTTATTCTTCATTTTCTTTTAATATTTCTAAATTACACTGGGTGGTCTGGCCAAAGCAAAGTTAGATTTCATTTATCTCTGGCCTAATTTTAAGATAATTTTTCAACCCTTCAGGAAACTTGCATCCAATGTTATTGCCAAATTGTTGCCTCTTACCCCCCCCCAGCCCCCACCCACCCCCAACGTGAAAAATAGGGAATTTTGGAGCCTTTTCTTATATTTTAATTTGGATTTCTCCTTTTTGCTTCTTGGAGTGGAATCCATGAATCGACTTACTCCATCAGTTGTGAACTGATCTTGTTACCTGGGGCTGAAACAGATGCGCGTCAGTTTTGAAAAATGTATAATTAACATGGAATTCTGCTGATTATAAAAGGAGAATCTTGAACCTGCTGACAAAGTGGGCCGTTTGGGCAATGCGTGGGATTATTAATGTGCAAATCGCTCAGCAACTTGTGAGGTGAACGTACCCTGTGATTTGCCACAGGCCAATTGCACTGTTCTGACGTTGGCCTCGTGAAACTGACAGCTCGCCCTCAACCTCCCCGTCAGTTTCATTAAATTTTTGAATTTGCACCTTAATTTCCCATTAAGTGCACCGTAGGAAGTGAGGGCTGATGCTTAGCAGTGTAAGGACCCTCCCAATGGGGAGATTTCTGCTACTGCCAGAATGGGAACGATTGAAACTGTGGAGTTGCATTCCTGCAGCTAGTGAATAGTTTTGAAATTTATTAACATTTAAGAATAATTTTATTACGGTCTGCTGTTTTTCTGTTTCTTGCTCAATCCAATCTTCCTTTCACTCTCTTTGTTTCTATTTCTGTACCTGATTCAACTGCTCTCCTCCATGTTTCCTTTGTTTTACTCAATCTATAAATGTCATTGATGATGAAAGTACACTCGTTCTGTCATTCCCCATGGGTTACATATAGAGCAAAGCTCCCTGTATGTTGTTTAGCCCTCCCAGGCTCAGCTATTTTTAAAAATACATTCATTCTTCACTCAGAAGACCAGTTTTCCTCGCTGTGGCCATTCACCAAAGTTAGAACAATTACCGAGGAATATTTTATATTAGATACTGGTGGGCAGCCTATCTCCAGAAATAGAGATGAAGGAAAGAAAAGGCCAAGAAGTAACCAGATCGATATATTTAAAATGACAAAAGGGTTTCAATAGGGCAGACGTTGTGAATTTCTATTCGTTAGGGGATTTCAAAAGCAAGGAGTCAATAATATAACGTCGCGACTAATAAATCCAATCGGGAATTCAGGAGAAACTTCTTTACCCAGAGAGCAGTGAGAATGTGGAACTCGCTACCACAGGGAATAGTTAAGACAAGTAACATAGATGCATTTAATGGGAAGCTGGATAAACACATGAGAGAGAAAATAATAGAAGGATACGCTGATCGGGTGAGTTAAGTAGCGTGAGAGGCAGACCATGGAGGGCATAATCTCCAACATTGACAAGCTTTTATTAATTCATAGGATAAGCTGGCATAAGGTCAGCATTTATTGCCCATTCCTAATTGCCCTTAAGAAGGCAGTGGTGCAGTTTGATAGAACTGTGGGGCTTGCTTGAACCATTTCAGAGGGCAGTTAAGAGTCAACCACATTACTGTGGGTCCGGAGTCATATATAGGCCAGACCATAAGACCATAAGATGTGGGAGCAGAAGTAGGCCATTCGGCCCATCGGGTCTGCTCCGCCATTTGATGAGGCCATGGCTGATCTGATAATCCTCAACTCCACTTTCCTGCCTTTTCCCCATAACCCTTGATTCCCTTACTGATTAAAAATCTGTCCATCTCAGCCTTGGATATACTTAATGACCCAGCTTCTACAGCCCTCTGCGGTAAAGAATTACACAGATTAACTACCCTCTGAGAGAAGAAATTTCCTCCTCATCCCTGTTTTAAATGGGTGCCCCCTTACTCTGAGATTATGCCCTCTGGTCCTAAACTCTCCACAAGGGGAAACAACCTCTCAGCATCTACCCTGTCAAGCCCTCTAAGAATCTTATATGTTTCAATAAGGTCACCTCTCATTCTTCTAAACTCCAATGAGTACAGGCCCAAGCTACTCAGCCTCAAGAAAATTCTTCTATACCCAGGATCAACCTAGTGAACCTTCTCTGGACTGCCTCCAATGCCAGTATATCTTTCCTTAGATAAGGGAACCAACACTGTTCACAGTATTCTAGGTGTGGTCTAACTAGTGCCTTGTATAGTTTTAGCAAGACTTCCCTATTTTTATACTCCATTCTCTTTGAAATAAAGGCCAATATTCCATTTGCCTTCCCTATTACCTGTTGAACTTGTATGTTAGCTTTTTGGGATTCATGCACAAAGACTCCCAAATCCCTCTGTGCTGCAGCCTTCTGCAGTCTTTCTCCATTTAAATAATATTCAGCTCCTCTATTCTTCCTGCCAAAGTGCATAACCTCACATTTTCCTACATTATATTCCATCTGCCAAGTTTTTGCCCATTCACTTAACCTGTCTATATCCCTCTGTAGACTCTTTGTGTCATTCTCACCACTTGACTTCCCACCTATTTTTGTGTCATCCGCAAACTTGGTGATAGTACATTCATTTCCCTCATCTAAGTCATTAAGATATATTGTAAATAATTGTGGCCCCAGCACTGATCCCTGTAGCACTCCACTAGTTACAGGTTGCCATACGAAAATGCCCCCCTTATCCCAACTCTCTGTCTACTATTAGTTAGCCAATCCTCTATCCATGCTAATATACTACTCCCAACACCATGAGCTCTTATCCTATTAAGTAGCCTTATGTGTGGTACCTTATCGAATACGTTTTAGAGGCCAGACCAGGTGAGGACAGCAGATTTCCTCCACTGAAAGACATTGGTGAACCAGATGGCTTTTTATTCAGTAGTTTCATGACCACCATGACAGATATTATTCAATTTTTAAAAATGTTATTATTTTATTCAACAGGCTGAAATCAAATTCCTTACCTGCCAAGATGGGATTTGAACTCATGTCTCTGGATCATCATTCCAGGCCTCAGGCCTCTGTATTACTGCAGAAACATAGAGCAACATTTCCAACCCCCCTCCCCCCCCCCCCCCCCCCCCACCATTTGGGGGGATGTGCGGGAGTGGGCGCGGGTGGGCGTGTTCCCGATCAGCACCCCCGGTCGGAGACGCATCGCCATTCTACGTGGGCGGGCCAGTTAAGGCCCGCCCAGCATGACGTCTGCCAGGAAGCGCTATGCGCTCCCTGTGCGGGCAAGGCAAAGTGCTGCCTCAGGGAGATTGGCTCAGGTTTGAAACGTGAAATAAAGATGAGAAAAAAATTTCGCTGCCATGTCCCCTCATGTGACACTGTCACTTGAGTTGAGACATGACGATAGCTTTTATTTTAAAATATTCTGAAATTTTTCAATCCCTCATGAAACCTCATCCCGCCCGTGGATGAGGTTTCATGTTTTTTCAGAAGCCCGCCAGGACCTGCCCGCCAACCTTAAGGTCCATTAATGATTTAAATTACTTTTTAAATGGTCTTTAATAGGCCGTTGACAGGTTGGCGGGTGCGCAGCCGAGTCAGCTCTGCGTCCGCCGACCTGAGAATGCAAGTGACGCGGGGTGACATTGGGATGCCCTCCCCGACCTCACCCCGCGCCATTTTGTGCATCGGCCAGCGGGCCCCACCTCCCTGCTCTCCGACCGGAAGATGCAGCCCTTTACCCATCATGGTACCATACCTGGTACCTGTTGGTCTGTCTCTGTGCCGTAGCCTCGATGCAACGGTTCAAGAAGGCAGCTCACCACCACCTTCTCAAGGGCAACTAGGGATGGGCAATAAAATGCTGGGCCCAGCCAGCGAAGCCACACACCTCGTGAACGAATTAAAAAAAAACTCAATCATAAAATAAACTTGGGGAAGTGAATGGCCTGGGATATCGGGTCTGTGCCAGCCCAAATTCAACCCCCCCAACCACCGCAGCACCCATCTCACACCCAAGAGACAATTGTGACACACTCCAGTTTCATCCCTTTGACTCGGTATCGCAGTGTGAAATCCCGTGCTCCCATTAGATGGAACTTTATCGTACATTGATGGGCACCTCCTTACGTTTTGCCTTTTCACCCAACAGACTTGTCAGTGCAATGTGACTGATGTGAAGGTAGGTCATTGCACGTAACACGCTAGAAGTAATTAAAGTTGATAATTTAAAGAGTTCACATAAATATGCTAATGGCCTTTATCAATCTTCTCCCTTTATGTGTAAATCCTGAAACCCAGATGTTATGCCATTCACAAATCTTACATTTTATACCTTCGGTTCAAGGAAGGGGCAACAGACAAGTAAATGGGCAAAAATTTGCTTGGCTAGGACATTGCCATGGAAACGCTTTGACCTCCAGTCAATTAGCCAGTGGTATAAATCCAACAATTAATTATAATGGTCCGAGTGGTTGTAATTCTTCTCCATCTGTTTAAAGCAGAGCATCCTCCAGACCCCATAAATCTCACATTTAAAAAGGTTGAATTTCAGCACACAAAAGAAAGAAAGTATTCGAGACGCCGGCACTTCAAGTTGATTGAGAGCTGGGGGGGCCACACCAGAACGCTGCTCGCCACCCGATACTTGACTTGATATTCCGAGTGGGGCCTGCCTCCCGGAGAATTCAGAAAGTCAGGAGATTGATAATGCAGCTCTGCGAGGTCACTTTGCGAACCGAACTCACCCCCCAGCCCCACCTCCCTCCGTGGAGCTTGTCTGTGTCGGCGCATTATCAGTCATGGGAAAACGCTGTCACTGGTTAGGCCAAAGTGATCGAGTTTGGAGCTCTCTGCAGCTTGACTGTAACATTCTGAAGCATCATGATAATCTTCCCACTTAGCATGGCATCAAAGGAATACCATACTTTCCTTAGAGGAAGAGGCTCTGCTTTAAGGTCTTTGCAGGTTATTAACAAGTGAGGTGGCATCTTCAGAAACAGCCATGACTGATGGTGAGATTGATTGGGTTAATTTCTGGCCCCCCTCAAGGCCCAGACTTACCGCACAGGCCTCGGACCAGTACTTAAAGTCGACTTTAGAATAAATCAGTTACATGTACCTAAGCCACTTGGGCCTGAATTTGCTGGGATAGTAATGGCAAGTTTAATGGCGCTCACCATTATTAGTCTGTAAATGGATCCAGAACATGTGGTGAGGAAGAGATGTGGCATCTCTCTGCTAACCTCAGGAAAATGTAGCTCACCCACAATCTGCTGTTGAGTTTCAGCAAATGGCTGCGTTAAAGCTGTAAATACAAATGAATCTCATCGCAGAAAGTAAGGGTTGTTATTTCAAACATTAGAGCCCTGTTAAGGAGGAGAATTATACTCCTGCAATTCCACTCAACCCCTCCAGCCCAGAAAGGGAACAATTGGCTTCTACTATTGAGTAGACTAAGAGGGGAATCATCCCAGGTTTGCACAAAGCGCTGTGGCGAGCAGGAGAAAAGTCATTTTACCCGCCGGCCGCAATGGTGGCTTTTTGCACTGCATCGTCCCATTCCTCTGTCTCGCTGGCGGGCGACCTCCGATTTGCCCACCACGCCGCTACCTCCCCGCTTCCTCTCACAGGGCGCCATATTTAAACTGCAGCCGCATACACACTTCTCAATGCTTGTAGCCCAGGACCGCTCCGGTGAAGACATGGCCCCCAAAGCCAAGAAGAGTGAAGCCCCGCCCCCGATTCAGTGACATTCCCTGGGACACCTTCCGGACACCGTGGAGGCCCACCACGATGTCCTCTTTACCCCCACTCTGGCCGCAGGAGGCCCATCAGTCTCACCACTCCGGCTTGGGAGATGCTGGTAGACGTGGTCAGTGCCAATGCTGCACATAAGAGTTCAACCATCCAGTGCAGAAAACAGATGAATGATCTCATCCGTGCCGCCAGAGTAAGGTAACCTCTTATCACCTTAAACTCACACACTCACAAGCCCATCACACATTCACTGGCATCTCACTCACTACCAACCCAAGGGACATCACCACTCACTCTCTCACACACACCCTCGCGTCGCCATCTGGCCCCATCTCCTCTGGAGACTGCCTCTTCAGCCTTCACTATCTTGAGGCCACTTGCACAGATCAACATGTGCCCCCACACACACCCTGGGATACCCCCCTTCCCCAGTAAAGCCCTTGCCCTGCAGCCTCTTCCCTTGCCTGATGCCACCTCCCCCTTCCCCAAGCAAGCCCTAGCCCTGCAGCTGTTGAAAACCCCCCCCAAAAGTGATGTGGTGGTGCCCGCGAAGCCTGGCATTGATGATCGCGAGTGCTGCCCGAAGCAAGGTAGGCAGACAAACCTCGAAGTCCCGAGCGCAGTGCAGCTCCCCAGGTGCACGTCGCTTATGTACAGTTGTGAAACATGTCGGTGTGCAGTCACACCAATGTGCCCGAGTGATCCAGCGTTGGGGGGGATGTTTCCGGCGAGCAGGACTTACAATGAGATGCTAAAGTTTCAAATGGGGTTCCCGACATGCAGCAATGGGAAACGTGGCCCGCCATTGACGGGTAAAGCGGGCGATCGCAAACTGGTTTCATGATGGCGTGAAACGGGTTTTTGGCCTTCTCACCATATTGTCATTCCCCCCCCAGCCGGCTATGACACCCGAGGCAAAAGGGCCCGGAAAATTCCAGCCCAGGCCTATAATTCCTAGAGTTTACTAGAATGCTTTAATTGACACATATAAAATCTTTGACAGGGTAGATGTTGGGAGGATGTCACAGTCTCAGAATAAGAGCGTGGCCATTTGGGACGGAGATGAGGAGAAATTTGTTCACTCAGAGGGCTAAGAGTCTTTGGAATTCTCTACCTCAGGGAGCTGTGAAAGCTCAGTTGAGTGTGTTCAAGATGGAGATCGACAGATTTTTGGACACTAAGGGACCCAAGTGATAGGATATGGGATGGGAAAGCGGAGTTAATATAGATCAGCCGTAATCTTACTGAATGATGGAACAGGTTGGAGCGGCTATATGAAACACTCCTGCTGCTGATTCTTATGTTCTTACTTGGAGTCTCATTCTTGAGAGTGCTAAATTGTTGCTAGATTTTAAAATTTTTTTTTACATTTTTCCTTTCTGACTCTTTCTCTCTCTCTCTTAATCCAATCTTTCCCTCTCTTTATTCCACTTCTCGTACCTGATTTAACAAATTCGTCCTGTTGTCTACTCCATCATTCCTCTAGTTCTCTCTCAATCCTTGAATCTCATTGGTGAAGGAGCCTCATCATTCGCTGAGGCCCCAGATGTCCCCGTTGCCGAGGTAATATCCGCTTGCACTTCCATCAAGTTATGACGCCAAGCCCTTTTGAGCTGGTGCGTGAGGGAAAATCAAATCAAACGCACAAGTCAGGAGATGCTGTGCTCCAACACCACCTGATCCATAATCTCAAAGCTTTCCTACGCCAATAAATGGTGGAAGCAGCAGACATATTTGAGACCTCACACCCCATTCCCCACCCCCCCAGCACCGCAGATGCACAATGAAAAAGGGGAAAATCCACAACTTGGGGACCAAATTGTTCCTGGACCCCCAAGAGCAACCTTTGGAGGCAAGAAACACAATCCCCTTGCGCCAACTCAGTTCAATTAGTAGCATTAATGCTGTACAACAACAACTTATATTTATGTAGCCCCCTTTAACACAATAAAACATTCCCCTGTGCAAAAAATCTCCTGTTTCTGGATTAGTAGATCCTGGGTTCAGTGTCCACACTGGGATTTGAGTATATTCCTTCGGCGGTACCTTGTTGCTGATCTGTGGGACTGATTTATTGTCCTTTGGTCCAGAGAGATTAGTCTCACTCTTTAGGAGGAAAGAGCTTTTCTCCAACATTTCTCCCATACCCAACAACAACAAGAACTTGCATTTATATAACACCTATGGCATTGTAAATTGTCCCAAGAAGCTTGGCGGAAGCAATGTCAAACAAAATTTGATACCAAGCCACGTAAGGAGATATTAGGACAGGTGACTCAAAGTTTGGTCAATGGGTTGGGTTTTTAAGGAGTGACTTCAAAGAAGAGCAAGAGGGTAAGGGAGGGAATTCCAAAGCTTGGGACCCAGGCTGCCAATGCTGGACGAATGAAAAATCATGGGGGCATAAGAAACCGAAACTGGAAGAGCGCAGAGATCCTGGAGGTTGGTCGGGCTGGAGGAGGTTACAGAGACAGGGCGAGGCCATGGGAGTGATGAGGCAGGATTTTCGGGTCATCAGGCGGGCCAGGGAGTGGCTGGGAAATGGCCCACCGCCCCCTGATCGGCCCCCGACCGTGATGTCACACTGACTGGCCAATTAAGGGCCAGCCAGCGTGAAAGATGTATGGAGAGGCTTAGCGCTGGCGGGTTGGGGGTGAAAGGAGGGCAGCGAGCTCAAAAGTCTCTGCATGCGAGGGGGAGCGGACACTGAAAGCTCCCTGAAGGCAGAGAGCTAGCTGCCTCAGGGAGCTGAAGAACTTTACAATCAGAAATAAAGGTTTTGAAAATCTTGAAACAATGTCCCCACATAGGACTCGCTCACGTGACCAGAAGCACAATAAAAATGATGGCAAAACATTTTTATTTTTTCAAAGTTACTGTCAGAAACTTCATCCCGCCCGTGGATGAGGTTTCCTAAAAAATCCTAAGCGCGCCCTCCCACCAGCTGTAATGCTGGACGGGCAGCGAGAAATAGATTAATTGGCTAATGGCCTTAATAGGCCTCTTAATTGTCAGCGGGCACGCTGCCGACTCTGGCGCATGCCTGCCAACCGAAATATCGCTCGCTACCTCACGGGTAGACATGTCAGGCGTGCGCCCGCACACCAAGTGGAAAATCCTGGCCGTTATAAAACTTGGATGAGAATATTAAAGTCGAGACATTGCCAGACCGGGAGCAACCATGTCAATAATTGCCTTTAAAGAGCAGTGCCTTGGCAAACATTCAACCCTAAACGAATGACACTTAGGCCGGGTTTTTCCGTGCCCGCTGGCGTTGGCCGTGTTCGGGTGGCGTGAATGCAACACCGTGACGAGAGGGCCAAAGATCGGTTTCACAACATCGTGCAACCAGTTTGCGATGGTACGCTCCACCCCGCCGATAGCAAGCCATGTTTCCCACCATCGGATGTTGGGAACCTCATTGTCACTTTGGCAGTAAGAATAGAGGAGCTGAATATTATTTAAATGGAGAAAGGCTGAAGAAAGCTGCAGCACAGAGGGATTTGGGGGTCCTCATGTATGAATCCCAAAAAGCTAACATACAAGTTCAGCAGGTAATAGGGAAGGCAAATGGAATGCTGGCCTTTATTTCAAAGGGAATGGGGTATAAAAATAGGGAATTCTTGCTAAAACTACACAAGGCACTAGTTAGACCACACCTAGAATACTGTGGACAGTTTTGGTCCCCTTTTCTGAGGAAAGATATACTGGCATTGGAGGCAGTCCACAGAAGGTTCACTAGGTTGATCCTGGGTATGGAGGGATTTTCTTATGAGGAGAGGTTGAGTAATTTGGGCCTGTACTCATTGGAATTTAGAAGAATGAGAGGCAACCTTATTGAAACATATAAGATTCTTAGGGGGCTTGATAGATAGATGCTGGGAGATTGTTTCCCCTTGTGGGAGAGCCTAGGACCAGAGGGCATAATCTCAGAGTAAGGGGGCGCCCATTTCTTCTCTCAGAGAGTAGTGAATCTGTGGAATTCTTTATCGCAGAGGGCTGTAGAGGCTGGGTCGTTTAGTATATTCAAGGTTGAGATAGACAGATTTTTAATCAGTAAGAGAATCAAGGGTTATGGGGAAAAGTAAGGAAAGTGGAGTCGGGGATTATCAGATTAGCCATGATCCCATTTCTGGAAATACTCGGACATGACTTGAGGTGCCTATTCAAAGTGGACTTGACGTCATCGAAGGTGGTTGCTTGCATTGCCAAGGCAAGATCATCTGCACATGTAAATGTACGTTGACTTTGATGGTGGCATGTCACTCATGTCGATGTTGAGAAACGCCAGTGTCAGTGCTGATCCTTGTGGCAGTCCGCTGGTGAGAGATCGAGGTGAGTTAACTCTGTCGGCAGGATGGACAGGTCTATTGCTCAGCATCGCCCCAAAGCAGGCTGAGTGTTTTGGGGCAGGGGATGATCCTGGCGGGATTTAGCATCCGGCCTCTAATCCGGACCCCGTCGTAGGCCGACGACAGGTCTACGAGGGCTGCACCGGCCTTGAGTTTCCTCTGGAGACCAGCCTCAGCGTGAGTTGTGAGGGTGAGAGCTTGGTCGCAGCGGCTACCTTCAGGCCGGGAGCCCGCTTGTCCTTCAGGGATCAGGGGCATCGACGAGGGGGCTGATTCTCTGTAGAATGGTACGTTCCAGGAGTTTGTAAGTCGTGCCCAGAAGCGATATCGGTCTGTAGCTTGCTGAATTGTCCATCTGCTTGTCAGATTTTAGTATGGCACGACCATCGTCTCCTGCCATGCTTTTGGGGTGCATCCTGATTCCGTGGCTTTGCTGTACAGCTTCGCAAGCTACTGGAGTCCCTTTGGGCCTAATTATTGGAGAAATTCCAGAGGTGGTGGGGGGTGCGGTGGGGGAGGAATAACATCCCTGCCTGCCACCTTCGCACAGTAGAAGAAACTGTGCAGAGCCCGGCCACTTGAGGGTGCTGCTGAGCACCCTACAAGGCTTCATGGCCTTCTGCCAGTAAGTGAGATTGTAATGCAAGATTATTATTTCATTCTGTGCCTTAACTCAATTATATTTATATAGCTTCAACCAGAACAGTCTGTCAACACCATTTCCTGAGTCTTGTGCAGTCCTTTTAGTACGATGGCTGATTTCCCAGCCTAATTTATACACCCTTAAAAGTCACATTTGTTTTTATTTTGCCATAGCTATTGTTAGAAAATAGGTTGCATTTAGGGAAATAATAATCTTTCACCCTACCACGGTTGTTATTTTAACAGAATTGTGGAACTTTGGAACATTACAGAAGGTGGTGATTCAGCCCATCGTGTCTGCGCTAGCTCTTAAATAATCGATTTCCATTTAGTCCCACTCCCCACTCCCCTGCCTCTCGGTCTTTACTCATAACCTTTTACAAGCGCTTACCAATTTCCTTTTGGAAGTTACTATTGAATCTGCTCCCAAGGTCTTTACAGGCAGCACATTCCAGATCATAATAACTCACTGAAAAAAAAAAATCACTTCATCTCCCCTCAGGTTATTTTCTCAATTATCTCCGATCCATGTCCTCTGGTTACCAACCCTGCAGCCACTGGAAACAGTTTCTCCCCTCTCCCTTCATGGGTTCTAGGGTTTTCTCCCTGATACCCTAGGAGGAAACCTATTCTATATCCTGATTATTCACCGGGCGAAGAAAAAATTGACGACAATCCTAAAAATAGCACGCCCCAAAAATAACAAGGTAGACGCCCAAGAAATGAACGACACAGGCAGAATCAAGAGCTAGATTCAGGCGCCGTTTGCAGTGAGGGGACCTCCTCTGCTACCCAGTGACCCTTTTGGTTAAAAAAAATACAGGCGCACCTTTGAAAATAAAAACCAAATGTTCTGGAAGCAGGCTGAAATAGAACGGTAACCCTCCCGCCTGTTTATCATTGCTTCTCAAGTCATGTGGAAATGTCAGTGTTCGTGTGTCTGCATTTTTTTCCCCCAGTTTTGATGGTCTCAGAGTTGGCAGCACTCTGACCCTAGAGGGAGCCACAGTACAGCTAGAGCAAGGGGAGCTGGCTGGTGAGGATCGACACTGAACACAACCAGGACCATTGTGAATAGTCGTTTGGTAGTACAGAACTTGAGACATGCCGATGAAGCTTTTTCACCTTGCGCTCACCAGGACAGAATTGCAAGAATACCAAACCTCAAAGGGAGCAATAATTTATACCGCATGAGAAAAGGATGCTGATTGATTGGCAGGCCAGCTCTGATCCTTTGAGGCGTCGCCACGGTGAATGCACCAGGGATCTGTTGTCCCCGATGCTTTTGTTTAATTTAAAAAAAACACAGCAATGCCTGGACATGTTCCTTTTGCTTGCAGAGGACAGGTCCCTGCGCATGAGTAGGTGTAGCTTCTAGCAAGTGTTAAGTGAGCTACGTTGCAAGCCCAATTGATAATCCTAACATGGCAACACCTCGACTTGTCAACCAATCAGCACCTTTTTCTCATGCGGTATAAATTGTTTGAAATTTGGCATTCTTGCATCTTTCCTGATGAGCGCAAGATGGAAAATTAACAGAATAGTTCATTTTTCAGCAATGCACATGTGAATGTTACGGATGACTCATTGTGTCCTACTCTAGGGACAGGTCCTGACTAAAGTATCACATTGGTGATTCCTGAGCCGTTTAACAGGGGAGGGGAGCTGAGGTGGTTTCCAGTTGCCTTTTGTCACAGTTTTCAGCGTCAGAGTAGTTTCTGCTGGGAGCTAGGGCTGCAACCAAGGCTGACCACCTCCCCTTTATATTGGGAAGAGGATGGGGAAGGGTTCATCTGCACCCATCAGACACCTGTACTCCCATCGGAGCTTCACCTTAATACCCAGAGCTGGCTTTCCAGGAGGCTCAAACACTTCTGAGTCAGAGGCTGGAATACTAACGAGGTGTCAGTGACAGTGGCCAGCTCAGGGTTTTTTTCTTTATCCTTTCATGGGATGTGAGCATTGCCAACAAGGCCAGCATTTTTTACCCATCCCTAATTGCCCCTGAGAAGGTGGTGGTGAGCCGCCTTCTTGAACCGCTGCAGTCCATGTGGTGTAGGTACACCCACAGTGCTGCTAGGAAGAGAGTTCCAGGATTTTGACCCAGCGATAGTGAAGGAACGGCGATATATTTCCAAGTCAGGATGGTGAGTCACTTGGAGGGGAACTTCCAGGTGGTGGTGTTCCCATGTGTCAGCTGCCCTTGTCCTTCTAGATGGTAGAGGTTGTGGGTTTGGAAGGTGCTGTCTAAGGAGCCTTGGTGAATTTCTGCAGTGCATCTGGTAGATGGTACACACTGCTGCTACTGTGTGTCGGTGGTGGAGGGAGTGAATGTTTCTGGATGTGGTGCCAATCAAGCGGGCTGCTTTGTCCTGGATGGTGTCAAGCTTCTTGAGTGTTGTGGGAGCTGCACTCATCCAGGCAAGTGGGGAGTATTCCATCACACTCCTGACTCGTGCCTTGTAGATGGTGGACAGGCTTTGGGCAGTCAGGAGGTGAGTTACCCGCCACAGAATTCCCAGCATCTGACCTGCCCTTGTAGCTACAGTATTTATATGGCTAGTCCTGTTCAGTTTCTGGCCAGTGGTAACCCCTAGGATGTTGATGGTGGGGGTTCAGCGATGGTAACACCATTGCATGTCAAGGGGCGATGGTTAGATTCTGTCTTGTTGGAGATGGTCATTGCCTGGCACTTGTGTGGCATGAATGTTACTTGCCACTTATCAGCCCAAAGATTTCCATTGTCCAGGTCTTGTCCACCCAGAGTTGATAAAACCCTGTGGTTAGTCCATATAGATGAAACTATGCCACTGACTGTCAAGTCAGAGACCAGACTCTCGTCTATCTGGGCTATCTGGAGTGGGGTTCGAACCCATTACTCTCTGACACAGAGGGGGGATCTGTACCGCCAGGCTAAAGGCTCACACCAAATGTTATATAGTATTGAACAAATATTATAATTAATGCTTCTTGGAAATGTGAATTGCATGGTTGAAGTGTAACGGTAGTTACACCCACCTCTCAACAATAAGTGATGGGTTGAACACCTCTGCCCTTTGAATAATTTCATAAGACTTTACAACATTCATCTGAAAGTGCAGGCAGGGCCTTGGTTTAGCGTCTCACCCAAAAGAGGGCACCTATGGCAGTGCAGCACTCCCTCGGTGCTGAGCACTGTCAGCCTAGATCATGTGACCAAGCCTCTGGATTGGAAGTTGAACCTGCTAGCTCAGAGCGGTCTCGAAAGAGCAGACAGAGAGAAACTAATGCCATTAACGGAAGAGCCGAGAACTAGATTTAAGGTCAATGGCAAAAGAACTGAAAGCGACATGAGGGAAAACATCTTTACGAAGTGAGTTTTTAGGATCTGGAATGCATTATCTGAAATTGTGGTGGAGGCAGATTCAACCATGGCCCCAAAGGGGAATTGGATAAGCACCTGAAAAGAAAAAGTTGTAGGCCTACGGGGGAAAAAGCAGGGCAGTGGGACTACCTAAATTGCTTTTGCAG
The DNA here is from genome assembly GCF_964194155.1 of Cetorhinus maximus. Taxonomy (NCBI): domain Eukaryota; kingdom Metazoa; phylum Chordata; class Chondrichthyes; order Lamniformes; family Cetorhinidae; genus Cetorhinus; species Cetorhinus maximus. Next base: position 99,208,713 of record NC_135894.1, read on the forward strand.
TAACAAAAACCAAAAAATGCTGGGAAAACTCAGCAGGTTCTACAGCATCTGTGGAGAGAAAGACAAAGTTAACGTTTCGAGTCCATATTGGACTCCAAACGCTAACTCTGTTTCATTCTCCACAGATGCTGCCAGACCTGCTGGGTTTTTCCAGCATTCTCTGTTTTTGTTTCAGATTTCCAGCATCCGCAGTATTTTGCTTTTATTTTTGCTTTCGCAGAGAGCTGGCGTGGACTCGATGGGCTGAATGGCCTCCTTTTGGTGCTGCAACCAAAAACCTCCAAAGACACTTTGGAAAATTGAGCTCAGCTATGATGGACTTCCAATGGGCAACAGTCCCTCACTAGACCCTCACTCCCCATGAATAGCCATGAAGCCAGTTAATGTGCATGAGATGCAGTGAATTGGTTAATGCCACTCACATCAGCTGAAGATAGGAATTGCATTTGTTCCCAAACTTTCCCTTTACCACAATTAAAATTACAAACCTGGAGGGTTTTTACTTTTTCTTAAACCTGGGATAGCAGAGATAAGTTAACAATTTATCTGATAATTACTGTTTCATGTGCTTTGACAGACTTCAAAAGCAGATGTGGTTTGAGTCCTTGTGTTGTGGTCTTGGTCCAATTCTTGTACGTAGTTCGTTTGATGTTGGGTGTCCAAAGCAGTTACTGACTGTTCCACTTGTAGGCACACACACACACACACAGAGTATCGAGGGAGAGGCGCAGTGTTAAACTAGCTGCACTGCGAGACACCCTCGTGTCTTGATCGGATTTAGATACTCAACAGCTGGACTGAAAATCTCCACAAGTATCCCCTTGGTGAAAGAGATCAAACGCCTCTGGCTGTCAATTGGGGGATTAGCTCCAAATCTCAGCAACGCAATTAAGTAGGAGAGGCCGAGAGAGATTGGATGCAGGCTGCTACTTGTCATTTCTCGGGTGGTTCCTGCCAGGCTGATGTGGGGGATTCCTCACAGAATAGTCTTCTTTGTTGCAGGGGCGAATGATCATCTTCGGCAATGAGTAGTCAAAACGAGAATGGACTGAGGAAATGTTATCGCAGACATAAGCTGTTTATCCTTTCATGTTTTATTCACCATGTCCACCCTGATCCCTCACTGAAGTAGTGGCTCAATGCATGATGGGAGCAAACCCAACTTGACCAGGTAGACATTGCTCATCGGCAAGTTTCAGCAGGCTGGTGATGCACGGGTGAATTCTCAACCAATGCCTGCACATTCGCACTTCATGGAGGGTTCATTGGATAGGGGTCAGGACCAGAAACCCTGGCTGATTTTCCCACCGCTCTAAGCCCCAGGGAGTGGGTCAAACTAATCGTATTCGCTCTCACTGGAGCTTTGGTTAAATTAAACTTTTAGATCAGGAGAACCAAATCTTTGTAAGGAGAAGATGCTTCCATGTCATGAGCTCAAGATGTCTCAAAGCACTCTGTAGTTATTGAAGTGTACTCACTGCAGGGAATGTGACAGCCAATTTGTGGAAAGCAAAGTCCCACAAACAGCAATGAGATAATTAACAGATGATCTGTTTTTTCTAGTATTGTTGATTCACTGAATCACAGAATTGTTACCGCACAGAAGGAGGCCATTTGGCCCATTGTGTTTCCACCGGCTCTCTGAATGAGCAATTCACTCAGTGCCATTCCCCCACCTTCTCCCTGTAACCCTGCACGTTCTCCTTTTCAGATAACAGTCTAATTCCCCTTTGAATGTCTCGATTGAACCTGCCTTGACCACACTGTCAGACAGTGCATTCCAGATCCTAACCACTTGCTGCGTTAAGAAGGTTTTTCTCATGTCGCTTTTGCTTCTTTTGGCAATCACCTTAAATCTGTGCCCTCTCATTCCTGAACCTTTTATGAGCGGGAACATTTCTCCCTGTCTATTCTGTCCAGACCCTTCATGATTTTGAATACCTCCATCAAACCTCCTGTCAGCTTTCACTTCTGCAAGGGAAACAGCCTCAACTTCTCCAATCTATCTTCATAACTGAAGTTCCTCATCCCTGGAACCATTCTCTTGAATCTTTTCTGTACTCTCCCCAATGTTCACATCCTTCTGAAAGTGTGGTGCCGAGGACTGGACGCGATACTCCTGTTGAGAGTGAATTAGTGTATAATACAAGTTCAACATTACCTCCTTGATCTTGTACTCCATGCCCCTACTAATAAAGCCCCGGATACTGCATGCTTTATTAATCACACTCTCAACCTGCCCTGTCACCTTCAATAACTTATGCACAGATACATTCAGGTCTCTCTGCTCCTGCAGCCCCTTTAGAATTGTACCCTTTTGTTTATATTGTGTCTCCATGTTCTTCCCACCAAAATGAATCACTTCGCATTTCTCCTCATTGAACTTCATTTGCCACCTGTCCGCCCATTCCACCCACTCGGAGGGATAAATAATGGCCAGGACACCAGCGAACTGTTTGCTCCTTGCGATAGTGATGGTGGAATCTTTAACTTCCATCTGAGAGGGCAGACAGGACATTGGCTTAACATCTCATCTGACAGACAGCACCTCTGACAGTGCAGCACTCCCTCAGTACAGGCACTGGGTTTGTCAGCCTGGCTTCTACGCTTCACTCTCTGGGCTAGAGATTAAACCCACAACCTTCTGATTTAGAGGTTAGAGTGCTACCCACTCCCCAGCTGACACTGTGGGTGGTGGGGGGGTGGGGGTGGAACGGAGAGAGCAAGCAACGTCAGCTCAGAAAGCTCAAATTGGCAAAGGTTACTCTGAGAGCAGAGAATGGAAGATGGAATAGAAATATCTTGGATCCTAGGCTTTTAGAAATGACTGAACTTGACCAGTCTCACAGCCATTGAAACCTTTCTAACTAAATGTTACAGCTTACTATTGTCAATAGTTTACTGACCTGTACGCTATCCCCTTTAACAGACAGATGAGTGAAGCATTCACAGTGGCGACAGTCAATAACACTTGTCCAGACGGTGTTCCTGTCAGGCAGTCAGATGCGTGTATTGATTAGAATGGCTGGCCCTGTTTTCTAACTCTCTATTGCTGGCTCTTGGAAAGAATGATCTTTAATGTGTTGCCTATTAGGAAGAAAGAACTTGCATTTATGTAGCACCTTTCGTAACTGCAGGACACCCCAAAGTGCTTTATGGTCAATGAAGTACACTTTTGTGAAGTAGTCACCTGTTGTTTTGTGGGACCTGTGGCAGCCAATTCACGCACAGCAAACCAAACCAGTAGATGTGATAATGAGTAGATGATCCGTTTCTAGTGATGTTTTCAGATAAATATTCATCAGGACACTGGGGAGAACTCCCCTCCTCTCCTTCAAAATAGTGGCCTTTCACATTCACCTGTCAGGGCAGACAGAGCACAAAAAGACAGAGTTTCTGACAGTGCAGACGTCCTCAGTACTGCAAACTGGGCATGTCATATGCATTGACAGACGGACAGACAGGTACACACACACACACACACACACACACACATACTGAGGCGCACATGCACACCAACACGCTCAGAAACAGAAGCACACAGGCAGATGCACTCACAGACACTGCCCATCAGGAGTCACCGGACACTGATCGGGAGCAAGTGAACCCTGGCTGATTTATCCCTCTTCTCACCCAGTGAGAAACACCGAGGGTGATTTGCAGAGACAACTACACCTTCAGCTGACAGCACCAGACTAGGATAGACTGGGGAACAGGCGTGGAGCTGATCAGTCTGTGCACTGCCCTATCAGGTATAGCCTTTACCCAGTCAGTCCACAGGGAGGCTGGGGACCTATAATCTGAAATTCCCAGTAATTGTATGACCATTACATGCTTTTGTACTTAATTAATCCTGGCTCAGAAGTGGCTTGTGGTTAATTAATCCAAGTGCCTTGACTCTTCAGCAGATGAATTCACACTTGTAAATTGATGGTTTCTTTATAAGATCTTTCAAGCCCTGTGTTCAATATGAAATCCTTTGTGATTTTTTTTTGACAGTTGCGCTGCAGAGCAGTGTTAGAGCTGGAGCGAAAGGCTCAATGTTTTAAACTAATTAAATGTTAACTGAATAACATACAACCTCAGCTAAAGCACGGGGACAACTTGTCAAACAACTACTGGCGGTGTCTCTCTGTGATGTCAGCTGCACTTTACTAACTCTTAAAGCCCTGCAAACGAAAAGGAAATTAAATTCACCTTTCTCGCGCCACAGACTGCAGCAGTTCAAAACGAAGGCCCACTATCTCTGAGGGCAACTAGGGGCAGGTAAAATATTGGCCCATATCTTAAATAGAATTACATAAAATTTACCACATAAGAACAGGCCATTTGTTCCAATGAGTCCATGTTGAGATTTATGCCTCTTCCCATTCACTTTATCAACCTTATCCATATATGGGGAGGCGGTGCTGTGGTGGCATTGTCACTGGCCAAGTGCTCCAGATACCCATTGGAACGCTCTGGCAAATAAAAACAAAAAATGCTGGAAAAGCCAAGCCAGTCTGGCACCACCTGTGGAGAAAGAAACAACATTGATGTTGCAAGTCCATATGACTCTTCTTCAGAGCTCTGTTTTCCACACCACATGCATTCAACTTTTTGTTTTTATTTCAGATTTCCAGCATCCGCAGTATTTTGCTTTCATCTTAATGCTCTCGTGACCCGGGTTCAAATCCTACCACGGCCTGTGGCGAAATTTGAATTCAATAAAAAATCTGGAATGAGCCGATTGTCATAAAAACCCATCTGGTCTGGCCTACATGGGGCTCCAGACCCACAGCAATGTGGTTGACTCTTAAATGCCCTCTGAAATGGCATTTTTGGGGTATTTTCTTTAGCTTGGGACTGGCTATCTGTCCCTTTTGCTTTAGTCTCTCCTGGCAACTACTTTCAAAACCAACTGAACTCAAACAGCTTCTAAGTCAAACTGCTGCTTCTAGTTTCTTCTGTATGTGTCAGTGGGAGGGACCTGCCTCACTGGACACCGTTGCTAGGCAACAGCTCAGTTTCCCTACTCGTTTGTTCAACTTAGCTGCAACAGTCGTAAAACTCTCATTAGAAATGCAGGCACATTTAAAGCGAAACTAAGGGCAGAATTTTCCCGTTGGCGTGGGGGGGGCAGGCCCTGCACGCACATGTGTAAAATAATGCGCAGTGACATTGGGCGAGCGTCCCGACATCACCGAGCGCCATCGCGATATTTCATTGGGTGGGTGCGTGATGATCTCTGATGTGCGCCTACCATTAATTAACAGGCCTTTTAAGGCCCTTGAGGCGCCAATCAACAGTGATTTTTCGGCGCCCGTGCAATCTTCAGGTCGGCGCACGGACACAACGGGCAGGCGGGTAGGACACATTTGTATAAACCTCATCCACGAGTGGGATAAGAGGGCTCAGTGGGGTTGCAAGTTTGCTCTGTCAAATATTGATGTTTCAAAGTTACTGATGCTTGCCTGTGTGATCTGCAATACTTCAAGACGCAGACCAGCTACTTTGTCTGGACTCACAACCTTCAGGCCAGCACCCTGCAGTGAGGAATCTTTTTTGGGCCTGCATGTTTCAGGGAGCTTTCCCTTAGCCTGGGAATGGGAGCTGAACTCTCCAGTAGAGGCACTTCCTCTGAGGAGGAAGGGAGGGCTAGAAGGGGGAGGAGGCCAGGAGTGCACATTCAGCCTCCAGGGGAGCCACTTTTGGGAGGACAGGTGCAGGCACAAGGGGTGCAGGGCCAAGAGGTAGTCCAAGGCGGAAGGGGCCACAGAAGATGCCACTATCCTGCTGCCAGGGTTTACAGGCGGCGAAGCAGCTACCTCAATATGTCTGAGGTGCAGTGCCGAAGGAGGCTCCGTCTCTCAAGGGAGACAGTCAATTATATCTGTCAGCTGATTGGGCCTGAGATCTCCGCTAACTGTGTGGATGGACACCCCATGCCAGTGGCTCTAAAGGTCACAGCTGACCTCAACTTTTCTGCCTCTGGCTCCTTCCAGGGCTCGGTGGGTGACCTTTGCGGTGTCTCCCAATCAGCTGTCCGCACTTGTGTCAAGCAGGTTACAGCTGCTCTGTTCAGATGGGCATTGACCTTCATCCTTTACTGTTGGGACCAGGCAAGCCAGACAGAGAGAGCCAGAGGCTTTGCGGCCATTGCTGGCTTCCCAGGGTGGTATAGACTGTACACATGTGGCCATCAAGGCACCGGCAGGTGAGCCCGGTGCCTTCATCAACAGGAAGGGCTTCCACTCCATGAACGTGCAGATAGTGTGTGATCACAGGATGCTGATTCTACAAGGCTGTGCAAGGTACCCAGGCAGTTCCCACGATGCCTACATCCTCAGACACTCCCAGGTGCCGGGGCTCTTCAGTGCTCCAGCCCGGCTGGATGGATGGCTGCTGGGTGACAAGGGCTATCCCCTCAGAAGGTGGCTGATGATACCCCTCTGCCATCCAAGAACAGAAGCTGAGCAGTGCTACAATAGGAGCCATGGCACCACTAGGGCTGTGATGGAGAGAGGTCTTCTCAAAATGCGCTTCCGATGCCTGGACCGCTCAGGAGGCGCACTCCAGTACCCCCCAGATCGTGTCTCGGTGATAGTAGTTGCATGTTGCGCTCTCCACAATCTTGCGCTGGAAAGGGGGGACGCTGTGAATGATGAAGACGTAGACACAGTGGCTGCGGCTGCACACGATGAGTCCAGCAGTGAGTCCGAGGATGAGCACGCACAGGGAAATGCTGAGGGGGTGGACGCTGACCCGGGCATACTCCAGGGAGGCAGAGACACCCGGGAGGCTGTAATCCTACAAACCTTTAGCTAGCCCACCACAGGTGGACCTCCAGGACAAGCCTGGGCTGTAGGCTCCATATTCGAGACCTAAGTGCAAGATCTGCTTGGTTAGGAACATTAACTAAGGTCCTTGTTAATAAAGCTGAATGTCCCACAAAGCACTCATTACATTATTGGAAACCATCCACCTGCAGAACAAAAGAGGCTCCCTCAGCCATGGTGACATGGCTGAATTTAATATTGCAACCAAAGAAATTTAATGAAACAAAATGAAAAAGGTGTTAAAAATCACACCAACTCATAAAGACCTCATTGCGGGCCAACACAAAAGCACCAGTGATAATCCCGTGGTGTGCCTAAGGTGCCTTATGTTTACGTTTCCGGGTGCTACGTCTTGGTGCTGACCCCTCGCTGGGAGTGGTATCTGAGACAGCTGCTGACTCTGCTGTCCTGTTGGCCTCGATGACCTTGGCGGTCGTCCTCTGGCCTGTGGAGCCTGTGCTGGCCCTGCCTGGGAGGGAGCTGCCAGTTCCACAGTGAGTAGATCCCCAGTTGTCGCAGCCTCAATGGATGCAACGGTCACTGGCAGAGGGGCGGAGGAGCTGCTGCCCTCACCCGGAGCGCCCTGAGAGGAGCCCGCAGAGATGACAGGCAGCTGCTGCACCGACGTGAGGTCGCTCCGGACCTCCCTGCTCACCATGGATGGATGGGCACCGAGTTGGGAAACTTGCAGCCCAGACCATCTCCCACATTGGCACTGACCACCTGAGGTCAATGCCGATGTGAGGGCTTGCTGGTCCGAGCACATCCCCAGGAAGCCCTGATGGGTCTCCTGGAGGAGCCTCTCCAGGAGAGTCACCACTCTCTCCATGGAGGACGCATGGCGCTCGGACATGAGGCTCAGTGCTTCGGCAATAGTCCACGTAGACTCCTCTACCATGGAGACCAAGCCAAGCATAGCCTCATGTATCTCTTCAGGTGCCCCCACACACCCGGCTGCATTTCCTGCCCCTGCTGCGTCGCGGACAACTCCAGAGGCACATCATCAGACACCGACTGAGCATGTGCCTGGTCCCCTGCAGTCCTCCGACTGCTGGTGCCATGGGCACTCTCTGTCTCTGCCAGCTCCTCCAGTGAGTGTGAAGTGCCCTCACCGCTGTGCCCCAGGACACTAGCCGATGTTCGAATTCCCACCGAGGTGCTAGTATCTGTGCTGGTGCCTGCCTGGCAGAGATGGCGTGACGCTGGTGAGACTTCAGGGCCCTCAGGTGTGAGAGGGGGTCTCTGCTGCTCCTCCTCCCGGCCCTGCTCCGCTGATGCTGAAAGGAAGAACAAGGACATTGGATCAGTTAACGTGGAGACAATGTCAATGTGCATCCCTGTCCCCCGGATCATTATGCGCTCATCCTTCCATAAGCAATGGTCAAGCCATGTTGCAAACTTCAATCACTGAACATTCAGCACTGCCATGGCTGTTGGGAGAACAATGATGACCTCAGTGCTGGGCAAACATACCTGCCCGTGGCACCCCAGCCTCACCGACACTGTGGACCAGGCCACATGGCGCCTCTCCAAATCTAGGGCCTCTTGCTCGAAGCGGCTGAGAATCGCTAACTGTGCCGGCCGGCCCTCTGCCAGTCCTCACCCGCTCGGGGGCATTATGTGCATTCTTCTCCTGAGGAGAGAAGAGCATTGATTAGTGCTAATTGTACCTGGGCTCTCTTCGCGCACGGCCCACCCCAACCGGAGTGAGACATATCAGGGCTCCAGTGCCTCCTCACCCCGCTGCTGCCGAACACTCACACAAAGATGTGAGGCCTGTTCCCCACCCCCTACCCCCTTGGCCAAATGCTGCCTACATCACATCAGGTACCACAAGGTCTAACCTTCCATAGCAAAGAGGCACAAGAACGTGGAGCGCAGAGGGCAGCAGATCGATAGGTGCCAACGCCACCTTGAAGCTCCCCTCCCAGCATCTCATCACCCTGACTTTGACATGTCCTGGAGTTCCAGCACTGCGCCCAGGTGCAGCTCCTCCAGGCTGTCCCCACACCAGTCATGTGGGTCTCAGTGTACCACATGCTGCGGGGGCAGAACCCCTCTCTTCACCACCCTCTGCGGGTGACCTCAGCATGGGCAATATCTGCTGGCCCACCCAGCGAAGGACACATGCTGTCAATGATTCAATACAGTCACTACACTCAGACTGGCCGGGGTGGGGGCACCAAGGGGGAAAGCCTACCTGCTGGGTTAAATGACCAAAGCCAACATGGCACTCGCCCTTCCCGAGCGCAACAAGTCATTGAAGCGCTTGTGACACTGGACCCAGGTGTACCTCACCAGGTCGCCGGAGCTCACCACCTCCGCCACCTCCTCCCAGGCACGTTTGGACATGTGGAGGGGGTCTCCTCCTCCCATCCTGGGGTTCCAGAACCTCCCGCCGGGCTGCCATCTCCTCGAGGAGGGCAGCAAGGCAACCATCGGAAAAACGAGGGGCACAGTGCCCCCCTGCCCTACCCTCCTACCTGGCCTGCTCAGCGTCTCTGGGAAACCCTCCCACTAGTCATGGAAAGGCAACAGCAACTTTTTAAAACAGGTGGCCGTTTCGCCATTGGACCCGGAGGTCATTGCAGACCCGCTGCTGCCCGCCCACTCCCGCTGTCCTGGGGAGCTTGCCTACAGACTTGGTTTGGTCTTTTCTTAATGCAGATACAGAAATACAAATCAAACTTAAACATTGAGGCTAAAACTCACTCCTAACACCCACAAACACCAATATAACTTACTTAAACTATCTGTGTTTCCTAACACAATAAATGCTAGCCTAACCAGCAATGCCCACATCCCATGAATGAATAAAACAAATCTGTCTATTCCTTTCTCCATCATGTACACATCACTGCTATTTGCCTCAACCACCTCATGTGAAAGCGAATCTCACATTCTAACCACTCTGGCTAAAGATGTTTCTCCTCAATTCCCTATCAGATTTACCAGTGACCACCTTATATTTATGATCCCTAGTTTCGTACACCCCCGATGAGTGAAAACATTTTCCCTACTTCGACCCTATCCAAACCCTAATTTTAGAGATCTCAGTCAGATCTCAGCCTCCTCTTTTCTTAAGCAGCCCCAGCCTGTTCGGTCTTTCCTGCTATACATAACAGTCCAGTTTGCTCCCTATGTTATAATTATCTATAAAGGGCATTAGAGAAGCATTCCTTTCAACAATGAAAATATATTCACGCTCACCGAGCAAATTAAAACGGCAACATTTCAAAAACCAGGCTTAGCGCTTAGAGAAAAGGCATTTCCTTTTTTGGTTTGATATATTCCTTCCTCCTATCATGAAAGAAAAAGTTGATTTCACAGATTAAAAAAGAGAAGTTCTTTGAAGACCAGCAGTTTGTGTTTCATCCTGAGGTACATGGGTAACTGACAAGAGAAACTGATCATGCTGATAATGTAAAGTAACTTGGTGCTTTCTTAAAGAGATTTTCCTTCAATTTATCGCCCCCGGTGGTTTATAATTGTTCCTCCAGTGTTCCCTCCCTGTCTGTCTGACACATCCCCGCTTATTCCACTGTTCCCACCTGTCCACGCAACCTCATCCTTCCTTTATCCCATGAATATTCCACTGGGATTGGGAGCTCACTGGGTGGGGGAGTGACCAAGAGGTCTGCAGAATATAGTGGCTTACTCATACTCAGCTTTCCACCATAGACTCAGACAACGATATAAGAAGGAGGCCATTCAGCCCATCATGTTGGTGCTTATTATAAGACCATAAGACATGGGAGCAGAAATTAGACCATTCGGCCCATCGAGTCTGCTCCGCCATTCAATCATGGCTGATAAGTTTCTCAACCCCATTCTCCCACCTTCTCCCCATAACCCTTGATCCCCTTACCAATCAATAACCTATCTATCTCAGTCTTAAATACACTCAATGACCTGGCCTCCACAGCCTTCTGTGGCAATGAATTCCATAGATTCACCACTCTCTGGCTAAAGAAGTTTCTCCTCATCTCTGTTCTAAAAGGTCTTCCCTTTACTCTGAGGCTGTGCCCTCGGGTCCTAGTCTCTCCTACTAATGGAAATATCTTCCCCACGTCCACTCTAACCAGGCCTTTCAGTATTCTGTAAGTTTCAATCAGATCCCCCCTCATCCTTCTAAACTCCATCGAGTATAGACCCAGAGTCCTCAAACATTCCTCATATGTTATGACACTCACGCTCACTGCCATTTTCCAAAGGAGTGTCTGTTGGAGCAGCCTGTTTCAAGACAGAGTCTCGTCTAGCATGTTAATAAGGACCCTGTGACCTCGAGAGCTAACAATAGGCAGAGCAGGTTTCGCACCCTCCTTGCCTATTGGTGTGAGGCGGCGTGGACCCAATCGGGGGCGCTGATTGGGCCCGCGCCCACTCCCACCCACCTCTGCACAACCACACCCCACCGGCGGGGGCGGTGGGGGGATTCTCTACATAGATTTTAAAAGACCCAGGCAAAGTAACATGATACCCTGAGCAGTCGAATTCTAAGTGACTTTTTCTCAGCTTTGGGTCCTTGGGGCTTAGACGCTGGAGGCTTTTCACACTTGTGTTAGATCTTAAAATGCCCAAAGCCTTCTCTCCTTTATACATACTTTCCCCTTTGAATGCAAATTACCATTGTTTCACTATGTCTTTGGACTTTACCTCTCTACTAATAAAAATCTATCGTCGTACCAATTTTACTAGTAATCTTTGGGGAAAATAAACACACTGTTTTTTAACTTTTCCTAGCTAGGTGAAACATTTCACGCCCTCTTTTGAATTCAAGCTACTTTGATTTATTTAAAAATGCAAATGTTCCCTTTGCACCTCACGTTCTAAAACTTCAACCATGGCTACCTATTTAACATTTCAAACCTAGCTTCTCTTCTAACACATCAAAGCCTTTAGACCAGCTGATTCTAATTCAGCGAAGCCCCACACACACTGACCCATAGACACAGACCCCTCTGTTACTCTACATTATAATAAATTCCAATAACACTATGAAAATTATTATATCTACCTGACAGGCTGATCACGCAAAGATGAGAGCTGCAGCGTAAGATACCATCAGCACGCATGGAATGGCATCCCAACAGGAGCCGGCACCTTTGGGAGAGAGGGGATGGGGTTGGTTATGAGGGGGGTCATGAGTAGAGGGCAAGGCCATGCATTGAAAAAGAACGAACAGCTCCCAGTGATGGTACCATTTGTTACACATGCTCATTGTTCTGTTGACGGTGTCCAAAATTGAAATTATCTCCACAGCAAGAATGATTAAAAATCCTTAACAACTCTGGAGAAGGTCATTATGTGATTTTAAAAAAAGAAGTCATATGTGGAATCACAACAGGATGCTCAACAACTTGCCTGTGCCGCCTCTTTGAAAGAGCTATTCGGTTAGTCTCACTCTCCTGACCTTTCTCCATATCCTTGTAAACTTTTCAAGTATTTATCCAATTCCCTTTTGAAAGTTCCAATTGAACCTGTTTCCACCGCCCTTTCAGGCAGCGTGATCCAGATCACAACGACTTGCTGCGTAAAAAGATTTCTCATCTCCCCTTTGGTTCTTTTGCCAATTATCCAAAAGCCATTTCCTCTGGTTACCAACCCCACTGCCAGTGGAAAAATTCTGCAAAAAATCCCCTGCCCGTCTGTGGTAATTGTAGTTTTGAGAAACTTAGGACTGTAGCTTTAAGAATAACCCTGCGTTGCAAGGTCACATGATCTGTGTAAACCAATGAATAAGCAGCGCGGGGAACCTTTAGTGGAGAGTTCTTCTTTAGTTATAGAGTTTGATGCACATGTGTAGTTACTGCTGCTGTCTTGTAAATAAAGTTAAATGTGTCCACAAGAAAAGTTGCCTGGAAAATCAACTCTATAACAAACTGGCGACGAGGATAAATCAAATCCATTGCTAGACCTTGCCCAGCGATTGTGAGTAACTAAGTTCATTAAGGAGGAAGGAAGATTTACTCATCCAAGATGCCCAACAGTTTGGCAGAATCGATCCTTTTGAACCAGCCACAGACGACTGGTCTCAATATATAGAACAAATTGCGTTCTATTTTCAAGCCAACAAAATTACAGGGGAGGAAACTCCTTAGTATTTGTGGGAGCTAGACCTCCAGCTTAATTCAAAGCCCCCAGAGCGCCAGATACCCATACATTCAGTGAATTAGTAGACCTCATTAAGGGACATTTTCAACCCTCAGTCACAATGCGGAAGTTCAGGTTCAATTCACGGAATAGAGCCGGAGGAGACCATTGCTACCCATGTGGTGAAATTGAAACAGCTAACGGAATATTGTGATTTTGGTGAAACCCTGAATGAGATGCTCGGGGATTGTTTGGTATGTGGCGTGTGGGAGGACACTATTCAGCAAAGATTGCTGGCTGAAGTGAATCTTGATTTTAAGAAAGTGTTAGAAATAATAGCACTTATGTAAGGGATTCACCACCGATCAAGGGGTGCAAAATGGCTTCGTTCCCCTCGTTGGGTGGGGAGCAGTCAGCCGAAAGTGGCGCAAAATGCCAGGACTCTGCCACAAAGCTGGGAACAGCCCCCACTAACCGAAAACTTAGGGGAAACAGCTTAGCAGCAAAGACGAAAACTAATTTTTATCCATGTGGAAACAATCATTCTCCTAACGATTGGCAATTTAAAAAGGTGGAGTGTTATCTTGGTCACAGAAATGGACACATAAGGGAGAATTTTCATGTTGGCGTTAGAAGGACGATGGGCTTTTGAATCACCAGATTATTAGACTAAAGATTCCCAGCAGTGCTCTATATAGCTGTGAATGCATAACAGCGCTTTTTGCAATGGGACAAGTGTTCTAATGCATATCAACACTTAGGCAATGCTGATCAATGTGCTGGTTTACTTATCTTTGCAGGACTCAGCCCTAAAAATCAGTCAATTCCGTGAAAACACGTCAAACCTGCAAAACAGCATCTAACTCTTGAAACTGAGAACACAGACTTTTTTCCTTTGTACTTCAAAGCCTGTCAATGAAAGAATTCCTGGAGCAGGTGGCCGGTTTTTTTTTTTGGTTCCTAAATTAGGACTGGAGAACCTCATGGTTCACGACTCCTCTGAGGTCCTGTGAATGTCTCCTGACAAAATGGGCCCGACTTCATGAAAATAGTGGATGGGGTGGGGGTGGTGGGGTCTAAAATGCCCACCACTGCCATAGACTCAACAAGGCTGGGTTTGCTGAGTGTGGACTCTCTATCCGCACCTTTAACCTGGAACCATAAAAATCCCAAACGATGGGAATGCCGGCCAGAATCAGGTCCAGCCTGCCATTTTGAAATTCCCCTGCCTCTGTTCGGACATGGTCAGAAGAATGCAAATCTGGGACAAGTCTCTGGCCTGCACCGTGAAACCTGTGGACCTCAAGATCAAATCTCTTGACTTGCAGTCTAAACCCCCAGTGCCTGTAGCCATGCCACATAGTCTCAGTGTCTCTTGGCAGCTTTTTGATAGTCAAAAAAATGCTCCTGATTGTATTTTAAACACAAGGTAGGTAATGAACTGAGACAGAGACAGTGTCATATCAACCCTGTGCGCAGTATAAGAAAAAGCTTGCAATCCATGGAGCCTGTCATGTCCCCAAGACATCCCAGAGCACTTATAACACTTTACAGGTACTTTTGAGGTGTAGTCACTGATGTAATATAGGACACGCAGCACGCAATTTATGCACAGCATGCTCCCACAAACAGCAATTAAATAAAAGACCAGATAATTTGTTTGTTAAACTTGTTGGTAGAGCAATAAATATTAGCGTAGGGCACCAGGGAGAACGCTCTTGGTTTTCTTCGAAATAGTGCCATGGGATCTACTTGAGAGGGCAGATGTTTAACATTTTATCTGAAAGACAGTGTAGTGCTTCCTCATTACTACACGGAGAGAAACAGCCTAGACTGTGGGGCTGAAGTATCTGGAGTGGGACTTGAGCTCGTGCCCTTCTAACTGAGAGGCACCCACTGAGCCAAGACCAACGCAGTTTACGATCTAAGCTTGGGATTTCATCCTATTTTTTCTAGCTCTGAGGTTTGGGGTGCAGTTATACTGCCAGTTGTGCATCAATCTTCTAGCCGTCCAGCTAGGTGGGTTGCCTTGCTTTCAATTCACATCAGCCGCAGTTTAATTCAGTGACATGTCACAGGACCTCCTGGGCACTGGTACTCTCCCTCCCAAGCTTCCCTGTTGTTAGTCACTGAGACAGCAGAGTTCAGAATGGTCCCGCCTCCCATAGGGGACCACCGGTGCATCCTCACATCTGAAGAATGACCTCTTGGGATGTGGTATTAGATGGTGCCCTTTGAACTGTAAATCAGCTTAAACCAACATCTCAATGCCTTTAGATGAAATGGCGAGGAGGATAAGAGCTGGAGGAGGTCATTCAGCCCATTGACCCTGTTCAGCATTCAGTTAGATCATGGACAATCTGTATCTTATCTCCATCTACCCACCTTGGTTCCGTACCCCTTAATACCCTTTGCCTAACAAAAATCAATCAATCTCAGTTTTGAAATTTTCAATTGACTCTCCAGCCTCAACAGCGTTTTGGGGGAGAGAGTTCCAAATTTCCACTACCCTTTGTGTGAAGGAGTGCTTCCTGACATTACTCCTTGAATAGTCTCACTCTGATTTTAAGATCATGTCCCCCTGTTCTGGTCTCTACCCACAAGGGGATATAGCTTCTCTCTAACCTATCAGCTTCCTATAAAGGAAGTTAACCAAAAATAAGCTGCAAAATAAAACCTTAATGACCATTCTTGCCTAATTTCTAATCGCTGTGCATTCCACATCAGCTTCCTCTGAAGAACCACTGGGATGATCTTCAGCTTCTCGCCTGGAGTAAGAATTCATCAAGGACTGGGAGGGCTGCAACCATCTGCCAACTGCAGGTTAATGAGGCTCTTGTTTCTGTAATCGACACATCTGTGCTGAAAGCTAAAGACATTTGCCTCCCTGCTGCGATCTTGTTTATCTGGTGCGCAAGACAAAGTCAATCTAATGATCGGCCTTTCCAAGCTGGGAGGCAAGTTTGACTGCCCTCCGGTCTGAAACTCTCTTAAGTCCTTTTGTCAGGTTGGCTCATTCACACGGGGAGACGAGATGGGGGTGGGGAGTCCACTTAAACGGCGGAAGGTTGTAGGGTTTGCAGGACCTGTTAGGCTGCAGCCCCGTCTGTTGCGCTTGGGTGGATGTTGAAGATCCTCCCCTCCTCCTCCCCACCTCCCTCTACCCCTGCACTGCTTGATGGAGATCAGGGAACCCTTCCAACATCCTGGGCCAACTCTGCCAGCACAGCCAGTAAACAGATTAACTGTTCATTCATTACGCTGTTGCTGCTTTTTAGGATCTTGCTTTGCTGACAAATTCCAACAGTGATTACACTTCAAAGTGAATCGTGTTAAGCGTCGGGCGATGTGAAGCCCTGAGAAAAGCTGCTCCATCGATGAACAATCTTGTGCATTTAGAGCAAACCAGATACACGTAATTCAATATCAATCAGAACATTTTGGTCAAAGGAGTTTTTAGTATCAGGCCTCCATCAGCAGTTAGAATGCATGACAACCTCACAGCTATATAACGAAGAAAAGACTTGCATTCATATAGCATCCTTCACATCCTTAGGATGTCTCATAGTACTTAGCAGCCAATGAAATACCTTGGCTCCATTTAACCACCATTAGGAACACAGGAACAGGAGGAAGACATTTAGCCTCTCCACTATATATGGCTGATCTGCAACCCAACTCCATATGTCCACCTTTGCCCCATATCCTTTAAAATCTTTGGCTAACAAAAATGCATCAATCTTAGTTTACGGAGAAGGGCTCCAAACTGCTTCCATCCTTTGCATGAAAATATATTTCCTAATTTCACTCCCAAAAGATCTGCTCTAGTTTTTAGACTATGCTTTGTTGTCCTCGATGCTCAAAGAAGCAGAAATAGTTTCTCTCTATCTACCCTATCTGTTTCCCTTCATATCTTGAAAACTTTGAGTAAATTGCCTCTAATCTTCCAAGTTCCAAGGAGCGCAAACCTTGTTTGCTTAATTATTCCCTGTAATTTACCTCTTGTGACCAGGTATCATTCTGGTAAATCTACACCACACGCTCTCCATGGTCAGTATGTCCATCCTAAGGTGTGGTGCCCAGAACTGCTGACAGTTCTCCACGTGTAATCTAACCAGGGCTTTATATAGCTGAAGCATGACTTCTACCCTCATGCATTCTATTCCTCTAGATATAAAGGCTAGCATTCTACTAAGCATGTTGATTATTCCCCCTACCTGTGCTTGACATTTTAATGATCTGTGTACCTGCGCCCAAGTACTGTCGCTCAATAATCCCTCTAGACTCTACTCAGCAAAATATCTGGTGCTTTCAGTCTTCTGCTCAGGCCTCTGCCCCTCAGTCTTCTGCTCAGGCCTCTGCTCCCCAGGCTTCTGCTCAGGCCTTTTCCCCTCAGTCTTCTGCTCAGGCCTCTGCCTCTCAGTCTTCTGCTCAGGCCTCTGCCCCTCAATCTTCTGCTCAGGCCTCTGCCCCTCAGTCTTCTGCTCAGGCCTCTGCCCCTCAATCTTCTGCTCAGGCCTCTGCCTCTCAATCTTCTGCTCAGGCCTCTGCCCCTCAATCTTCTGCTCAGGCCTCTGCCCCTCAGTCTTCTGCCTAGGCCTCTGCCCCTCAGTCTTCTGCCCAGGCCTCTGCTCAGGCCCCTGTTCCTCAGGCTTCTCCGCACCTCAAGCCTCTTTCCTTCGGGCTTCTCTCCTTCAGGTCTCTGTCCTCTTCAGGCCTGTCCGCTCCAGGTTTGAGTTTCTGCTGAATTCACTGTTGAGTTTATAAGTGACTAGTTTATATTTATGGCCCTTAGTTTTGAACCCACAAGCAGAAACATCTTCTCAACGTCTACCATATCAAATCCGTTCATCATGTTAAGACCGCTGTTACCTCTGAGCCTTGTCCTGAGATAAGAACCCTCACCTTATTCAGTCTTTCCTGAAAGATACAAACTCTCAGTTATGATATCACCCTAGAAAATTGTTTGTTTTTTTTTGCCTTTCTGTAGCGCCTCTATATCCTATTTGTGATATGAAGACCGGAACAGCGCTCCAACTGTGAACTGGAGCCAAATCCAAGTTCTTGTTTTATCTTCTTCCCACTGTCTTCACTGACCTCCATCAGCTCCTGTCCCAACAAGGCCAAGGAGGTAAAATCCTCATCTTTGTTTTCAAGTTCTTCCACGGCCTCGCCCCTCCCAATCCCTGTAATCTCCTCCAGCCCCAAAACCCTCCACGATATCTGTCTCACTTCCCACTCTGCCCTTTGCCCATGCCTAATTTTTATGGCTTTCACCGATGGCAGCCGTGGCTCGGTGTCAAACTGTATTCGGTAACGAGCCCGTGAAGCACCTTGGGATGTTTTTTTATCACCTTAACGGCGCCATATAAATACAAGTTGCTGTAGTGGCCTAGCCAAGCTGCAAACCCATTGCCTTCACTGTGTGTAATAATTGGCCTACTTATGTCAGTCATGTGCAGCTCCCAGTATCAGCGGTTGGCTGCTTTCAAGTATGCTAAAAGGAATATTCATAAAGGATACCCCAGCAACAGAAACAGAGGCACTAAAAGCTCTATAAATATATTGGCATTACAGTTAAATATTAATATGGACAGATTTTTAAAATTTAATATTTATAAATGCTCTTAGATCCAGCACTCATATCTATTGTAGATCAGGGGTTTATGATTCATTGGATCTCATTCACCGTGTCTCTGTATATGTTTTCACTCTCATGTCTGCCTGATCTGGTAAAGTAAGCCTAGGTGTTCCAGCCCCTCCAGGTTTGCTCTGTAGTGCCAGTGACTGGAAGACAAGCATAAAAACAAAAAAACTGCGGATGCTGGAAATCCAAAACAAAAACAGAAATACCTGGAAAATCTCAGCAGGTTCTGGCAGCATCGGCGGAGAAGAGCAAAGTTGACGTTTCGAGTCCTCATGACCCTTCAACAGAACTATATTTGGGACTGCTTATGTTTCACCCCTTTCCTATTTCTACCTAGTTCTGTGGAAGGGTCATGAGGACTCGAAACGTCAACTTTGCTCTTCTCCGCCGATGCTGCCAGACCTGCTGAGTTTTTCCAGGTATTTCTGTTACTGTAAGACAAGCATCCAGGGCACTGCTGTGGTCAAACCCACGGGTGGAAAATCATCGGGAGCGTCAATAAAAACCCACCCCACCTGCACTGGGGCCATCTGCCACTAGCTTGCTTCCCTTAATGTCCCCATTAGCACATCCTTGAGATAATATCACCACCGTCAACACCCCTTTGTCCTTTTGTCTATGACACCTTTGGCAGTCTCTTCTTGGACCTATCACTGGCCCTCTGTCCAGCTCTACCTGTCCCACCCCCTTCTACTAGCTTATATTTCATCTCATTTCTGTATGTCTTAGTTCTGATGAAGAGTCATAGGGACTAGAAATGTTAACTGTATTCCTCTCCGCAGATGCTGTCAGACCTGCTGAGTTTTTCCAGGTATTTTTGTTTTTGTTCAACAAAAACTGTGTTTATTTTATTTGAGCCACTAGAAACAGGGAGAAAGGGCCATTTGAATGAAGCTGAGAACAATCCAATTGGATAATTAAAAACAAAAATACCTGGAAAAACTCAGCAGGTTTGGCAGCATCTGCGGAGAGGAACACAGTTAACGTTTCCAGTCCGTATGACCCTTCAACAGAACTAAGTAAAATTAGAAGAGAGATGAAATATAAGCTGGTAGAAGGGGGTGGGACAGGTAGAGCTGGATAGAGGGCCAGTGATAGGTGGAGGCCAAGAAGAGACTGCCAAAAATGTCATAGACAAAAGGGCAAAGAGGTGTTGACGGTGGTGATATTATTTAAAGGATGTGCTAATGGGGACATTAAGGGAAGCAAGCTGGTGGCAGATGGCCCTTAAACCAGCTTATATTTCACCTCTCTTCTATTTTTACTTAGTTCTGTTGAAGGGTCATTCGGACTCGAAACGTTAACTGTGTTCCTCACCGCAGATGCTGCCAGACCTGCTGAGTTTTTCCAGGTATTTTTGTTTTTGTTTTGGATTTCCAGCATCCGCAGTTTTTTGCTTTTATCCAATTGGATAATTGTTTGGTCTGTTTGTGTCCCAGTTGGTTGTGGGAAGGTGGGGGCACCTCAAGGACAGACATGTCTGGTGACCAATGGTGGAGGAGAGGGCGGAGCTCTGGAAGGCCGGAGGTCATGTGATGAAATCTCCATTAATACGTCCAGCCCAAGTTGGCAACTCCTAAGAAGGCATCATCAGCTCCAAGTGCCTTTCTTATCTCCAATATTTTTGTAACTCATGAATGGATCTGCTGAATGAGAATCAGAATCACAGAATCACAGTGCAGGAGAGGCCCTTTGGCCCATCGAGTCTGCACTGACACGTGAGAAACACCTGACCTACCTAGCTAATCCCATTTACCAGCACTTACAGTCACAGACAGTCACGACCACTACCATCTAGAAGGGCGAGAGCAGCAGACACGTGGGAACACCACCACCTGGAAGCTCCCCATCCAAGCCACTCACCATCCTGACTTGGAAATAGACCCTGGAACTCCCTAACAGCACTGTGGGTGTACCTACACCACATGGACTGCACCGGTTCAAGAAGGCGGCTCACCACCACCTTCTCAAGGGTATTTAGGGATGGGCAATAAATGCTGGCCCAGCCGGTGACACCCACATCCCATGAACGAATATAAAAAAAAAGTGAGTGTTCAAGAAACTGAAGAAGCCCCTGAACCTGAAGGAAGCCTCATGTGAATCAATTTTCCACTTTTAGTTTTAGTAGCATTAATTTTATGAACATCGCGATGCTTTGTCGTCCGGGTTTCCTGCAGCAATGCCCAGGAATCCTAGAACCCATGGGGCAATCCTGGAGTGTTGGCAACCCTAGCGAGGACAGTAAGAAGGAGGGGATGTGCAGAGTGAGCCAGGTGTTTTGTTTATTCTTCCTTGGGATGTCGGTATCGCTGGCAAGGCCAGTACTTGTTGCCCATCCCTAATTGCCCCGCTCAGCCGTTTCGGAGGGCAATTAGAGTTATCCACATTACTGTGAGTCGGGAGTCGCAGTCAGGCTCGAGGGGCCGAATGGCCTATTCCTTGTTTGTATGTACATGTAGGAGAGACTAGGTAAGGATGGCAGATTTCCTTCCCTGAAGGGCATTAGTGAACCCAACGGGCTTTTATGATAATTGATTGTGAGCACCATTACTGAGACTATCTTTCTGTTCCAAGGGTATGAATGGTATAGTGGGATTCAAAGCAGTGACCTCCCCCCACCCCAGCACCCCCCAGGGCAACAGCCTGGGTGTCTGGCTGACTAATCCAGTGCCATTGCCTCGACACCACCTTCTCAACTGCTCACACAAAAGTCAGTCCCTTCATACACAGGAATAGACAGATTCACCTAGCTGCTTGCAGACTCTGTCTCACCCATGTGCATTTTGTTATTAAACCAACACTGGCCTAATTCTGTTTGCCCTCACCTAGTATATCAAGGATGCTAAGACATTGCAAAAACTGCAGACAAATTAAGTCATCTTGATTACTTACATTTTTTCCACAGCAGATGTGTCAACATTAAATCATGACTCATCTGCAGCTCAATTCCTTTCACCTGCCTTTGCTCCATATCCCTTAATACCCTTCCCTAATAAAAATCTGTCAGATCTCAATTTTGAGATTTTCAATTGATCCCTAGCTTCAACAGCTTTTTTTGGGGGGGAGGGAGTTCCAGGTGTCCACCACCCTTTGTGTGAAGAAGCGCCTCCTGACATCAGCCCTGAAGGCTGAGGTGAAAGCAAAATGCTGCGGATGCTGGAAATCTGAAATAAAAACAGAGAATGCTGGAAAAACTCAGCTGGTCTGGTAGCGCCTGTCATATGGACTCAAAACGTTAACTCCGTTTCTCTCTCCACAGATGCTGCCGGACCTGCTGAGTTTTTCCAGCATTTTCTGTTTTTATTTCATCATCGTTGAATGGCCTGACTCTAATTTTAAGGTTATGCCCACCTCCCCCCATCACCCATGTTCTGAACTCACCCCATGAGATGAATCAGTTCCTTATCTACCCCATCTAACCCTTTCCACATTTCAAACTTCTTCATATTAGGTACCATCAAACGAGATTTGACATCCAGAAGCATAAGGAGATATCAGGTGACCTAAAGCTTGGCCAGAGAGGTAGGTGTTAAGGAGCGTCTTAAAGGAGGAGAGAGAGGTAGAGTAGGGGCTGGGGCTTAGGGACGGAATTTCAGACCTTAGGGCCCAGGCAACTGAAGCACGGCCGCCAATTGTGGAGCAGTAAAATTCGTGGCTGAGGAAGAGGCCAGAATTGGAGGATCACAGTGATCTCAGAGGGTTTCTGGGGCTAGAGGTTGCAGAGATAGGGAGGGGCGAGGTCATGAGGGATTTGAAAACAACAGTGAGAATTTTAAACTCGAGGTGTTTAAACTCGAGTGAAGGGTTATTCATTGTAAGAAAGAACTCACCAACAGTTAGACCACACCTAGAATACTGTGAACAGTTTTGGTCCCCTTATCTAAGGAAATATATACTGGCATTGGAGGCAGTCCAGAGAAATTTCACTAGGTTGATCCTGGGTATGGAGGGATTTTCTTATGAGGAGAGGTTGAGTAATTTGGGCCTGTACTCATTGGAGTTTAGAAGAATGAGAGGTGACCTTATTGAAACATATAAGATTCTTAGGGGGCTTGACAGGGTAGATGCTCAGAGGTTGTTTCCCTTGTGAGAGAGTCTAGGACCAGAGGGCATAATCCCAGAATAAGAGGGCACCCATTTAAAACAGAGATGAGGAGGAATTTCTTCTCTTTGTGGGTAGTTAATCTGTGGAATTCTTTACCGCAGAGGGATGTAGAGGCTGGGTCGTTAAGTATATTCAAGGCTGAGATGGACAGATTTTTAATCAGTAAGGGAGTCGAGGGTTATGGGGAAAAGGCAGGAAAGTGGAGTTGAGGATTATTAGATCAGCCATGATCTCATTGAATGGCGGAGCAGACTCGATGGGCCGAATGGCCTCCTTCTGCTCCTACGTCTTATGGTCTTGTGGTGTTGCCAGAGTGGGAGCCAGTGCAGGTCAGTGAGTGCAGGGGGAGCCTGAGGAGTCAGGTGAGCTGAAGCTTATGGAGGGATACACGTTGGGATAGTCGAGGGTGTGGAGGACACAGCAGGTGGTGAAGGGTTAGTCATTGAATGAAAGACCTGACCAACAAACAGCTTTAACCCTCTCACTGCTTGAACAATGTGAGTAAGAACTCTCCCAGAGGGAAGGAGCAACTCCTTGCAGCACCATTCAGGGTTTGAGGGGGGATGTCTTTTCCTCTTTCTCATCATGTGGAAAACAAGCCTCGAGGCCCCCCCCTCACGGACTCTCGCTGTCTTCCTCCTTTGCTTGCAATTTGCTAGGCACCTATTATTTTTAAGATGTTAGGACGTTGAATTCCGGCAGCTGTTATAATCTTGCAGCTCATAATTCCTCCCTCTAATTCCTGACACAAATTAATGTCTCTGAGTTCTTGAATTGTGAGAGTGACAACTTAAATGCATCTTAAAATGCCATGTATCTTTTAATGGAACTGCTCTCTCTCTCTGCAGATGCAGTCCATTATAGAGTGTCTGCTGCTGCCAAGGTTAAAAGCTGCATTTGCTGGATTCAGTTGTGTAAATGCAGCCACTTGAGCTCTCCTCATTTGGAAAGTAACGATGGAATCAGTTTGACAGTCATCCAATTCTACTCGCAACACTATTGATTTAACCTCCTTTGAGGCCCACTTCAAATCACAGAAAACAAGCCATTGCCTGCTTAATCCCACTTCTCCACAGATACTGTGCTCCTAATAACGAACTGCGTGTTAAGGATCAAATGTTCCCCCCCAAACAATATTGCTAAATGTTACTTTCCTGATTTGCCATCCTTTTTATTCACTTCTTAATCCTAAGGTTGTGGGTTCAACCCCCCACTACTCACCCACCGCCCCCCACTTGAGTCCCATAACCCACACCGAGGGAGTGCTGCACTGTCTTTGGTACCATCTTTCGGAGGAGAGGTTGAACCGAGGTTCCCGCCTGCCCTCTCAGGTGAACAGAGAAGATTCCCCCGGCCATCGTTTCAAAGAAGAGCGGGTTTCGAGGCCAATATTTATCCCCCCAGCCAATACCGATCGAACAGATTAAGCATGAATTTGGTTCCCACGGCGTTGCTGGAGGTGGGGCAGTGGAAGCTGAGCACCCCTCTTTGTTGGTGCACACTGAGCCCCTTCTGGCACTGTCCGCATGACGCGCCACCCTGCGAATGGTGTTCACGAAGGGTGTACCTGAAATCGCACAGCCCCCCAAACTGATGTGAGCTGTAAAAACAGGTCTTCTCGATAAATTCGATATGTCGCTCACAGAAAATCAAACGCTCGGCTGCAACTTGGGCCCCATGCTCACCGCACTTAAAGGGCCAGGCACCCGAATCGCACCTAAGGTCATTTGGAAGAAACTCTGCCATTGCAAAGTGCCTGGGAGTGCAGGGAACCCCACCCCCACCCACCCCAGAGTGATTTTGGAAGTGTTGTGATTTCCTGAATTCGGCTGCATCCTCATATTGAGAGGGCAGAGGATTGTGTGACCTGTCAACACAAAGGCTGCAACAAGTATCGGGAGGGGTTGGGGGGGGAGGGCATCAGTAAGAGTGCCCCTGGGTCCACAGCAGGACAGGAGAATGGAACAGAGCCTGCGGAGAGGGCAAACTCTGCCCAATACCCTCTACCAACTTAGAGCCGGACTCCTCCAGGCTCCTTTGACACTGACAGGAGGCTGCCTGGCAGACCAGCCAATGCGCCCAGCATCTCAGTGGGCATGTTCATAAGTGTCCTCCTGTATGCCACCCCATCGGGGTTCTTATCTGAGTCGTCCGCAGCAGAACTTGTAAGCGACCTTGCCACCTGTTGAGCTGACCTTTATCTCTGGCCTGGCTGCAGTTTCACTTGTACCCAGTGACTCACCACGCACTGGTTCTAACTCTATACTAGCCTTTAAGGCAGGTGTACTGCCTGAGCTGGTGGCTGCGAGGGTGAGATCATGTGACGAAGCCTCCTCGCTCGTGCTGTGCTGTTACCGCTCTCTTTTCAGCTCTGGGCTGCTGTGGCCGAACAGGCAGCAGCTCCTGGGTCTCTGAAAGCTGGAAATCAGGAGGGGGAGGTTGGTTTGCAGGAAGCGGGGTGGGTTGGGAAGCAAGAGGTCCATGGTCACACCATCAGCAGCTTACTCATTATGTCAGACAGCAGGAGGAGGGTGAGCTGGGAGTTCAGAAGGGGAATGGGGCACAAACATATTGTCATCCTCAATGTTCTCAGTGATGTCAAGGGCTCTGTCACAGCCGGACTCATGACGCTGAGATCCACCTTCTCCGTATGGCTCAGGAGACGCAGGTGTCTTTGTCCCCTGCTGGTTCTGCTCTGCTCCCTTCTATTACCTGCCACCTTGCCCTGCAACAGAGAGGGAAAATGTCAGTGGTTGTGTTGCCCTGTGTTTGGGTAATGTGCCTGCCATAGCTGAATAGCTGGAGCTATGTGGAGGCAGCGAGAGGTGGGTTTGCTGCTGGCAGTATTGGTAGGTGTGTGGGGGTGAGGTGAAGCACCGAGCTGTTGTTGCCCTGAGTGCTCGGGTTTGCTGCTGGGTAAGCGATGGGGTGTGGTGCATGTGGAGCGGTGTGAGAGGTTGGTGATGTGATGAGTGGGAGGTGCCATGGGAAGATGTATTCACTGACCTTAACCATCCATGTGAGGTAATTAGACTTCTTGTGGCATCGCTGCCAGGTTTTCAGGTTCAGACGTCAGGGCCGGGTGTGAGATCACCCGAGATAGTGTCAGGCGAGTGTCCCAACATCATCGTGCACTCGCGCGATATTTCACTCGGAATAGTCGGAAGAGTGCTCGCCGACAATTAAACAGGCAATTAAATTCCATTAACGGCCCAATTGTGAGCGATTTCCTGGCCCATCCAACCTTATGTTTGTCGGATGGGCCAATCGGCCAGGCAGGCTTTGCATTTTTGATGAAACCCCCCTCACCCAAGGGCGGGTGAAACCTCCGTTAGGGTTTAAAATAAGAAGAAATATCTGGGGACTGTTGTTTTTTTAATGAGGTATGATTTCAGGCGCTTGATTGTGCTGCACGGACATTTTTTGCAACATTTTTGTGCTTTCTTTTATTCTGTGGAGGTCTGCAGCTCCCTGAGGCAGCTCTCTGAGGCCTTCAGGGAGCTCAGTGAGAGCGCTGACCAGCACCCGTGGTGACATTGGTACCCGGCCCCTTCCTGCCCCCACCAGCAGTGCTGAGCCTTTCTCCGGGCGCGTTACACATCGCATGCACAGCGCGATCTTGGCCTGGAGAGGGTTTTATGTCCGCTTCTGGCCACGCTGACTTCGGGTGCACCCCGACGGTAAAATTCAAGCCCAGGGATTGGCCTCCCTGGCCGTCTGCTCTCAACCTCTCCAAGTATTGTCCATGAGGGCTTCCTGATCCCTCACGCAAACATGGCCACTCTACCCCTGTTGAAAATTACGCTCATAATATCCAGCAGCACCCAGTGAAGCTTTCCTCTAAGAGGGACAGAATGCCTTTAAGAATAGAAGACTGGTTGCATCACATGCTATCAGCACAACAGTGCTGAGCCCCTCGCAGAGCACAGAGGCAGTTAGCAGCATGGGAGCCACTTGGACCAATAGTACTATCGTATAAATGAGGTGGCAGCATTAAACCTGTGTACTACCGTCTCCACCGGAGCTGGTGGAGGCAGGTGGGGAATTGCAACCCCAGTGCTCGAGTAACAGGGCAAGCCAATTTTTAGCCTAGCATTTGGTCACTTATCTTGTGGGAGGTTGCTGTGCGTGAATTAACTGTTGGGATACCTACATTACAACAGTGACTACACTTCGAAAGTACTTCATTGGCTGTGTCCAGTCATGAAAGGTGCTACAGAAATGCAAGTGCTTCCTTTTTTCAAATTGTATCAATTACATTTTGAGGAGCAGATAAACACAGCTGTCAATTTGCACACAGCAAGATCCCACACACAGCAAATTGATGAATGAACTACCAGCTAACCTTATTTGTGGTGCTATTGGGCAGAATAGTTGAAAATTTCCCTGCTCTTCTGGCAGGTAGCACCACTATTTAATAATTGGTTCAAAGGACAGTATTTCTAGCAATGCTGTAGTCCCTCAGCACTGCGTTGTAGTGTCAACCTAAATTGTAGCCTCGATTAAATCCTCGAGTGAAGCTGGAAGCAACAGCCTTTAGGTAAGAGAGTTACCACTGCGGCTAGGTGAATTTGCAACATAACTCTTCACTTGTGAAACTTATTTGAAGTGACAAGTAAAGGTCCAAGGTCAAAAAGTGCAGGAGATGAGGCTAAGGCCAATTTGAAGAGTAGATCGTGGTCGAAGAGGAAATCCAAGGGAGACGGGGAACTCAAGAGGTCTGAGTCGCTGGGTGCGAATGAGTTGAGCCAGGGGACATAGGGTTACACAGAATATGCAGCACAGAAGCAGGGCCATTTGACCCAGCCACTCCATGCCGGCCTTTAAGCTGTATTCAAGCTCATTCCATTCTTCTTCATCTAACTCTGTCAACTTAACCTTTTACTCCCTTCGCCATCATGTGTGTAGGTAACCTTGTCTTAAATGTGTTAATACCATCCCACCGCCTTTGCACTCCCTCACCCCCCTCCCCCCGACAACACCCCCCACCAACACCCCCTACCACCTACTCTTTGTGGTGGAGAGTTCCACATTCTCACCGTTCTTGTGGTGAAGAAGTTTCCTCTGAATTCCTTCCTGGGTTTCTTGGTGACTATCTTATATGGATGCTTCTCCCCACATGTGGAAAGATTTTCCCTGCATCCGCTCTCAAAATCCTAGAGACCTCAAGTACATCACCTCTCAGCCTTCTCCTTTCAATCCATCCTTCCCTGATAACTAGAACCTCACAATTCTGGTGTCACCCTTGCAAATCTTCATTGCACCCTCTCCAGTGCCACTATAAACTTTTTTATAAAATGTTGACCAGATCTGCACGCTGCAGTCAAATGTCCAATTCAAGTTTAACATAGCTTCTCTCCTTTTCAATTCTATCTTTCTAAGAATAACCTTAGTGCTTGATGTCATTTTTTAATGGCCTTAATAACCGGCGACACTACTTTAAATGAAATAAAAGCAATAAATGCTGGAAAAGCTCAGCAGGTCTGGCAGCATCTGTGGAGAGAGAGAAACAGAGTTAGCATTTTGAGTCCATGTGACACCTCTTCGGTACGAGAGGGAAGTCGAAATGTGATGGATTTTATACTGTTTAAGAGGGGGTAGGGCAGGTGGAACAAGATAGAAGGTCAGGGATAGGTGACAGCTAAGGAGAGATGGACAAGGATGTCATGGACACAAGGCAAAGGGAGTGTTAGTGGTAGTGGTAAAGAGTAAAGGAGGTGCTGATAGTTAATGGTAGTTAATGGTAGTGGTAAAGAGTAAAGGAGGTGCAGATAGCGGCGTAAAGGTAAGATAGCAGAAGGTGTTAATAGCAGAACAAGGGTCAGCGCCCTGTGAAAACACAAAATAGAAACAGATTAGCCCTGTGGGGGAAGGGGAAAAAAGGATTTAAAGACTGAACAAACAAATAAAAGAATAAAATAAAATAAAAAAACCTACCTAAATAAATAAATAAAACTTGGATTTAAAAAGTGGTAAAGATGGAGGAGAGAGTTCATGGTTTGAAGTTATTAAACTTAATGTTAATTCTGGAAGGCTGTAAAGTGCCTAATCGGAAGGTGAGGTGTTGTTCCTCCAGTTTGCGTTGGGCTTCACTGGAACATTGCTGCAGGCCAAGCATGGATATGTCATAGAGTCATATAGGTCTACAGCACAGAAAAAGGCCCTTCGGCCCATCGAGTCTGCGCCGGTCAAACAAGTACCCTAACTATTCTAATCCCATTTTCCAGCACTAGGTCCATAGCCTTGTATGCCATGGGCATCGCAAGTGCACATCCAAATACTTCTTTAAATGTTATTAGGGTTTCTGTCTCTACCATCCTTTCAGGCAGTGAATTCCAGATTCCCACCACTTTCTGAGTGAAAAAATTCTTCCTCACATCCCCTCTAAACCTTCTGCCCTTTACCTTGAATCTGTGCCCCCTGGTTACTGATCCCTCCGCCAAGGGGAAAAGTTCCTTCCTGTCTACCTTATCAATGCCCCTCATAATTTTATACACCTCAATCATGTCCCCCCTCAATCTCCTCTGCTCCAGGGAAAATAACCCCAGTCTATCCAATCTCTCCTCATAACTAAAACTCTCCAGCCCAGGCAACATCCTGGTAAATCTCCTCTGCACTCTCTCTCTAATGCAATCACATCCTTCCTATAATGTGGGTTCCAGAACTGCACACAATACTCTAGCTGTGGCTTAACCAGCGTTTTATATAGTGGGCATGAGAGCAGGATGGTGTGTTGAAATGGCAAGTGACAGGAAGGTCGGGGTCATGGTTGTGGACTGAGTGAAGGTGTTCCGCAAAGTGGTCACCCAGTCTGCGTTTAGTCTCCCCAATGCAGAGGAGACTGCATTGGGAGCAGCAAATACAGTAGACTAACTTGAAGTACTGCTTCACCTGAAACCTGAGTGTTTGGGGCCTTGGGCAGTGAGGAGGGAGGAGGTAAAGGGGCAGATGTTTCACCTTGTGCGATTGCTGGGGCAGGTACTGTGGGAAGGGAATGAGGAGTTGGGGGTGACGGAGGAGTGGACCAGGGTGTCCTGGAGGGAACGATCCCTACGGAATGCCGACGGGGGTGGGGGATGTGGGGTGAAGGGAGGATGTGTTTGGTGGTGGCATCATGCTGGAGTTGGCGGAAATGGTGGAGGATGATCGTTTGAATGCGGAGGCTGATGGGGTGAAAAGTGAGGACAAGGGGGACCCTACCATGGTACTGGGAGGGAGAGGAAGGGGTGAGGGCAGAGGCGCGGGAGATGGGTCGGACACAGTTGAGGGCCCTGTCAACCACAGTGGGTGGGAAACGCCGGTTCAGGAAAAAGGAAGACACGTCAGAGGCACTGTTTTGGGACGTGGCATCATCGGAACAGGTGTGACGGAGGCAGTGGAACTGAGAGAATGGAATGGAGTCCTTACGGGAAGCGGGGTGTGTGAGGAGCTGTAGTTGAGGTGGTCTGTGTGTTTGTACTCCCAGGGCCCTCTTGTTCCTCTAACCCATTTAGGTTCTTATTTTCCAAGTAATATGTGACCTTTTTCTTATTGATATATGACTCCTCACATTTGCCTATTTGGAAATTCATTTATATTGACGGCCTCTAGTTTTGCAATGACAATGTGATGAGTCTCGATTTTGACCATTTGAGGATGCAATGGAGGAGGAAGAGAGTAGGTCACATATTTCAAGCTGAAGTAGCAAACCATGAGCTAGAAGATAACAAGCAGTGTTTTCTGTGGCGTAGATTTTTATTAAACAGCAAATCAAACCCACGTAACCTCCGATCATGATTGTGGTACCAATAGCTAGAATCTGCCCGAACCTGTTTCCCTTTTATTTCCATAACTAATGATGTTGTGGATGGGACTTGAGGTGAATGACAGGAGATCTCATCTAGTCACAGGCTGGTGGTTCCTGTTTGGGGCTCTGAGCTCTGTAGTGATTACAAGGTGTCACATTTTTGAAGTGTTTGATTGAAGGATTCTCAAAAACTCTGAGCCTGATTACTGGCAGAAGAACTGAGTGAGAGAAGGATGAAAGACAGGATTATGGGAATGTTATTTAATATGCAATAGTTTTTAACCCCTGGTATGCTAATTCTCAGGTTTCACTTCAACAGAGTATCAGAAAGAATTAGCTCATTTCAATCCCCAGGATGCACCAAAGCACCCTCACAGCTACTGAAGAAACGTAAGAACTTGCACATATACAGCACCTTTCATGACCTCAGGATGTCCCAAAGTGCTTTACAGCCAATGAAGTACTTTTTGAAGTGTGGTCACTGTTGTAATGGAGGAAACTCAGCAGCCAATTTGTGCACAGCACAAACAGCATTGTGATCATGAGCAGGTGATCTGTTCTTCTCTAGTGATGTTGGTTGAGGGATAAATCTTTGTCAGGACACTGGCCTCAAAATGGTGACATGGGATCTTTGCTGTGAGTAGGAAGTTGGAGCCTTGGTTTAACGCAAGTTACTTTGCAAAGATTAGTTTAGTTGTTATCTCGCCAAAAGAGGCAGCAAATTTACACCCTGCCAGGCCCACGAAGAGGAATGAGATGAATGACCAACAAATTTATTTTGATGCTGTTGGTTGGGGAGGGTGTTGGCCATTCCTACCGTTGTCCTTGGTAAGTGTTAGCTTGGTCCAGCAGTATCATCACTTTTATAATAAAAACAAAAAATGCTGGAAATGTTCAGCTGACCTGGCAGCATCGGCGGACGGAGAAACGGTTCTCTACGGGGAGCAGGGGAAAGGACAAAAGGGAGGATCTGTGATAGGGTGGATGGTAGGAAAGATTAAATGGCAAAAGGGATGATGGTGCAAGGCAAAAGGAGATGGTAATGGTACAGGTAAGGAAACAAAAGAAGGGTCATGGGGAGGTGCAACTGCAGAACTATTACCAACAGCTGCCATCCAAAAAAATACCTGAAATTGTTGAACTCATTGTTGAGTTTGGAAGGCTATAAAGTGTCGAAACAAAAGATGAGATACAGTTCCTTGAGCTTCCACATTGAGCTTCGTGAGAACAGTTGAGGTGGTCGAGGATGGAGGGGTCAGAGTGGGATGGGTCTTACCTCTTGCTCCTGGGTTAGAAAGTTACTGGGTTCAGTAACTGCTCCCAGACTTACCAATATATAAAATAGGCAAGGGGTAAGACCACCAACCCCATTTCTTGGCGGTTACTGCAGTGAACACCACATGCAGACAGTGAAAATTTACCCCACTGTATTGCTTTCTACTGTTGTGTAGGCAACAGGAAAGACATAATTTACCTCAGGAAGGACCATTTCATTGTGATAAAAACAGTAACTAGGGTTGCCAATCCTCCAGTATTGTCCTGAAGTCTATCGGAGGCTGCTGGGAGCGAACCTGGGAGAAAAATTACAAGGTGCATTGAAGCAATTGTGCATTTTATGCATTTCCTTTGAAGACATTTGTTTGTAAAAGATATTTGAGCTGGGGAGAAGAAAGTGGCTGTTTGACTGGGTGGACCACTTAGAAGTGAAGGTCATGTGATAAAACATTCAGGAATATGTGTTTTTTTATTCATTCACGGGATGTGGGTTTCGCTGGCTAGGCCAGCATTTATTGCCCATCCCTAGTTGCCCTTGAGAAGGTGGTGGTGAGCTGCCTTCTTGAACCGCTGCAGTCCATGTGGTGTAGGTACACCCACAGTGCTGTTAGGGAGAGAGTGCCAGGATTTGGGCCCAGCGACAGTGAAGGAACGGCGATATATTTCCAAGTCAGGATGGTGAGTGGCTTGGAGGGGAACTTCCAGGTGGTGGCGTTCCCATCTATCTGCTGCCCTTGTCCTTCTAGGTGGTAGTGGTCATGGGTTTGGAAAGTGCTGTCTAAAGAGACTTGGTGAATTCCTGCAGTGCATCTTGTAGATGGTACACACTGCTGTGACTGTGCTTCGGTGGTGGAGGGAGTGGATGTTTGTGGATGGGGTGCCAATCAAGCGGGGCTGCTTTATTCTGGATGGCATCGAGCTTCTTGAGTGTTGTTGGAGCTACGCTCATCCAGGCAGGTGGAGAGTATTCCATCACACTCCTGACCAGGAGGCCAATTGAACCACCCACATGGCCGTTTTGTCCACTTTGAAGGGGGTGCGATCAATCTGGCAGCCTGCCAGTGGGCAGTGTGTGTGTGCTGTTTGGGAGGGAGGCCCTCTTTATGCACAATCCATGGCTCACAGACAACCCATGGCCCATGGCACCAGCGACACTGGCCGCCCTCACGGGCTGTGGCATTGCTGATGCTTCAGGTGCCCCCTCGCCCCCTCCGCCCCCCTATCCGGTCCCCGAGGCCTGCCTGCCCGGGTTCCCCCCAACAACATTTAACTTTAGTTCAAGGGCACGTGGCAGCTGCAGCCATGGCCGCTGCCAGCCCCTCCGATTGGGTTGGCAGCTCTTTGGGTGTGCCGCTGCCCTTGATTGGCCACTGCAGTCGGCAGTCCGCTTCCCTGGGTCCCACCAGAACGGGATCGCCTCCTGTTTTCGTGCCCGGCGGCGGGACTTCTGCCAACTCCACAAAAATTCAGCCCCGGGGTTGCTCAAGTGGAGGATAAACACCTACTCGCACTGACTGGGCCCAAAGGCCTGCCTCTGTCTCCCAGTTCCTACGGGAGGTTGAAATAAAACCCCTAACGTCTTTTTTTAAAATCCCGAAACGGAATAGCGTTAGCAGTCGAATCAGCGTGCCCGGGGATGAAATGTTCACCCTCAGCCGGGTACAATTTATTCCAGGAGCTGATGTATGTAAATTCTGTGGAGTCCTCCTGTCAAAATCTTCTTGCAGTGTTTCCAAATTTACATCAAACATTCATAAAGCGTGCGGGCAGCTGCGCAGGACAACGCTAAGAGATTCTGAGATGTTTTTTGACAAGTTGAGAGCAGCACACAATAGCTCTCCTCTCTCTGGTGCTAAAGCGAAGCCTGTTAGCTACAGGAGTAAATCGTTCAGTAAGAGCGTACCCATAACCCAAGAAGATAAGATACAGAAGCAGGAGTTGGTTAAATGGCTGCAGGAGGCTGCTCTGACATTCAGTAAGATCATGTCCGGCCTTCCAGCACAACTCCACTTTCCCACCCAAACCCCATATGCCCTTGATTCCCTTAGTGCCCAAAAACCTATCCATCTCTGTCTTCAATACTCTCAGCAACAGCGCATCCACAGCTCTCTGGGTTAGAGAATGCCAAAGACTCACCAAATTTCTCCTTGTCTCAGTCCTAAATGACTGACCACTCATTCTGAGAGCATGTTAGCCAACTTGGGCAACTAATAGCAGGGAAACTAAAATTGAAACCCTCCCCATTGCTGATGTGCAATCACAAAAGGAGTACAATTAGGAACACAGGAACAGGAGTGGACCATTAGGCCCGTCAAGCCGATTCTGTCCCAGGAACAGGGCATCAAGAGGAGGTTATTCAGCCCCTCGAACCTGCTCCGACAGTCAATTAGATCATAGTTCAACCCCCTATACCCGCTTTTGCTCTGTATCCTTTGAGACCCCTTACCCAATTAAATCTATCAATCTGTCTTAAAAGCTCCAGTTGACCCTCGGCATCCACAGCCTTTCGTGGGAGAGAGTCCCAGATTTCCAGTGCCCTTTTGCACAAAAAATGCAGCCTGATTCCCCTCCTGAAGAGCCAAGCTCTAATTTTACAGTCGTGTCCTCTTGTTTTTACTCTCCCTGCCACTCCCTGCCCTGACACCCAAGAAAAAGGTTCGCCCATCGAATCCCATTTCCAAAGCCTCCATCGCATCACCCCTCAACCTCCAATGCTGAGGGGAGAAGGATGCTGCGGTACCTCTTTATGAGGGGGCGTTCAAAAGGGAATTGGATATATACTTGAAATGGAAAAAAGAAATTGCAGGGCTTTGCGGGAAGAGTGGAGAAGTGGACCTAGCTCGGAGATAGCTCTTTGATGGAGTCGTCACAGGCACAATGGGCCAATGGCTTCCTTCACTGGTATAAGCTTCTATTATCCTGCATGTTATGCCTCAGCTAAGCCATGGTTTGTGATTTCATGCATTAGATCATTAGCTAAATTGTTGGCCAGTGCTATCAAAATATGCCGCAATTATCAACACCGTGAAGAAAAATATAAGCTTTTTAAGGTCGACATTCATGCTTTAAAAAGAAACCAAGGATGATTTGCAGACTGCTTAAATGCACTTAATTTTCTAGAGCCACAATTTATGAATTAATTTCTTGTGACATCACGATGTGCCTTAAGTATGAGACACTCGATAACAGAAGGTTAATACCTCCTGAAGTGACTCTCTGGGGGTTGTTCCTGGAATAATAAACACAGGATGTGCATTTATTATGGTGTTTAACCCACAGGGGACTGTTTTAACATGGAACACAAAGATAAGCAGTAAACAGGACCGAGCATGTTAAATCCTCAATAAATGAACTTATTATACAAGGGTAAATGACACACTTCACTGTCTTATAGTCTGGTATCAAACTGCTACAACTAATTAGGGGGAATCTGCGTGGGTGGTGGGGGAGGTGGGCTAGACTGTAGCAACAGTCCCTTCAAAAAGCAAAAAAGACTCTTATCTCAACACGTTATAGCATGAAACAGTATAGGTTCACGTGATCTACTCAGGAAAAGAGGAGGCTCCGAGGAGGACAGCAGAAACACTTTAGGGATGTCCTCAAAGCATCCCTGAAGAGGTCAAACATCCCCGTCCCCTGGCCTGTGACTGACCGAAATGGAGAGGGTTCATTCAGGAAGGCACTGAACACATCAAGGGGCTTAACCAGGAGCACGCAGGGATGAAGCTGGGTGTTGGGGAGAGCGCACAAGTCTCCAAACACGCCCTCATCAACCCACCTGCCACACACCAAGCACCACCTGCCCCATATGCTGCAGAGTCTGCAGATCGAGCATTGGGCTTATCCGCTATCTCAGAACCCATCAATCCAGAGTGGAAACAATCATCCCCGATCTCCAGGGACTGCCTAAGAAGGAGCGAGATAGGTTCACAGCGGTCATATATTTCTCATACCATTATTATCATACATGCCCATAATATAATCATTGGATATTCACAGGGGTCCAATAACGCAATGGTCCAGGAGAGAAACAGGCCATTTGGTAAATCATACCCATGCCATCCAGACTCAATACCATTCCCACACCATGGAATATCCCAGCAGCATCATCCCATTCTGCTTATTCCCTGTGCCCTTAAATTGCCATTCCCCCATGGCAAGTTTGGTGGCTGGGGGAGGGGCATTTAATCAGGTGGGAGGGTGGTGGGCGGGCATATTCCTACCTTCACACCTCTATCCTGATTAAGCCTGGACAGGAAGGCCTGTGGCCTGTGGGCTGCTTCCCCCACCCCCCCAAGCCACCAATTGAGGCCCTTAAGTGGCCAATTAATGGACTTCATGCCGCTATTGCTGGTGTTAACCCAGCTCAGATGGGAGCCCTCACCATGCAGCGAGCACAAGCACAGTCGGGTTTGCCTGTGGGCTCCCAGGCAGGCTTCCCTCATTCCAAGGCACTCAGTGCCTGATCGAGGGACCTGGCATCGGGGGAGGCAGGGCACTGAGAGCCACCCTTCCTGCTCTTGCTGCCAACACCCCCCCCGCCCACTACCCTGTGAACCCCATCCCATAACCCCACCCCCCTCCTGCCATCACTCACCTCTGGCCTGGACACCAGCAACGATCCTGGGGCCTTGGGTGGGTGTTGTCCCAGCAGCGCCACTTTTTCCTGATGGCACGGCCGTTTCACAAGAGCTGCCGGCATCTGATTGGCCAGCAGCTCTCAGAAGGAGGGACTTTCATCCCCGGGGTCTTTGATCCCTGGGAAAAGCCCACCCCCCCTGGCCTGTCAAGTCCTGAGTGGTACAAGATGCGGCGAGACTTCCCAAAAAGAACTGATGCCTGGGGGCCTCGCTGGCTTTCCGGCACCGGCCAAGACCCTTGTTGCCGCTACAAGGTTCCTGCCAATATAGCGCCGACCTAATCTCACTCCCCTGTTCACTCTGCCGACCCTATAATATCCACCCAGGCTAATCCCACTCTCATTCCTCACACCTTCAATACCCACAGCTCAATGTGAGAAAGAGCAGATGATTTGTTTTGGATGTTGGCTGAGGGATAAATATTGGCCTGGCAAGAGCACCCCTGCTTATCTTTAAACGGCAGCATGGGATCTTTCACATCCACATCCACCTGAAAGGGCAGGTGGTACCTGGGTTCAACACCCCATCCGGACACTGGCATCCAGCCTGGAATGTGAGCTCAAGTCTCTGGAATGGGACTCAAATCCACAGCCTTCTAACTCAGAAGGGAGAGTGCTACCGACTGAGTCACAGCTGACACTGAGCACTGGGGTTGAAACAATCCACCAATCTGTCTCGTATTTACTCAGGCAGACCAGAAGGCATTGTGATATGATAGGTTGCCCTGGGTAAAATACCTGGCCTGTGTTAAGTAGATCCTAACCAGGGCAGCACTAAAAGGTGCTGGTACTGGTTTCAGTTCTTCTGGGCTCAGGAGAAGGGCAGTAGGTCAGGTCTCCCACTCCTGATCACCCAAAATGACTCTGACTGGAAAGTGGCATCATGGTGGGGGGAAAGCAGGAATGGCCTTATCTGCTTCCCCATGGTGGCACTCGCTGCCTAGAGACACACACGAAGAACGGTCACCAGAGAGTGCCTGGCATCGGTGGGTCTCTACTCCAAAGTATGGAGGAAAAGAGGGGAGGGGGGAGATAGGTGAGGGGGAAGGGAAGGAGAGATGGGGGAGGAGAGTGGAGAAGGGGAGGGGAGATGAGGAGAGCCGAGGGGAGAGAAGAGGATTGGAGAGGGAGAACTGGAGTCAAATAAATATAAATAAAATCCCCGAGCTGAGGACAGATTGGACTGCTCTGATAATTGAGACATTAATGAATAATTATGGTTTAGCTCTGCTGCTGAAAAAAACAGCGCATTAACATTTTATTATTATTAAACATCTTCTGATCTTTAATTAAAAGAATGAGTTAATCTTTTCCACTATTTACACAATGAATGAGCCAATGACCTTTGGACACACAGCGGCTGCACAGAATGACAGCTGAAGGATAATATTGAAGTTAATCTCGACCCTGCAAGGCTCTCTTTAAATTCCGATGAGTAATGGACCACTGATTTGAACCCAAGATTCCAGGGGATGAAGAGTTGAATGCACTCAGTGTCTCGGCTCACACATAAAGACGATGGGGGCGTGGACCCTGATTGAAGCTACACCCCGGTGAGGAGCTGATGCCTTCAGATTGAGGAGGGGAGGTGTAAAAGATCTGGAGAGGAAAGTTTAGCATTCACCAAGACTTAAAGGAAAAAAGACTGTGAGACTTTTTGGTGTCGTTGATTTGCAATGGGTTTTATTTTGTTTTCTTTTGCTTTTTTTAACGGTGCTGCTCAAGGCTTTCATGTAAATCGCTTGCAAGTAGTCCTGACATTCTGCCCAAAATAACTCGAAAGGATCCCACGGGGAGCATTCCTAAATTAGGAGCGAACGTTAAGCTGCATTCAGCAAAAAAAAATGTGATTTCTATTGGTCTTGAAAGGGATGTGGGAAGTTGAGCTCACACAGCGCGGCTGCCGATTCGTGCTGGGCTGAAACTTTCTTCAGCAAAACAAGCCACCAGGAATGTTTCATGTGCATTTTTTTGTGTCAGATAAGGTTCACCACATGGCGTGGTTGAGAAGAGTGGCATTGATGTATTTAAGGGGGAACTAGATAAGCAATTGAGGGAGAAAGGAATGGAATGACAGGATGACAGGAATGATAGGATGAGATGAAGAGCACTGAGAGTAGCCTCGTGTGAAGCAATCTCACTAGCGTGGACCATTTGGGCCAAGTTTCTGTGCTGTACCTTCTGTGTCACTTTTGTAAATTGTATGAATCAGGTCCAGATGCATAAAGTAGGCTTGTATTCCCTTGAGTATTACAGAATGAGGAGTGGGGGGGGTTGATCTAGTAAGGATGGATACAGAGATACTGTTTCTTCTGGTGGGAAAATCAGGAATGAGGGGACATAATTTTTAAATTAGAGACAGGCCATTCAGGAGTGAAATCAAGAAGCACTTTTTCGTTCAAAGGGCACCGGGAAATCTGGAACTCTCTCCCCTAAAAAGCTCTTGATTTTGGAAGGAAATTGGAGCTTTCAAGACTGAGGATGTTCAGCAAAGGTGTCAAGTGATATGGAGGTAATGCGGGTAAATGGGTTTAAGATGCACCATGTGGGGAGACTGGAGAAACCAGGGTTGTTCTCATTAGCAACGAAAAGGTTAAGAGGACATTGGGTGAAATGAAATGAAAGATAACGATAGTCCCAGAGGGCCATGGGCTGCTTTCTCATTAGAGAGAGATGACTGGTGGCGAGTTTAACCTGAAGGTCACCACGTCTCAGACGAGGTGGAAGGCAGGACCTTCATGGATGACTTCAGCCAGTACAGGAATTGAACCTGCGCTTTTGGCATCACTCTGCATCATAAACCAACTGTTCAGCCAACTGACATTGGGTATGATGTTGCTGGTTAACCAGCATTTATTGCCCTTGAGAAGGTGGCGGCAAGTCAACTTCTTGAACCACTGCAGCCCAGTGCTGTTAGGAAGAGAGTTCCAGGATTTTGACCCAGTGACAGTGAAAAAATGCTGATATATTTCCAACTCAAGGTGGTGTGTGATTTTTTTTTTCTTTTATACTTTCATGGGATGTAGGGTGTCACTGGCAAGGCCAGCATTTGTTGCCCATCCCCAATTGCCATTGAACTGAGTGGCTTCCTAGGCTATTTCAGAGGGACAGTTAAGAGTCAACCACATTGCTGTGGGTCTGGAGTCACATGTAGGCCAGACCAGGTGAGGGCAGCAGATTTCCTTCCCTAAAGGACATTAGTGAACCAGATTTGATGATAGCTTTGCAGTCACTGTTACTAAGGCTGGAAATCAATTCCAGATTTTATTGATTGAACTTACATTTCCGCAGCCATGTTGGGATTTGAACTTGCATCCTCAGAGCTTTAGCTTGGGGCCTCTGGGTTGCTAGTCTCATGACATTACACCACAACCCCCCAATGACATATAATGGAGATACAATAAAAGTTCAAAAGGGCTTTGATTGAATAAATAAGAGAAACTGTTTCCAGTGGTACAATGTTTGGTAACCCAAGAACACAGATTTAAGGTGATTGGCAGAAGAACCTGAGGCGACGGGAGGAATTTTTTTTCGCACAGCGAGTCGTTGTGAACTGAATGGTTGAGGGGAGCAACTTCAATCGTAACTTTCAAAGGAGATGAGATAAATACTGGAAAGGAAAAAAATTACAGGGTATGGTGAACAAGCAGGAGAGGAGGCTATTTGGATAGCTTTTTCAAAGAGGCTGCACAGTCACAAGGGATCTAATGGCCTCCTTCTTTGCTGTATCATTCCATGTTCTTGTAAGATCAGATGTTATCCAATTGAATGGCAGAATAGGCCTGAGCCATATGGCCCCTCTCTCCTCCAAATAGCAGAGTCACAGAACAGAAGGAGGCCATTCAGCCCATCATGTCTGAACCAGCTCTCTGAATGAGCAATTCACCTAATGCCATTCCCTCGCCTTCTCTCTGTAAGCCTGCACATTTTTCCTTTTCAGATAGTTATCCAATTCCCTGCTGAAAGCCTTGATTGAGCCACCCTCCATCCACCACACTCTCAGGCAGTGCATTCCTGATTCTAACCTCTCGCTGTGTGAAAAGGTTTTGCCAATTACTTTAAATCAATGCCCTCTCATTCTCAATCCTTCCCACCAGTGGGAACAGTTTTTCACTCTCTGTTCTGTCCAGGGT
Organism: Cetorhinus maximus; assembly: GCF_964194155.1. Classification (NCBI taxonomy): domain Eukaryota; kingdom Metazoa; phylum Chordata; class Chondrichthyes; order Lamniformes; family Cetorhinidae; genus Cetorhinus; species Cetorhinus maximus. The sequence goes on from NC_135894.1 coordinate 99,249,209, forward strand.
CTTGTGGTGCAGAGGGTAGTGTTCCTACCTCTGAGCCAGAAGCTCTGTTCAAGCCTCATTCCAGGACTTGATGGTCATAGAAAGAGTGTTCGCAATGTGACCAAACTGGTTGATAGTGAGTCCAGTACACCTGATGGTAGGTGATTAGAGTTGCCTGGTCAGACATACTGCAAAAGGCAATAGATAACCACTGCAGCACTTTGCCAAGCATCATCATGGGCCAATCCAATGGAACTTCATGGTCATCAATGCCCTCTTAGGTACCTGGAGGAGGACTCTGTCCTGACCCCTCATGATTTTGAACACCTCTATCAAATTTCCTCTCAAACTATTCTTCTCCAAGAAAAACAGTCTCAACTTTTCCAATTTATCTATGTAACTGAAATTCCGCATCTCTGGAACCATTCTTGTGAATCTTTTCTGCGCTCTCTCTAATTCCTTCATATCCTTCCTAAAGTGTTACATCTGAAACTGGATGCAAAACTTCAGTTGTGGCCGAACCAGTGTTTTATATAAATTTAACTAAGCTCCTTGCTCTTGTACTCTGTGCCTGTATTTATAAAGCCTAATGTCGATCGAAATGGTAGAGTCAAACTTTGCTGCCATTGGGATTGCATTTCTCCTCCATGCTCCTGTTATCTCCCTTTCTCTGTGGTATGATCCCGTGAGTGGCCATTCTTCATTTGCGAGTCTCGAGAGTGTCTGTTTAACCATGGACTGCATGATTTTCAAACCTGACATGTTCACTCATGCAGGGCTCAACAGCTAATGATCAGGAGCAGGGAACCCTTGTTGATTTTCTAATCTCTTCCCTCGCCATAATCACCCTCACTGACCCACCTGTAGCATCCCTACTTCCAGTCAACTCTATCCACCTCAACAACAGGCCAGAGATGGACATTCCCTTGTGGCTGCTCATGGTATCTACAAAGCCATCGAAGTGAGGTGGGGAAGGGCACACTGGTGTTAATTCCCACCAGATGCTCCATCTGTCTCACTGACACAGATTCAGATGCTGGCTCTTGTTAAAATATCCATCTCAGAATGAGACTAAGGTGTGGGCTTACTCATAGAATCATAGAATAGTTACAGCACGGAAGGAGGCCATTCAGCCCACTCTGTGCTGGCTCAATGAAGGAAAAATTCACTTAGCCCTCATCCCCCTGCCTTTTCCCCATAGCCCTGCTAATGTTTATTTTTCATATATTGATCCAATTCCCCTTTGAAAACCTCAAGTGACCCTACCTCCACCACACACTCAGGCTGTGCATTCCAAATCCTAACCACTTACTGTATGAAAAAGTCATGTTGCTATTACTTCTTTTACCAATTACCTTAAATCAATGCCCTCTGGTTCTGATTTACTCCATGAGATTCAAGCAGTGACTGAGTGAAGTGCAGAAAGGAAAATTTTACACATCTCCAATTTCCTTCACCCTCACCATTGGCGGCCGTGCCTTCAGCTGCTGAGGCCCTAAGCACTGGAATTCTCTTCCTAAACCTCTTCGCCCCTTCCTTTACCTCTCCTAGCTCCTTTAAAACACTTCTTAAAGCCTAGGTCACCTGCCCTTAGATTGCCTGTTGGTGTTGAATATTGTTTGTTAATGTCATGTGTGTTATGAATGATATGAAGGCACCAATCACTCACAAGGGTTTGTGTAAACACATTGTGGGTTCATTTATTGAGACGACGCACATGGGAGCATTTATACAAGGGTAGAAAGCTTGAAGACATCAGCAGCAGAGTTGTGTGTGTGTGCTCTGCACTGAAACAAAAGCGAAACTAAGACTGGATCACTTCCCTTCTCGTGCTGTCATGTAGATATCCCTCCAAGGCATATCACAAGAGTGAATGCTCCTCTCAAGCACCTCGGGGTGTTTAATTCCAATAAAGATGCTATATTAATGCAAGTATGGTTGTCGAAGGCTTACAATCTAACTCAGTAGACACTGGACTTGACCCTTGAACTGCATGCCCTCCAGAGTTCATGGCGCAGTTCACCATATAGTCAGGAATGGGGAGGTGTTTGGGAGAGTGACAACGCTCCATTAAAACCCCCCAAGTACCTCTTAAATTTTTCATATGCAGAAGGCAACTCACATCGTTTTGGAATGGGAGTCAAAGGGTGCACTGTTCAGGGGCTGTATTATTGTTCACTGAGCACTTGAAGAGAAGGAAATCAAATGCAGCTGAATTTTCAGCAACTTTAACCACTTTAGGATACAGATGTTGTCTAAATCTAGTCTGGTTTAAATTAATTTCTGAAGTATGGTTCTATAAAAACTGGGTGCATTGAAGGGTCAAAAAGCCTTGATGAATCAGGTTTACCGGAGAGCCCATTTTTAAATTATTATGTAACTGGCTGCGCTGAGATTGGCCTGGTGCAGAATGCAATCTGTTGCCATTCCTACACACAAGTTGGGGTAGAAATCGGGATCTGTTGGGTCTGTTTATCGGGGCGCAAAGGTGACAGCTTTGGCAGTCAGCAGCCCTGCCACCAGTCTGAGTGTGCACTCACGCCACTGCTGAATATCACCCACTGAAAACAGGATGCAGGCTCCTGGAGGGTGTAAACAAGGTGGGGCCTAACACCCAGGGTTAGGAACCCTCGAGAGTGGGGCCACCAGGCGGGGCAGGAGTTGGGCCTGCTCCATCTGCAACCCTTCAGCCAACCCCACCCCTCCCCCACCCATTTCCCACTTCAATCTCCCCTCTTCCTCTCTCCCCCCTCTTGGGACTTAATCTCAGGCTTCTGATGGTGAGGAACATGACATAATGTACTTCTACACAAACTGTGCGAGCTGCCTGCAGAGGTTTGACAGTCAATAGACAAAAAAAAATCATTAATGAGGTGCCAGGAACAATCTTTTGCGACATCAAAATATATGGAGTTCCCAACACAGAAACAGGCCAGTCAGCAGCACTCACCTCCTCCCACCTGACTTCATCTCACTCCATCAATATTTTATTCTATTCCTTTCTCCCTCATGTGCTTATCTGTATCCCCTGAAATGCATCTACACCATTTACCTTAACTACTCCTCAAAGTGGTAGCGAGTTCCACATCCTCACCACTCTCTGGATAACAATGTTTCTTCTGACTTATTGGACTTATTAGCAAATGTCTTGTAGTTATGACCTTGAGATCGGAACTCACCCACAAGTGGAAATATCTTATCAATGGCTACCCTATTGACCACTTTGTATTCTTAAAGACCTGTATTCGGCCATCTGGACAAAAAAGACCAGCATATTCATTCTTTCCTGATTCTTATAACCTTTTAGTTCTGCTTTCTGCACTTTCTCCAGTGCCTCTATACACTCGCCATAACATAGAACCCTAAACTGTTGACAATAATCCAAGAGCAGTCAAAACATTTTTAAGTTTAACCTAAGTTGTTTGTTTTTGAATAAGGAAGATGGTTGTGGTTGTTGGAGGTCAGTCATCTCAGCTCCAGGACTTCACTGCAGGAGTTCCTCAGGATAGTGTCCTCGGCCCAACCATCTTCAGCTGCTTCATCAATGACCTTCCTTCCATCATAAGGTCAGAAGTGGGGATGTTCGCTGATGATTGCACGGTGTTCAGCACCAGTTGTAACTCCTCAGATGTGGAAGCAGACCGTGTCCATATACATCAAGACCTGGACAACATTTAGGCTTGGGCCGATAAGTGGCAAGTTACATTTGTACCACACAGGTGCCAGGCAATGACCATCTCCAAAAAAACGAGACTCCAACCATCTCCCCTTGATGCTGAATGGCATCACCATCACTGAATCCCCCACTATCAACATCCAGGGAACTATCATTGACCAAAAATTGAACTGGACAAGCCATATAAATACTGTGGCTACAGGAGAAAGTCAGAGGCTAGGAATCCTGTGGTGAGTAACTCACCTCCTCACTCCCCAAAGCCTGTCCACCATCTACAAGGCACAAGTCAGGAGTGTGATGGAATACTCTCCACTTGCCTGGATGAGTGCAACTCCCACAACACTAAAGAAGCTTGACACCATCCAGGACAAAGCAGCGCATTTGATTAACACCCCATGCACAAACATTCACTCCCTCCACCACCGACACACAGTGGCAGCAGTGTGTACCACCTATAAGAGGCACTGCAGCTGCTCCCCAAGGCTCCTTCAACAGCAGCTTCCAAACCCGCGACCACTACCACCTGGATGGACAAGGGCAGAAGATAGGTGGGAACACCACAACCTGGAAGTTCCCCCTCAAGTCACTCACTATCCTGACCTGGAAATATATTACCATTCCTTCACTGTCGCTGGGTCAAAATCCTGGAACTCCCTCCCTAACAGCACTGTGGGTGTACCTACACCACATGGACTGCAACGGTTCAAGAAGGCAGCTCATCACCACCTTCTCAAGGGCAATTAGGGATGGGTAATAAATGCTGGCCTAGCCAGCGAAGCCCAGATCCTGTGAAAAAAAAATTTTTTAATTATTTTTGCTTCTGTCTCTGATGTGCAGTCTTTAGGAATGATGCTATGCATTAATTATTTATCATCAGTAAAGAAATGAAGTGGGGAAGGGAAATGTTGCTTTCAGAGAAGGAAACAATTGATTTCAGAATCATGCAGCACAGAAAGAGGCCATTGAGTCCTTTGTGTCTGTGCTGGCTCTATGAAAGAGCAGCCCAATTAGTTCCACTCCCCTGACCTTCCTCTCTAACCCTGCAAATTCCCCCCCCTGCAAGTATTTACCCAATTCCCTTTTTAAAGTTATTATTGCCTCTGTTTCCACTGCTCTTTCAGGGAGCGCATTCTGAGAATATAACTGCTGAGTGAAAGGATTTCTCCCCCTCTCTCCTCTGCTTCTTTTGCCTATTCTCTAAATCTGCGTCCGCTTGCTTAGCAATCCTCCTGCCATTGGAAACACTTTCTCTTTATTTACTCTAACAAAACCCTTCGTGATTTTGAACACCTCTATGAAATTTCCCCTTAACCTTCTCTGCTCCAAGGAGAACGATCGCAGCTTCTCCACTCTCCCCACATAACTAGAGGTCCCTCATCCCTGATACCATTCAAGCAAAAATCTCCTCTTCACCCTCTCCACTTGACAGAATTGAACACAATTTTCTAGCTGAGGTCGAACCAGTATTTCATAAGTGATTACCATAGGTCTTTTTTTGGCTTTTGTACTCATAAAGCCAGTGATCCTGTACACTACTTTAACAGCGCTCAATCCTCAGTTCTTAACTCATCCCACCATCTTTAAAGGTGCGTATATGTGTACCCACAGATTCCTCTGTTCCACTTGAATCTCCTTTAAAATTTTAGACTTTAGTTCATGTTAGCTCTCCCCATTTTTCCTTTTAAAAAAGTCACCTTGCAATGTTCTGAGCTAAATTACATCCACCGTGTGTCTGCCCATTCCGCCAGGCTGTTCATGCCCTCCTGAAGTCTGTTACTATCCTTCTTAACAGCCTATGGCTGTCCCTTGGAAAAAAAAATCAGAGGTGCAGTCCTTCAGCTGGCCAGCAGAGGGAAGATGAAGACAATGCAAAGCTCAGAGTTGGTGGGGAAAGGTGAGGGGAGGGGAGAAATGGAAACGGGATGAGCAGGATCTGTATCAGTAAATATGCAGCCCAGCTGTGCATCCTGCGGGACAGTGCGTTTGTCTGTCTGGATCTCCAGTCGACTCTTTCCCTGCTCTTCCTTGGCAACAGTGCCCTGGCGATCGCACTTCAGTTGAACACCAAACATTAATTGATGGAAAGGGGTTTTCGTCTGTCAAGTCAGGGCCACTCAACTGTGAGGAAGTCAAGACCCTGGCATATCCCAGTTGCTGAAGCTCAGAGACATGGAGGAGCTGCTCAGACAGTGCAATGCAGTGTTTTGTTTTAATTAACATGGCAGCTCCATTCCCCACATTACATCAGCCCAGCTGTTCTGTCTGTTTTCCTTCCAATTGCTTCCGATAACCATTCTTCCTCTATCTTCCCTCCTCCCCCTCACCCCTTCTCACTCAAAGCCCTAGTTGAGCCTGAGAAATGTCCTGAAAATCACTGACAAAACATTTACAGCCTAACTGTTCGTTGCACAGATTCTTCAAATTACATTTTTGTGGACATCTAGATGAGGGAATTTTCGTTTCAAACACTCCCAGGACAGGTACAGCACGGGGTTAGATACAGAGTAAATCTTCCTCGGCACTGTCCCCATCAAACACTCCCAGGACAGGTACAGCACAGGGTTAGATACAGAGTAACTCTCCCTCTACACTGTCCCCATCAAACACTCCCAGGACAGGTACAGCACAGGGTTAGATACAGAGTAACTCTCCCTCTACACTGTCCCCATCAAACACTCCCAGGACAGGTACAGCACGGGGTTAGATGCAGAGTAAAGCTCCCTCTACACTGTCCCCATCAAACACTCCCAGGGCAGGTGCAGCACGGGGTTAGATACAGAGTAAAGCTCCCTCCACACTGTCCCCATCAAACATTCCCAGGGCAGGTACAGCACGGGGTTAGATACAGAGTAAAGCTCCCTCTACATTGTCCCCATCAAACACTCCCAGGACAGGTACAGCACGGGGTTAGGTACAGAGTAAAGCTCCCTCTACACTGTACCCATCAAACACTCCCAGGGCAGGTACAGCACGGGGTTAGATACAGAGTAAAGCTCCCTCTACACTGTCCCCATCAAACACTCCCAGGACAGGTACAGCACGGGGTTAGATACAGAGTAAAGCTCTCTCTACACTGTTCCCATCAAACACTCCCAGGGCAGGTACAGCACGGGGTTAGATACAGAGTAAAGCTCTCTCTACACTGTCCCCATCAAACATTCCCAGGGCAGGTACAGCACGGGGTTAGATACAGAGTAAAGCTCTCTCTACACTGTCCCCATCAAACACTCCCAGGGCAGGTACAGCACGGGGTTAGATACAGAGTAAAGCTCCCTCTACACTGTCCCCATCAAACACTCCCAGGGCAGGTACAGCACGGGGTTAGATACAGAGTAAAGCTCCCTCTACACTGTCCCCATCAAACACTCCCAGGGCAGGTACAGCACGGGGTTAGATACAGAGTAAAGGTCTCTCTACACTGTCCCCATCAAATACTCCCAGGACAGGTACAGCACGGGGTTAGATACAGAGTAAAGCTCTCTCTACACTGTCCCCATCAAATACTCCCAGGACAGGTACAGCACGGGGTTAGATACAGAGTAAAGCTCTCCCTACACTGTCCCCATCAAACACTCCCGGGACAGGTACAGCACGGGGTTAGATACAGAGTAAAGCTCTCTCTACACTGTTCCCATCAAACACTCCCAGGGCAGGTACAGCACGGGGTTAGATACAGAGTAAAGCTCTCTCTACACTGTCTCCATCAAACATTCCCAGGGCAGGTACAGCACGGGGTTAGATACAGAGTAAAGCTCTCTCTACACCGTCCCCATCAAACACTCCCAGGACAGGTACAGCACGGGGTTAGGTACAGAGTAAAGCTCTCTCTACACTGTTCCCATCAAACACTCCCAGGACAGGTACAGCACGGGGTTAGATACAGAGTAAAGCTCTCTCTACACTGTCCCCATCAAACATTCCCAGGGCAGGTACAGCACGGGGTTAGATACAGAGTAAAGCTCCCTCTACACTGTCCCCATCAAACATTCCCAGGGCAGGTACAGCACGGGGTTAGATACAGAGTAAAGGTCCCTCTACATTGTCCCCATCAAACACTCCCAGGACAGGTACAGCACGGGGTTAGGTACAGAGTAAAGCTCCCTCTACACTGTCCCCATCAAACACTCCCAGGGCAGGTGCAGCACGGGGTTAGATACAGAGTAAAGCTCTCTCTACACTGTCCCCATCAAACACTCCCAGGGCAGGTACAGCACGGGGTTAGATACAGAGTAAAGCTCTCTCTACACTGTTCCCATCAAACACTCCCAGGGCAGGTACAGCACAGGGTTAGATACAGAGTAAAGCTCTCTCTACACTGTCCCCATCAAACATTCCCAGGGCAGGTACAGCACGGGGTTAGATACAGAGTAAAGCTCTCTCTACACTGTCCCCATCAAACACTCCCAGGACAGGTACAGCACGGGGTTAGATACAGAGTAAAGCTCTCTCTACACTGTCCCCATCAAATACTCCCAGGACAGGTACAGCACGGGGTTAGATACAGAGTAAAGCTCTCTCTACACTGTCCCCATCAAACACTCCCAGGACAGGTACAGCACGGGGTTAGATACAGAGTAAAGCTCTCTCTACACTGTCCCCATCAAACACTCCCAGGACAGGTACAGCACGGGGTTAGATACAGAGTAAAGCTCTCTCTACACTGCCTCAGCAATATTTTTGAGACACTGGATTTATCTGTGATATTTTTCCCATTTTCTATACCAGTTACCCAATGACCTCTCCTTTCAAATTTTCCCCTTTTAATCTTTTATCTAATTCCCTTCTGAAAGTTGCTACTGAATCTGCTTCCACCACTCTTTCAGGCAGTGCATTCCAGATCACAACAACTCACTGTGTAAAAATAATTCTCCTCATCTCCCCCCTGCTTCTTTTGCTAATTATGCTAAATCTCTATCCTCCAGTTACTGATCTTAATGCCACTGGAATCATTTTCTCTATATTTAGTCTCTCAAAACCTCTCGTAATTTTGAATGTTTCTATTAAATCTTCTCTAAGCCTCCTCGGTTCTAAGGAGAGCAAACCCATTTCTCTAAGTTTCTCCAGGTGTCTGAAGCCCCTGGTCTGTAACATCATTCTTGTAAATCTCCTCTGCATTCTCTTCCAGACTTTCACACCCTTCACAAAGTGCGGTGTCCTGAATTGGACACGCGGCTCCAGTTCCCGCCCAACCTGGTCCATCATAACTTCAGAAAATGCCGGAAAAACTCAGCAGGTCTGGCAGCATCGGCGGAGAGAGAAACCGAGTTTCCAGTCTGCATGGCTCTTCTTCAGAGCTCTGAGGAAGGATCATACCGACTCGAAACGTTAACTCTGTTTCTATCTCCACAGACGCTGTCAGACCTGCTGAGCTTTTCCAGCATTTTCTGTTTTTATTTCAGGTTTCCAGCACCCGCAGTACTTTGCTTTTATCATCATAACTTCATCGCTTTTGTACTCTCTGCCTCAATTTATAAGGCCCAGGATCCCGTACTGTATGGTTTTTTGTTTACAGACTCTTCAATTTCTCCTGCCGCCTTCAAAAATTTGTATATATGCAGCCCCAGCTCCCTCTATTCCAGTTACCCCTTTCCAAATTATATCATTTAGTCTAGACTGCCTCTCCTCATTCATCTTGCTGCAGTGTATCACTTCAGTCTGTCCTGTGTTACATCTCATCTGCCTAATGTCCTGTCACCGTAAAAAACAAATTCAGTTTACACAACCCGTGATTATGATTACAGGAATGTACCAGAGTGGAATGGTTTGGATTTGCTCAGTTTGGTTGCCACAGCAAAGAGGCAACCAAAAAAAATCACGTTGGATCCATGTGAGGTAGTCCATTTTAATAGGGAGAATAGAAAGATCATTTATTACTTGGAAGGTGTGAGTCTAGGTGGGAGTAGAGGAACAAAGGGATCTCGGAGTATAAATGCATCAGTCGCTAAGAGGTTGTGCCACAGGTTAGCAAGGCCATAAAGCAAAGCAGACCAAACACTCAGCTTTATTTCTAAAGGGATAGAATTGAAAAGTAGGGAAGTTATGGTAAACCCTGTGTTGAACCTTGGTTAGACCACACTTAGAGTACTGTGTGCAGTTCTGGTCGCCATATCATACAAAGGATGTAGAGGCACTGACAAGGGTGCAGAGGAGATTTACAAGGATGATACCAGAAATGTATGGGTATAGATATCAGGAAAGGAGTGACAGGCTGGCTCTCTTTACTTGGAAAAAAGGAGGCTGAAGGGTGACCTAATAAAAACCTTTAAAATTAAGAAGAGTTTTGATAGAGTGGATAGAGAGAGAATGTTTCCTCTTGTAGGGAGGAGCATAACTAGTGGCCATCAGTATAAGATAGTCACCAAGAAATCCGGCAGGGAATTCAGGATACACAGCTTCACCCAGAGAGTGGTGAGAATGTGGAACTCGCTACCACTGGGAGTTGTTGAATTGAATGGCATCCATGCCTTTAAGGGGAGGCTGTACAAGGATACGAAGGAGAAGGGAATAAAGTGTTACAATGGTAGATTTAGCTGAGGAAAGATGGGAGGAGACTTGAGTGGAGCATGAACACCGGAGTGGACTGGTTGGGTTGAATGGCCTGTTTCTGCACTGTGTATACCACTAGGCCTGATGAGTCTAGTGATGATTGGCATTCCAGGTGCCACTGTGTGCTGGATAGGTTGTGGCTGTTAACACATGAAGGATGCTGCAGTACGAATATTCTGCCAATGGGTGTCAGTGGAAAGAAAGAAATTGTATTTCTATAGCACCCTTCATAATCTCCGGATTCCCAAATTGCTACGGCCACTGAGGTACTTTCTGAAGTGTAGTCACTGTCGCCGTTACAACCTGACAGCCAAATTGCGCACAACAAATGAACACAAGAAACCATCGTGACAAGGTGGTCTGTTTTTGAATGTCGTTGGTTGAGGGGTAAGTATCTGCCCAGAACTCTCCTGACCATCTTTGAAATATCTGTATGGCCAGGGTGGCTACTCTGGGAAACTTTGCCACCGCGGTTGCTGGCAAGACAGTGGCGTGGTGGGGGTTGGGGTTTGTGGGTGGCAGGGGGTGGTGTTGGCGAGATATGAGATGCTAGACACCCCCAAACTCAAACCACCAACCTGCCACGGCCGACATATGCTCAGAAGCCTGCAGAGAGGGGCAAAAGTCCAAGCCTGACCCAGGGCGTGGGACGAAAAGCCTAATTACAGGATGGTTGGACAATGCTGGGACCATCTTACTTTTATTCTTTGATGGGATGTGAGCATCACTGACAGGACCAGCATTTGTTGCCCATCCCTAATTGCCCTTGAACTGAGTGCTATCAAGAAACGGCTGAAGGCACTGGATACTGCAAAGGCTATGGGCCCTGTGACAACATTCCAGCAATAGTACTGAAAGCTTATGCCCCAGAACTTGCCGCACCCGTAGCCAAGCTGTTCCAGTACAGTAACAACATAGCCATCTCCAGGTATGTCCTGCCCACAAAAAACAGGACAAATCCAACCCGGCTAATTACCGCCCCATCAGTCTCCTCTCGATCATCAGGAAAGTGATGGAAGGGGTCATCAATAATGCTATGAAGTGGCACTTGCTTAGCAATAACCTGCTCACTGAGGCTCAGTTTGGGTTCCACCAGGGCCACTCAGCCCCTGACCTCATTACAGTCTTGCTTCAAATGTAGACAAAAGAGCTGAACTCTCGAGGTGAGGTGAGAGTAACTGCCCTTGACATCAAGGCCGCATTTGACTGAATGTGGCATCAAGGAGCCCTAGCAAAACAAGTCAATGGAAATCAGGGGGAAAACTCTCTGCTGGTTGGAGTCATACCTAGCACAAAAGAAGTTGGTTGTGGTTGTTGGAGGTCAATCATCTCAGCTCCAGGGCATTACTGCAGGGGTTCCCCAGGGTAATGTCCTAGGCCCAACCATCTTCAGCTGCTTCATCAATGACCTTCCTTCCATCATAAGGTCAGAAGTGGGGATGTTCGCTGATGATTGCACAATGTTCAGCACCATTCGCGACTCCTCAGATACTGGAGCAGCCCATGTCCAAATGCAGCAAAACCTGGACAATGTCCAGGCTTGGGCTGAAAAGTGGCAAGTAACATTCATGCCACATGAGTGCCAGGCAATGACTATCTCCAACAAGAGAGAACCTGATCATCACCCCTTGGCATTCAATGGCATTACCATCGCTGGTGTCCCCCCCGAACCTGTTCTGCCTGTCAATGAGATCATGGCTGATCTGTGACATAACTCCATGTAAGTCATTGTGCATCAGAGCGACATTGTCGTTGTAGTAATCCTGAGGCCCAGGCTAATGCTCTGGAGCCATGAGATAAATCCCACCATGGCAGTTGGGAGAATTTAAATTCAGTTAATAAATCTGGAATATAAAGCTAATCTCAGCAATGGTGACCATGACAACTATCATCGATTATCATAAGAGACCATGTGATTCACTAACGTCCTTTACAGAAAGCAATCTGCCATCCTTACCCGGTCTGGCCTACATGTGCTTCCAGACCCACAGCAATGTGGTTGACTCTTCACTGTCCTCTGAAATGGCCGAGCAAGTCACTCAGTTCAAGGGCAATTAGGGATGGGCAACAAATGCTGGTCTTGCCAGAGACACCCACATTCCATAAAAGAATAAAGAAAAAAAAATACATCCACGTATTTTCCCCATATCCCTTAATGCCTTTGGATTACAGATTGCAATATCATTTGATCCAATCATTATATTGTTTTTCCTTCTCTGTGTGCTCAGTGTCTCACACATCAGCCAACACAGAGCTTGACTTATCAGGTCCCTGGACATAGATTGACACGAACACTGGTTCACTGTGAACAAGATGGGATTCTGTGCTCACTGACCATTAGCTCACGGTATAGAAACGCCTCAATTTTAAAATTCCCATCCTTGCTTTTTATCTCTGTAAGGCCTCAACCCATTGGCTGGGTGGAATTTAATCCAGGGGACTAGGGCCTTGCCCACTAGCTGAGCCCTGTGTTGCCCTCTCTGGGGAAACCCCGCCATATTAAGTGCCAGTAAGGTGCTTAAGTGGTGACTGGCGTATCTTCCCCGGGATATGGACCCCAAGGGCGGAAATCCCACCCGCACTGAGAGCTGCCAGCCAATCAGAGGTCGGCAGCTCCTCATTGCTGTCAGTGCCAGCGGGAACAGTGGTAGACGCCAGCAATGCACTCGCCGGAGGCCCAGGCTCAGCGAGGGACTCAGGCCACCGGTGAGTGAGGGTGAGGTGGGTGGGGGTCAGCATCAAGGGTGGGGAAGGCTGTCAGCAGGCACTCCCCAGCCTTCCCAATGCTGAGTTGCCTTTGGACGAGGAACCACACCTCACCTGCACCACCACCTCTGCCCTCCGCACCCCTGCAAGTATGTGCAACGGTTCAACTTTCAGGCTTGGGTTAATACCAGCGGCTGCAGATGAAGCCCTTTAGTGGCCATTAATTGCCCACTTAAGCCCCTCAATTAGCACCAGGGTGGGAATGCCGTCCACAAGCCTTCTTGCCCCAGACTTAATCAGGGCAGAGGCGTGAAGGCTTGTGGAAGAGAGTTCCAGATTTCTGCCCTCCTATGCCCCTCGGTGTGTTTCCTACATTCACTCCTAAAAGGTCTGGCTCAAGTTGTTAGACTATGCCCCCTAGTCCTAGACTCGCCAATTAGCAGAAGAAGTTTCTCCCTATTTATCCTATCAGCTACTTGAAATGTTGATAGGGTGAGATGGGAGAAGACAATTGTGGAACATGAACATTGGCACAGACCATTGAGGTCAAAGGGCCAGTTTCTGTGCAGTATGTAATTCCGAGAAATATATGAGTGGAGTGGGAGTAGGCCATTCGGCCCCTCTAGCCTGCACCACCATTCAATACGATCATGGCTGATCTTCTACCTTAGCTTCACTTTCCTGGCCTATCTCCGTATCCCCCAATTACCTCAATGTCCAAAAATCTATTGACCTCAGTCTTGAATTTACACAACAACTGAGCATCCACGGCTCTCTGGGGTAGAGGATCCTGAAGATTCACAACCCTCTGAGTGGAGAAATGTTTCCTCCTTCCAGCCCGAAGCGACTGACCTCTTACCCTGAGATTGTGACCCTCTAGCTCTCAACTCTCCAGCCAGGGAAAACAGCCTCTCAGTTTCAGTAAAAAGAAAGGCTTGTGTGTTTTAGAGCATTTTATAGCCAATGAAGCACTTTTGACATGTAATCACTGTTGTAATGTAGGTAGCTCAGCAAATGCTTTGTGCACAGCAAACTCCAACCAACAGCAATGTGACTTAGGCCCAGGTAATCTCTTCTAGTGATATTTGGTCAGGGCCTGGGGGAAAGCTTCCCTGCTCTCCTCCGGCATTGTGTCGCGGGCGAGCAGAGAGGGGGGTGGGGGGCGAAGTTTTGTATTTCATGCAAGGGACAGCACCTCTGATGGTGCAGCACTCCTTCGTTGCTACACTGGGAGATTTTTGTGCTCAGGTTACTGAGGTGGGACCCGCACCCACACGTTGTTCGACTCAGGGACATAAGCAGCACCCACTGAGGCATGGGCTGGGACTTGGTACTTTGAGTCAAAGCTAGGGGAGCTGTCGTGGAATTTGTCCCCTCCCTTCCACCTCCTCACTCACCCCCCCCACCCTAACCACAGCAAGCGTCATCACCATCAAAGGGGTGAGGGGAGAAAAAAGGCACAGAAAAATTACCACCACTCTTCCCCTATCGTTTATTCAAATGCGATGGCGAGATCTTTATGAGACATGAATCAAGCGATCCTGGCGAGCCAAGAGCTGAGGTCCCTCTCATGCTTGCTGGAATAAGCGGGGGGGTCATGGGTCAAGGTTCATACCAGCCTCCAAATCAGACAGCAGAAGCTCCGTCCACAATTGATCAAAACCATGCATTCCACTGGCAAGCAGCCTGTCTGCAAACATCCTTTGGAATGACATCAAACAGAACATTTTCTCTTACTCAACACAGATGAGTGTAGCAAACCGTGAACAACAGTTGCGATCTTTGACTTCTGCTGCCTTTCACTCACGCTACCCACGATTCCCAGAGACTTGAGTCTTTAACCCAACACCTGAGCAAAAATAGAACTATTCGTCTGAATTCGCAGCGCAGACTTACTAACCCAAGAATTTCAACACAATGGGCACATATATATCTGTTTGCTTGACATAATGGTACATGTATATATTATTTTATATATATATATGTATATCTAGGGATGCACCTTCACAAATCACCAAAATGTTATAAAATAAAACAAGCACTGGGGTTCTCAGAGCAATGTTGTTTGACAGGGGAAGGCAGTGCAGTGGTAATGTTACAGGGCTGTATATCCAGTGATCCAAGTTAAGGTTCTGGGGAGCACAGGTTCCAAAGCAGCCACAGCAGCTGGTGGAATTTAAATTCAATTAACTAATCCGAAAAAAAAATCACTATCACGGATTGTTGTGAAAACCCATCTGGTTCACTCCTGTTCTTCCGGGGGAGGAAATCTGCAGCCCTTGGCTGGTCTGGCCTACGTGTGACTACAAACCCCCAACAATGTGGCTGACTCTTAACTGCCTTCTGAAATACCTAGCAAGCTACTCAGTTTTACCAAACTGCTGCACAAAAGTCACGCCAGATGGACTGCAACGGTTCAAGAAGGTGGCACACCGCCGTCTCCTTATGGGCAATTAGGGATGGGCAACAAATGCTGGCCTTGCCTGTGACACCCACACCCCATGAAGGAATATTAAAAAGAAGCTTCTATAGAATCTTGGTTTGGTCACATTTGGAGCGTTGAGTACAATGCTGGCTACCAGATCATAAAACGGATATAAGGGCCCTGGAGTCTGGAGGAGGTACAAGAAAAAAAGACTCACGTGGGTGACACCAGAACTGAGGGTTTATGTCTTTCTGGAAAGGCTGAACAGACTGGAGCTTGTCTCTCGAAAGGAGAAGGAAGAGGGCCCCATGGCATTGAAGGGATTCGATGGCATAAGAAGAATGTTACCATTTTTGTGGAGGAGTCCAAAACTAGAGGACATAAATATTAGATAGTCACTGGTAAATCCAATTTGGAATTCAGGAGAAACGTCTTTACCTGGAGAGTGGCGAGAATGTGGAACTCACCATCACAGGGGTTGGCTGAGGTGAATAGGGAAGCTGGATAAATACATGAGGGAAAAAGGAATAGAAGGATATGTTGATCGGATGAGGTCAAGTGGGGTACGAGGAGCATCAAATGGAGCAGAAATGACAGTTGAGCAGAATGGCCTGTTTCTTTGCTGTAGACTCGATGTAATTTGATACATACCATTAGCATGACATTCACAGAACAGCGAGACAGAACTCTGTAACCTGTGTCCAGAGCTGTATGTAGCTCAAGGATTCATGCAGCTCCTGACATTGATCATAGACTCATAGACTCATATAGACGCCTACAGCACAGAAGGAGGCCATTCAGCCCATCGTGTCCACGCTGGTCAACAAAGATCTGACTACACTGATCCCATTTTCCAGTGCTTGGCCCATAGCCCTGGAGGCTATGGCAATGCAAGTGAATATCTAAATACTTCTTAAATGTTATGAGATTTTCTGACTCAACCACCCTTTCAGGCAGCGAGTTCCAGACTCCCACCACCCTCTGGGTGAAAACAATTCTCCTCAACTCCTATCCTTCTACCTCTTACCTTAAATTTATGCCTTCTGGTTATTGACCCCGCTACAAATGGAAAGAGTGCCTTCCTATCCACCTTATCTAAGCCCCTCATAATCTTATGCACCTCTATCAGGTCCCCTCCCAACCTTCACTGCTCCAAGGAAAACAACCTCAGCCTATCCAATCCTTCCTCACAGCTCAGACACTCCAGCCCAGGCAGCATCCTGGTAACTCTCCTCTGCATCCTCTCCTTCCTATAATGTGGTGACCAGAACAGCACGCAGTACCCCAGTTGTGGCCTAACCAGCGTTTTATACAGTTCCAACATAATCCCCCTGCTCTTATATTCTATGCCTCGGCTAATAACAGCAAGTATCCTTTGAATATCAATCAAAACAATTTTGATAGTAACTTTTATTAACGTGGTATTTGAAAGGAAGTACAATCCAAATTAACGACTTCTTTGTAAAAACTCTAAAATATTGTTGAAATGTGATTCCGCCCTTATTTTCATTATCATTGGCACTTGAATAACAGCATCATGTCTCTTAACTGCCTTTTGTTTTTTTTTTAAAAAAATGGTCCTTATTGATGTTGCTGACCCTGAACTATGAGATGTCATGAAGTGCACATTCGGCTGGATCTTGTGGGAAAAATCACAGCACGTTAACAATGCACGTTGTTGCTAATTTGCAATTGGGTCAACAGGTCAGGGAGTGAAGAGATATGACACGAGTTGGGAATCTCCAGAACTTGCTGGTCAGTTTACATCACTCTGCAGTTTGCCCCAAGCATCATCTCAGCCTCAGCCTCAGCCTCACTGTTAGTTTTAAGAATTTGCTTGATTTGCACATTAATTGTTCATTAAACTCGTCACAGAAAGCTAAATCTGATGAATAATAACATGAGTGCCCTTGTCAACAACAGTGTGATCATTGTAAATGTGACTCAAACAGGGTGTGGACGCACGACACTCTACTGACAGTGGAATTGCACATAATCTGTATGAGAATATTGTCACCCTCTTACCTGTCCCTTCTGTTCTGTTTATCTTCCTCTGTCTCTGCTCTTTTGCCTGTCTCTCTGACTTCTCTCTCCTTTATCCTTCTTTTCCATTTCTCATCCCCTCATTTCTTTTGCCGCCTCGGTCTGTCTTTTCCTTCATTCCTTCGATTCGGAGATAACGGGTAATGTGACAGGTGAAGGAACTGCCAATGCCCTGCTGCCTGCATTTTCTGTCACTCTCTCTCTCTCTGTGCAACACAGAATTCGCAAATTGGATTTTTTTACATTTTCTAACTGTCAGCGAAACATAGGCAATCATTAAATGCTTCCCATTCGAAATGTAACTTGTTTCTGCTCACGAGGCGAGCTCAAAACTCCCGTCCGCCTTTTTGAAATTCACGCTTCACATACCAAAAGCTGCAGCAAAACCTGCAGCTACTGCCCTGTCAATTAGTGAAGGCCCATCTTCAAGCCTGAAATGTGGGACACTCTCAAAGGTTGGCCATCAGTGGTGGTTTCCTGCGTACGGCCTCGGCGCCCCTGGGCTGGACAAGGGGAGCAATCGCAAGATTTCTGCTCCTGGTCACCCTCAAGGGACATGTTAGGGGGTCACGTTCAGCCATTACTGTGATTAGTTTCATGGTGGAATAGCATGGTGACACTTTCCTCTCTCGGTTCACCCACGGAGGAGGACAGCCAGCCCCACTTCTCTGCGCTTTGTTTAAGACAGCTGAACATGTCAACGTGTCCTGACATCTTGTGTATGTGCTGAATGTTTATAGGCATTAGGCACATTTTAACATCGACACACAGCGTGGGCCCAGTTATCAGTGCCAGCTGTGGACTTCAATCAATCACAGAATCTTAGTGCAAATTCTAGCAGAACTGTGCCAGCTCTTTGAAAGAGCTGCCCAATTAGTCCACCCTTTCTGCCCTTTCCTCGTCGCCCTGAAAATTTTACCTTTTCAAGTATTTATCTAATTCCCTGCTACATTTTAAAGGTCGGTACACCCCTGGTTCTCTCACTTCCTGCACCCCCTTTAAAATTGCACCATTTAGTTCATATTGCCCCCGCTCATTCATCTTTCCAAAACAGCATCGCCTGCTGTGCATTCCCAACATCTTTTCTTTTTTTTTAAATTTCAGATCTCTAATGTCTCTTTTCTCTGGTTCTCTCCGCTGTGCGTGTTGTTTTTTTTTTGCATTGTGACTGGGAAGAGTAATCAGACAGTCGCACGCATTTACTTACTCATCATGGAGTAGGTTTGTGTAAAAGCTGCAGTTGTGATTGGCAATTTAGTCATATTGTCTCAGTTGATTTTATCATTGTTGTCAGTTCAATAAGATTTGATGGGATGCACCTCTCTCCCTTTCTGTTTGATTGGTAAAATATCCTTCTGAGTCGACTGCCGATAATTAGGGAGATTTCATTCTCGACAGCTGTTGAGATGGTGATGTACAAAGATTAGCTCTCCCCTGTCAGGGAACACGCATTGTGAGCCCACATATCTGTACCCAGCTGTGAACTTCACTGTATTGTAAAATCTTACAGCATAGAAGGAGGCCATTCGGCCCATCAGTATTGTGCTGGCTCTTTGACAGAGCTATCTCATTAGTTCCACTTCCGCTCTGCTGTTTCCTTCAAAGAGCCCTGGGGTTATTTTTTCAAGTGTTTATCCAATCACCATTTGAACGTTATTACTGAAATTGCTTTCATTGCCCTCTTAGATACTTCATTTCAGATCATGAAACAAATTTGCCTCATATCCTTCAATCCTTTTGTCTTTGTTAAGCTGCTGAATGCCATTCAACTGTGAAGGGTGACAGCTGAGGCTCAATGGACAGCATTCCTGTCTTGGAGTTAGGGGGCCATGGGTTCAAGATTCCCTCTAGATTTTTGACCACAACACCCGGACTGACCTCCCAATATGGTGCTGAGGGAATGCTACACTGTCAGAGGTGCTGCCTTTCAGTTAAAAAGTTGAACTTCATCCCCGCCTGTCACCTTAGATGGATTTAAAGGATATCATAGCCACTAATTCAAAGAAAAGCTGGGGAGTTGTTCCTGATGTCCTGGTCAATGTTACTCCTTCGGCCTGCTTCACCAGAACACTTTATCAGGTCATTGTTCTGCATGGGACCTTTGTGCGAAAAATTGATAGTTCTGCTTCCTACAGTGACCACATTTCACTGGTTAGTTACACCTTGAAACTCCTTCTACACTGTCTCCATCAAACACTCCCAGGACAGGTACAGCACGGGATTAGATACAGAGTAAAGCTCCCCCTACACTGTCCCCATCAAACGCTCCCAGGACAGGTACAGCACGGGGTTAGATACAGAGTAAAGCTCCCCCTACACTGTCCCCATCAAACACTCCCAGGACAGGTACAGCACGGGGTTAGATACAGAGTAAAGCTCCCTCTACACTTTCCCCATGAAACATGTTATTAATCTCCCAGCCACAATTTCAGCATCAAGCTAATTAAAGATATATACATCGACATCCGCATTAATCCCTTTTCCAAGCTGTAACCTTCAGAAACTGACGGCTAATGATATTGTTATTTTAAAGTTGAACGGCATATCCATTCAATTAAATCACTGTACTTTGTTAATTTAGTCTGTGCTTGATCGGCTTCAAGTATCATTTCGTTTTTGCATTCAATTGCCAGTAATGAACAGCAGTTGATTGAATCAATTCCCGGCAGCTAATTGAGGTTTGTTACTTTATATATATAGTCAAACAGGAGAAATTCTTTCCCCAGTGAGGGCACATGCTTTCGATTACTATTAAAAGGGAAAGGTAACCTCAGATGTCATCATCAGCTGGGTATCTGAGATCTGGACCCATCACAGTTGTGGCTTCACAGACCTCATCTTCACTTGGGGCTATCCACCACTCCTGGCAATTGTTCAGTGAAACCCAGGCACAAAATACATTGGGCATCCCTCAGGTACACTCAGGAACATGGCCGCCAGGCCTCCGGCTGTCAAATGTCACAGGCCATTCAACTAGGGAGGGCATCACCTTTATGTTTTTTTTCGCTTGTTCAAAGTGCAGTGATCACTGGATCGTTCTCCAAAGCAAGATTCCTTGGCTCAGCACAGGGCTGGGTGTCAAACAGCAGCAACAACAACTTGCATTTAGGTAGCTTAGTAAAAAAAATATTCAGATGTGTTTCACAGGAGCATCATCAAACAAAATTTGACGCAGAGCCTTCGAAAGCGACATTTGAAGGGATGCTTTGTCAGAGCAGCAGGTTTCAAGGAGCGCCTTAAAGGAGGGGAGAGACAGAGAGGTTTACCATGGAAGTTCTAGAGTTTAAGACCCAAGGCATGGCCGCCAACGATGGAACGACTAAAATCAGGGATGCGCTAAAGGCCAGAATTGGAAAGCACAGATATCTCAGAGAGTCGTGGGGCCAAAGGAAGTCACATAGATAGAGATGAAGATGAGAGTTTTAAAATTGAGTAGTTGCTGGAAAGGGAGCCGAATGAGTCAACGAGCCCAAGGGGTGATGGTGAATGGGATTCAATACCTTCTGGCTTGTGTAGCTCAACACTGCGTGAAGATTTAGCTCGCCGCACTAGACCATTGGCCTGATCCTACATCCTGAAACAAATCTGAAGCTTGTTGATCATAAATTAGCAGAATCATAGGAACATCTCACCTAAATCCAATACAACCTTATATCTCAGAGGGGATCAGAATTCAGGCTTTTATTCCTTACGGGTGCATAAGGTGGGATCCCCCGAGCAGAGTTTTCAGGTTGTTCAATTAAATGCTAATTATCGGCCTCATTAGGCTGCACTACGCCCTCACCCCAGAGTCAAGTGAAGATAGCCCATTCGTAAACTGTGGCATGAAGACTGCTATTCGAACACAGAATGCATCATTACCATTCACAACACCGGCCCAACCACGCAAATGAAATTGGGTGGAAGATTGTTTTACTTTGGTGGGATAGAACAGAATTGTTTAACTGATCGTAGCTTAGAAAGAGATCAATAGATTTGACCACTGCTGGTGGCCCAGCTGGTGGCTGGTATCTACCACCCACATCCATCATCACTCTCTCCTGCCTCTCGCTCCCACTCGCTCTTTTTGTGTGTCTGTGTGTGTATGTGTGTGCATGTGTGTATGTGTGTGGATGGGTGGGTGTGGGTGTGGATGGGTGCGGGTGTGTGTCTGTATGTGTGTGTTTGTGTGTGTGTATGGGTGGATGGGTGTGTGTGTGGATGGGCGCGGGTGTGTGTGTGTGTCTGTGTGTGCATGTGTGTGTGTGTGTGTGTGTGTGGATGGGTGGGTGTGGGTGTGTATGGGTATGTGTGTGTTTGTGTGTGTGTATGGATGGATGGGTGTGTGTATGGATGGGCGCGGGTGTGTGTGTGTGTGTGTGGATGGGTGGATGTGGGTGTGTATGGGTATGTGTGTGTTTGTGTGTGTGTATGGGTGGATGGGTGTGTGTGTGGATGGGCGTGTGTGTGTACTGTAGACATTTCACCTTCCACACACACACATCACCATAAACCCACACACACATGCACACAGACACATGTGCACACGTGCACAAGCGTACACACACACACACACACTCCCATTCACACACACACCTATACACCTACACACACACATGCACATGCACACACATACCTCATACATAAACACCCACACACAACACATACATCACCACAAATCCATGTGCGCCCACACACACACACACACCCACACAAACATACACAACACAGACACTCAAAAAGAGAGGGTGGGAGTGAGAGGCAGGAGAGAGTGATGGTGGATGTGGGTGGTAGATACCAGCCACCAGCTGGGCCACCAGCAGTGGTCAAATCTATTGATCTCTTTCTAAGCTATGATCAGTTAAACAATTCTGTTCTATCCCACCAAAGTAAAACAATCTTCCACCCAATTTCATTTGCGTGGTTGGGCCGGTGTTGTGAATGGTAATGATGCATTCTGTGTTCGAATAGCAGTCTTCATGCCACAGTTTACGAATGGGCTTTCTTCACTTGACTCTGGGGTGAGGGCGTAGTGCAGCCTAATGAGGCCGATAATTAGCATATAATTGAACAACCTGAAAACTCAGCTCGGGGGATCCCACCTTATGCACCCGTAAGGAATAAAAGCCTGAATTCTGATCCCCTCTGAGATACAAGGCTGTGTTGGATTTAGATGTTTATGTTCCGATGGGTGTGTGTGGGCGTGTACCCAGGGGTTTGTGTGTGTGTGTGTTTCTATGGATGGGTGTGTCTGTGTGTGTGTCCGAGTGTGTCTATGTGTGTGTGTGTGTGTGCTCATGTGTGTAAGTATATGTGTGCGCGTGTGTGTGTGTGTCTGTGTGCAGAATGGGCGTGTGAGAGTGTGTATACATAGGTGTATGTATGTTTCTGTGTGTGTGTGTGTGTGTGCGTGTATGTGTGCGTGGTTCTGTGTGTATGTGTTTGTCTGTGGATATGCGTATGTGTGTGTGTGTGTGTGTGTGTCTGTGCGTGTGCCTGTGCATGTGGGTTTGTGAGGATGTGTGTTTGTATGGATGGGTAGGTGTGTGTGAGCCTGTGACTGTGGGTGTGAGTAGCAGTGGGTGTGGCTTTGAGTGGCCATGGGTGTGAAGGAATGGGTGTAAATGGTGGGTGTGAGTGAGTATGATTGGGTTGGTATGAGTGTGGGTGTGTGTGGGTGTGGGTCGGTATAGGTTTGTGTCGGTGGGTGGGTGTGGGTGTGGCTGGATGGGCGTTTTTGGGTGTGAGTGTGTTTGGGTGTGGGTGGGTTTGAGTGCATGTGTTTGGATGGGTGTGAATTGGTAGGTGTGTTTGGCTGTGGGTGTGAGTGGGTGAGTGTGTTTGGGTGTGGGTTTGAGTGGGTGTGAGTAGGTGTGGGAGAGGTAAGTTGCCCTTTGAGATTGTTAGAAGTGGACATGAATTTACATAAAAAGTGCATAAGCTCATTGTCAAGAGGAACTGTCAAAAGTGTCAAAAGTAATTGTCAAGCTGCCAAGGCATTTAAAACTCCTGCCCTTTAAACCTTTTAAAATACTGTGTTAAAAAAAAAATCATTGCTTGCTATTTCGCCCTGTCTGATGATATCAGCGTGAGGACTATCATTACTGGATTTTGCTGCATGACAAAATCAGCAGTCTTTTCTGTGGAAGTTGTGATTTCAAACTCTTAAATTCCACCAAAGTTGTAATATTATAGAAGTTGGATATTCCACTGTGAGCTTCACACAGAGTTCGCTCCAGCCATGCACAGGTTGCTGTGCAAATTCGGCTTACGTCAATAAGAACATGGCTGATCTCCTTCCTAACTCACTCAGTGTGGCTTCAGGTGCTATTATTTCCTTGTCCAGAAAAAAAAATCTATCACTCTCTGGTTGAAGATGATTAATTGAATGAACATCTGATGCTTTTAGTGGGAACAAGGTCCACGCTTCCACCAGCCTTTATAGGAAGATGCGTTTCCTAACTTTCCTTCTGAATGGCCTGGCTCTGATTTTCAAGTTACGTCGTGCATGAGACGAGATGTCGGGTGGAATCTGCGGCTCCCGTTGGTGGCGAGCTGGGAGGTGGGAAGGGCATGTAATTGGGCGGGATGCTGGTGCCCCAGAACCCCGCCGCCTCCCCTCCTCCGCCAGAATTAGATTCTGGGTGGGAGGGCCCGGGGCCGATCTTCCTGCCCCGCTGCCAATTGAGGTGCTTATGTTGGCCTATTAATGACCACTCAAGGGCCACATCCTGCCTCCACTGGTGTTGGCCCAGCTGCCGGCAAACCTGTCACCATGGAGAACACATGGGCACCTAAAACCATGTGGTCAGTTTGTCACCACCTCAGATGGGGTGCCCTCGATCGAAGGCACCCAGTGCCTGATGAAGGGACCGAACATCGGGAAATGGGGTGGGGCAAGAGGGCCTCTGCTAGCCACTCTTCTGCCCTTGCTGCTGACCCCTCTGCACCCCTCTCCCCACAGCCACCCCCCCCACCACCACCTCCAGGAATTGAAGATCAATCTTCAGGGCACTGCTGTGTGCAACCCTGGAGAAAAATCATTGGGACATTAAAATAGATTGGGGGATTTTTTTGTCATATTTTTTGAACATCCCTCTATACTAATATAGGAACATCCAAATTAGGAGCACTCGGCCCTTTGAACTTGTTCCCCCATTCAATAAGATCATGGCTGATCTGATCGCAACCTCAGAATCATATTCCCGCCTACCCCCGATAACCTTTCGCCCCCTTGCTGATCAAGAATCTATACCATATATATAAATGGATTTAAAATAGGAAAAAAAGTCTGTTTGCTGACAGTCAAGCATCATCCAATTAGGTAAAGAGTCTTTTTACTTTCTAGTGTGTGTTTGAAGGCAGTACATCACAAGGATGGGTGTGTTGGACAAATAGTAGTTGGAGCGTTGGGGCAGGTCATGTGAGGAAACCTCCAGGAATACATTGAGTTGCAGTTGGCAACCCTACAATTTAGTGCCATACTGAGGGAGTGCTGCACTGTCAGGAGTGCTGTCTTTCAGAAGAAATGTTAAACCGAGGGCCTATCTGCTCTCGCAGGTTGGCATAGCAGATCTGAGGGCACCATCCTGAAGAAGAGGAGGTCAACTTCCCTGGTAGCACAGCCAATGTTACTCTTCAAATTTCAGCGCTGCTTGTTGGACTGTGCAGTGTGAAAGTTGCCCTCCATTGTAACAGTGATTATGAAAGGCTGTGAACGTACAATATAAATAGAAGAGCTTTCTCTTGTTTTTGGTGGCTGGGTATGAAATGGGCCTCCCCCTGTCCCTATGTTCCTCATTAAGCAAGGGCAGATTTATGGATCCACCTATCATTTGTACATGTGCAACAGAGACAAAGAAAGAAAGTATAGGTGGGAGCTGGCCTTTGAATTCCAGCATGTGGTGCATATAATGAGGAAAGGACATGGACAATCTCTGGGGCTGGCTGTGATTATTGATTCTGCAGTTTAACCATTCCGTACCTAGTTTAAATGAAGGGAACTGCTTCTACAGGCATCTGGCAATATAATAACTTGCTTCAATTATGTTTGCACAGCCGGGCAGGGGGGGATACATCACTTACGAGAGTCAATCTGCTTGTTTTTCTTTTGTGTTACATGTTATGTGGAGTCCGCAGCACAGCTCATTCGTCCCAACAGATCCATGCTGGTATTTATGCTTCACATGAGCCTCCTCTTGCCCCTCTTAATGAGTTTTATCCCATTGCCGGATCATTCTATTTCTTTCTCCCTAAACATAAGATCATAACAATGATTAGCAGGCCATTCGGCCCATCGAACTTGCTCCGCCATTGCATGGCTGATCTGATTGTGGCCTTTGTTGTGCTTTTATAATGATATAAAGGCACCTTTCACTCATAAAGGATTGTGTAAACATGTCGTGGGTTCATTTATTTAAACTAGGCATATGAGAACATATATACACGGATGGAAAGCTTGAAGACATCAGGAGCAGAGCTGTGTGTGCTATGTTCTACTCACAGGGCAAAGTGAAAGGGAGACTGGGCCACATGACACACTTCCCTTCTAATGATGACATGCTGCCATCCCTTAAAGGCATATTGCAATAGCATTTCCCACCTGTCTCCCATAAACCTTAACTCCCTTGTCGATCTGTCTTAACTCAGCTTGAATATATTCAATGACCCAGCCTTCTCTACGCTATAGGGAAAGAATTCCAAATACTAAATCGGAGACTCTTATTTTTTAACTGTGCCCCCTAGTTTCAGATTCCCCCACAAGGGGAAATATCCTCTTAGCCTCGACCCTGTCAAACCCCCTCAGAATCTTATATCTGTTGTCCTTATCCAACTTCCCCTTAAATGCATCAATACCATTCACCCTGGCTGCTCCTTGTGCCAGGGAGCTCCATATTCTCACCACTCACTGGGCCTGGCAAACAGAATCAACGTGGACTATTTTAATTTGAGCAAGGTTTCTGCAAACAATCTGCCTACCCACATTAATAGACCTGCTATCTCATTGTAAAAGTTACTGGCAATCATGAATTTTTGATTTTCACTGTTTTGTTCCTGTTTTTGTTATCATTCATTCTTGGGATTCGAGCTTCGCTGACTGGGCCAGCATTTATTGCCCATCCCTAATTGCCCTTGAGAAGGTGGCGGTGAGCTACCTTCTTGAATCACTGCAGGCCACGTGATGTTGGTACACCCACAGTGCTGTTAGGGAGGGAGTTCCAGGATTTTGACCCAAAGACAATGAAGGAATGGCGATATATTTCCAAGTCAGGATGGTGAGTGACTTGGAGGGGACCTTTCATGTGGTGCTGTCTGCTGCCCTTTTCTTCAAGGTGGGAGAGATCACGGGTTTGGAAGGTGCTGTTGAAGGAGCCTTGGTGCTTTACTGCAGTGCATCTTGTAGATGGTACACACTGCTGCTACTGTGCATCAGTAATGGTGGGTGCCGATCCTGTTGACTGTGCATGAATGGAAATATGAGCAAGGTGATGAGACAAGCCACAAACAAGTGATTATGGGACACCAAGCTTCTGTTTAACAGTTTGAAGGAAGTTGTAAGAAGGGAAGACTGAGGGTAGCAGGGAGGGAGAAAATTACAAATGAGCTAGGAGACAGTTTCAACATGGTGAGGGAGGAGTAAGAATGTGTGGGATGGGGGAATCTGGTGCTGGGGAGGAAGAAGAGTGGAATAGCATGTTGAGGCACTGAAGAAGATGCAGACAATTCATGAGGATGACATTAGAATTGAGAGGTTGGTTATATTTAGCAGGCAAGTTTGAACAGGCTTAGAGTTTCATATCTCTGAAAGACTCAGATCTTTACAATTATTTGAGATCCATATAAAAATAGCATTTCATTTGTAGGGAGTCCAAAGCTTGGGGGGCTTAAGCATAGAATAGTCACTAATAAACCCAATAAGGAATTGAGAAGAAACTTTACCCAGAGAATGGTGAGATTGAGGAACTTGCTAACACGAGGAGTATTTGAGGTGAATGGTGGAGGTGTAGTCAAAGAGAAAGGAATAGAAGGATATGTTTCTAGGTGAGATGAAGCCGAATGGGAGGAGACTCTTATGGAGCATAAACATCAAATGGACCAGTTGGGCCTAATGGCCCATTTCTGTGTTGCAGACATATTGTAATTCTATGTATAATTCAATGAATTCCTGACCATAGCAGGATCAATAAAATAGAGACAAGGTCAGAATGGAGAATTATTGGTTGTAAGGCTCAGAACAATGTCACAAGGAGCACGTGTAGTGATTGTAAAGTTTTATAGGTGCCTTTCCAGTCTTTATGGGTTAAGAGACAATTTAGTATGTCACATTTCTCATTTGGTGGCTGCTTTTTGTTTGTCGGTTCTGAATGGAACTTTAATGTAGTTTGTGTTCAGAACAACACTGCGCGGGGTTGGGGGTGGGGGGTAGGGGGTGGGGGCATGTGCAGGGGGTCAAGATGGTGGGCAAATGGTTTGAAGCAGACAAAATGATGGTTATAGTTGCACCCGACAAATGATGCCAGCCTGCCTGCTCAGACCCGAAACTTCACAAAGTGTTCCTCAGCAGCCAGAAGCCAAGTCCGACCTGACTTGAGCTATGGAATAAAATCCTGCTGAGCTTTAATGTGGCCTGTCTGAATGGCCCAATCAATCCGTCACACTGCAGCTCCTTTACGCCAGTCTGAGGGACAACTTATTTTACGTTGGCTGGGTCTTTGACTCCAGCAATTAATTGTGTGGATAAAACGAGGCTTTCGAGATCAGAGCTGCCGTAATTCCAGTGTCAGCAATTTGTCCGTAGGTTGTGTCCTGATCCAGTCCTGCTCGCGAATCACTTGACCACGGAAGAGCTGCCAATGGGCTTTGTAAAAATACCGTATTCACGGGCATGGAAAGACCAGCTGGCCCCACGCCTCATGATGGACCAGATCTTCAAAAAGCAAAGTACTGCTGGAAATCTGAAATATAAACAGAGAATGCTGCAATTACTCAGCTCGTCAGGCAGCATCTGTGGAGAGAGAAACAAGAGTTAAATATTCAGGGTGATGGTCCTGTCATCAGAACTGGAAAATGGTGGAGGTGTAATAGGTTTTAAGTAAGTAGAGAGGCAGGGGAATCGAACATGCATACAAATACCAATTATGGAGGAGTAGGCCCACTGAACCCCTCGGGCCTGCTCTGTCATTAGATAAGATCATGGCTGATCTGATTGTGGCCTCAACTCCACTCTCCTGTCTGCCCCCTGTAACCTCGGACTCCCTTGTTAATCAAGAATCTATTTAACTTAGCCGGAAAAATATTCATCGACCCAGCCCCCCACTGTTCTCTGGGGATCGGGAGGGGACCAGAAACATTAACTCTGTTTCTCTCTCCGCAGGTGTTGCTATACCTGCTGAGTGTTTCCAGCTCTTTCTGTTTTTTATGGTTATGCTTCTTCCCTTTCTCTCTCTCTCCTCACCGCGGCTCCCAATACCCACTGCACCCTGACCCCATGTAATCTCCCAGGGGAGGGATAAAATGCAGAAAAATCTCAGGGCCAATAAGGGGGGGAAAAGACCTTCAACCCCCTCCAGGGGATGGAAACCAGTTTCGGAAATCACAGGGATCAGCAATGCTGCCTCTGCCCCAGTCAGGAACTGGCTGAACTCCCCCTTGAAGGCAAACAGCCAGTACCCACCACATCATCTGGCCACATGTTTGAGGTGGGTGTGACTCTCCTTTAAATCAAGGCAGCATTTGACTGAGTGTGGCATCAAGGAACCCTTGCAAATTTGAAGTCAATGGGAATCAGGGGAGCCATACCTATCACAAAGGAAGATGGTTGTGATTGTTACAGGCCAATCACCTCAGTCCCAGGACATCACTGCAGGAGTTCCCCAGGATAGTGTCCTAGGCCCAACCATCTTCAGCTGTTTCATCAATGACCTTCCCCCATGATAAGCTCACAAGTGGGGATGTTCACTGATCATTGCACAATGTTCAGCACCACACGTGACTCTGATAATGAACCAATATTTGCCCCTATGCAGCAAGACCTGAACAACAAAACAAAAACAGAATTACCTGGAAAAACTCAGCAGGTCTGGCAGCATCGGTGGAGAAGAAAAGATTTGACATTTCGAGTTCAACATGACCCTTCAACAGAACTGAAGTATAGTTAGCAGAGGGGTGAAAAAAAGCTGGTTTAAGGTGGGGGGGCGGGGGGAGAGAAGTTGAGGGTGGGGTGGTTGTGGGGACAAGCAAGCAGTGATAGGAGCAGATAATCAAAAGATGTCACAGACAAAAGGATCAAAGAGGTGGATTTCCGACTTGAACAACATTCAGGCTTGGATTGATAAGTGGGAAACAATATTTTCACCACACAAGTGCCAGGCAATAACCATCTCCATGGCCTGGAACTTCTGGTTGATGTGCGGGGACGGGCCCCACTCGGTGATGCGTAAAATGACGCGCGGTGATGTTGGGCGTGCGTCCCCAAGTTGGCTATGCGCCTGCTGGACTGTCAAAGGCCCATTAAGGCCATTTAAATATCAATTAAAAGAGTTAACCGAGCTTTCCGTCCAACCTGGAGGTTGGCGGGGGGGCAAGCGAAGAGCCCAGGCAGCCTTCGCATTTATCATGAAACCTCATCCACGGGCTGAATGAGGTTTCATGAAGAGTTTTAAACTTCAATAAAAATTTTTGAAGAAACTCATAGACATGTCCCAGCTCATGTGACAATGTCACATGAGGGAACATGTCCGAATGATTTTTAAAAATCTTTTATTGACTTTTTGATAATGAAATTAAACTCCCTGAGGCAGCTACGTGCCTCAGGGAGATTTCCGTGCTCTTTCGCGCACACAGGTCCCGACTCAGCCTCCTCCCACCCCCGCCTGCACAGGGAGCATTCAGCACTTCCGGGTGCGCGACATGCTGGGCGAGCCTTAATTGGCCCGTCCACGTAAAATGGCGGCGTGCAGCCAATCACGGGCCCACTCCCGCTCAGCCCCTACTGACGGGGAGAAAATTCTCCCCTATGAAAAGAAAACCTTAACCATCACCCTTGACTTTCAATGGCAGAATCCCCCACTATCAACATCAGAGGAGGGGTGGGGGGTGGGGGTGGGGTGGTGGGGGGCGGGGGGGTGGGGGGATGGGAGGTGGCAGGGTCACCATTGTCCAGAAAGGCTACAAGAGCAGGTCACAGGCTGGGAATTTGCAGTGAGTAACTCACCTCCTGACTCCCCAAAGCCTGTCCACCATCTACAAGGCAAAAGTCAGGAATGTGATGGAATACTCCCCCTTGCTATATGATTACATCCAGTACAAAGCAGACCACTTGATCGGCACCCCATTCCATCATCTTAAACATTCACATAGATGCACAGTGGCAGCAGTGTGTACCATGTACAAGATGCACTGCAGCAACTCACCAAGGCTTCTTCAACTGCACCTTCCAAACCCGCGACCACTACCATCTAGAAGGACAAGGGCAGTAGACACATGGGAATACCACCACCTGCAAGTTCCCCTCCAAGTCCCTCACCATCCTGACTTGGAAATATATCGCCGTTCCTTCACTGTCGCTGGGTCAAAATCCTGGAACTTCCTCCCTAACAGCACTGTGGGTGTACCTACACCACATGGACTGCAGCGGTTCAAGAAGGCAGCTCACCACCACCTTCTCGAGGGCAATTAGGGATGGGCAATAAATGTTGGCCCAGCCAGTGACACGGGTATTCCATGAACAAATATGAAAAATCCACTCTCTGGGGAAAGGGAACTGCCCAACAACTTGGTTGTCCCTGCTCTTGTTGAGTTTCCTGTTGCCTTCCTCAAAACTATTAACTTTCCTGAGTGCCTTCTCATTAGATTGTGTAACGAAGGATAATTGGGCCCCACCTACTCTTTAGGGTGAGGAAGATGGAGAATTCAGAGCAATTCAAGTTCGCCAGCAGTGTCTGGAGTGGGAGATCAAACCCTTCACTTTCTGCCCCATAAATGGCAGTACAATGAGATAGTGGTCTCTCCGCCAAATCATGGGCAGTCGTCCTTATAATATCAATGATTGCTTCTTAGCACAAAACTTGAATATTGCTGAAAAGAGGGACATGTTGCTGAAGCTTTTCATCTTGCACTCATCAGGACAAATGCTAGAATGCCAAATTTCAAACAATCACAACAATTTATACTACAAGAAAAAAGGGTGTCATCTGGTGGACAAGTCGACTCATGTCCAGACGATTGTCTGATTGAATCAAACAGCAAGTTCCTTCGGTTGTTCATAAGAGGCAGAGTAAAGTCTGCACTCAAGAAACCGACACTTGCAAAACCAAAACAAAACATCTAATATTAGATGTGATTGCAGATGTGGACAGCACTTGCTGAACAACCCCAAGTGTGCTGATAGCTACACTAATAACCAATTTAAAATAATCAGTCGGGTTTGTAACATGGCTCATTTATGCTTCCTAGAGTCAATATACATTCTTACGCAGGGACACGTTCTCCGCAAATACAAGGAATATGTTCAAGCTTTGCACCTTTTTTCAATTACCCAAGAGCTTGGCGAACCTATAATTTCCCATTGCTTTCTCCATAGAAATGCCGTGGCCAATCAGAGTCGACTTGCATCTCATTTTCAATCAGCATTCTTTTCTCCTGTCATATAAATGTTTGTGATTCTTGCATTTGTCCTGATGAGTGCAAGATGAAAAGCTTCAGCAACATGTCTCTCTTTTCAGAAATATCAATGCATCACCATTGCCAAAATATTTACCGCTAGCAAATCTGGGCCAGGGTGCTTCCTTGCTCACTAAGGAGTCAATGTTTGAGCTTGGCTCAGTGACTCAGTGCCACGGGTTACAAGGTCCAGTTAGACCTTGGGCTGGGCCACAGTCAGGATGGGCTCGGGAAGGAGAAGGAAAATTGGGCCAGGGCTGCCAGTTCTGATTCCCATCCAGTGAATCCCTCGGGGAAGTGCAATAGCCGGAATTTTACCAGTCCTTTTGTGGATAGGCTGGAAGGCAAGAAGGGCAGAAAAAATGGCAGGGAAGTAAGCAGGGGTATTCCCGACCTGTGCTTGCCACCACGTTATTTTGCCAGTGGCGCAAAGGTTAGCAGATCAGCCACCCTAAGGGGTGCCCCACGGAGCCAACCAGGTGTCTTATTAAGGGTCATTTTTTCACCTCCACAGGCACTTTTCCTGCAGTGTGGAGAGACTGTCAAGTGAAGGCCAGAGGCCTCCACAAGGGCCCTGGGCTCCCCTCTAAAGGCATCAAGCGGTACGGGGAGAGCGCGGGAGTATGGCGTTGAGATAGTGAGTCAGCCATGGTCATATTGAATGGTGGAGCAGGCTCAAAGGGCCAGAATGACCCACTCCTGTGCCTATTTTCTATGTTTCTATGTTTTGGGCTCTCTGTGACCCATGGAGAGGGGTCCCCTGGCAGCAGTGGCTGCACCCCTGGCAACAGCGCAGCTGGCACTGAACGCCCAAACCCCTACCCCAACGTTGGGGCCTGGCTGCCTGTCCCCAGAGTTCCCCAAGAGCACCTGGCCATTGAGGCGCCCTCTCCCTGTAGCTGCAGCCTCACCACTGCGCTGCTGAGCTGCCAGTCCTCTGACTGGGCTGGGAACACGCCACCGCCCTTAACAGAAGCACAATCGACCACCACCGGGACTAAGCCTCCCCGAATGCTTCCGCCAGGGCCCAACGTGGTGGCAGGGCCTCTCACTTTGGGCCTCAGTGGTGGGACTTCTGCCATCCCAGTAAAAATTCAGCCCTATGCGTGAGAATGTGTGGGAGTTTAAGTGTATGTGTGAATGAATGTGAGCCGTGTGACTGTGGGCCGTGTTTGTGTAAGAGTGTGTCTGTGTGTGTCTCTGTGTGCGTGACTGTGTGAGTGTGCGTCTGTGTGTGTGCGTGTCTGTGTGACTGTGTGTGTGTGTGTGTGTGTGTGTGACTGTGTGTGTGTGTGTCTGTGTGTTTGTGTGTGTCTGTGTGTGAGTGTGTGTGAGTGTGTGTGTGTGTCTCTGTGTGCGTGTCTGTGTGTGTGTGTCTGTGTGTGAGTGTGTGTGAGTGTGTGTGTGTGTGTCTCTGTGTGCGTGTCTGTGTGTGTGAGTGTGTGTGTGTGTGTGTGTGTGTCTCTGTGTGCGTGTCTGTGTGTGTGTATGTGTGTGTCAGTGTGTGTGTGTGAGTGTGTGTCTGTGTGCGTGTCTGTGTGTGTGTGTGTGTGTCTCTGTCTGCATGTCTGATTGTGTGTGAGTGTGTGAGTGTGTCTGTGTGTGTGTGTGTGACTGTGTGTGTGTGTCTGTGTGTGTGTGTGTGTCTGTGTGTGAGTGTGTGTGTGTGTGTCTCTGTGTGCGTGTCTGTGTGTGTGTGTGTGTGTGTGTCTGTGTCTGTGTGTGTGTGTGTGTGTGAGTGTGTGTCTGTGTGTCTCTGTGTGCGTGTCTGTGTGTGTGTGTGTGTGTGTGTCTGTGTGTGAGTGTGTGTGTGTGTGTGAGTGTGTGTGTGTGTGTGTGTGTGAGTGTGTGTGTGTGTGTCTCTGTGTGCGTGTCTGTGTGTCTCTGTGTGCGTGTCTGTGTGTGTGAGTGTGTGTGTCTGTGAGTGTGTGTGTGAGTGTGTGTGTGTGTGTCTCTGTGTGCGTGTCTGTGTGTGAGTGTGTGTGTGTGTATGAGTGTGTGTGTGTGCCAGTGTGTTGTTTGAGGCCTAGGGTTGCCAAATGCAATTAACCTGGAGGTTCCATCACTGCCACTCCAGCCATGAACTGACCAAAACATCCATCCTTGTGACGCTGTGCCTTCCTACGCCAATTGGAAAGCTAAAAAAGTCTCGTTACCCCAATTGGATGGTGCTTGACTGTCAGCCAAACAGCCTTTTTCCCCCTATCTTGAATAATTTTATATCTGGTAGAGAGAAATGTTCAAAGAAAATGAAAAAAAGAACAATCTGTTTTAACGTCCCGATGATTTTTCTCCGGGGTCGCACGCAGCGGTGCCCTGGAGATTGACCTTCGATTCCTGGAGACTCCAGGCCAGCCCTGGAGGGTCGGCAACCCCGTCGAGCTCCATGGGTGTGAGCCGTGCCTTCACCGGGATCCTCAGCAGCTCACGCCCCGGTATTGCCAGCAGTCCCAGGCCAGTCGACGATTGCCTTGGCACCGTCCTGCGTCCTCTCCCCCACCCCCTCAACGCCAGGGGCCTTCTCTAATCCCTTTAAGGATGGAAGCTTTTGCTCCTGAGTTTTTTTTCTTCCCCCCCACCTCCTCCTCCCCCCCACCCCCCTCCCTCCTTTATGTTTAAGGCCACAGATGAGAGAAGCTGTAGCGTGGTTCAGAGCTTTCATTAACTGTCACATTTATCAGCAGTTTCCAGCTGGATTTTAAACACTCGACTGATGAGAATTTTCGGAATCAAGCGTGCAGTGTCTTGTGAAAGCAACTGCTCCGTCCAACTGCCTCTATAATTAGGCTGGGCATAACTGAAACGCAAAGTGCCAGCAAAGCCCCCTATTCTCCCTGAACTTCAAACCTTGCTGACTACTTCCCTTCCATTGTCAGGATTTTATCGGAATTTGGCTGCCTGTGACACATCTTGCAGCACCGTGAAACCCGAGTGACATGTTGTAATTATAGATTGGAGCAAGCCAACAGCGCAGCCGTCCTATCCACCCCAGCCCCATTTAACACCTTCGTAACTCGAGCTGTTTGCCTCTTGTTGCGCGGGTTGATTCGGCCAGAGCGGCCAGACAAAAGTCAGCCGGACGCTTTCTGCATTTCACGCGTTGAGCAGGCTGCTGCTGTGTTTTTTTTACTCATTCATAGGACCTGGGTGTTTCTGATAAGGTCAGCGTTTATTCCCCACTCCTACTTGCCCTTGGGAAGGTGGTAGTGAGCCACATTATTGAACCGTTGCAGCCCGCGTGGTGTAGGTACACCCACAGCGCTGTCAGGGAGGGAGTTCCAGGATTTTTGACCCAGCGACACTGAAGGAACGGCCGATATATTTCCAAGTCAGGATGGCGAGTGGCTTGCAGGTATGGTACTGAGCTAACACAGACTAGAAGGCCTCGAGCTCCCTCCTCAGCCTGTGCTCTCTCATGTAGGAGATGCTAAGAGTGATGTCTGCATCCCCTGTGGTTTAAGGAAAGGGAGAAATCAGCTCAGGTTCCAAAGAGTAAGGCTTATTGGCTAGCATTGCAAAGAGCCAGCATGGACACGATTGGCCGAACGGCCTCTGTTTGCACTTTGAGGTTCTAGTTTGGATAATAGTCAGTGACTCCTGCTGTAGAATGTATGTTTGTGTGAGGAGCATTGATCTTACAGCACAGAAACAGGCCAGTCGGTTCAGCTGGTCAGTATCTGTGTTTATGCTCCACACAAGGCTCCTCCCACTTTACTTCATCTCACTGTATCAGCATAACCCTCTATTCCTTTCTCCCCCCCGAGCTTATCTAGCTTTTCCCTTAATGTGATTCATCAACCACACCGTGTGGCAACAAATTCCGCATTCTCACCACTCTCTTGGTCTTGATTTCCCTATTGGATTTATGAGTGATTATCTGATATTTATAACGCCCGATTCTGGGCTACCCCCGCACAAGTGGAAATATTTTCTCTATTCTACGCTACCGAACCCTTCCAGCATTTTAATGAGTGCTAGCAGGTTACCTTTCAGCCTTCTCTTTGGCTCAGGTCAGAATCTGATTCAGTTAAAATATCCACCTCTCTCAAAGAAACACTTATTCCCTAGCCTCAGAATGGAAGAATAGAACTTAGCACCCTGTATATGTATAGCACTTATCATGTCTGCAGAAGGTCGCAAGGTACTTGGCAATCAATGTTGTTGCCTAAACGCCCCTTAGTTCTTAGTCTACAAACAAGACTACAAGCAGAAGGCTGCTCTCAGAGAGACAGTTTATTGATCTGTAAAGCAGTGCTTACAAGAGCTCAGCTTGGGGAACTGGCAATTTGCAACAACCAGCTCCCATTTCCTGGTCGAATCCAAGCTCTTCATTGGAAGATCGCCTTTTACACCTTTTCCTATCATGATCACATGGGCAGCGTCGTATATCACTCTGACCGCAACTCTGCTTCAACCTTCAGGCGTCACATTAGATTTTTCAATAAAGGCTGTTAAACCACCTCATTTTCTGTACACTCACAGATACCACATCCTCTTTGCCACACATCTCTAATCATTGTGGCATTGTGGTATACTCATTGAGGGGGAGATGGTGGAGTAGTGGTAATGTCCCTAGACTAGTGGCCTGGAGCCAGTTCTCTGGGGGCTTGGCCCAAACCCCACCATGGCAGCTGGTGGAATTTAAATTTAAATTAATAAACATCTGGAATTGAAAAGCTCGTCTCAGTAATGTGACCATGAAACTATCATTGATTGCTAGAAAAATGCATCTGGTTCACTAATGTCCTTTAGGGAAGGAAATCTGCCATCCTTACCTGGTCTGGCCTACATGTGACCCCAGACCCATAGTAATGTGGTTGACCCTCAACTGCCTCCTGAAATGGCCTCACAGGCTATTCAGTTCAAGGGCAATTTGGGATGGACAACAAATGCTGGCCTTGCCAATGATGCCCACATTCCATAAAAGAAAAAAAGCCTCTATTACTTGCACTTTCCCCATGTTCCTTAAAACCTTTGGAGGACATATTGCAATGGTCGTTTGATCCAATCATTATATTGTTTTCCTTCTTCACTTCAATTTGCACTTCAGAGTATGCTCAGTTTCTCACACATCAGCTGACACAGGGCTTGATTTATGAGATCCCTGGGCATAGACTGACACAAACAATGGTTCACTGTGCGTATGATGGGATTCTGTGCTCACTGACCTACATTAGCTCATGGTATAGAAATGCCTTGATTTTAAAATTCGCATCCTTGTTTCCAAATCTCCCCAAGGCCTCAACCCACTCGCCGTGTGGAATTTAATCCAGGTGACGATGTCACGTCCGCTGGCTGGAGAGCTGGTGGTGACCCACCGCAATGTGGTTAGAATCATAGTCATTGAGTCATAGAGATCTACAGCACAGAAAAAGGCCCTTCGGCCCATCGAGTCTGCGCCAGTCAACAAGTACCTAACTATTCTAATCCCATTTTCCAGTCCCATAGCCTTGTATGCCATGGCATTGCAAGTGCACATCCAAGTACTTCTTAAATGTTATGAGGGTTTCTGTCTCTACCACCCTTTCAGGCAGTGAGTTCCAGATTCCCACCACCCTCTGGGTGAAAAGATTCTTCCTCACATCCCCTCTAAATCTTCTGCCCCTTACCTTAAATCTTTGCCCCCTGGTTATTAATCCCCCCACCAAGGGGAAAGTTCCTTCCTGTCTACCTATCTATGCCCCTCATAATTTTATACACCTCAATCATGTCCCCCCTCAATCTCCTCTGCTCCAGGGAAAATAACCCCAGTCTATCCAATCTCTCCTCATAACTAAAACTCTCCAGCCCAGGCAACATTCTGTAAATCTCTTCTGCACTCTCTCTAGCGCAATCACATCCTTCCTATAATGCGGATTCCAAAACTGCACACAATACTCTAGCTGTGGCCTAACCAGCGTTTTATACAGTTCCAGCATAACCTCCCTGCTCTTATATTCTATGCCTCGGCTAATAAAGGCAAGTATCCCATGTGCCTTCTTAACCTCACTGGGCACAGGCATCCAGTCACAAAAACACCTCTCAACCATCACCCTCCTGCCATTCAGCCAATTCTGGATCCAATTTGCCAAATTGCCTTGGATCCCATGGGCTCTTACCTTCATTATCAGTCTCCCATGCGGGACCTTATCAAAAGCCTTGCTGAAGTCCAAATAGAGTATGTCAAATGCATTGCCCTCATCTACACACCTGGTCACCTCTTTGATAAATCTAATCAATTTGGTCAGACATGACCTCCCCTTAACAAAACCATGCTGACTGTCCTTGATTAATTCCTGCCTCTCCAAGCGTAGATTAATTCTGTCCCTCAGAATTGCTACCAGTAGTTTCCCCACCACTGAGGTTAGACTGACTGGCCTGTAGTTCCCTGGTTTATCCCTTCCTCCCTTCTTGAATAATGGTGCCACATTGGCTGTCCTCTAGTCCTCGACATCCAGGGTTTCCTAGATTTGTTGGTCCCACCCTTTGACTTTACTGGAATATGTTGGTCCTGTACTCCCGCTATTTCCTTCTTGAATGAGCCCCACTGCTCTGACGCAGATCTAAAAGTAGCTGCTTCCAGTCCACTCTGGCCAAAGCATATCTGATTTTATTAAAATTGGCCTTCCCCCAATTTAGAACTCTGATTTCTGGCCCATCCTTGTCCTTTTCCATAACAACCTTGAATCTAACGGAGTTATGATCACTATCTGCAAAATGCTCTCCAACTGATACCTCTACCACTTGCCGGGCTTCATTCCCTAAAATTAAGTCCAGGACTGCCCCCCTCTCTTGCAGTACCTTCTACAAACTGGCTTAAAAAGCTCTCCTGGATGCATTTTAAGAATTCCATTCCCTCTAAATCTATCACACTGTGACTAACCCAGTCAATGTTGGGGAAGTGGAAATCTCCCACTATTACTGCCCTATTATTTTTACACTTCTCTGAAATTTGCCTATATATCTGCTCTTCTATTTCTCTCTGACTGTTTGGGGGCCTGTAGTACACTCCCAGCAATGTGACTGCTCCTTTTTTGTTTTTCAGTTCTACCCATATGGCTTCATTTGAAGAGCTTTCTAAGATGTTATCCCTCCTTACTGCTGTAATTGATTCCTTGATCAATATTATGATATCCCCTCCTCTTTCACCTGCTTCCCTGTCTCACCTGAAGACCCTATATCCTGGAATATTGTGCAGCCAATCCTGCCCCTCTCTCAACCATGTCTCTGTGACAGCAATTACATCATACTCCCATGTGTTAATTTGTGCCCTCAACTCATCTGCTTTATTCGTCAGACTCCTTGCATTAAAATAAGTACCATCCAACCTTGCCAAGCTCTCTTGTGCCTTAACTGTCCTATAATTTCTATGCCTTCCAGACTCACTTGCTCTCTCTAATGTTGGCTGTGCATCTCCCCCTGCTGAACCTCTTCTCAGGATCCCACCCCTTTGCCAAGTTAATTTAAACCCTCTCCAACAGCACTAGCAAACCTCCCCCTCAAGGGTATTGGTCCCATTCCGGTTCAGGTGCAGCCTGTCTGCCTTGTACAGGTCCCACCGACCCCCGATACGGTCCCAATGTCCCAGAAATCTAAAGCCCTCCCTCCTGCACCATCTCTCCAGCCACACATTCATCTGGACTAACCTCCTATTTCTATACTCGCTAGCACGTGGCACCGGAAGTAATCCAGAGATTACTCCCTTGGAGGTCCTGTTTTTTAATCTGTTTCCTAGCTCCCTAAATTCTGCTTGCAGGACCTCATCCCTCTTTCTACCTACGCCGTTGGTACCAATGTGTACCACGATCTCTGTCTGTTTGCCCTCCCCCTTTAGAATGCCCTGCAGCCGTTCAGTGACATCCTTGACCCTGGCACCATGGAGGCAACATACCATCCTGGAGTCACATCTACGGCCGCAGAAACGCCAGGCTGTTCCCCTTACTATCGAGTCTCCTACTATTATTGTTCTTCCCCTCTTTCTACTCCTGCCCTGTGCAGCCGACCCACTCACAGTGTCATGAGTGTGGCTGCACTCCCCAGAGGAACCGTCACTCTCATCGTTTTCCAACACAGAGAAACGGTTCTCGAGCGAGATGCACCCTGGGGATTTCCTGACTACCTGCCTGACACCTTTCTTCTGGCTGATGGTCACCCATTCCCTCTCTGTACTGCACTTCCATAAGCTGTGGGGGTGACCACGTCTAAAAACGCGCTATCCACGAAACTCTCAGCCTCACGGATGCACCTCAGTGCCTCCAGCTGCCGCTCAAGCTCAGAAACTCAGAGCTCAAGTAGCTGCAGCTGGTGGCACTTCCTGTACACGTGGTCAGTCAGAGTGCAAAGAGATTCTAGGACTTCCCACATGTTGCAGGCGGTACATAACACCGGACTGAGCTGCCCTGCCATGCTTCTAGTTGAAAAAAAAACCCTTACTTTTAGTTAAATACAGTAAAAAAAATGTTAAATTATTTACGTACTTTAAATAAAAACTAGAACTCTTACCTTTCCTTACCTAAATTGACTCTTAACTGTCCTCTGAAATGACCTAGCAAGCCACTCAGTTCAAGTGCAATTAGGGATGAGCAACAAATGCTGGGCCTTGCCAGCGATGCTCACATCCCATGAAAGAACTTTTAAAAATAACATTAGCAACAACAACAACTTACATTTATATCGCATTGTCCACAAAGTTAAATATCCCGACATGCTTCACAGGAACATTATTAAACACTATTTGACACTGAGTCATTTAAGAAGGTACTTGGACCGATCACCAAAAGTCTAGTTGGAGGTAGGGTTCTGATGAGGGTCTTCAAGGAGGGGAGGAGGGATGGGGCGAAGAGAAAGAGCGAAGAGTAGGGAAGGAATTCCAAAATTTAGTGCCTATGCATGACAGCCAATTGTGGAACGATTAAAATCTGGGATGCACAAGAGTCCGGTGGTAGATCAGCACAGAGATCTCAGAGGGTTGTGAGGCTGGACGAGATTGGAGAGATAGGGAAGGGCAAG
The DNA here is from genome assembly GCF_964194155.1 of Cetorhinus maximus. Lineage (NCBI taxonomy): Eukaryota > Metazoa > Chordata > Chondrichthyes > Lamniformes > Cetorhinidae > Cetorhinus > Cetorhinus maximus. The sequence continues at coordinate 99,290,212 of NC_135894.1, forward strand.
GACATGGAGGGATTTGAAAACAAAGATCATATCAGTTCTGCTGAAGGGTCATGGGGACTCGAAACGTCGACTCTTTTCTTCTCCGCCGATGCTGCCAGACCTGCTGAGTTTTTCCAGGTAATTCTGTTTTTGTTTTGGATTTCCAGCATCTGCAGTAGTTTTTTGTTTTTATCAGCCAATATAGGTCAGTGAGCACAGGGCTAAACCGTCGATATGGGGAATGCAGGTTAAACTCAGGCAGTTGCACTCAGTATAACATGGGAAAAAGTGAGGTTGACACTTTGGCAGTAAGAATTGAAAAGCAGAATATCATTTAAACGGAGAGAGACTATAGAACTCGGTGGTACAGAGGGATCTGGATGTCCTTGTACATGAATCACAAAAAGTTAGCATGCAGGTACAGCAAGTAATTGGGAAGGTAAATGGAGCATTGGCCTTCATTGCAAGGGGGATGGAAGATAAAAGTAGGGAAGTCTTGCTACAGCTGTACAGGGCATTGATGAGACTGGAATACTGTGTACAGTTTTGGTCTCCTTATTTGAAAAATGATATATTTGGCTTTGAGGCGGTTCAGGGAAGGTTCACTCGACTCATTCCTGGGACGAGGGGGTTATCTTATGAAGAAAGGTTGAACAGGTTGGGCCCATGTCCATTGGAGTTTAGAAAAATGAGAGGCGATCTTATTGATCTTATACCGGCCTGGTGTCACTGCAGCTGCACAAACGTCTATCTGTTCCCCTTATGATATCACTATTGCTCGTCCACTCTTTTTTCTCCCTCCCTGTGCAGCTGAGCCACTCATGGTGCCGTGGACTTAGCTCCTGCTGCAGCCCCCCTGAGAAACCACCTTTGCCAGCTGTATCCAAAATGGAAAACCTGTTAGAGAGGGAGATGGACCCAGGGGGGCTCCTGCAGTACCTGCCAAGTGCTATTGCTCTGCTTGGCGGTCACCCATCCCCTTTCTGCTTGTTCACTCTTTCCCTGCAGTGTGACCACTTTACTGTACGTGCTATCCACGAAGATCTCACCCTTGCGGATGCTCCACAGTGACTCCAGCCTCAGTTCCAGCTCCGAAACACAGATTTTGAGTAGCCGCCCTGGACACTGGAAGTGTCCCTGACTTCCCACATCTCATAGGAGGAGCGTTCCATGTGTCCGAGCTTCCCTGCTATGAACTACTCTGAAATTACCCCCTTTACTTTTATTTCCTCTAGAGAGTATTAAGGACAGCTGAAATACTCACGAGGTCATACTTACCAAGGCCACCACTCTTTTTGAGGAAAAGTAGAAAATGAAAGGATCACCTCCTCCCCTCTTCACTGAACACCCTCACTCCCCAAACTCCAACCTAAGCACTGTAATGCAGCCCAATGCAACACTCCATTGCATCAAGCAGCACTGTAGATGACCTGCTTTTATGCTCTCTGAATCTAGCTGCTAAAAACCTGTTTAAGCCAGCTAGCTAATTAACTAGCTGCAGCTGCAGGCAGAGCCTGTATAACCCCTGTTTTAAAGCTGGACTAAAACTCACCTACTCCCAACCCAAAGAACAACTTTTAGTCATTTGCTAAATTAAAGAAAGATTAGACTTTAGATAGAAGTTAACCGTTAAAAGTCCCTCACTCACCAAACTCCAACTTAAGCACTCAAATGCAGCCCAAAGCAGCACTCCAGTGCGGGAGATGAGCAGCACTCCAGTGCGGAGGATGAGCAGCACTCCAGTGCGGAGGATGAGCAGCACTCCAGTGCGGGAGACGAGCAGCACTCCAGTGCGGAGGATGAGCAGCACTCCAGTGCGGAGGATGAGCAGTACTCCAGTGCGGAAGTTGAGCAGCACTCCAGTGCGGAGGATGAGCAGCACTCCAGTGCGGAAGATGAGCAGCACTCCAGTACGGAAGATGAGCAGCACTCCAGTGCGGAAGTTGAGCAGCACTCCAGTGCGGAAGTTGAGCAGGCGGGAGATGAGCAGCACTCCAGTGCGGAGGATGAGCAGCACTCCAGTGCGGAGGATGAGCAGCACTCCAGTGCGGAAGTTGAGCAGCACTCCAGTGCGGGAGACGAGCAGCACTCCAGTGCGGAGGATGAGCAGCACTCCAGTGCGGAAGATGAGCAGCACTCCAGTACGGAAGATGAGCAGCACTCCAGTGCGGAAGTTGAGCAGCACTCCAGTGCGGGAGATGAGCAGCACTCCAGTGTGGAGGATGAGCAGCACTCCAGTGCGGAAGATGAGCAGCACTCCAGTGCGGGAGATGAGCAGCACTCCAGTGCGGAGGATGAGCAGCACTCCAGTGCGGAGGATGAGCAGCACTCCAGTGCGGGAGATGAGCAGCACTCCAGTGCGGAGGATGAGCAGCACTCCAGTGCGGAGGATGAGCAGCACTCCAGTGCGGAGGATGAGCAACACTCCAGTGCGGAGGATGAGCAGCACTCCAGTGCGGAGGATGAGCAGCACTCCAGTGCGGAGGATGAGCAGCACTCCAGTGTGGAGGATGAGCAGCACTCCAGTGCAGGAGGATGAGCAGCACTCCAGTGCGGGAGATGAGCAACACTCCAGCGCAGAAGTTGAGCTGCACTCCAGTGCAGAGGATGAGCAGCACTCCAGTTTGGAGGATGAGCAGCACTCCAATGCGGAGGATGAGCAGCACTCCAGTGCGGGAGATGAGCAGCACTCCAGTGCGGGAGATGAGTAGCACTCCAGTGCGGAGGATGAGCAGCACTCCAGTGCGGGAGATGAGCAGCACCCCAGTGCGGGAGATGAGTAGCACTCCAGTGCAGAGGATGAGCAGCACTCCAGTGCGGAGGATGAGCAGCACTCCAGTGCGGGAGATGAGCAGCACTCCAGTGCGGAGGATGAGCAGCACTCCAGTGTGGAGGATGAGCAGCACTCCAGTGCAGAGGATGAGCAGCACTCCAGTGCAGAGGATGAGCAGCACTCCAGTGCAGAGGATGAGCAGCACTCCAGTGCAGAGGATGAGCAGCACTCCAGTGCAGGAGATGAAGGGAATGTTTTTATCTCAGAGGGTCATTAGTCTGTAGAACTCTTTTCCCTAGAAAGCAGTGGAGGCTGGGTCATTGAATTTACTCAAGACAGCATTAGACAGATTTTTGGGTAGACAAGGGAGTAAGGTGTTATGGTGGGTCAGGCAGGAATGTGGAATTAGGACCACAACCGGATCAGCTATGATCTTCTTGAATGGCGGTGCAGGTTTGAAGAGTCAAATGGCCTACTCCTGTTCCTATATTCCTAGTTCCTCCAGCTTGTGTTTTTGTTGGGGGTGCTGGGGGGATGTGGGGGGATGGGTGGGGGGGGTGGTTGGAATCTTGACAGTTGAACATCAGAAGGCAGGAGGTTAATAAAGTGTTACTAATGCCCTCCAGCCTTCTGCGATTTACCACAAGTCAGTTTTTTTATTATGTACTGATCCCAGTTTTTTTATTATGTACTGATCCCCAAAATGATTCCGCTGCCAATTTCTGCTTCGAGGTTCCGAGTGCTTGGACCAGAGTTGGGGATAACAGCATTATGCGAGCGCTGTGCTTCACCAATCAACACCTTAATTAGAGATTATTAAATTCTTCACAGCACTATAACCATCCTCGGCCAACCTTCATTAAGAAGCTGTGAGACTCTCTGATACCTGCAGTCACCTGATAAACCTACAGTGCTCTCCACAGGGCTGTTTAATTAAATTAAATTAGAAACAAAAACAAAGCAGCAAAAAAATGGCTTTCAAATCAAAATATGATTACCTCCATATTAGGAAAAACATGATGTCATTGTAACCTGGTTTTCGTGGAAGTAAAGGATTCTAGCATAGGCCATCTGGCATATGCCAACTTTTTGAAGCACTGTAAGATTAGTCCCACTCCTTCCTTTTTCTTCATAGTCTTGCGAATGTTTTGCTATTCCATCGCACTCCTGACTAGTCTCCCACATTCTACCATCCGTAAACTTGAGGTCACCCAACGCTCTGCTCCCCTTGTCTTAACCCTCACCAAACCCTGTTTCCCCCATCACCCCATGTGCTCACAGACCTACACTGGCTCCTGACCAAGCAACGCCTAATTTTAAAATCCTCATCCGCTCGATCTGTTTTCAAATCCATCAATGGCCTTGCGTCTCCCTATCTCTGTAATCTCATCCAGTCCCACCACCCTCCAAGATGTCTGTGCTGCTATAATTCTGGCCTCTCAAGCATCCCCGGTTTTAGTCGCTCCACCATTGGTGGCCGTGCCTTCAGCTACCTGGGCCCTACGCCCTGGAATTCTCTCCGGAAGTAACGTGAGGAAAAGCTTTTTCACCCAGGGGTGGTTGGAGTCTGGAATGAACTTCCTGAGAGGGTGGTGGAGGCAGGTTTGGTTGAAGTGTTCAGAAGGCCATTGGATTGCTATCTGAAGAGAATGTGCAAAATTACAGGGATAAGGCAGGGGAGTGGGACTAGATAGAATGCTCTTTCACAGAGCCAATGCAGACCCGATGGACCGAATGGCCTCCTTCTACACTATAAAGATCCATGATTCTGTGATTAAACGTTTCCTCCTCTCTACTTCTCTCTCCTCCTTTAAGATGTTCCATAAAACCTACCTCTTTGACCAAGCTTTTGGTCATCTGAGCTAATATTTGACTTGTTGCCACATTTTGTTTATAATGCTTCTGTGAAGTCCCATTCTCTTATTTTAAGGGCACTATATAAGTATGAGTTGGTGTTGTTGCTTTTTTTATGACTAGTCTTCGGGCGAGGTCCCGCAATTTGTTATGATCCCGGAAGAGGTATCTCAAATTGTTATACTCCCTGGTGAGGAGGAATGAATTGGCTCCCTTTTTCAACCCCCTCAGTTGGTCATTACAAGGTCAATTTAAAAAGGACCCCTTCCCTCATGGATACCTTTTCCCAGTCCAAATGTATTTATTTTTTTTTAAAGAAGCCAATTTAACCAGGCTCCCTTGAGACAAAGAAAGAGTGAGTTTATCAGTTACTAAACGCGAGAAAAAAATAATAAAAATGCAACACACATACACACACATTAGAAATGAGAAATTGAGTCCAAAAATAAAAGTTAAAAAGATATACGAATCAGTCCTTTGGCTTGTCCATGAGGAGTGGATGGTGAAGCATTGTGGCCGTTAAGTTGGGGTGATTCTGGTGTTGACTTTGGCAGTTGAGCAGCTGATATGGAAATTCGTGGTTCTGCAGGTTAGCTGAAAAGAGTTACCCTGTTTCCTTTTTGACTGTGGCTTTGCTGACTTGTGACTTGATTCCAGCAATCAGAACAAGGGCAAGGATTCCCAGTTGGTGTTCTTCAGCTGTGACCTTCACAGCACACACACACACCAGACTAGCACACAGAACTAGGGTTGAAGTTGGCTTTTTTAAAACCCTTTTCCTTGTGTATTCCTGGAAGGGAAAAGCAAACATGTCTTTCACCCAGACCTGTTTTCTTTTCAACTCAATTCATGTTCACAGTCTGGGATGTAATTCAACAGGAGGTGGTTTTGGCTGAGATGGTAATCATTTTCCATTATCTCCGCAACCACAGGGGATTACAGTTCAGTTTGCGATGTATCTTTTCCTTTTAAGTGTCTCTGTTTGAAGTAGGCCATGTCACACCTTGTGACATTCCGTTTTCTCTGAGCTAGTTGGCCAAGTAACCCACATAGGAAGTTTTCCAGCAAGTGGTTGCCTTACAGTCTCAGCCAGCTTTTGCTTGTATGCCCTTTTTTGAAAAAAACATATACCTTATTTAAAAGTTCACTATGCCGATAAGTAATTTGGGGATAGGATCCGAGGTCATGACACTTTCAAGTGCTTATTTACCATAGGTTCCGGTGCCTAATACCACCCCATTTTTTCAGCACCAAAGCGCATGTTTAGTCCTGTACTCTAAGTATAAGATGACCCCTGCATTTTTCTGCTAATAAATGTATGTTTAGAGCTATACTTGCATTTGGAGTCAGTCCGAATTTCTCAGCTCAGAAATCACGTTTATAGTTATACTCACCTGTAAGTCAGGGCATGGGACCAAGCAGGTGGCACGGGCAGTGTTGCCAAGAAGATGCGCGGCAGTTTAAAGACACGTCCACACAGAGCAGACTACATATGGCAGAGCCAATGATCAACAGAAATGGGTCCTCCTGCAAAAAGGATGAAGTATGAAGTTGGTTTCGAGCTGAGAGTCGAAACATTTGCTAACTTGCCAAATAACTGCTTCAGCAAGAGAATTTGGTGTTAATGAGAAACTAGCGTGAGAATGGAAGATGAAGGAATCTGCCCTGAAGAAGATGCCCAAGACTAAATGCGCCATGAGAACAGGGACCAGCCACTGGCCTGATCTTCAGAAGCTTGTATCGGAGTGGGTCCTCAAAAATTGTCAGGATGGCTACATCGTCATCAGAAACGCAATGAGCATATACGCAATTAAGTGAGCCAAATAAAACCCAGAGTCCAGCAAAGGTTTCAGAGCAGCAGATAGTTGGTGTAGCCGTTTTTGTGGTTCAAAAAATGTGCAGTGTTGCGGCAGGAGACTAAGATCGTTCAGAGATTACCAAAACACCTCGATGCCAAAACGATCAGTAGTTCATCATCTGCCTGCGGCAAAAACACGAGTACCCATTCAGCGACACCGGCAACAGGGATGAAAACACCATGAATTTTGATATCCCCAGCAACTGGCTTGTGGAGTGGAAAGGTTTGAAAACAGTGCTAGAGAAAGCCAAAGGACATGAGAAGACAAGACTCACGGTGGTACCAGACTGCATGGCTGGTGGAGCAAAATTAAAACCAACGGTAATTTTAAAACATAAAACCATGCTAAAAATCAAGCCCACAAAGGAGTTTTTGTGCATGTCAGTGACAATGGTTGGATGGACGAGGATGGAGTGAAGTTGTGGACCAATAATGTGTGGAATAGGCATCCCAGTGGCCTAGGCAAAGAACACATCTTATTAGCGCGGGACATGCTCTGATCCTATATAGCTGATAAGATCAAGAGGTACCTGTGAGGAAATAACACCCAAACTGCAGTTATACCAGGGAGTCTAACGTCCATCGTTCAACCTTTGGATGTGTGCCTTACCAAGCCATTCAAGGATCACGTTCTCGCTGAATGGAATAGGTGGATGTTTCATGGAATAAAAAGCCTTCACAAAGAGTGGAAAGATGCGTGCAGCCCTGCCTGATGTTTCGTGTGGTTTTGTCATCAAATTGTGGGATTCTATTACTGTAAAAACTGTCATCAGATTGTTCAGAAAATGAATGGAGAGGAAGACGATTTGTTTTGAAGGGATGATTCTGAAAGTGAAGGCACCACAGCTAATCCGGAGTGCGGTCCTTAAGTTGGTGAAAGCGACTCAGGATGAATTTGATGAACACTTGGCATTGAATGCTAAAGATGATGAATTTCACAGTTTTTTTAAATGTTCTGATTGTGGTTTAAACTATCCCTTATTTATTTCATCCAAATAAATGTGACACATTGATTTAATTTGAATTACCCATGTTATTTTTTCTCACAATTCAAAATGGCGACCACCTACAACAAAGCCAGTGGTTCGCATTTTATACTCAGCGCATGAGTTGACCCCCCTCCAGGCTTTGGAAGGATTCTTCAAAGCTTCGAAGGTTGAGTTATATGGCACGATCTACAAGGTTCCTGAAAAATCTGCCTCCAAATCATAACAATTCTGTACATGAAAATATTCCCCTCACCTCTCTGCACGCTGGTTCTTTTGCCAATTATCGTAAATCTGTGTCCTCTGGCTACTGACCTCGAGGCAGTGATAAGTTTCTCCCTATCTGCCCTACAAAACCCCTTCAAAATTCAAACCCTCTGTTAAATCTCCACTGAACCATCTCCGGGCAAAGATGAATAATCATCGAAACATAGAAAATAGGAGCAGGGGTGGGTCATTCTGCCCTTTGAGCCTGCTCTGCCATTCAATATGATCATGGCTGATCCTCCACCTCAATGCCGTAATCCCAGCTTCTCCAGTCTCTCCATATAACTGGAGTTGTGTTCCTGTTATATTGGGCCGGGTTTTTGCAATGCAGGCGGATAGCTTGAGTTGGGAAATTTCCCAACTCAGTGGATCCACCTCAGTAGAAAGTGCCCTGTCAGACCCAATTTTCACTCTGGGGAGGCAGGGGCAGGATAGAGTTGGGTCCGCCGCCCCCTGATTAAAAGGCCCACTTAAATACTCTGGGACTTTGTCCCAGTTTGCTTACATCTTAGGCCCCCACCCCTCACACCCAGGCACCCCCTCCAACCCATGCCACCTCCATGCCCCTATACCCTCCATGCCAGCTCATGCCTCTCCACCTACCTCTAAAGGTCCCTCATAGCCTCCATGTGAACTCACAGCACTTCCATGCCCACTCTCCCAGCATACACTCTTTACAGAACCAGTAAACCCTATAGTAGCAATGGCATGTGTGGAACTGCTTAAAAAATACCAATTCATAATTTTGTTTTTCTAAAAGTGCTGTAGCTACAACCTGAGGAAAGTGTCAATGAACTAGGCCTTTAAAATATCAATAACAGAAGCTATAAGAACTTGACAGCTATTTATCTTGTGCAAGTATACATTGATCCATTGACAAAAGAGGCCACAGAAAAAAAGCTTATCATAACTTCATAAAGCTGTCAATCAAGCAAAGTTTTCACTCCTCTGTACCTGTGTCAACAAAGTTAATTATTTTATGAGAGCCTGGGCTCTCAGACAACTCTTATTATGCATACAACTATTTCCACTGGCACGATGGTCAGTAAGTAGACAACAGAGGATTAAGATAATTGGACTAAGGGCTAGATGCAAAATAAGGAAATATGTTTTTTTACACAGCGAGCTTTTATGATCTGGAATGTGCGGCCTGAACGGATGGTGCAAACAGATTTATTTTAATTTGAAAAGAGAATTGAATAAATGTTTGAAGGGAATTTACTTAAGGGCTAAGGGGAAAGAGCAGTGGAGTGGGATTGTTAAGATAGCTCTTTCAAAGAGCTGGCACAGGCATGATGGGTTGAACGGCCTCCTCCTGTGCTGTATCATTCCATGGTTTTATGAGGCCTCCCTCCCAGACTGGCTTCTGCCAAGTGGAGGGAATTAAACTGGGCCCACAACATTTCTAACTGTTGCATGTCAGTGTTTACTGTTGTGTCAGTATTGATTGTTGTGTGTAATATTGACTATTGTGTTCCAGTGTTGACTGTTCTGTGGCAGCATTAACTGTTGTATAATAGTGTTGACTGTTGTGTACTTGTGTTGGCTGTTGACTGTTATGTGTCAGTGTTGACTGTTGTGATTGTGCTGACTGTTGTGTTAGTGTGGACAGTTGTGTCTGTGTTGTTTTTTGTGTTTCAGTGTTGACTGTTGTGTCAGTGTTGACTATCGTATGCCCCATGTTGATTGGTTTGTTGACTGTGATTTGATTGTTGGGTGCCGGTGTTGACTGTTGTCTGTCATTATTAATTGTTGTGTATCAGCGTTGACTGTTGTGTCTGTGTTGACTGTTTTGTTTATGTGTTGATTGTTGTGTCAGTGTAGACTTGTGTGCCATGGTTAACTTTTTGTGTCAGTGTTGATTGTTGTGTGTTAACTGTTGTGTGGCTGTGTTGACTGTTGTGTGGCTGTGTTGACTGTTGTGTGGCTGTGTTCTCTGTGCGTCAGAAGGTCATGGGTTCAAGCAATACATCACAGACCTGTGTATATAATCCAGGTTGATATTCCTAATACAGTTCGGAGGGAGTGCCGGGTGTTTAACTTGCCATTTGTTTATTCCTTAGAGCTTGGTGAAATGCCCTGGAGCACTATTTTTCCAATGTTAAAGGCACTATATAGGTGAAATTGTTATTGTTAACTGTATCATTCAATCAGTATATCAGCAAGAATGCCTATTGCTGTAATTAGAATCACACTGGCTGTTTTCTGAAATGGATCATTTTTCATTTCCATTATTAAACTGATCCATTCATTTTTTAATTGAATAGTTGATGAGGGCCTTGCTGACTTGCAGAGGGCAATGTACCAAGTTTATATGAGGGGGTATGTGTACAAATGTGCTTGCACCTCAGGGGCAGGCCATCTTTCTCTTCACATTGTGTTCCCAACATGAGGAAGGCCATTCAGCCCATCCACCTAAAATAACCTCTGATTAAAAAGGATATAGAGGCCCTGGAGAAGGGGCAAAAAAGATCCACTGGAATGATATCAGAACTGAGGGGGTCATACCTATCAGGCAAGATTGAACAGGCTGGAGGTATTTTCTTAAGAAGGAGAAGATTGAGGGGTGACCTGTTAGATGTCATTAAGATTATGAAAGGGTTTGATAGGGTAGATGTAGAGAAGGTGTTTCCACTTAAGAGACCAAAACCAGGGGACCATTAATATAAGATAGTCACTAATAAATCCAACAAGACACTCAGGAGAGACTTCTTTATCTCGAGAGTAATTAGAAATTGGAAATCATTGCCTCATGGAAGAGTTCAGGTGACTAGCATAGGTGCATTTAAGGGGAAGCTAGATACACAGATGAGACGGAAAGATTCAGAAGAACAGATTGTAGGGATTCAATGAAGAAATATGGGAGGAGGGTTATGTGGAACATGAATACTCACATGGACCTGTTGGGCTGAATGGTCTATTTCTGTGCTGTAGATTCTATGCAAGACCATAAGGTGGTCATTAAAGATCCCAGGACATTATAGGGAGCAGACTAGGGACATTATGGGGAGAGATCTAGGGCGTGTCTTAACTATTATTCCCTCCTCAACTAATAGAACCAAAATAAATTATCTGTACTTGGCATTTGTGAGATCTCACTGTGCACAAAATGGCTGCTCCCTTTGTCCCAGTAATTGGCATTGTGTTTGAAAGTAATTTTTTTGATAATGAGGCACAGTGGGACTTTCTGAGGGATGTGATGAGGTGTAGTCTAAATGCAAGTCGTTCCTCCACACTTATTCATTGTCACTGCATGCAAAAATATCTCGTTGCACATTAAGTGCCTGAGATACCTGAGATAGAAGATGAGGCACTAAATGAAAGAAGTCTTTATTTTCTTATCAAAAGCTCTCTTTGTTTTTATCCAAGTATGTATCACGTGATAGCCTCATTAACTCTGTAATGAGGTGTTTGTTGGATTCAGACACCTGGATTCTACAGAGAGGTTCCCCGGGGTAACAGATGGAGGCTGGTCTTGGAAAAGCGATTGTGAATAAAGATATTCTCCCAGGTAGAGGTCCAGACCTGACTGATTCCAAAAATACAGGTGAGGAGCACAAACAATCGCAGAAAGATTTCGGCATTACGCCCAGCTTGAGCCTTTGCCAACCAGTCTTCCCAGGGCGGCTCATAGTGGACATTTTGTGGGGCACTTAAGTTGTGCTTGGATCACGGGAGTTATGCATCTCCGAATGCCTTTTGGGTTATTGTGGTGGCCTTATCTTTTTCCTGATACAATCTCTCCGAGGTTTAACACTCCCAGAGTGGAGGGTGAAAGAGGGACAATGGCTAGTCTTGAAAGCAGAGAGAGCACCACAGTTCCTTTCAACATGAAGAAGGAGAAAGGTAATATCTGTCACTCCTATCAAACTGCTTGTGTCGTCAACAGCTGTGTTAGCAATTGTAAGATCAAAGGTTTGACTCTGTTTACCTGAGATTGCTGAAGGTAATAAGACAGCATATGTATTTGGAGCTTTAGATTGAATTGAAGAGTCTCACCATCATGAACCTCTTTTAAAAACCACTTGCAAATAACTTGTAAAGGTGAATTGATTTGTTTTCTTTTGTTCCGTTTGCAAGTACTAATGATGTCAGCAATAGGGGTGGGGAAAACAGTCTTAAAGAAACATAAACAAAAAGTTCTGGAAATGCTCAGTGTGTCTGGCAACATCTGTGGAGACAGAAACCGAGTAAAACTTTCAGCTCTGTGACCGGTCATCAAATCTGATGTCAGCCATATAACAGGTCTTAAACAGGGCAGAGAAGGTGAGGGTGATGGAGAGAACAAAAGGCAAGGTCTGTGATTAGCATGGAAGGCAGGAGAGATTAAATGACAAAACAAATGATAGTGCAAGGCAAAAGAGAGTGGTTATGGGATAATTATAGACGCACAGTTTGAGGTCATTCAGCCCCTAAAGTCCATCCCTATCCAGGGAGTGTTTCATGCAGATGGAGCTTTACTGTGTATCTAACCCTGTGCTGTACCTGTCCTGGGAGTGTTTGATGGGGACAGTGTAGAGGGAGCTTTACTCTGTATCTAACCCCGTGCTGTGCCTGTCCTGGGAGTGTTTGATGGGGACAGTGTAGAGGGAGCTTTACTCTGTATCTAACCCCGTGCTGTGCCTGTCCTGGGAGTGTTTGATGGGGACAGTGTAGAGGGAGCTTTACTCTGTATCTAACCCCGTGCTGTGCCTGTCCTGGGAGTGTTTGATGGGACAGTGTAGAGGGAGCTTTACTCTGTTTCTAACCCCATGCGGCACCTGTCCTGGGAGTGTTTGATGGGGACAGTGTAGAGGGATCTTTACTCTGTATCTAACCCTGTGCTGTACCTGCCCTGGGAGTGTTTGATGGGGACAGTGTAGAGGGATCTTTACTCTGTATCTAACCCCGTACTGTACCTGTCCTGGGAGTGTTTGATGGGGACAGTATGGAAGGAACTTTACTCTATATCTAACCCTGTGTTGTATTTGTCAAGGGATGTGAAGAGGAGGATGCAGGTCCTGGAATGGGGGGGCCAGCATCCCACATGCATAGTGTTGCTGTCAAGGGGGTGCAGGACTTAGAATGGCACTGTCTGTGGCCAGGGAGAGAACCTTGGATCTGCCTGCTCTGTGTGTGGAACTCAGTAAATGATTTTTGTATAAGCATTTGCAGATGCAGTAAGATAGCTTTTGCAGAGTTCTGACCTCTTAGGGGTTGCAAAAGCGCTAATGAGGTTACTAAACCAACTGTCAATCTAGAATGTCTTATGTTTGAAAAAATAACAACTCATGATTTTTTGCTAAGCGATACCTATTCCTCATCTGGTTCTCCTCCCCCCACTACCAATGTAGAGATCTCGCTGTGAGCAGCTAATGCAATAAAATCACATAAAGATACATACAAATTCTGGCAGTATTAGTGGGGTCAACATGAATCTGGTTTTGAACTGGCTTCAATCCAGTTTTAATCAGGCTGATTAAAAAGTCTTTAGAGTAAATTGAAAACCAGACACGTTGACAACTAAAATTGAGAGTCCGGGCCTGTAACCCTGTAGCCCTGACTGGAATTGGTAAAAGTTGGCAAAATTTAATCAGAGATGAATGGACCTCAGTGGTTGCTATCGGTAACCTAGAGGGCATTAGTTTGCTTCAGTTTTTGACTCTGTTGTTCCTTGATGCCATTGGGTTCTGTGGGCTTGAGTAACCAGTTCCACCGAGTGGGAGAGAGGGTAGACCCTTCTTCCTGCACGATGGGATTGGCCTAAGGCCTGGTCAGTTTTTCATGGTCAAACTTCTTTTCCATCCTGTCAGCAAGCAGCTTGTGTTATTTGGCCTGATGAGAGAGGGACAGAGACTCTGTGGCTCCAGGAGGCATAGCTTCCTGAAGGGGAGGGAAAGATGATCCTTATTTTCCATTATCAATTCTAATGTCCATGTTGTGGTGTCAGCCGTACCTGAGTGGATAGAAATCATGCCTCTGCAGGAGGTCAGGGGTTCAAGCTCCATTCCAGGGACTCAATGATGCTACCTAGGCTGACACTCCTGGTGCAGCACTGAGGGAGAGCTGCACTGTTGGAGATGCTGTCTCTTGGATGAGACGTTAAACCGATGCCCCATCTACCCATGACTATTTGGTCCAGCTGGGTGAGGCTGCATTTGCCTGGTTCCATTCTTGCCTATCCAGTAGTAGCCTGAAATTCACCTGCAATGGTTTCTCTTCCTGCTCCCGCACCATTACCCCTGATGTTTCCTCAAGGGTCTCCTCTTTCTCACCTGCACGCTGCTCCTTGACGACATCATTGTTTCCACATGTAAGTTGATGACACAAAGCTTTACCTCACCACCCCCTCTCTCTACTGTCTTTAAATTGCCCAACATCCAGTACTGGGATGAGCAGAAATTTCTCCCGACTTTATATTGGGAAGGCCAAAGCTATTGTCTTCGGTCTCCACCACAACCTCCAGTCGCTAACCACCAACCCCATCCCTCTCCATGGCAACTGTCTGAGTCTGAACCAGACTGTTTACAACATGAGTGTCATTTTTGACCTGTTGAGCTTGGAATCATCAAATGATTACAGCACCAGAAGAAGGCTGTTTGGCCCGTTCTATCTGTACTGGCTCTCTGCAAGAACAAATTAGCTGGTCCCACACCCCTGCCCTATCCCTGAAGCTCTGCAGACTTTTTTTTTCCTTCAGGTGCTTATCAAATTCCCTTTTGAAAGACACAGTTGAACCTGCTCCCATGATACTTTCAGGGAGTGATTTCCTGCTCAGAGGTGGGACAGTGAGAGATTTGGCACGACCGACTGTAATGCGGGTTTCCTGGCACCATCTTGCCCCCGGGCCATTAAGGGAGGTAAATGGCACCACCCCCTGCTCCGCCCCACCCCTGCTCCGCCCCACCCCTCTCTCCACAGGCATCAGGGAACAGTGTGGCTGTTTGGAGGCGGCCTCCCAGTGGCAGACCGGGGGTGGGGCAGCGCTCCAGACAGGCTTTGAGGCCCTCCCGGCCCTAGCTTGCCACAGCTGCAGCCTCAGGCTGCTCTGTGGAGGGATTCCCTCTCCACAACGGTGTGGCGGCAGTCGAGGGCATTTTTAAACTCACAAGTTGGATCGAGGGTGCCTGGACCACTGGCTGCTGCTTCTTCAGAGCTGGAGGGCCTCCTATTGGCCCACGAATGCCAGCCCACCGTCCTTATTGGATCTGTGAATCCACCCTCTGGCCACTAATTGGACAATTTGGGGGAAATCACTAGCGGGTGACAGGTTCCCTCATTGTACAATCTTCCGCCCTGGATTTTGACCTGGGCATCGGGGCCCTGACCCAGAACCCAAAATCCTGTCCATGTCTCTAGATCATTCGTGGGGGGGTCTCTGGATTAAAAGTCTGGTAATATAACCACACATCAGGGATTTTACCGGGAATAGACAGACTGAGGAATTAGGAGAGAGAGAGGTTGAACATAAGCAGAGAGTTAGACCAAATGGTTTCTACCATCTTAAGAGAGATTGCTAAAGGCCCAGTCAAAATGGTGGCTATGAGGAGGTCTGTCGAAGCAGTAAGGGAAGGTGCAAGATGGAAAGGTTTGGGCAGAGAAAGGTTAATTCGAGACGGCGGGGCCAAAATGGCTGAAAGATCTGCCGCCAAGAGATGAACATTGATAGAGAGAATGCACAGCATCCATAGTTAAAGAAGTGGAAGGCACAGACTGAGAGGTAGAACTGAGGGAGTTTGTAGAGACACGTGTCAGAGGTCGCAGTGGAATTTGAATTTGCTGGTTTATATACAGGAAGCCAGTGGAGACGTGTGAGTACGTGGCCTCAGTTGGACTCTCAGGCCACCTCACCCGCTTCCAGCTTGTTTCCCAGCAACTCAAAACGATGGAAATGCTCATGTCGCCCAGCCTTGCTTGAGGAGACTCTTGCAACCAAAGGCTTTGAAAAACCACCTAATCAATACTACCCGATTTAGCTCTCTTCAGTTTTGTTAAGGGATCCATTTGGAGCCAAGGCAGTTCACCTCACAGGGACAGGAAGAGGTCATTAAGCTCCCGGAGACCGTTCTGCCAATCAAGATCACGGCTGATCTGTAAATCAACTCCATTTACCTACCATGCTTCTGCGGCCATTGATATACTTGCCCAGCAGAAATCTAGGTCGCGAAGCCTCGTGTTTCTCAATGGAGACAAATCAAGTTCATTTCACCTGGCTGGTGATGTGAAACTCTCCTGAGGCACGGACAACAACTGAGAGGAATAGGTAGCACCAGGAGTGTTCCCAATCTGCAGACTCAGAGGAAGTCACAGTAAATAGGAACAAATTCACTCCAATGCCAGTCAGCAGCAGAGAGTGACAGGAGCTCACTGAGAGAACTGCGCAGGGTTTTAAAAATGCATTCATGGGATGTGGGTGTCGCTGGCTGGGCCAGCATTTATTGCCCCTCCCTAATTGCCCTTGAGAAGGTGGTGGTGAGCTGCCTTCTTGAGCTGCTGACTGACCTGCAGAGTGTTTCCAGCTTTCTCTGTTCTTATTTCGAATATTCAGCATCGACACTATTTCACTTCTCATTTGCTGTGTTTTATAGAATCGTAGGGCTCGATCTTGACTTTCAGCGGTGTATAAAGTGAGTAGTAGCAAGTTGGCAGCCCGTTTGATGTATCAACCCATTTTTAGTTTCATTGACTTCACTCAGGGGAGATGAAATACGGCCTCCTGACTCGCTGTCATTCATTTTGTATTATCGTACCAAGGCAAGATTACCGCCTTCAGCACAGAAGGAGGCCACCTGGCCTATTGTGCCTGTGTCAGCTCTTTAGAAGAGTTATCCAATTAGTCCCACTCACCCATGCTCTTCCCCCATTACCCTGGAAATACTTTCCTTTCCGATTCGCTTTGGAAAGTTACCATTGAATCTTCTTCCAATACAAACATCCGAATGTACAAATTAGGAGCAGGAGTAGGCCACTCGGCCCCTCGAGCCTGCTCCGCCATTCAATAAGATCATGGCTGGTCTGCTTGAGGCCTCAATTCCAAATTCCTGACTTCCTCCGATAACCTTTCACCCCCTTTGCTTATCAAGAATCTATCCAGCTCTGCCTTAAAAATATTCAAAGACTCTGCTTCCACCGCCTTTCGAGGAAGAGAGTTCCAAAGACTCGCGGCCTTCTGAGAGGAAATTATTTTTAAACAGTGACCCCTAGTTCTAGATTCTACCACAGGAGGAAACATCCTCTCCACATCCATCCTGTCAAGACCCCTCAGGTGCTTATATGTTTTAATCGAGTTGCCTCTTACTCTTCTAACCTCCAGCGGAGTTTGTTCAGGCAGTGTGTTTTGGATGGCAATTTGTTGCATAAGAATAACATCTCCTCTCTGGTTCTTTTACCAATTATCTTCCGTCTGTGACATCTGGTTACTAACCCTCCTGCCACTGGAAACAGTTTTCCTTATGTACCCTTATTCAAAGTACCCTCGTTCAAAAAATGTTCCTTCCACCTTCTGCCATGCTCTTCATTAGTGCGTATCGGAGCCTTTGCCAATTTGCCAGCCAGGGGAAGCGGTCCCTCCCTCTGGTGCCCCTGTAAACCTTTTGGAATTTTGACGAACTTTAAAATCTGAATTCTGCTTCGAAATGCGTTTAATGCACAGACGTTGTGTTTGAAGAGTCTAAGCTCTGGGATTTCCTTCCGAAACCTCTCGCTCTCTCTATCTCTCTTTCTTCCTTTAAGGTGCTCCTTAAAACTTATCTTTTTGACTAAGCTTTTGCTCTTCAGGAGATATATCCTGATATCTCCTGAAGAGGCTTGGTGTCAAATTTATAATGCTCCTGTGAGGCGCCTTGTGTTGTCACTAAGTTAAAGATGTGAGATAAAGCCAAATTCCTTTTTAACTCTTTGCTTCAAACAGACAGAAAAACAGCAGGCATTGTTTCCTTTGGAATAGGTAATGTGCCTGGGAGCATACATTAAAAGTGTTTTTTTTTATATTTTGAAGGGGAAAATAGATTGGCTTTTATTGGGTTTAAAGAATTTACATTCCCAGCACAGAACTTTAAGTGATGAGAGCGCTTATCAGGAAATTGGGTGTCAGAGACCAGCAGACCCTGAATGATTTTCTGCCTGAATATTAATGGATTGAAAATTGTGAGGGATGCATCAACATCTGTGCCTGAATTCCTGATGTGCATCCCGTTGTGTGAAGCTCAGAACTGGAATTGCTAATTTACAAAATCTGTGCTCACGTGCTTTAATACCACAAAATCATTTAAGCGTCACGCTGTGAGAGCTGTCCATAATCAGCCTCCGTCTGGAAAATCCCAGCGATGAGCAATGGAAATGAGACTTTGTTTATTCTTTCATGGGATGTGGGCCTCGCTGGTCAGGCCAGCCTTTGTTGCCCATCCCTAATTGCCCTTGAGAAGGTGGTGGTGAGCTGCCTCCTTGAACCGCTGCAGTCCCTGTGGTGTAGGTGCACCCACAGTGCTGTTAGGGAGGGAGTTCCAGGGTTTTGATCCCACCACAATTAAGGAACAACAATATAGTTCCAAGTCAGGATGGTGCGTGGCTTGGAGGGGAACTTGCAGGCGGTGGTGTTCCCATACATCTGTTGCCCTAAGTGGTAGAAGTCGCGGGTTTGGAAGGTGCTGCCTAAGGAGCCTTGGTGAGTTGCTGCAATGCATTGTGTAGATGGTACACACTGCTGCTATTGTGGAGGGAGTGAATGTTTGTGGATGGGGTGGTATTCAAGCGGGCTGCTTTGTCCTGGATGGTGTTGAGCTTCTTTGCTGGAACTGCACTCATTCCTGCAAGTGGGGAGTATTCCATCACACTCCTGACTTGTGCCCTGTAGATGGTGGACAGGCTTTGGGAAGTCAGGAGGCGAGTTACTCGTTGCAGGATTCCCAGCCTCTGACCTGCTCTTGTAACCACAGTATTTATATGGCTTGTTCAGTTCAGTTTCTGTTCAATGGTAACCCCCAGGATGTTGATAGTGGGGGATTCAGTGATGGTAATGCTATTGAATGTCAAGGGGAGATGGTTGGATTCTCCCACTAGAGATATGCTAACCTTATTATGGAAAGAAGGTCATTGATGAGGCAGTTGAAGATGGTCAGGTCTAGGACACACCAACAAATTGATCACATAATGCCTGGCTACTGCTGAAGTGAATGGCCAGTCAGTGTTTAATTATATGGAGCAGGAGCTAGATCCCACATTGGAAGTTCAGTAGGAAAATCAGGCAGGATCCAAGTGTCTGGAGTGAAGAAGAGTGTCAGTATGGGTTAAAGTCAGAAGAAAATGACCAGATGAGCTGGGAGTGCCAGTGTGGTGAGGGTGGAGGATACTCCCAGTGTGGACCACAGACGCAGTGGACATGATTCCCAACATCACCTGGGGGCAATGGGAAGGCGAATCCCAGCATGAAGATCTGGGAAGCAGGGTGCGACATTAACCCCTGCCACAGTATCAAAATATTTCCTAACAGAATCACAAACGCCATCCAGTGTGATTGGTAAACTTTCCCTCCTCATCCTCCTTGACCATTCTGCAGCCATTGGCATGGTTGACCACACCATCCTCTTCCAATGTCTCACCACGGCCAGTCACCCAGCTGTGTGGGACTACTCTCACCTGGTTGCAATGATATCTATCAAATTGTGCCACTTGCAATGGCTTCACTTCCTGCTCCCACAACGTTACCTCTGGTCTCCTCCAAGGAGCTAACCTTGGCCCCCCCCCTCCTATTTCTCATCTAGATGCTGCCCCTTGGCGACCTGTAAATGACCCGAGTGGTGAAGTCCGAGGATTTGACCTTCCACGGGAAATCTGGAGAGCCCTCAACTGCTTGCTCCACAAATGGAATATGAAGAACAGTTCAGACTGTGACTCAGTCTGACCATCTCAGTCGGACCATCACCACACACTGAGCTCCTGCCCTCAGATCCACTCCGGGTGGCATCACAACCGCGCACACTGCACCAGCTGAAGCCGTTGAATGGATTGTGTTAGGGCCAGGAGGGGGGGTTAATTTAAACAGCCCTGATTTCTCCTCTCGCTATCTGTCCGTAAACGGAAAGGTGTTTTTGATTTCTGATTTCCCCCTTTATAAGTGGTTTTCCCCAACCCTTCAGTTTGGATGGATCCAATCTTCTATTAATAACCGCACAGCAAACTTGAGAAAAGGTAAAGTAAGAGGGTTGATTTAATTTACACACACATAAAACTTGGGAAGGGGTTTCCCAATGTCTGCCCCTTTTTGAACTCATACAACAACAGAGGGATAAAGGGGAAAAAAGGGTATAGGGTAAGACCACAATAAAAATAAGGGCTCTGAAGGAGGGTCATACGGACTCGAAACGTTAACTCTGTTTCTCTTTCCACAGATGCTATTAGACCTGCTGAGTTTTTCCAGCATTTTTTGTTTTTGTCTCAGATTTCCAGCCTCCGCAGTAGTTTGCTTTTATAAAAATGAGAGTTATGGTTGTACGTGAGTCCAGGGTCCAGGATCAAAAGCCTAGTGGCGTATTCCTTCAGAGGTTAGCAAACTGAAACTGTTGCGGGGTGATCCGACTTTCCAGAAATGAGGACTTCCACGATGGGAGAAGGCACGTAGAGGTGAATTAGTCTTGAAGGCACAGATACAGAAGTTCCGATGTTCCAGTAGTTCACAGTGCAGATGAGAGTCAGGCACTTCACCTGGACAGAGATCTTTCTGCTGCTACCTGTTGGATGATAAAATGGTAGACTGCCTGGGTTCAGTTCCACATGGCAATATTACAGGTTCTAGCAGCTTGGGGGAGGTCATGTGACATACCTTCCCCTTCTTCTCCTGGGTCTTGGTAAAATGATGTATTTTCCCATGTTTAGAATCTTGAGGTATTTAATAGAGGAATCAGGGTCCCTTTTGTCCTTTACAGACGCACCATTTCCATTGGCCGGAGGTCTGCCTTAGAAATGCAAAGAGAGTGCATTTCTGTGGAATTTGATTGTCGGCAGTCAGAGAGGGCATTAACACCTCTTTAAAGATAATGAGGTCTCTGCTGATTTCTGAAGGTTAGAAATTCCTCTGGTATGATTCATGGCTAGTCAGGGTAAAGCCTTGTCCATTTTAAAATAAAAATAATAATTTTATAACGTAGCCACGTTGACGTAGATATATATATATATCTTCTTTCCCATCTTCTGGCTGGGACACACCTGCCCCACTGGAGAAAAATGAAATGAATTCCATCTTATTTCATTTTTCTTAATATGGTCTTAGGTAAGGAAGAATGGGAAGTGCAGAAGTATATAGGCATTCTCTCATTAACACTGACACACCAGACACACAGTTAGCAAGGGAAAGGGCAGTGCCCTGCTACATTTTTATTTAGTTGTTTAACCCCGGGACAAGGGTCCGCAAGGACATGGTCAGGTCCTGGGATTTGCAAAGGTTTAGGTGACTTGGGAAGATTTAAACTTCATTGGCTTGGGATAGTCTGTTCAGTGCTAGAGTTCTGACTTCCCCCTGTTGGGGATCAGGCATTCCAACCTCCTGATTAAGGGTCTGGGGGTTTTACAGGGTGGTTAGTTCTCAGGGGGGGTGAGAGGTGGTCAAGCTGCTCTGGTGATCTGCAGGGGAGGGCTGGACATCTCACTCTGTGGGTGCCAGGCCCTGGGGGGGGTCATAGGGCTGAGTTGCTCTTGTCCAGCCTAGCTCCTGCCTGTCCACTCTGGTAAGCTGTGGACTCAGGCGTTCAGACCCAGGGACTGGGGTTCAGCTGAGGGTTAAGAGAGTGGGGGGCGGGGTTGGCCTCTTTAGGGGAATCTGGTTCAGGCACTAGCACAATTGGAGAGTTCCAGCTCCCAGCTTTTGGTTGGAGCAGCAGTAGGCGGGTAGTTGGCCCTTAAACTTGGGCCAGCCTTTCTGGGCCGGGATGACAGGAAGATGGCCTTCTGACAGGGGCCTCTCCTGCATCCATACCAGACGTGGCTACAGTGCAGTAGCCTGATGGGGGGGGGCGCGGGGTTCTGGATCATTTTAAAGGGGGCGATTAACTCTGTCCAGTCCTCTTGCAATTCTGTATGATGATGGGTGAGCATGGGATCCAATCTGGTTGGGGTCCCTCTGCTGGTCAGTTGCGTGATAAGTTCAGTGTCTTTTGGGACACTATTGCCTTTTGGAGGATGGTCAGCTCTTGCTGTACCTCAGGGTGGCTTATCAACTGGGTGAGGCATCACCCTCGCTCTTTCTGGGCCAATTTGAGGACTTAAATTCACTTTAAAGTGGTCAGCAAAATCAATCATTGGCATGCTGGCCAGGGTCTTTGGCTTTGGAGGGCGCACTCTCCTATCATGACCCATGTCCTCTGGAACATCTCTGCCATCGAGTGGAGATGCAACTCCAGCCACCCCCCTCTGGTGGCTTTTCAACTGTGGGAGGTGTTGCCCTCCCCACCTGCTTATTGGTTTGGAAACCTATTTAATGCCAGAAAGAAGGTTTCTGCCAGCCATGCTTCAGGCAAGCCCTTAACCTTTTCCTTTCTGGGTTTAATACCCTGTCTTCTTTCAGGCTGTTTGGCTACATGGGGCAACTCCCTCACTATTTCTTTCCCTGCTTTAGGACATCTCTGGCCCCTATTTAATTTGGGGAATCTATTTCAGATTCTAGTGGCCTTCCCTGGACCCCAAATAATTTTACTGGCCTGGTTTTGGCCTTATTATCTTTGAGCAGCTCTCGCTCGAGATCTGTGTGTGCTAACCCCCCCTTTTGGGCCTTTGGACCTTCTCCAGTTCTCTGCCCTTCTGCAGATTTCTGCTGCTTGACCTCTTTTCTTTCGCTGGCTAGCACCTGGCTGCTAGCCAAATCGTTCCCAAGGAGGAATTTAACTCCTGCTACTGGTAGCTGAGGGACAATTCCTACTGTAACAGGGCCTGAAACAAGGTCACACTCGAGGTAGACCTGATGGAGGGGTATAAACACAGATATTCCTCCCACTCCGGTGATCAGGGCTTTGGCCTTCAGGGAGTAGGTTTAAGTCTCCTCCCAACATTAAGGATCGAGAGGCCCCCCCCCCCATGTCCCGCAGCAGTACCATGGACTTGCTCACATTTTGGGTTGGGTAGGGGGCACGGTTCCTGAACGGACAAAGCTCTGGAAACACTCTGGGAGTTTATCTGGTTCGGGGACACAGAGTGCCATGCCCTTGGAAGGGTCATTTCCTGTAGCGTGCGGCTGCACAACGCACCACAACCCATCAGGGCATCCTTCAGGGGGACTGCTCATGTGAAGCCCTACTAGGCCAACTGGCTTGCCTTGCAATCTCCAGCATTCAGGTCCAGAATGACCTATCCTGTTGCAATGTGAACACACCAGCCTCCAGGAATTCTCCTGTCGGGCTGTCGGGGTGGGAGGGGGTGTTGCTTCTCGCACCCTCTTGGGTTTTATTTTCTGGGTAGGGGGCTCTTTCCTGTCTAGATCACCCTGCTTCTCTTTCCAGTGGTCATGGGTATAGTTTGGAAAGGATCTGCCTGAGTTTCCAGGCTGATGGGTGAGGTCTGCTGTGACTGCTGCATTCCCTGGCTGGGAGGATTCTCATCCAGCAGCAC
Organism: Cetorhinus maximus; assembly: GCF_964194155.1. NCBI lineage: Eukaryota > Metazoa > Chordata > Chondrichthyes > Lamniformes > Cetorhinidae > Cetorhinus > Cetorhinus maximus. Next base: position 99,313,499 of record NC_135894.1, read on the forward strand.
TAGCTCATACAACCCCTCATAGCTGCGTGGGGTTTTCAGGGATATTATCCATCAGTTGAACACGATTCATTTCAGCCGTTCAAACTCCATGTAGATTTGGGTTGGCTTCGTACGAGGGTTCTGGAACTGCAGGTGCTATGCCTCTGGGACTAACTCGTAGGCACTTCAGACGGCAGCCTTAGTCTGCTCTTATTTTAGGGACACGTCAGAAGGCAGCATGGAGTAGACCTCTTGGTCTGTCCCTGACAACTGCCCTTGAATTAGAAATGGCCAGGTCTCTGAGGGCTATTTTAGCTCTCCTGCTATTTTTTCAAAGGTCGTAAAAAAATGACTCCAAACCACTCCCTTCAAATTTGGGGAGAAATCTCACATGCTTGAGGGCCTCAGAGAGTGGTTCCGGGTGATGGGGATAGGGGATGCTGTCAGGTAGAGAGAGATTTCCCTTTGCAGTGGCTAGTTGTCTGCTCTCTCTCCTTTTGAGCTGTTAGCTCCATTTCCAATTTCCGGAGCTGGAATTCTCTTTTCTTTTCTTGTTCCCTTGCTCTCTCTTCCTTCTCTTCCTCTCTTTCCCTCTCCTGAGCTTCTCTCTCTTTCTCTTTCTATCTCCTGAGCTTCTCTCTCTTTCTCTTTCCCTCTCTTGAGCTTCTCTCTCTTTCTCTCTTTCCCTCTCTTGAGCTTCTCTCTCTTTCTCTCTTTCCCTCTCTTGAGCTTCTCTCTCTTTCTCTCTTTCCCTCTCCTGAGCTTCTCTCTCTTTCTCTCTTTCCCTCTCCTGAGCTTCTCTCTCTTTCTCTCTTTCCCTCTCCTGAGCTTCTCTCTCTTTCTCTCCTTCCCTCTCCTGAGATTCTCTCTCTTTCTCTCTTTCCTTCTCCTGAAATTCTAGCTCCAGTGTAAGCTTTTCCAGCTTGAAATCGGTTGGGAAGGGGATTCGGAGCCATGATTGAGCTCTTCACCTGTCTACAGGTAGCGTGAGGTCCAGACGTTCCACCAACGCCAGGATTAGTTCCTTTCTTATGATTTTGCTAGGCAGTTTGAAATGTATCTCCCGAGCTAAAACTTTCAATTGATCTGTGCTAAGGGCTGCCAAAGATTCTCCCTTTGAATTCTCTTGTTGAACAAACATTTGGGGAATCAAATGTTGTCATTTTCTTAGTGGCTGGACAAGGAATTTGCTGTGGGAAGTTAATTGTCTTAAAATTAGTTCCAGTCACCAAATTTTCCCTCCTTGGCTTCCTGTTGGTTTCTTTCAATATCCAATTCAGGCTCATTTTAAAATTTTGGACTCTAGCCAAATTCCAATTCTGTTTTCCTGGTCTTGAGCTCCCAATTTCTGTTACAGGGAGGGAGGGGGGATTAATTTAAACAGCCCTGATTTCTCCACTCGCTACTTGTCCATGAACAGAAAGGTGTTTTAGATTTCTGATTTCCCCCTTTATAAGTGGGTGTGTGGTTTTCCCCAACCCCTCAGTTTGGATTGATCCAATCCTCTGCTAATAACTCCACAGAAAGCTCGAGATCAGGCCAAAGAAGAGGGTTGATTTATTTTACACACACACACGCAAAACAGGGGAAGGGGTTTCGCAATGTCTGCCCCTTTATGCACACATGCTAAAAAAGAGGGATAAGGGAAAGAAAGGGGTACAGGGCAAGACCATGATAAAAATAAGAGTTATGGTTGCACGTGAGTCCAGGGTCCTGAATCAAAAGTCCAGTGGCGTACTCCTTCAGAGGTTAGCAGACTGAAACTGTTGCAGGAAGATTCGACTCTCCAGAAATGAGGACTTCCACAATGGGAGACGGCATGTAGCGATGAATTAGCCTTGAAGGCACAGGTACAGAAGTTCCAATGTTCCAGTAGTTGACAGTGTAAATGGGGGCCAGGCACTTCACCTGGACAGAGCTATTTCTGCTGCTACCTGTTAGATGATAAAATGGTAGACTGTCTGGGTACAGTTCCACATGGCAATATTACAGGTTCCAGCAGCTTGGGAGAGGTCATGTGACATACCTTCCCCTTCTTCTCTTGGGTCTTGGTCAAAGGATATATTTTCCCAGAACTTAGAATCGTGAGGTGTTTAATAGAGGAGTCAGGGTCCCTTTTGTCCTTTGTAGACATACCCTGTCCATTGTCCAAGCTCTGCCTTAGAAATGCAAAGGGTGTTGGTGCATTTGTTTGGAATTTGATTGTCGGCAGTCGCAGAGGAAATTAGCATCTCTTTAAAGATAACGAGGTCCCTACTGGTTTATGAAGGTTAGAAATTCCTCTGGTATGAGTCATGGCTAGTCTGGGTAAAGTCTTGTCCATTTCAAAAATAAAAAGAATAATTTTACACTGTAGCCACATTGACAATGATATATATATATATTCCTTTCTGTCTTCTGGCTGGGACAATTGTTCACTTCAACATCAAACTATAACTGCTTCCCTAGCCATACAAACATATATCTAAAACTCTGCTGCCTGCGCCTTAACACGTAGCAAGTCCCATTCCCCATCACCCCAGTGCTCGCAGAACTACACTGACTTCTGGTCAAGCAATGTCCTGATTTTAAAATTCTCATCCTTTTTTTCAAATCATTCTATGAGCTCACCCCTCCCTATCTCTGTATCTCCTCCAGCCTCACAATCCTCAAAAAAATATAGACTCCTCTAATTCTGGCCTGTTGTTCATCCCTAATTCTAATTTCCCCTCCATTGGTGACCGTACCTTCAGCTGCTTAGGCCCCAGTCTCTGGAATCTTCTCCCTACACTACAGGAATTCACCAAGGCTCCTTAGGCAGCACCTTCCAAACTCACAACCGCTACCATCTAGAAGGACAAGGGCAGCACATGTATGGGAACACCACCACCTGGAAGTTCCCCTCCAAGTCACTCACCATCCTGACTTGGAAATATATCGCTGTTCCTTCACTGTTGCCGGGTCAAAATCCTGGAACTCCCTCCCTAACAGCACTGTGGGTGTACCTACACCACATGGACTACAGCGGTTCAAGAAGGCAGCTCACCATCACCTTCTCAAGGGCAACTAGAGATGGGCAATAAAGCCTACATCCCATGAATGAATAAAAAAACTCTCTCCACCTCTCTGCGTTACTTTCCTTCTTTAAGACACTTTTAAAACGTACCTCTTTGACCAAGCTTGTGGTCATGTAATTAATATGTCGTTATGTGACTTGGTGTCATAGTTTGTTTTATAATGTTCCTGTGAAACACCTTTGGATGTTTCATTACGTTAAAAGTGCTATATAAATATAAGTTGTTGTTGCACATAGCCCTGGTGGCCATATTATAAAAAGGAATTTAGAGACACTGGAGAGGATGGTGAGTAGATTTACAAAGGTGTTGCCAGAAATGTGTGTGTATACATATCAGGAAAGGAATGACAGGCTGGAATAAAGGCAAAATACTGTTGATGTGAAATAAAAACAGAAAATGCTGGAAAAACTCAGCAGGTCTGGCAGCATCTGAGGAGAGAGAAACACAGTTAACGTTTCGAGTCCAGTTTGACTCTTCTTCACAGATCTGAAGCAGAGCTGCTAGAACTCGAAATGTTAACTCTGTTTCTCTCTCCTCAAATGCTGCCAGACCTGCTGAGTTTTTCCAGTATTTTCTGTTTTTTTATTAACAGGCTTGGCTCTCATTTCTCTTGAAAAAGAAGGCTGAGGGATGACTTAAAAGTGGCCTTTAAAATGATGAAAGGTTTCGATAGTGTGGATAGAGAGAGAATTTTTCCCCTTGAAGGGAAGAGCATAACTAGAGACCATCAGTGTAAGATAGTCACCAAGAAATCCGGTAGGGAATTCAGAGCAAACTTCATTACCCAAAGAGTGGTGAGAATGTGGAACTTGCTACCACAGGGAGTGGTTGAAGTGAATAGTTTTTATTAATTCATTCATGGGATGTGGGCTTCACTGTCTGGGCCAGCATTTATTGCCCATCTCTAGTTGCCCTTGAGAAGGTGGTGGTGAGCTGCCTTCTTGAACCGCTGCAGTCCATATGGTGTAGGTACACCCACAGTGCTGTTAGGAAGGAAGTTCCAGGATTTTGACCCAACGACAGTGAAGGAATGGCGATATATTTCCAAGTCAGGATGGTGAGTGAGTTGGAGAGGAACTTCTAAGTGGTGGTGTTCCCACCTATGTGCTGCCCTTGTCCTTCTAGATGGTAGTGGCCATGGGTTTGGAAGGTGCTGTCAAAGGAGCCTTGGTGAATTCCTGCAGTGCATCTTGTAGATGGTACACACCGCTGCTACTGTGCGTTGGTGGTGGAGGGGGTGAATGTTTGTGGATGTGGTCCCAAACAAGTGGGCTGCTTTGTCCTGGATGGTGTCAAGCTTCCTGAGTGTTGTGGGAGCTGCACTCATCCAGGCAAATGGGGAATATTCCATCACACTCGTGACTTGTGCCTTGTAGATGGTGGACAGGTTCTGGGGAGTCAGGAGGTGAGTTACTTGTCACAGGATTCCCAGACTCTGACCTGCTTTTGTAGCCACAATATTTATATGGCTAGTTCAGTTCAGTTTCTGATCAATGGTAACCCCCAGGATGTTCATCGTGGGGGATTCAGCGATGGTAATGCCATTGAACATAAAGGGGTGATGCTTGGATTCTCTCTTGTTGTAAATGGTCAGTACCTGAAACTTGTGTGGCGCGAGTGTTACTTGCCTCTTGTCAGCCCAAGCCTGGATATTGCCCAGGTCTTGCTGTGTTTCGACATGACCCCTTCATGTTGATGACCCCTTCAATTACTTTACTGATGATGGAAAGTAGACTGCTGGGCGGTAATTGGCCGGGTTGAATTCGTCCTGCTTTTTGTGTGCAGGACATACCTGGGCAATTTTCCCCATAACCGGGTAGATGCCAGTGTTGTAGCTGCACTGGAACAGCTTCGCTAGGGGCACGGCAAGTTCTGGAGCACAAGTCTTTTGTACTATTGCCAGAATATTTTCAGGGCCCATAACCTTTGCAGTATCCAGTGCCTTCAGCTGGTTCTTGATATCATGTGGAGTGAATCGAATTGGCTGAAGACTGGCATCTGTGATGCTGGGGACCTTCAGAGGAGGCCGAGATGGATCATCCACTTGGCACTTCTGGCTGAAGATTGTAACAAATGCTTCAGCCTTATCTTTTAGCACTGATGTGCTGGGCCCCTCCATCATTGCGGATGGGGATATTTGTGGAGCATCCTCCTTCAGTGAGTTGTTTAATAGTCCAACACTATTCATGACTGGATATGGCAGGACTGCAGAGCTTAGATCGAATCCATTGGTTGTGGAATCGCTTAGCCCTGTCTATCACTTGCTGCTTATGCTATTTGGCATGCAAGTAGTCCTGTGTTATAGCTCCACCAGGTTGACATCTCATTTTTAGGTATGCCTGGTACTGCTTCTGGCATGCCCTCCTGCACTCTTCATTGGACCAGGGTTGACCCCCTGGCTTGGTGGTAACGGTAGAGTGGGGGATATGCCGGGCCATGAGGTTACAGATTGTGTTTGAGTACAATTCTGCTGCTGCTGATGGCTCCCAGCATCTCATGGCTGGCCAGTCTTGAGTTGCTAGATCTGTTCGAAATCTTTCCCATTTAGCACAGTGGTAGTGCCACACAACACGATGGAGGGTATCCTCAATGTGAAGGCGGGGCTTGGTCTGCACAATGACTGTGCGGTGGTCACTCCTACTGATACTGTCATGGACCAATGCATCTGCGGCAGGCATGTTGGTGAGGATGAGGTAAAGTATGTTTTTCACTCTTGTTGGTTCCCTCACCACCTGCCACAGACCCAGTCTAGCAGCTATGTCCTTTAGGACTTGGCCAGCTCGGTCAGTAGTGGCGCTACTGAGCCACTCTTGCTGATGGACATTGAAGTCCCCCACCCAGAGTACATTCTGCATCCTTGCCACCCTCAGTGCTTCCTCCAAGTGGTGTTCAACATGGAGGGGCACTGATTCATCAGCTGAGGGAGGGTGGTACGTGGTAATCAGCAGGAGATTCCCTTGCCTATATTTGACCAGATGCCATGAGACGTCATGGGGTCCGGAGTTGATGTTGAGGACTCCCAGGGCAACTCCCTCCTGACTGTATACCACTGTGCCACCACCTCTGCTGGGTCTGTCCTGCCGGTGGGACAGGACATACCCAGGGATGTTGATGGTGGAGTCTGGGACATTATCTGTAAGGTATGATTCCGTGAGGATGACTATGTGAGGCTGTTGCTTGACTAGTCTGTGGGACAGCTCTCCCAATTTTGGCACAAGCCCCCAGATGTTAGTCAGGAGGACTTTGCAGGGCCGACAGGGCTGAGTTTGCCGTTGTCGTTTCCGGTGTCTAGGTCGATGCCTGGTGGTCTGTTTGGTTTCATTCCTTTTTTGTGACTTTGTAGTGGTTTGTTACGACTGAGTGGCTTGCTAGGGCATTTCAGAGAGCATTTAAGATTTAAGGGAAAAGTAAATAAGTATATGAGGGAGAAGGAAATAAATGGTTATGTTTTTTAAAAATTTATTCAGTCATGGGATGTGGGCATCGCTGGCTGGGCCAGCATTTATTGCCTATCCCTAGTTGCCCTTGATGGTGGTGGTGGTGGTGGTGAGCTGCCTTCTTGAACCGCTGCAGTCCATGTGGTGTAGGTACACCCACAGTGCTGTTAGGGAGGGAGTTCCGGGATTTTGACCCAGCGACAGTCAAGGAACGGCGATATATTTCCAAGTCAGGATGGTGAGTGGCTTGGACGTATTGTAGATTTAGATTAGAGGAGGCTCGGGTGGAGCATAAACACTGGCATGGACTGAACGACCTGCATCTGTGCCATGTATCCTGTGTAACGCTGAGGGTCCCAGCATGGATTGCCATCAACTGGGACATGGATATTGAGGATGGGAGGTCCTAACGTGAACCACCATCTTGGGATTCTTTACCACATTGTGGTGGTTGTCTCCTCATTATTCAGGTATGTTCAAGCTGTAACTGACTTCATAGTCTTCTGTGCGTCCTCTTATGATTCACCTCCAAGTACCACATTACAGGCCCTATATAAATGCAATTTGTTGCTGATGATGATGCAGCAAAATGAGGTGAGGGCAGAAAAAAAAATCACACTGTGGCATCTGGATAACCAACTTTAAAGCAACTAAAGAACCTGAGTTACATAGCCACATTTGCATACAGTTCCTCCTTGACAAATGAGAGGAACCAGCACCACATTTTTTGATGTGTTCTTCTGCAACACAAATAGAATACAGGCACAACTCTACTTTCACAACCAAAGAATTCAGATAGAGAGTCAGTGATGTGATTGGTTGTTTTAAACCCTGTTGGCCAGCTTTTGCTGGCTTCCCATGTTGAGGAACACAGATACGGGAGCAAGGCAGAACGTGAGATTAAGGGTACTACTCAGTTGGAGGACAGAAACAAGCAGAGACAGGATGGGCCAAACTGCCTCATTCCATGCTGTAATTTCTCTTTAATTCTGTGCATGCATGAAAGGTTGGGGCTCCCTTTTGGGAAACTGTAATGCACAAAAGTGAGAGCCCTTTTGTACCTCGTTAGGTTCTTCCATTCAGCTTCTATATTGGGTTGTATCATGAACCTCGTCATTAAATACTCACTGCAGAGAGACTCCTCTCCTGGGTTGGTGATGACAGGTGGGAGAAGGAGAGGCTGCAGGGTTCTGAGTAAAGCTATTCCCCAACCTCCAGACTCAGAACTGGTTTCTGGAACAAAATACACTCTCACAAACAAGCCAGCGTCACAGTGAGCAAGCAGAGCCTCTCTCACGGGCAGGACCTGCATCAGTGGGCGTCAGACAAACCATCGAAATCTCTTGCTGCCGATTCAGACCTTGTTTTAGAGGGCGTTTCCATAGCAACACAAAGTGAGGAGCCATGTGGCGGTACAGGGAAGTATTTAACACCTACTTCGAGGTGCAGATGTGCTGTGAAATGTTCAAGGTCGCTCCCCTGGTTAATTCTGTGAATCGTCCGATGCTGAAGCTGAGAGACAGGGCGGCTGGCTCGGACCCAGCAGTCAGCACCGTGTCGCCTTTCGATAATGCAGGTAACTCATTGTCTCATGCGTCCGCCTTTCTGTGGCGTGTAGATAATAGCTGGCCTGCCCAATGTCCTCTAACCCCTTTTTCACTCCTGTCTGTTCAAGCTGATGGGGAAGATTGCACAGCTAGCTAGCCAAAGGCCCTGTGATACCTCACACATGTTGGTTAATTTTAGTGTGTGAGGCAAAGCATGTGTTGACAGGCTGTTTTCACCACAGCGAGAGGCATAGCAGAACCTCAGTGTCTGTCTCCATTCAGCCTCCATACATGTGTACCATCCAGCAGAGGTCACTGGATCACAACTGGAAGTGAAAACATTCAAATGTTTTCTTCTAACTTTGCCAGCGCAGTAAGTTCACAGCCCCCATTGTCACATTCCAGTTATTGCCCGGGCTCAGATCGGTGAACCCCAGGACCAAACCTGGATTTGGAGGCGTGTAATTCATGCAGCGCCTTTCCTGACCTCAGGACGTCCCAAAGCACTTCACGGCCAATGACGTGTGGTTGCTGTTGTAACATAGGAAACGTGGTAGCCAATTTCTGCACAGCAAGCTCCCACAAACAGCAAAGTGATAAATGGCCAATCAAACTGCTTTCGTGTTGTTGGTTGAGGCATAAGCATTTGCCAAGAGCCACCAGGAATAAAAATAAAAAGGATAAAAATAAATTTTAAAAAGAAATTCTTGCCTTTCTACAGGCCATTGATGACCACCAAATGCCTCAAAGTGCTTTTTTAAAATATTAATTCATAGGATGCAAGTATTGCAGGTTAGGCCACCATTTTTTGCCCATCCCTAACTGCCACCTTCTTAAACACAGTCTAGGGTCAGCACTGTTAATTCGTTATTGGCTTTATAACAGTTTGATACAACTGAGTGGCTTGCTCGGTCACTTCAGAGTCAAACCACGTTGCTGTGGGCCTGGAGTCACAAATAGGCCAGGCCAGGTAAGAACAGCAGATTTCCCCCTCCAAAGGACATTAGTGAATTAGATGGGTTTTTACAACAATTGTTTTGTGGTCACCATTGCCAGTGGCATTTCAGATTTATTCCTTGAATTTAAACTCCACCAGCTGGTATAGGGGGGATTTGAACCCCTGCCTGTGAAGCATTAGCTGGGCTACTGGTCCAGTGGCATCACCACCACATCGCCACATGAAATTGGTTTTACAGCCAGTGAAGTACTTTTTGAAGTGTAGTCACTGTTGTAAGGTCGGAAACACTGCAAACGAGTTGTGCACAGCAAGATCCCACTAACAGCAATGTGATGATGACCAGATAATCCGTTTTCAGTGATGTCGGTTGAGGTTGAGGATAAATATTAGCCAGGACACTGAATAGAACTCTAAGAGAAAAGCAAAATATTGCAGATGCTGGAAATCTAAAATAAAAACAGAAAATGCTGGAAAAACTCAGCAGGTCTGACAGCGTCTGTGGAGAGAGAAACAGAGTTAACGTTTCGAGTTTGAAGAACGGTCATACAGATTCGAAACATTAACCCTGTTTCCCTCTCCACAGATGCTGTCAGACCTACTGAGTTTTCCGGCATTTTCTGTTTTTATTACCAAATAGAACTCCGCTGCTCTTCTTTGAAATAGCAGCCTGAGACCTTCTCCATCCACATCAGAGAGCAGATTGGGCCTCAGATTAATATCTCGTCATCTGAAAACTAGCACCTCTGAGAGTACAGCCCTCAGTTCTGCACTGGAATGTCAATCTTTATTTGAGTGCTTAAGACCTGAAGTGGGACTTGAACCTAAACCCTTGTGACTCAGAAGCAGGAGTGCTACCAATTGCCACAGCTTTTATACCCAGAGCAGACAGAACCTTGGTTTAACATCCCATTGGAAATATGACCTCTCATTGACCACACATTGAGGTGTATAAAATAATGAGGGGTCTAGATAGCGTGGATAGGATGGACCTATCACTTAGTGGAAAGATCAAGAAGCAGGGGGTAAAAGTAATTGGCAAAAGCATTAGAGGAATTGTACTCAAACACAATCTGTACCCTCATGCCCCAGCATATCCCCCACTCTACCATTACCATCAAGCCAGGGGATCAAACCTGGTTCAATGAAGAGTGCAGGAGGGCATGCCAGGAGCAGCACCAGACATGCCTAAAAATGAGGTGTCAACCTGGTGAAGCTATAACACAGGACTACTTGCGTGCCAAACAGCATAAGCAGCAAGTGATAGAGTGATAGACAGAGCTAAGCAATCCCACGACCAATGGATCAGATCTAAGCTCTGCAGTCCTGCCACATCCAGTTGTGAATAGTGGTAGACAATTAAACAATTCACTGGAGGAGGAGGCTCCACAAATATCTCCATCCTCAATGATGGAGGAGCCCAGCATAGCAGTGCAAAAAGATAAGGCTGAAGCATTTGCTACAATCTTCAGCCTGAAGTGCCGAGTGGATGATCCATCTTGGCCTCCTCCGGAGGTCCCCAGCATCACCGATGCCAGTCTTCAGCCAATTCAATTCACTCCACGTGATATCAAGAAATGGCTGAAGGCACTGGATACTGCAAAGATTATGGGCCCTGACAATATTCTGGCAATAATACTGAAGACTTGTGCTCCAGAACTTGCCGCACCCCTAGTCAAGCTGTTCCAGTACAGCTACAACACTGGCATCTATCAGGCTACGTGGAAAATTGCCCAGGTATGTCCTGTACACAAAAAACAGGACAAACCCAACCTGGCCAATTACTGCCCCATCAGTCTATTCTCCATCATTAGTAAAGTAATGGAAGGGGTCATCAACAGTGCTATCAAGCGACACTTGCTTAGCAATAACCTGCTCACTGATGCCCAGTTTGGGTTCCGCCAGGGCCACTCAGCTCCTGACCTCATTAGAGCCTTGATTGAAACATGGACAAAAGAGCTGAACTCCCGAAGTGAGGTGAGAGTGACTGTCCTTGACATCAAGGCAGCATTTGACCAAGTGTGGCATCAAGGAGCCCTAGCAAAACTGGAGTCAATGGGAATCAGGGGAAATCTCTCCGCTAGGCATGGAGTCATATCTAGCACAAAGGAAGATGGTTGTGGCTGTTGGATGTCAGTCATCTCAGTTCCAGGACATCACTGCAGGAGTTCCTCAAGGGTAGTGTCCTTGGCCCAATCATCTTCAGCTGCTTCATCAATGACCTTCTATCCATCATAAGGTCAGGAGTGGGGGTGTTCGCTGATGATTGTACAATGTTCAGCACCATTCACGACTCCTCAGGTACTGAAGCAGTTCATGCCCAAATGCAGCAAGACCTGGACAATATCTAGGTTTGGGCTGACAAGTGGCAAGTAACATTCATGCCACACAAGTGCCAGGCAATGACCATCTCCAACAAGAGAGAATCCAACCACCGCGCCTTGACATTCAATGGCATTACCATCACTGAATCCCCCACTATCAACATCCTGGGGGTTACCATTGAACAGAAACTGAATTGGACTAGCCAGATAAATACTGTGGCTACAAGAGCAGGTCAGAGGCTAGGAATTGTGTGACGAGTAACTCACCTCCTGACTCCCCTAAGCCTGTCCACCATCTACAAGGCACAAGTCAGGAGTGTGATGGAATACTCCCCACTGGCCTGGATGAGTGCAGCTCCCACAACACTCAAGAAGCTTGATATCGTCTAGGACAAAGCAGACCGCTTGATTGGCACCACATCCACAAATATTCACTCCCTCCACCACCGACAATAGCAACAGTGTGTACCATCTACAAGATGCACTGCAGGAATTCACCAAGGCTCCTTCGACAGCACCTTCCAAACCCACAATCACAACGATCTAGAAGGACAAGCGCAGCAAATCAATGGGAACTCCACCACCTGGAAGTTCCCCTCCAAGCCACTCACCATCCTGGCTTGGAAATATATCACCGTCCCTTCACTGTCACTGGGTCAAAATCCTGGAACTCCCTTCCTAACAGCACTGTGGGTGTACCTACACCACAGGGACTGCAGCGGTTCAAGAAGGCAGCTCACCACCACCTTCTCAAGGGCAATTAGGGATGGGCAATAAATGCTGGCCCAGCCAGCGAAGCCCACGTCCTGTGAATGAATGAAAAATAACGGAGAAATATAGAGAAATGTTTTCAGCCAGTTTTGGGGGCCTGGAACTCTGCCTGAAGGGTGCAGTCGAGACAGAAGCCCTCACTGAATTTAAAAAATGCTTTAAAAAATATCCTGAAACCTACAAATCAAAAGTTAGAAAGTGGTTGAGGCTGCATGGGTCTTTCACTGACAGCACAGGCACGATGGTCCAAATGCCATAAATTTTCTCTGCTACAGTGAACCAGTTGGGTTTTTACCAACAACTTCATACTTCTGCTGATCCTGTTTTTTTCATTCCCAAACTTTTTACGCCAAGTTCAAATTCATAAACTTTCATTGTGGGATTCTCAACTCATGCTCACTGTATTATTAATTTAATTAATAGTTAATAGTCCACTAACATACTACACCACTAAGATAAAAGCAAAACACTACGCATGCTGGAAATCTGAAAGAGAAACAGATAATGTTGGAAAAACTCTTCAGAGCTTCAGAGCTCTGAGGAAGAGTCATATTGACTTGACCGTCAACTCTATTTCTCTCTCCTGATGCTGCTGGACCTGCTGAGTTTTCCAGAATTTTCTGTTTTTGTTTCATGATGCACTACTAAACTGGGTTCAGTGGGGCAGAAAAGCTATTCCTTCCTTCGTATCCTTTTTTATCATTAATTATTTTTTTCAAATAATCAAATTATTCCCTTGGTGAATCTCATCTTTTGGGGATCTGTCCAAGTAGGCCGAAGTAGAGCCTGCCTGAATTTAATTGAAGAGGCTAGTATGCAAGTGCAGCAAGTAATTAGGAAAGCAAATAGAATGTTATCATTTATTGCGAGGGGAATTGAATACAAAAGTAGGGAGGTTATGCTTCTGTTGCACAGGGCACTGGTGAGTCCACATTTGGAGTACTGTGTACAATATTGGTCAGCTTATTTAAGAAGGATGTAAATGCCGTTGGAAGCAGTTCAGAGAAGGTTTACCAGACCAATACCAGGAATGGGTGGGTTGTCTTATGAAGAAATGTTGGACAGTCTAGGCTTGTATCTACTGGAGTTTAAAAGAGTGAGAGGTGACTTGATTGAAACATATAAGATCCTGAGGGGCCTTGACAGGGTGGATGTGGAGAGGATGTTTCCTCTTGTGGGAGAATCTAGACCTAGAGGTCACTTTAAAAATAAGGAGTCACCCATTTGAAACAGGGATGAGGCAAAGTTTTTTCATTCAGAGGGTCGTGAGTCTTTGGAGCTCTCTTCCTGAAAAGTTGGTGGAAGCAGAGTCTTTGAATATTTTTAAGACAGAGGTGGATAGATTCTGGTAAGCAAGGGGGTGATAGGTTATTGGAGATAGGTGGGATGCAGATTTCCGGTTACTATCAGATCAACCATGATCTTATTAAATGGCAGAGCAGGCTTGAGGGGCTGAATGGCCTACTGCTTCTGGCTGATATGTTAATTTATGAAGTTGAAACCTGGTCTTATTCATGCTGCTTCTCTCCATATTCCTCTCTGTTTCCAACTTTAATAAGTTCACAGATTCACAGGTTTATTGTACAGGGGCACCTGGTCTGTTAGATGAAGCTCCCCTGGGTCAGGTACAACAGGTGTTGGAAGGATAGCAGAGGGTTCTGGGTACAGATATTCCCCAGTCAGTGCCAGTTTCAGTAAATAGGAACAAACCCTCTCACACACACATATCACCCAGTGTCACAGAGAGCGGCAGAAACTCTCACACAGAGACACAGCCAGGAGTTTGCAGCAAATTGTTTGGCTGTCTATGTGAGCCAGATCTTTGCCTCCTGCTGTTGTTTGGAAGGACCACTGGGAGCAGGGCAAATGAAAGCAGCCATGTTTATGTACACGAGTGTGATTCGAACGATGTGGCACGTGCACCTTTGCTGCAAAGATTTCAGCGCCACTCCCGTGATTCCCGATAAGCAAGTTGTGGTGAAACGCAGAGAATGGCTGCCTAACTCCACACCCACAGTCAACACTGTACCTCCCTTTGATCGTGCAGGTAACTGTTGTGTTCTGATCATGTCTTCCTGTGATGTAGCTGATAGAGGTGCTTCCTTTAACTTGATCCACCCACTTTCCTCCTCTGGCAGTGTTCCATGGGGTCAGGAAATGCTCACTGACCTATACACTGCCTCCTGACTTGGCTATTATTTTTGATGACATTGAAGTTTTAGCGACATTGACAAGACACTAGTTCATCCATATTAATCATCAGGTTCTCCTGGATGTAACGGACTGCCTCCTTGCAGACAAGACGATAACCGCCAATGATTGAAGTTGGATGAATTTCCTGTTTCGCCAATTCTCACTGTTGTTTTCAAATCCCACCTTGGCCCCAGCTTTCTCTATCTCTGTAATCTCCTCCAGACCTGTGAGATTTCTGTGCTCCTCCAAATCTGCCCCCCTTGTGCATCCATGATTTTAATCAATTCAGCATGAGTGGCCATGCCTTCAGCTGGATGGTTCCTAAGCTCTGGAATTTCCTCCCTAAACCCCTCTACCTCTCTTCCTCTCTCTCTCTTTCCTTTAAGATTCTCCTTAAAACCTACCTCTGACCAAGCTTTCGCTCACCTGTCCTCATATCTCTTTTTCCTGGCTCAGTGTTGAATTTTGTTTGGTCATGCTCCTGTGAAGCTTTTTCACTGCATCAAAGGCACTTTACAAATGCAAGCTGATGTTGCTGCTTCCTGGTTGATATTCCTTACGTTGCAGTTAAATCGAAGCAAATTACTTCAGATGCTGGAAATCTGAAATAAAAACAGAACATGCTGGAAAGGTTCAGCAGGCCAGGCAGCATCTGTGGAGGGAGAAGCAGAGTTAATCTTCCAGGTTTCAGGCCTTTCATCAGAACTGTGACCACAGTAAAGTTCCGCCGTTCGCAGGGGTTATGTTCCCACAAAATTATGCAAAGGCCGAATTCGCGAACGGTGAGCATCCTTTATAACAGGAGTGAATTGGATAGGTTGCATCCATCGCAAAAATCACTTGCCTGCTCTACACCTGAGCGTGGCTCTTCTGGATGTGGAAATCTCTCCAACTCTTTATCTGTCCCTCTTGAGCAGTGACATCCTTCAAATTCACATCACAAATGTTAAAAAAAAACCATGTCCCTTGAATGCAGCCACCGTAAACAAAAACTCCATCGGCCCAACACGCAATTAGTGTCTCAGCTTTTACCCAGCATATAAACTGTTCTGCAGTGCCAGCATTTTATTTAGCAGCTTGGCTTTGAACTTATTCGCGCTCCTTAAAGAAGCTCGATGCACTTTTAACCCTTTCGCCCAAACAAATCTATATTTCTGCTCCAGCAAATTAAAACCTGCAAAGCATTAATCCAAGAAGTAGCTCTCTGCCCATTCACACCCCCCCCCCCCCCCCCCCCCCCCCCCTCCAATCTATACAGTATCGCGTTTTCAAATTCGACCACTGACTATCTAGGAAGTCAAACCCTTACTTTTAGGCCCTTTCCTTCATTTGTAATCCCTTGAAGAAGATAAACAGGTATTTTAAAATGAAACTCAATAGAAACCTTTCTGATTCCTGAAGATATTTCGGGACCAACGCCACAGATGAACAAAGATTGGGGCGCGATGGGCGATCGGGTGTTTGCGTGGGTAAGCAAATTCACGAAAGAAGAGGTAGCGAATGGCAGGGGTTTACTGTATAATGCTGAATGGTTCAGTTGTTCAGTGTTTCATTATGTGAGCCTGGTAACTGATCTATGCTGACTATGCTTGATTGGTTGAGCCTGGGTGTTGACTCAGAGCTGAAGTAAACACAGAAGCCTCGAGAAGCTGAGCTGTAAGCATGAGTGCCGACATTTTGTGATTGCAGAGATATTTTAAAACCCTTGTAAATCAATGTGTTGCACACGTGGAAGTGTCAGCTCAGCGTTACCCTGAGGATAATCAAATGCACAATGATAACAGTCTTGTTGAATGATTGGGTCTCAGATGGTGTCCATGTCCAGGAATCCTCGAGCAGTAATCTCCAAACCAAACACCTTGATGGAATTTTCCCTCCTGCCCCTCCCTAGCCTAGATTAGGTTTGCCAACTCTCCAAGATTGCCCTGGAGTCTCCAGGGATTAAAGAATTATCTCTGGAATGTGGAGGCAAGTAAACCTGGGTGAAGGATTAATTTGGGTATTAAAATATTGTGCTTTAAAAGAAGGCTTATTTTTGAGCACTTTTGTTGATTAGTTACAGAAATTTTGGAAATGGGCAGAAAGGCTGTTTGACTAGGCAAGGAGGTTCTTTATTTAATGAAGTACATCCAACCGGAGTCGGCAATGCTGCATTCAAACGGTGAGCCATTGTGTTTGTATCTGAGCCTTTGCCTTCAGTGGGAGAAATTAGTGACTTTGACGGTGAGAGTGAATTTTTTTAAACAACAGAACATGGGAATTCTGTTTGTTGAATGGTTACAAAGTGAGTGAAACCTTAAGGTGATAAATAGCTTTAGGGGTTTTGTGAATGATGTGTTTTGAATGCGGCTCACCGCATTCTGCAGTTGGTCTTTGATGGATGTAACGTTAATTCGTGCCCACAGAAGGGTCTCAGCCCTATGATGCTGGCATTCAACCAGCCGTGGGTGGGAGACTGGCCATGCGGGCAGCCCGAGAAGCAAACTCTGTTGCGGGTTGTTTGTGGGCTCCCATGGGGCGCGGGGGGTGGTGCTTAACCCAGGGACCTGTCATTGGGAAGTCGGGGGGGGAAGGGAAGCTGCTGAGGACCACCACAAACCCACCCCCCCACCACCCCCGGCTCTTGCTGCCATCCCATTCCCCTCCCAAGGCCACCCTACCACACCATGTGCCTGGGTCCCTTGTTGATCCTCGGTTGGCTGAAGCACTGGCAGCAGCCACCTCCCCAGAGACGCTGACGTTTTCTGGCCAGTAACTCTTTTAGGTACCAGGTTTTGGGCCCCCCCTCCATCTCCGGGGTTCTTGATCCCGGGAAGGCCTGCTGCTGACCACGCTGACCACTTAATATAACGGGCCTTCCCCAGACGAGGCGATGTGGGACCCTCGCCAGCTCTCCAACTGGCAGGTGGGACCTCTGTGGCCTCCATTAAATACTGCCCATGTACGCAAACACCGACTCAAACACCGACTCAAACACCGACTCAAACACAGACTCAAACACAGACTCAAACACAGACTCAAACACCGACTCAAACACCGACTCAAACACAGACTCAAACACAGACTCAAACACAGACTCAAAATGCAATCAAACACACAAACACAAAGACACACTCAAACGCAAACACAGACTCAAACACAGGCTCAAAACGCAATCAAAAACACAAATGAAAAGACACACACAAACGCAAACGCAGACTCAAACAAACAAACACATACACACAAACACAAAGACACACTCAAACACAAACACACTCAAATACACACTTAAAAACTCAAAACAACAAACGAAAAGTACAATAAAAACAGAAAATGTTGGTAAAACTCAGCAGGTCTGGCAGCATCTGTGGAGAGAGAAACAGAGTTAACGTTTTGAGCCTGTGTGATTCTTCTTCACCCGCTCAAATATACAGACACTAAACACACACAAACACATAAGGACAGCAAACGTATACAGAATGAAATGTGTATGCCACAGTGAAGCAATGCCTGAGAGTCTCAGTAGCTTCTTTACCTGTGCTCACAGGACACCTGCTGTGTGAGCTGGTGCTCCCCTGGGTCAGTGATGATAGGTCAGAGAAGGATGGGAGCGGTTCAGGGTAATGATATTCCCCAGTCAGTCTTGGTAAGTAGGAACAAACACTCCCACACGCACACAAGCCAGCGTCACAGAGAGCAGCAGGAACTTTCATTGTGAGACTCAGACAGGGCGAGAGAGAGACCTTCACAAACTCTCACTGTTGGGAGAGTTCTCATGGCGGCCTGGATGCTGGGACCCATGATTCATGAGGAATTGTTAAACATGATCTGGCAGGTTCAAGTCTGCTGCAAATTATTTGATGCCTCACCACTGACTACCAAGGGTAATGTTGTGCTGAAACGTAGAGAGAGAGTATCTAACTCTGGACCCACCATGCCTCCCTTTGACCATGAAGGTAACTGTTGCGCTTTAGTTGTGTGTTCCTGTGGTGCTACTGGTGCCTGTTCTCGACAGCCTCTTTGATTTAATCCAGATCTTCTGTTTTTTAATCTCCCCCACTTCATTCCTCCTGCTCCCCCACCCCGAGGTGTGATCTGGTACCTACCTCAACAATTCATTTGTCATGCCCCCCCACACCCCCGACACCCCCGACAACCTCTCACCTTCTATCCTCTGTAAACTCGAGCTCATCCTAAACTCTGCTGTCCATATCTGAACTTGTACCAAGTCCGTTCATCCATCACCGCTGTGTTTGTACCCACATTGTACCTTATCCTGTTGTACCCACATTGTACCTTATCCTGTTGTACCCACATTGTACCTTATCCTGTTGTACCCACATTGTACCTTATCCTGTTGTACCCACATTGTACCTTATCCTGTTGTACCCACATTGTACCTTATCCTGTTGTACCCGCATTGTACCTTATCCTGGTGTACCCACATTTACTTTATCCCATCCGTACATTGTACTTACTCCCTCTGTATCAAGATTATACCTACCCCTTTTCTGCCTACATTGTACCTATTACACTGTATCTACATTGTACCTACCCCTGCTCTACCTGCCCTCCGGTACCTACCCCTGCTCTACCTGCCCTCCGGTACCTACCCCTGCTCTACCTACCCTCCGGTACCTGTTCCTGCTCTACCTACCCGCCCCTGTATTTGCATCGGCTCCAGGCCCAGGAATATTTCAATTTTAAACTTCTACAATTTTTTTCAAATCCCTCCATGGCCTCTCACCCTCCCGATCTCTGTAATTTCCCCACAGCCCCATAACCCTCCAAGATCTCTGCGCTCCTCCTGTTCTAGCCTCTTATGCATTCCCGATTTTAGCCACCCCACCATTGGCGAGTGTGCCTTTGGCTGCCTGGGCCCTAAGCTCTGGAATTCTCTCCCCAACCCTTTCCCCCTCTCTACCCCTCCCTCCACCTTTAAGATTCTCCTCACAATCTACCGGTTTGACTAAGATTTTGCCCTGACATCTCCTCACGTGGCTTGGTGCCGAATCCTGCCTTATAACGCTGCTGTTATTGAGCAGCTTGGAATGTTTTATTATGTTAAAGGTGCTATATAAATACAAGTTGTTGTTGATTAAACCTGCCACCTTCTTGTCCAAAATAACTCAATGAAATTGCACATTTACCACCCGAACCATGGAGAAGGTTTCCTGAGTTGGTGATTTTTAAGATAAATAAGTTATGTGATGGACTGGATTTGATGGAAGTAGAAAATGTGCCTTACAGACTGAAGTTACAGATTCTCAGAGAAAATTCTGTACATTACAAAACCTCAACAGGTGAGATAAAGTAACAAGTGGATTTGGTGTGAGGCTATTTCCAACCTACCATCTCAGCCTTGCGTTGAGTAAATAGGAACAAACAATCTCATACGCACAGTCAGACCAGTCACAGAGAGAGAGAGAGAGAGAGGCAACAGGCAATAGGCCTGTGTGTGTGTGAAAGAGGGACAGAAATCTTCAAGAGCCTCCCGCTGTTGGCTGGAAGAACTATTTGGAAAGTTCCCACTGCACTGTGGAAAGGAAGAGCCATGTTTATATACGAGGACCTTATTGAGATGTACTGGCACACGTGCTGTAAACTGTTCAATGCCCCTCCCATTGATCCCGATATGGGTCCTACACTGAGACTGAGAGCCCGAGTGTTGCTTCTGAAACTGCAGTTACCAAAGTGTCTCCCTGTGATCTGATCTCCTGGGCCTTAGGGTCATCGAGTCACACATCACTGAAGGAGGCCTTTCGGCCCATCATATCTGTGCTGGCTCTTTGAAACAGCTCTCCTATTAGTCCCACTCTTCACCATCCACGTCCCAACTCCCCACCCCGAGTTAGACCCTGACTAATGGGGCATTAAACCTACTCCAGGTTCCTGCATTGTATGGATTTGACCCGTGGCGGCCAAAATTCGTATTTACCCCAGCACACCCTCCCGACCTTCCACTGCTGTTGGAACGAACCTTTCTCCTTGAGAGTTACGCCAGAGGAATGGAGCTGGCCTGCTGTTTGATTCATGCCAATCGTAGTACCAGGCTGCTATGTGGAAATTGTCACTCGATTTTCACTAAAACCAGGATTGAGCTTTAAAGAGTTTTCCTGGTGTTATTCCCTTACCCTGTGGGACCAGTTCTAGAGAGTTCCTGACCCTTGCAGATTGCACATTAACACCTTGCATTCTAAGCTATTTACTGTAACAAGCCTGCCCAAGTCAGATTGCAATGATGGTGGCTGAAAGGGCAAGTGCTGGAAAATGTGTCCCTTCTTTCCTTATGTGCTTCATTTTTATAGCGCCATCTTTCAAATGACCCTTCAGGAAATCCCAACTTTAAAGGAACTGAACACTAAAAGGTTCTGAGCCTGCCTGAATTCAGTATATGCAGAGACCCCTTGTGTGACCTCTAATTTTTCAGTTAAAGGTTTACTGGGCAGGGGCGCGTGCTGTGAGATGGACCTACCCTGGGTCAGTGTTGACAGGCGAGGGATGGATTGTGAGTGATCAGAGGGTTCTGGGTACATATTCCCCAGTCAGCTCCAGCTTCAGTAAATAGGAACAAACTCTCTCACACACACACATACACACACACACAAACACACGCATAAGCCGGCATCACAGGAACAGCAGAAACGCTCGCTGTGAGAGACAGCCAGGGTTGGCAGCAGGCAGCTTGCCCACGTAAGTGAGACAGACCTTTGGAAATCTCCTGCTACTCGTTGGAAGGACTTTCCCTGGCATGAGTTTATTGAGAGCAGCCATGATCTTCATGTACAGAGATGCATTTCTCGCACTTTACGAGGTGCACCAATGTTGTAAGCTGTTTAACGCCGTGCCCATCATTCCGGATAAACAGCTTGTGGTGAGACTCAGAGACAGAGTGTCTAATTCTGCTGTCAGCACTGTGCCTCCCTTTGATGAGTCAGGTAACTAACAAGTTTTACTCCAGTATTCTGTGTCATCGCTGTGTTGCCGATTCGTTCCCTCTCAAAATTCCAGGTCTCATTTTCTTTGCTGAAGCTGGGTAATTAATTCTAATTTCTCTCCCCTTGATGCCATTTCCCCCCTATTCAGGTACGAGTACACTGTCTGGGGGTACGACTTTAGTGAGGAATGTAACAGACGGGCTTTATCCTGTGCCCTCCCGATATGCACACACACATCAGTCCCTAGCAGAGATCACTGGATGATATTCAAGAACAGGCATCTAATGCTTCTCTCCTCTTTTCCACAAGCCCATTCATCACTTATGGAGCCTCAATCATCACTCAAGCCTTTAATCAGATAATCAAGATCCTTCCAAATATTGTCCTGTTTTAACATTCTCATCCTTATTTTCAAGTCCTTCCAGGACTGCACCGCACCCCTGTCTTTGTAACTTTTTCCAGCTCTATAACCCTGTGAGATCCCTGCGGTTCTCCAATTCTGGCATCTCGATTGCCCCTGATTTTAATCACATCAGTGTTGGTGGCCATGCCTTCAGCTGCCTAAGCCCCAAGCTCTGGACTTCCTTCCCTGAACTTCTCTTCCTCTCTATCTCTGTGTCATCTAAGACACATCTTAAAATCTATCTACTTATCTAAGCACAAATAACACCTGTTCTATAATCTTCTTATGTGACTTAGTGTCAAATTTTGATTGACAGTGTTCCTGTGGATCACCTTGGGATAGTTTACTATGTTAAAGGTGCCATATAAATGCAGGTCATTGTTGCTGCAGCACAGTGTAGTTGGATTTACTTACCAAAGTTGTGTGAAACTATCAGCACTGGTGGCTTTTGCCAGAATAGAAGAGATCACGGGGTGATTTGAGGGAAGTGTTTAAAATTATGAAGTGATTAGTGACTGAAGTAGAGATGGGGCCAAAATTTAAGAATGGGCAAGAAAGGTGTCTGAAGGAAAGGGGAATATTGAGATATGGAATACGTGGAAGGTAAGCACCAACATGACCTGGTTGGGCTGAATGGCCACTTTCAGTGTTGTAATTTCTGCGATTGTCTGTGAGTGAAAGCCACACTTTGAAAAAATAAAGAACATGCATTTGCCTAGCGCCTGTCACAACCTCAGGGCATCCTAAAGTGCCTCACGCTTTGCTTGTTGCCACTTCTGAAATGTTGTCGCTGTTGTAATGTAGGGAACGCAGCAGTCAATTTGTACACAGCAAGGTCCCATAAGCAGGAATGTGATAAATGACCAGATAATCTGTTGTAGTGCGGGGTACCTATGAAGAGGACAGCACGGAGAACTACCCCTGCTTGGGGTAGAATCAATGCTTGGGATCTTTTTACATCCACCTGAGAGGGAAGTAGGGGCCTCAATTAAATTTATCAAACCAAACTAACTTACTATTGTACATGGAGGGAGGTCTATCTAGACCGGTAACTAATTCCTACAGAACGCTGACATTATTAATCCAGCAATTAAAGGTTTACTGTACAAAGGCACCTGATCTCTGAGCTGAATCTCTCCTGGGGACAGGTGGGAGAAGGATAGGGAGCGGTTGGAGGGATCTGGGTGACGCTGTTCCCTGATCTACAGACTCAGAGATAGCTGCAGTAAACAGGAACAAACTCGCTCCCTCTCACACAACTGAGCATCACCGAGAATTAGCCGGGACATCCAGGCAGGTTCCGCGTCAAGAGTCTCGCTTGCTGCCCCTGTTTTGAAAGATTTCAGAGAAGTTGTGCCGTTAATTGGGAAGATATTGTTCAAAGATTGCCACGTCAGAGTGGGTGAGAGGAAATGATGAGGATTCTGGATCTGCAGCTGCTTTACTTGTTATCTAGGCTGCAGATGTGCTGTCAGCTTTTTAACTCTGGTCCGATCATTTCCAAAAATCAGATTACTCAAATTATCAGGAGCGCTGTGCGTAAAACAACAACAGAGCCTCCTTACGACCACACAGGTAACTGTTGCATCCTGTAGCTCATTGTAATGCTGGGATTCTCTTCCCCTGCTGTCTGTTCCTTCTGTTCAAGGCATTGACTGATAGGGACATGGTTCCACAGGTATCAGCAGCCCTCTGTTAACCACAGACCAATCCCCATTTCTGCATCTGGACAGTGAACAGTATTCAACCAAGTGGGGCATCACAACAGTGCTCGGCGCTGACTTTGTCTGGTGTGCCGAGCCTCACTCTGTCCGGCAGGAGTCAAAGGGTTAATGAGCAGGATCAGCGGCTGTAAATTTTTTTGAGCTTCCTCGTTGGTGGGGGAACTGAGGTTAATGGTAGCAACCTTGCTCCATCCCCCCCTTATCGACACAGATCAGGGGGCAAACCTCAGTCTTGCTTGCATTGTGCAGTTGAGTGTCACAGGGAGCAGAGCACTGCACATTGGGTGAACTCCAATTGATGAGATTGGTGAAGTTTGTAATGAAGTATTTGAGTGTTTGCTTCAGATCAATAATCAGTTCCCATCAAATGGTAGCAGCATTAATGTAATGGTGAAAGGTTTATCGTACAGGGGCACCTGGTCTGTGAACATGAGCTCCCCTGGGTCAGTGTCGATCAGTGAGAGGATAGGGAGTGTCAGGAGGGGCTCTGAGTCAGTCCCTGTCCCAGTGAATAGGAACAACCTCATGCACACGCACAGACACACACACACACAGACACACACACACACACACACACAGACACACACACACACACACGCGCGCACGCACACACACGCGCACACACGCGCACACACGTGCACACACATGCGCACACACACACGCACACACATGCGCACACACACACGCACACACACACGCACGCACACACACGCGCATGCACACATATGCGCGCACACGCGCACACACACATGCGTGCACGCACACACACACGCACGCACACACACGCACGCACACACACGTGCACGCACACACACACGCACACACACACATGCGCACACACACACGCACACACGCGCACGCACACACGCGCATGCACACATATGCGCGCACACACACGCGCACACACACACATGCGCGCACGCACGCACGCACACACACACACGTGCACGCACACACACACACACACGCACACACATACACACACTGGCTGATGTCACAGACAACCTCAGAAATTTCCTCTCAGAGAGGTAGGCAGTGTGCTGTTGCCCGTGTCTGAGAGAGAGAATGTGGAAGTCTCCCACTCTTGTTTAGAAGGATGTTTTGCAGAGTTTCCACCACAGGGTGAATGTGCTGAACCATGTTCCTGTATGAAGCAGTGATTCGCACATTGAATGAAGCGCACGTATGTTGTAAACTGTTCAATGTTTCTTCATTGATTCCTTATGACCGTCTTGTGGTGAAGGGCAAAGAGAGAGAGTGCGCCTGATTCTGTGCCCACTGTCAGCACCATGCCACCTTTTAACCCAACAGGTAACTGGAGTGCTTTCCTCCTGTGTGCTTGTGTTGTGCAGGCCTTGCCACTTTTGACTGAAGCTGGTGACTCAAATTCCTCCAGCTCCTCAGCCCTCCAAGATCTCTGCACTCCTCTCACTCAGGCCTCTTGCTCACTCAAAATTTCATAGCACCAGATGCGACTTCCATAGCTTGAGCCTGTCGGGTCCAAAGCTCTGGAATTCCCTTCCTAAACCAGACCACATCCCTGCCTCTCTCTCCTCATTTAAGACGCGACTTAGAAGTTACCTATTGATTCAGTTTTTTAGCCATCTACCTGTACGTGGCTCAATGTCAAGTTTTGTTTGACAATCGCTCCTCTGAATCACCGTGGGCGTTTCAGTATATTAAAGGCACCATTAAATATAAGCCCTAAGGTAAAAGCAAAAAACTGCGGATGCTGGAAATCCAAAACAAGAACAAAAATACCTGGAAAAACTCAGCAGGTCTGGCAGCATCTGCGGAGAGGAACACAGTTAACGTTTCGAGTCCGTATGACTCTTCAACAGAACTAAGGAAAAATAGAAGAGAGGTGAAATATAAGCTGGTTTAAGGGGGGGTGGGACAAGTAGAGCTGGATAGAGGGCCAGTGATAGGTGGAGATAACCAAAAGATGTCACAGACAAAAGGACAAAGAGGTGTTTTAGCCTTTTTTGATTCCTTCACCCCACCCCACCCCCACTAGGGCTATCTGTACCTTGACAAGAACAGAAATACCTGGAAAAACTCAGCAGGTCTGGCAGCATTGGCGGAGAAGAGCACAGTTGACGTTTCGAGTCCTCATGACCCTTCAACAGAATTCTATCTGTACCTTGCTTGTCCTGCTTCCTACCCTTAATTAGCACGTTTCTTAGATAATATCACCACCTTCAACACCTCTTTGTCCTTTTGTCTGTGACATCTTTTGGTTATCTCCTCCTATCGCTGGCCCCCTATCCAGCTCTACCTGTCCCACCCCCCCTTGAACCAGCTTATATTTCACCCCTTTTCTATTTTTACTTAGTTCTGATGAAGAGTCATTCGGACTCAAAACGTTAACTGTGTTCCTCTCCGCAGATGCTGCCAGACCTGCTGAGTTTTTCCAACTATTTTTGTTTTTGTATTAAATATAAGCCAGTTGTTGCTGCTGCCCAGAGCGTTTGGATTTATTTACCAAGGTTGTGTGGGATGGTGACTTTTGTCAGAACAGAGGAGATATCAGGGCGATTTGAACTAAGTGTTGAAAATTATGAAGTGATTGGCGACCAAAGCAGAGGCTGTGTCAACATCGACGAAGAGGTTAGAGGGGTGTCTGAAGGAAAGTGGAATATTGAGACGTGGGGCAGAATTTTCAGTTCGGTCAGCGGTCAGCGGGTCCAGGATTGGCCAATGAACACACCGACGACCGTGATCGGCCCGCAGCCGTGCATTCACACTGGCTGGCCGATTAGGCTCGGCGCTGCTGGGGTGGGGGCGGGCGGAGGGTGAGCGCTGAAGGCAGAGAGCTGCGCCAGGGAGCTGCAGACCCAAACAACCTAAAATAAAGGTCGCAGGGAAAGGAACAAAAGCGTCCAAGCTCCACAATCAGCCGCCTGAAAACATAGGGAATGAAAATGCCACCCACAGAAATGTATTTTTGTTTTAGTTTTATCGCGGAAACCTCACCCCGCCCGCGGATGGAGTTTCCTGAAAAAGGCAGAGGCCGCCTGGCCCATTCGCCAACTGGAATGTCGGACGGGCAACGGAAAATCTCTGTTGGCTGCGCCGTTCATGGGTTTAATGGGACCTCTTAACTGTCAGCAGGTGCACTTCCGACTTTAGCAGGCGCCCGCCAACCGAAATATCGTGCCAGTGCGCGGTGACGCCAGGACGCTCGCCTGACATCATCAAGCACTACTTCGTGCTCAAGCGGGTTCGGCACGCGCCCGCCCGCTCAGCGAGAAATTCTGCCCCGTGGAATATGTGGCGGGTAAACAGCAAAATGGACTGGTTGGGCTTTTATCAGCGTTGCGATTTCTGTGCGCTTCCCCGAGTGTGAAATTTGCGTTTGTGTGTGTTTTATCCTTTGTTTTTAACGAAAAATGCAACCGTGTAATTTATAACGGGAATTTAATTTGTTAAACAGGCGCAAGCCAAAGAAAGAACTTGCGTTTATGTAGCGCCTGTTGCAACCCCAGGACATCCCAAAGTACTTTAATTCTGCCTGAGTAATTTTTGAAGTGTTGTCACTGTTCTGATGTAGAAAATGTAACAGCCAGTTTGTGCACAGCAAGCTCCCACAAAGAGCAGCGTGGTAAATGATCAGGTAATCTGCTTTGGGGACATCAGATGTGGGATAAGCATTTGCCAGGACAGAGATAGAAGTCTCCTTCTCTTATTTTAATTATTGCCATGGGATCTTTCACATCTTCCCAAGAGGGCAGACAGGCCTTGGGCTTAATGTCACATCTGAACTAGCCCACTCCTGCGCAAGTGGGAAATCCTGACTAGAGCTGTAACTATGGTTTCTGTGGTCTGCCTACATCTTTAATCTAGCAGTCAATGTTTGCTATACGGAGGCAGCAGGTCTGTGAGGTGAATCTCCCCTGGGTCATTGACGACAGGTGTGAGAAGGATCAGGAGCGGTAGGAGGGATCTGGGTGATGCTGATACCTGATCTTCAGATTCAGAGGCAGTTGCCGTAAAGACGAACAAACTCACTCTCTCTCTCTCTCTCTCTCTCTCTCTCTCTCACACGAGCGAGCATCACAGGAATTAGCGGGGACACCCAGACAGGTTCCACATCAGGAAGCTCGCTTGCTTATTGAAAGAATTCAGAGACGTTGCACATTTGGTTAGGAGGACTTTATTTTAGAAGGTTTCCACGGCAACAGGAAGGAAAGGAGCGATGAGATTTCTGTACCTTGAACTTGGTTACTTGTTTTCCGAACTGCAGATGTGCTGCCAGCTGTTTGGTTCCTATCCAATCCTTTCCAGTGACCAAATTAGGGACAGGATCAGAAGCACCATGCCTAAAACTAATACCAAGCTTGCTACAGAACCTCCTTACGACCACAAAGGTAACTGCTGTATCCTATTGTGCTCATTGTAATGTTGGGTTCTGTGCCCCCTCCTCTCTTATCCTTGTGCTGAAGGCACTGACAGATTGGAGCAGGGTTCCACAGATACCAACAACCCTCTGTAAGCCTCAAACTCAATTCCCATTTCTGCACCTAGATTGTTAACCAGCTATGCAACTGTGGGAAGCATCACAGCTGTCTTCATCCAATGACCAAGCTTTCGCACTTCCTGGCAATGGGCAAAGGGTTAATGATTAGATACCAACAGGAGCCAAAGGATAACTTTCAGTTTCTGAGTCGATAGGGAATCTGAGGTTAATGACAGCAATCCTGCTCCTTTCTCCCTTCATCAGCACCAATAAGGGACCAAATCTCAGTCTTGCTTGTATTGTACAGCTGAGTGTCACAGGGAGCAGAGCACGTTGGGCAGATCGGTGTTGGTGAAGTTTAGGATTGAGTTAGTTGTGGGTTTGCTTCAGATCTGGAATCTGTTCCCATCAAATTGCCAGTGGTATTAATCAAATAGTTACAGGTTTAACATACAGGGGCTGTGAAGTGAAGCTCCCTGGGGTCAGTGTTGACAGATTAGAGAAAGGAGTGTCAGGAGAGACTGTGGGCAAAGATATTCCCCAGTCAGTCCCAGTTTCAGTAAATAGGAACAAACTCCCTCACACACACACACACACAAACCAGTGTCACAGAGAGTGACAGGAACTCTCACTAAAACCGACAGGCAGTGTCGTGCTGCCCCTATTTGTGAGGGAGACGATGGAAATCTCTCATTGTTGTTTAGAACAGCATTTGGGAGAGTTTCCACTGCAGGGTGGATGAGCTGAACGTTGTTTCAGTTTGCTGCATTGATTCACACGTTGTATGAAGTGCACTGTGTCATAAACTGTTCCACACCTCTTCATATCTCATGGCTGACTTGTGATGAAGTGCAATGAGAGAGTTAAAAACAAAAAACTACTGCGGATGCTGGAAATCCAAAACAAAAACAGAATTACCTGGAAAAACTCAGCAGGTCTGGCAGCATCGGCGGAGAAGAAAAGAGTCGATGTTTCGAGTCCTCATGACCCTTCAGCAGAACTGAGTATAGTTAGGAGAGGAGTGAAATATAAGCTGGTTTAAGAGAGGGGGGCTTGTTCACCTTCATTGCTTTCCATTTCTCTCCTGGTGTTTGCTGCTCCTATCACTGCTTGCTTGTCCCTACAACCACCCCACCCTCAACTTCTCTCCCCCCGCCCCCCACCTTAAACCAGCTTATATTTCACTCCTCTCCTAACTTTACTCAGTTCTGTTGAAGGGTCATGAGGACTGGAAACGTCGACTCTTTTCTTCTCCGCCGATGCTGCCAGACCTGCTGAGTTTTTCCAGGTAATTCTGTTTTTGCAATGAGAGAGTGTCTGATTCTGCGGCCACAGTCAGCACGGTCTCACTTTTTAACCCAACAGCTAATTGTTGTGCTTTACCCCAGTGTTCCTTGTGTCATAACTGAGAGCTGTGCGGCCAGAAGGGAAATAAACAGTAAAAACTGGGAGATAAGAGTACTGGTCCGAGCTGAGAGGTGAATATGTTGTTGCTCAGAATTTCTTGCCCGTTTTGTTGGAAGTCTTTGACATTATCTCCTCCAGCCCTACAGCCCTCCAGGATCTCTCTGCTCTCCCAATACTATGCACCCCCTTGGTGACCGCGCTTTCAGCAGCCTTGCCCCTAATCTCTTGAATTTCCTTCCTACATACCCCCCGCCTCTCTCTCTGTCTCTCTCTCTCTCTCTCTCTCGCTCTTTAAGATGTTATGTAAAATCCACCTCTTTTTACCCAATCTTTTTGGCCACCTGTCCTAATGTCTCGGTCTCAAATTTTGTTTGATAAACTTGCCCGTGAAGCACCTCGGAATGCTTTGCTGCATGTAAGGCGCTATATAAATGCAAGTTATTGTTGCTGTCACTGAATGAACACGAATGACAAATCCACAAACGGCAGCCCAGGCTAGCAGCCAGACGATGGGTCCATCCGGGGGACTTTGCTGGATCGCAGGGCCCAGCGGCACACGGCAATGCGGTGATTTAACCCCTGGGGCACTTTACACACAGTGGGGTCAGGCAGCACAGGAGCCATGACTTTGGGCCTCAGCATATGGGTGTCAGCTGTGGCTTTGCGGGCCGAACCCCGGGTATTGTATCAGCAGGTTGCGGGTACGAGTCCCACGGCCCCGGTCACTCAGAATCTGGGCTGACACTCCCGGCAGAGTGAGTTCTATTGGCGGTGAAGCATTTTAGAAAATCCTGAGGGCAGGAAGTTGCGTTATAAATGCAGGTTTGTTCATCCTTTGATGGCGAACCAGCGGACGAGCCGGAGGGATTCTCAGCGAGGGGCTGCACCAGCTGTTTTGTCAAGTGCGATGCTTATTTAAACGGCTGGAAGTTATTTTTAATCAAACGCAATATCTCATAATTAAGAGTTTGCTGTCTGCAGCCACCTGGTCTGCTACAGACTCCCCTCTCCTGGGACAGGTGAGAGAAGGTTAGGCTGAGTCAGGAGAGTTCTGGGTAAAGCAGTTCCCCGATCTGCACGCGCACACACCCAGTTTCTGTAAACACACTCACGAGCACAAACGAGAATCACAGACGGTGGCAGGAACCCTCACTGAGACGGCAAGTCATCTGCTGCTGCCTTGTGTGAGTGGCCATAGATTAGCGAAGAATGCCGGGCCTGTTTCGGAGCACTGCTGGGGATAGTTTGAAAAGACCGTGACCTTTGGGAGCAGCAATGATGTATATGCAACTTATCGCGGTATTCATCGAGGTGCAAATGTGCTGCGTGCTTTTCAAAAGCTTTCCACTCCTTTCTAAAAAGCAGCTTGCACTGAGGCTGCGAGAGAAAGCATCCATCGCTAAAACTAGATTCAGATCGGAGACTCCTTACGATGATACAGGTAACTGTTGTGTCCTCGTGTGCTGTAGCTCATCGTAATGTTGGGGATTCTCTTCCCCTCCTGCCTTGTCCTTCTGTTGAAGGACAGTGACTGATGGGGACAGGGTTCCCACAGATACCAGCGATCCTCTGTTACCCAAAAACCCAATCTCCGCAGTATGGCAGTGAACTGGCTATTGAACCAAGGTAAGCATCACAGCTGAGCTCAACACTGTCTTTGCCCAATGTCCAAACTCTTACACATTCCAGTGGGCATCAAAGGGTTAATGATCAGGAGCAAGAACCATAGAAGATTGTTTTTTATGCTTTTGAATGGATGGAAAACAGCAACCCTGCTCCCTCTCTCATCAGCACAGATCAGGGACCAAACCTCAGCCTTGGTTATTTTGTATAGTTGAGTGCCACAGGCAGCAGAGTATCTACACAACGGGGGAATCTGTGTTGGTGAAATTTAGGATTAAATTAGTTGGATGTTTGTTCCAGATCTGGGATCTGTTCCTGTCAAATGCCGGTGGTATTAATCTAACCACTGAAGGTTTATTGTATAGGGGAGTCTGTGAGGTGAAGCTTTCCTGGATCAGTATCGTCAAATTAGCAGGAAAGGTTCATGGCAAAGATATTCCCCAGTCAATCCCAGTTTCAATAAATGGGAACAAACTCACTCACACACACGCGCACAAGCCAGTGTTACAGAGAGTGGCGGAAACTCCCACTACCAGAGCGTCAGCTACAGGCAGTGTGCTGCTGCCAGTGTCTGTGAGAAAGGCTGTGAAAATCTCCCAATGTGGTTGAGAAAGATGTTTGGGAGAATTTCCACTGCAGGGTGGTGAATGAGCTGAAACATGTTTCCGTTTGAAGCGATGATACATACGTTGTATTGAAGTGCACGCATGTTGTAAATTGTTCAGTGTCCCTTCATTGATTCCCGATGGCCAGCCTGAGCATTGCTGAAAACCGACATTCTGTGGAAGCTTTCCATCTTGCACTCATCAGGACAATCGCAAGGATATCAATGCCGGGGAGGCAACAACTTTATACCGTATGAGAAGAGAGTGCTGATTTGGTTGGCAAGTGGACACTGATTGGTAGAGGTGTTGCTTTGGGAAATGCACCAGTTAATGGTGACCGACAGTTAACTGCCAAGAATTGTTTGAAATTTAAGCCAAGCAACATGACTCTGATTGGTCAAAGTTGATAAAGTTGTTGCTTCCCCTGGCTTTGGTATTCTTGTGATTGTCCCATTGGCAGACTTTCTCCTTGAGCCGTCTGGGCCCTAAGCTCTGGTATTGCTTCTCTAAAAATCTCCACCTCTCTACCTCTCTCTTGCCTCCTTTAAGATGCTCCTTAAAATTTTTTTTGTCCCCTGTCCTAATATCTCATGGCTCGATGTCAAATTTTGTTTGAGGATCTCTCTGGTGAAGCGCGTGATGGCATTTCAGTTCGTCAGAGGTGCCATTGGAATGCAATTGTTGTTGCTGCTGAATGTAGTTGAATTTATTGACCAAAGTCGTGTGGAAATATCTGCACCGGTGACTTTTCGTAGAACACAAGGGATGAAGGGGGAAGGTGAAGGAAACGTTAAAGATTTTGAAGCGATTAGTGACAGAAGCAGTGGCAGGGTCAACATTTAAGAAAAGGTTGGAAAGGAGTGTAAAGGAAAGGGGAACATTGAGATAAGGGATCAGGGTGGGAACATGGGGTTAGGAAAAATGCTGCTGGAGAAGGTAAACACCAACATGGACTGGTTGGGTCGAATGGCCTTCTTCAGTGTTGTAATTTCCATGTGACCCTCCGAGTGTGAAATTTGATTTGTTTTCAATGAACAAAAACAGTCCTGTAATTTGTAACAGAGAATTTATTCGTTAAACAAGTCAAAGAAAGAAATTGCATTTGCATAGCACCGGTCACAACCACAGGACAGCCCAAAGCCAATGAAGCGTGTTTGAAGTTTGGCCACTGTTGGAATGTAGGAAAACGTGGCACCCAAACTGGGCACAGTAAGCTCCCACACCGAAATAATCTGTTTTGTGAGGGGTAAATATTGAACAGAACAGAACTCCCCTGCTCTTGTATCGTGGAGCCATTTCAACCCACCTGAGAGGCAGACGGGGCTCCAGTTTAATACCTCATTTTGCAAGGGATTGGGGGTGGTTGGGTGCTGGTGGGGGGTTGGGTGGGATTTCTTTCTAAAGCAGTAACTAATTCCTAAAGAATGCCCGCATACTGTTCCAGCAATTACTGGTCTACTGCAAAAAGGCACCTGGTCTCTGAGCTCAACCTCCCCTGGGTCAGGGACAACAGGTGTGAGAAGGAGAGTGAGCGGTAGGAGGGATCTGATCTACACACTCAGTTGCTGTAAACAGGAACAAACTCACTCTCTCTCACAGGAGCGAGCATCACCTGAATCACCTGCGGCATCCAGACAGGTTCTGCATCAAGAGGCTCGCTTGCTGCTCCTGTTTATAAAGATTGCAGAGAAGTTGCCCCATTAATTAGGAAAGTCCGGTCGGAAGGTTTCCACATTAGTGAGGAGGGGAGCAATGAGGCTTCTGGATTTGATGCTTGGTTCCTTGTTCTACAAACTGCAGACATGCTGTTACTTATTCAATTCGTGGCCGATCCTTTCCAATGATCAAGTTAGACAAATTATCAAAAGCACCATTCCTAAAGCAACGACAAGTACAGAGGCTCCTCACGACCATACAGGTAACTGTTGTGTCCTCGTGTGCTGTAGCTCATTGTAATATTGGGATTATATTCCTCACCTGTCTGTTCCTTCTGTTGAAGGCAGTGACACAGGGTTTCACAGCTTCTAGCAGCACTCAAATCAGTCAACCTCAAATCTAATTTCCATCTCCATAGTTTAACAGTTAACTGACTATTGAACCAAGGGGTGCATAACAACTGAGCTCAACCCTGCCTTCAACTGATGTCCAAACTCTTGTACCTTCTGGCAGGTACCAAAGGGTTAATGATCAGGAGAAAGAACCAAAGAACCATTTCTCAGCTGATAGGGAAACTGAGGTTAATGACAGTGGCGCTGCCCTCTCCTTCCCTCATCAGCACAGATCAGCGACCAAACTTCAGCCTTGCTGGTATTGTACAGTTGAGTGTCACAGGGAGCTGAGCATCTACACATTATGCACAACTTGTGTTGGTGACGTTTAGGGTTAAATTTGTCGCGTGTTTGTTTCAGATCTTGAATCAATTCCCACCAAATGCCGGTGGTCAGTGTCAACAAGTGAGAGAACCATAGGGAGTATAAGGAGGAGCTCAGGGCAATGATATTCCCTAGTCAGTCCCAGGTTCAATAAATAGGAACAAAACCTCTCTCTCAGACACACAAGCCAGTGTTACGGAGAGGGGCAGAAACTCTCACCGACAGCGAGACAAACACTGTCAGTCAGCTACAGGCAGTGTGCTGCTGTCAGTGTCTGTGAAAGAGACTGTGGAAATCTCCCACCGTTGTTTGGGAGAGTTCCCATTGCAGAGTGAATGAGCTGAACCATGCCTCTGTTCGTGCACACACATTGTATGAAGTGCACGTGTGTTGTAAACTGTTCAACGTCTCGTCATTGATTAGTGATGACCAACTGGTGGTGAAGCGCAGAGAGCAAGAATATGAATCTGTGCCACAATCAGAACCGTGCTACCTTTTAACCCAATAAGCAGTTGTTGCGTTTTACTCCTGTGATCTTGTGTTGGAGCTGAGAGCTGTGCAGGGGGTTCCCCTTCCCTCCAAATGTCTTGTTTCTTTTGACTGAAAGTGGTGAGACAGATTCCTCCAGTTCTACAGCCCTCTGAGATCTCTCCCAATTCTGGCTGTTTTGCACGTCTGCAATTCTCATTGCTCCAGAATTGATAATTGTGCCTTCAATTGCCCAACAGCCAAAGCTCTAGAATTCCCTCCCTAAATCTCTTTGCCTCTCCGCTTCTCTCTCCTGCTTTGAGACCCTCCTTAAAATCTACCTCGGTGACAAAGCTTTTGCTGAACTGTTCTTTATGTAACTCAGTGTCAAGTTTTGTTTGATAATTTCCCTGTGAACCATCTTGGAGATTTCAGTACATTAAGGGTGCTATATGAATGTAATTGTTGTTGCTGCGCAGTCTGGTTGGATTTATTTACCAAGCTCGTGTGGAACTATCGGTGACTTGTTAGAACAGATGGAAAAGCACGGTGAATTGAGGGAAGTGTTCAAAATTATGAAACAACTAGTTATATTATTGTCTTAAAAATATAAAAAACAAAAAACTGCGGATGCTGGAAATCCAAAACAAAAACAGAAATACCTGGAAAAACTCAGCAGGTCTGGCAGCATCGGCGGAGAAGAGCAAAGTTGACGTTTCGAGTCCTCATGACCCTTCAACAGAACTAAGTAGAAATAGGAAAGGGGTAAAATATTTCACCCCTTTCCTATTTCTACTTAGTTCTGTTGAAGGGTCATGAGGACTCGAAACGTCAACTTTGCTCTTCTCTGCCGATGCTGCCAGATATGTTATTGTCTTATTGGGTTGGAGTAGCTTTTCAATAATCTGTGAAGACTGTTGGCTTCAAACACTCTAACTTTAATGTAACATCTTTACGGTTGTGAGAACTCCTTGCACTCGCTTCTCTTCATGCTGCTTTCTCCGCGACTCTCAGACCATAGGACAATAAGCCACTTCCTTCTATGGCATCACAGTTAACCCTCTGTGGGGCTTAGCCTAACAAACTCCATTGTACTTACATGAGTGACTGAAGCAGAGACGGGGGTCAACAGTTTGGAAGATGTTAGGGAGGAGTGTGAAGGAAAGGGGAATATCGAGATATGGGATCATGGTGGGAACATGGGATTAGGAGAGCTGTCCCAGTGGAGGGTGAACACCGACATGGACCGGTTGGGCCTTTTGCAGTGTTGTGATTTCTGCGTGAGACTCCGAGTGTGAAAGTTGTGTTTGTGAGTTTTCCGTGAACAAAACCCGATCGTCTAATTTAAAGTTAAATAGGCAGAAGTCGAAGGAAGGACTTGTGTTTGTCTAGCGCCTGTCACAACCAAAGGACGCCGCAAATTGTTTCACAGTCAGTGCACTCACTACCTGTTGAATTGTAGCCTCTCCCGTAATTTAGAGAAACGGGGCAGCTGATTTGTGCACAGCAAGATCCCACATACAGCAAAACGATAAATGACCAAAGCATTTGCCCTTCTTCAGATTAGTGCAGTGGGATCTTTGATATCTACCTGGAGGGCAGAGGGGGCCTCAGTTTAATGTCTTATCTGGAATCACCCCCTCTTGTTCATGGGGCAGTTCTATCGAGAGCTGTAGCTAATTTCTATCGAATTCCAACATTTTCAATCCAGCAATCCTGTGTTTTCTGTACAGAAGCGGCAGGTCTGTGAGGTGTATCTCCCCTGGGTCAGTGACGACAGGTGTGAGAAGGGTAGTGAGCGGTAGGAGGGATCCGGGTGATGCTGTTCCCTGATCTACAGACTCAGAAGCAGCTGCAATAAACAGGAACAAACTCACTCTCTCCCTCTCTCTCACACAAGTGAGCATCCCGAGAATGAGCAGAGACATCCAGACAGGTTCCGCATCAAGAGGTTCGCTCGCTGCCCCTGTTTGGAAAGAAATTGTGCCATTAATTGGGACGGCCTGGTTAGAAGGTTTAGCATTAAGAACAGGAGCGATGAGGCTTCTGGATCTGATGCTTGGTTCCTTATTCTCCGAACTGCAGTTTTGCTGCCGTCTTTTCAAATCCAGCCCGATTCTTTCCAATGATCAACTTAGGCAGAGTGTCAGAAGCACCGTGCGCAAACCGACGACTGAGCTCAGCACAGAACCTCCTTATGACCTTACAGGTAACTGCCGTGTACTCGTGCGCTGTAGCTCATTGCAATGCTGGGATCCTGTTCCCCTCCCATCTTGACCTTCTGCTGAAGGCGGTAACTGGCGGTGACATGGTTCCACAGATATCAGCAACCCTCTGTTAACCTCAAACCCAATCTCCATCTCCAAAATCTGACCATTAATTAGCTATTTAGCAAGGGAAGCAGCACAGCTGAGTTCAGTGTTGTCTTTGCCCGATGTCCAAACTCTTGCACTTTTTGGTGGACCTCAAAGTGTCAATGTTCAAGGGCATACGTCCATACAGATTAGGAGCAGGAGTAGGTGACTTGGCCCCTTCAAGTCTGCTCCACCATAAGATCATGGCTGATCTGGTTTTTAGCCTCAACTCCACATTCCCACCTACCCCTAGTAACCATTCACCCCCTTACTCATCAAGAATGTATCTACCTCTGCCTTAAAAATATTCAAAGACTCTGCTTCCACTGCCTTTTGAAGAAGAGAGTCCTAAAGACTCACAACCCACTGAGGGAAATGATTTCTCCTCATTTCAGTCTAAAATGAGTGACCCCTTGTCTTTAAACAGTGACCCCTGGTTCTAGAAGGAACTGTAGAATATTTTTTACACTTCCCCGTTGATCGGAAACTAAGGTTAACGACACCAATCTTGCTCCCTCGTCAGCACAGAGCAGAGACTAAACCTCAGTTTTGCTGGCCTAGTGCAGTTGAGTGTCACAGGGAGCAGAGCATCTACCTGTCGGGTGAACCCCAGTTGATGAGGCCTGGAGAAGCTTAAAATTAAAATATTTGAGTGTTTATTTCAGATCTGTAACCAGTTCCCATCAAATGTTGCTGATATTAATCTAATAATGAAAGGTTTACCGCACAGGAGCACCTGGTCTTTGAGATGAAGCTCCCCTGGGTCACTCTCGACAGGTTGGAGAAGGATAGTAGATGCGTTCTGGGTGATGATATTCCCTAGTCAGTTCCAGTTTCAGTAAATAGGAACAACTGCCTCTCTCAGACACACACAAGCCGGTATCACAGAGAGAGGCAGAAACTTTCTGTCTGTGGTAACAGATCTTTGAAAGCTCTCGGTGTTGTCATGGTTTTGAAAGACGTGTGACCAATGGCAGTTACAATGATACACATGCAACTCTTTTACTTATGTCATGAGGTACAGATGTGCTGCGTGCTTTTCAGCAGCTTTCCAATCCTTTCCAATAAGCAACTTGCGCAGAGGCTACGAGAGAAAGCAACTATCGCTAAAACTAGAGGCCGCACCCAGGCTCCTTACGATGATACAGGTAACTGTTGCTCATTATAATGTTGGGATTCTATTCCCTTCTGCTGAAGGCAACGACTGATGGGGACACGGTACCACAGGTTCCAGCAACTCTCTGTTACCCCACTAACCCAATTCCCAGGTAGACGTGTACACATTTAACCTGCAATTCAGGCAAGTGGAGTGAGCTCAATGCTGTCTTCATCTGTGGTCCAAAATCTCGCAGTTTGTGGCAGGGTTCAAACGATTAATAATCAGGAGCAGGAGTGGTCGAATATTTTTTCATCTTTTCGATCGATAGAGAAACTGAGCTTAATGACAGCAACTCTGCTTCTACCTCCTCTCATCAGCACAGAGCAGGGACGTTACCTCAGTATTGCTTGTCTGGTACGGTGTGTATAGTTTCACATCACAGGCAGCAGAGCATCGACTCATTGGGGGAGCCTGTGTTGGGGAAGTCCAGGCTTTAACTGGTTGAGTGTTTGTTTCAGATTTGTAATTAGTTCCCGTCAAATGCTGGTGACACTAATCTAATAGCGAAAGGTTTACTGTACAGGGGCACCTGGTTTGTGGGGTGAAGCTTCCCTGAGTCAGTGTTATCAAGTGAGAGATGGATAGTAGATGGGTTCTGGGTAAAGATATTCCCTGGTTGGTCCCGGTTTCAGTAAATAGGAACAGACTCTCTCACACACACACACACAAGCCACTGTCACAGAGAGTGGCAGAAACTCTCAATGAGAGAGACAGGCAGTGTCTGCTACAGGCAGTGTGCTGCTGTCTGTATCTGTGAGACAGACTGAGGAAACCTACTGTTGTTGTTGAGAAGAACGTTTGGGAGAGTTTCCACCACAGGGTGAATGAGTTGAAGCATGTTTCTGTTTGAAGCAGTGATTCACACACTGTATGACGTGCTCGTGTGTCATAAACTGTTCAATGTTTCTTCATGGATTCCCGATGACCAACTTTTGATGAAGGGCAAAGGGCGAGTGTCTGATTCTGCACCCACAGTCAGTACCATGCTACCTCTTGACCCAGCAGGTAATTGTCGGCTTTACCCCCGTGTTCTTGTGTTGCAACTGAGAGCTTTGCAGGTGATTTTGTTTCCCTCAGAAGCCATTGACATAACCTCCTCCATCGCTCTGGAATCTCTGCCCTCCTGCATTCTTGGCCGATTGTAAATCTGCCTCTTCCTTCATCTGACCATTTCCTTCATCTGACCATTTCCTTCATCTGACCATTTTGGTTGTGCCTTCACTTGCCTAGGCACGAGGCTCTGGAATTCCCTCCCTAAACTTCTCTGCTTCTCTACCTCTCTCGCATTCTTTAAGACAAGTGATTTTATACCACACAGATGCCAAGCAGTGATCAACTCCAAGAAGAGCGAGTCTAACCTTACCTTACATTCTATAGCATTATAAGCAATTAATCCACCACCATCAACAACCTGGTGGTCCCCATTAACAAGGAACTTAACTGGATCAACTATATAAATACTGTGGAACAGGTCATTCTGTGGCGAATACCTGACCTCCTGACTCCCCAAAGTCTGTCCACTAGCTGCAAGGCATGAATCAGGAGTGTGATGGAATACTCTCCACTTGCCTGGATGAGTGCGGCTCCTACAACATTGGAGGAGCTTGACACCATCCAGGACAAAGCAGCCCACTTGATTGGCACCCCATCCACAAACATTCACTCCCTTCACCGCCGACGTACAGTAGCAGCAGTGTGTACCATCTACAAGATGCACTGCAACAGCTCACCAAGGCTCCTTTGATAGCACCTTCCAAACCTGTGACCTCTTCCACCTAGAAGGACAAGGGCAGCAGATGCCTGGAAACACCACCACCTGCAAGTTCTCCTCCAAGTCACACGCCACCCTGACTTGGAAATATATCGCCATTCCTTCACTGTCGCTGGGTCAAAATCCTGGAAATCCCTCCTGAAAAGCACTGTTTAACCAACTTATTGGAGTTCTTTGAAGGACTCCCATGTGCCGTGGATAAAGGGGAACCAGTGGATGCACTGTACTTAGGTTTCCAGAAGACATTTGATAAGGTGCCACATCAAAGGTTATTGCGGAAAATAAAAGCTCATGGTGTAGGGGGTAACATATTGGCATGGATAGAAGATTGACTGGCTAACAGGAATCAGAGAGTTAGCATAAATGGGTCATTTTCTGATTGTCAGGAAGTGACGAGTGGTGAGCCACGGGGATCAATGCTGGGGCCTCAACTTTTTACAATTTATATAAACGACTTGGATGAAAGGACCAAAGGAATGGTTGCTGATGACACAAAGATAGGTAGGAAAGTAAATTGTTGAGAGGACTTAAGGAGACTACAAAGTGACATAGATAGGTTAAGTGAGAGGGCAAAGATCTGGTAAATGGAGTACAATGTGGGAAAATGTCAAGAATTAAGAAGACGCCTATTATCCAAATGGTGAGAGATTGCAGAGCTCTGAGCTGCAGAGGGATCTGGATGTCCCAGTGCATGAATCACAAAAGGTTTATATGTAGGTGCAGCAAGTAATTAGGAAAGCTAATAGAATGTCATTGTTTATTGTGAGGAGAATTGATTATAAAAGTAGGGAGGTTATGCTTCAATTGTACAGGACATTGGTGAGACCACATCTGGAGTACTGTGTACAGCATTGGTCTCCTTATTTAAGGAAGGATGTAAATGCATTGGAAGCAGTTCAGAGAAAGTTTACTAGACTAATACCAGGAATGGGCAGATTGACTTATGAGGAAAGTTTGAACAGGTTAGCTTGTATCCACTGGAATTTAAAAGAGTAAGAGGCGATTAAGATCCTGAGGGGCCTTGACAGGGCGGATGTGGAGAGGATGTTTGCTCTTGTGGGAGAATCTAGAACTAGGGGGTCACTGCTTAAAAATAAGAGGTCACTCATTTAAGAGAGAGATGAGGAGAACATTTTTCTCTCAGAGGGCTGTGAGTCTTTGTAACTCTCTTCCTCAAAAGGCAGTGGAAACAGAGTCATTGAATATTTTTAAGGCAGAGGTGGATAGATTCTTGGTTAACAAGGGGTTGAGAGGTTACTGAGGGTAGCCAGGAATGTGGGGTTGGGATTACAATCAGGTTAGCCATGATCTTATCGAATGGCGGTGCAGGTTCGAGGGGCCGAGTGGCCTACTTGTTCGTATGTATGCTGGTATACCTACACCACATAGACTGCTGCAGTTCAAGAAGGCAGCTCCCAACCATCTTCTCAAGGGCAATTAGGGATGGGCAATAAATGCTGTTCTTGCCAGCAATGCTCACATCCCATGAGCAAATCGAATGGAGACATTCCTTCAAAACTACCCCTTTGTCCAAGATTTTACTCACGTGTCCTAATGTCTCTTTCTGTGGCCTTGGTGTCTAAATTTGTTTGATAACTCTCCTTTGAATCTCTTTGCGATGTTTGACAATGTTGATGATGTTAGATAAGTCCAAGTTAATTGTTATTTTTGCTATTGTTATGATAAAGAAAGGGGAATATTGAGATATGGGATCAGGGTGGGAATATGGGATGAGGAAAGCTGCTCCAGTGGAGGATAAACACCAGCATGGACTGGTTGGGCTGAATGGCCTTCTTCTGTGTGGTTCCCTGAGTTTGAAATTAGGGTTTGAGAGTTTTACTCTTTGTTTTCTATGAATGAAAACAATTGTGTAATTTATTCATTAAATAGGCAAAAATCAAAGAAAAAGCTTGTCTCAAATTGCTTTACAGCCAATGATGAACATGTTGAATTGTCGTCTCTGCTCTAATGCAGGGAAATGCAGCAGCCAGTTTGTGCTCAGCAAGATCCCACATACAGCAATGCAATAAATGACCAAAACATCTGTTTTAGTGAGGATTGAGTATTGTCCTGGGCCAAACAGAGCACTCCTCTGCTCTCCTTTGAGTCAGTGCAGTGGGATCTTTTATATCTACCTGGAGGGCAGAGGGGGCTTCAGTTTAACGTCTTATCTGGAATCGCTCACTACTGTTCATGGGGCATCGAGAGCTGTAGCTCATTTCTATCGAATTCCAACATTTTCAATCCAGCAATCACATATTTTCTGTACAGAAGCAGCAGGTCTGTGAGGTGTATCTCCCCTGGGTCAGTGACGACAGGTGTGAGAAGGGTAGTGAGCGGTAGGAGGGATCTGGGTGACGCTGTTCCCCGATCTACAGACTCAGAAGCAGCTGCAATAAACAGGAACAAACTCACTCCCTCTCTCGCATACAACTGAGCATCCAAGAAGCCGGGACATCCAGACAGGTTCCGCATCAAGAGTCTCGCTTGCTGCCCCTGTTTTGAAAGATTTCGGAGAAGTTGTGCCATTAATTGGGAAGATATTGTTAGGGGGTTCCCATGTTAGTGTGAAGGAGGGGAGCAATGAGGCTTCTGGATGTGACACTACGTTCCTTGTTCACTGAGCTGCAAATGTGCTGTTACTTATTCAACTCGTGGCCAATCCTTTCCAATGATCAACTTAGGCAAGTTATCAAAAGCACCGTTCGTAAAGCAACGACCATTACTGAGCCTCCTTACGACCGTACAGGTAACTGTTGTGTTCTCATGTGCTGTAGCCCATTGGCATGTTGGGATTCTGTTTGCCCCCTGAAAGCAGTGACTGATAGGTTCAGGGTCTCCCAGGTACCAGGAACCTTTGGTGAACCACAATCCCAATTCCCACCTCTGCAGTCTGACGGTTAATTGGCTATTGAACCACGGAAAGCATCACAGCTGAGGTTAGCGCTGACTTTGTCACATGTCAAACTCCCGCATTTCCCAGCGGGGTTCAATGTGCTAATGATCAGGAGCAGGTACCATAAAAGATTTCCTTCCACTTCTCGGTTGAAACTGAGGTTAATGACATGTAGTGACACTGTCCCCTCCTCCCCTCCTCAGCATGGAGCAGGGAGCAGGGACCAAACCTCACTTTTCCTTGTATTGTATAGTTAAGTGTTACAGGGAGCAGAGCATCTACACATTGGGTATGACCTGTGCTGGTGAAGTTTAGGATTAAAATATTTGTGTTTGTTTCAACGGTAATCAGTTCTCATCAAATGCTGGTGGTATTAATGTAATAGTGAAAAGGTTACTATACAGGGGCACCTGGTCTGTGAGTTGAAGCTCCCCTGAGTCACTGTTGACAGGTGAGAGAAGGATAGGGAGTGTCAGGAGGGGCTCTGAGTGAAGATATTCCCCAGTCAGTCCCAGTTTCAGTAAATAGGAAGAAACTCTCTCACACTTGCGCATGCAAGGCAGTGTTACAGAGAGCAGCAGAAACTCACTGACGCAGCATGCGATTTGTCTGTATTGACAGATCTTTGGAGGCTCCCAGTGTAGTTTGGAAGGATTTTGATGGTTTCAAAAGCAGTGTGATCCAGGGTGGCCACGATGTTGTACATGCAACTCGTTTACTTATTTCATCACGTCCAGATGTGCTGTGTGCTTTTCAACACCTCTCCAATCCTTTCTGAAAAGCAGCTTGTGCAGAGGCTACGAGAGAAAGCATCTATCGCTAAAACTAGAGGCCGCTCCGAGGCTCCTTATGATGATACAGGTAACTGTTGTATCCTCATGTGCTGTAGCTCATCGTAATGTTGGGACTCTGTTCCCCTCCTGTCTTGTCCTTCTGGAGGACAGTGGCTGATAGGGACAGGGTTCCACAGGTACCAGAAACCCTCTGATACTGCCAAAAAACCCAATTAAGATCTCTGCAGCTATGGAACTAAGGGGAACACTAAAGCTGAGCTCAACGCTGTCTTCGTCCATGGACAAACTCTGGCACTTGTCAGCAGGGCTCTAAGGGTTAATGATCAGGAGCAGGAACTGTTCAAGTTTTTTTTATGTTTCTGAGTTGATAGGGAAACTCAGGTTAATGACAGTAACTGTTCATCTCGCCTCACCTGCACAGAGCAGAGACCATACCTCCGGCTTGCTTGAATTGTACATTTGAGTGTCACAGGGAGCAGAGCATCTATGTGCTGGGGGAATCCGTGTTGGTGAGATTTTAGATTAAGTTAGTTGGATGTTTGTTTCAGATCTGGAATCAGTTCCTATCAAATGCTGCTGATATTAATCTAATTGTTGTAGGTTTATTGTTCGGGGGCACCAGTTTGTGGTTTGAAGCTCCTCTGGACCAAGTGTTGACAGGTTTGAGGGAGCAGTAGGGGGTGGATTCTGAAAGGATGGCTGGAACTTCACACCCCTACCCCCAGCAGGAACGGGCTGGCAGGTACTGGGGGGGGTGGAGTGGGGGATCTGTAAAATTGTGTGGAATAGCTGGGGGTGGGGGAGGTTGGTGCCTTGTCCATCCCCACCCCCGCTGGTGCTCAGAGGTGGGGATCCCTCCAATTTGGGCACACTGTGCCCGACGGAGGCCACCCCCAGTGGAAAAGTCTGGCTCCCCACCCTCCCCATTAACCTTACCCCGAGCCCACTGGCCATCCCATTGCATCCCAGTCGTGGTCACCAGTCCCAGCAGTGCTAATCGTTCCCAGCTCAGGGACTGACCGCAGTCCCAGCAGTGGCCACTGCTCCCAGTGGTACTGCTAGCACTGGAGAGCTACCAGTCCACTGATTGGCCGGCAGCTCTTGGAGGTGGGACATCCTCCCTGAAGGTGGTGGAAGCCACGACCTCAACCTGTGTGATGCAGAAATGCAGCGTGTCTTCCTGGGCCGGCAGAGCTGGGCTCACCCCCATTTTCCAACCGGTGGGCAGGGCCATGTACCTCCACCAGATAAAATACATCCCAAG
Organism: Cetorhinus maximus; assembly: GCF_964194155.1. NCBI lineage: Eukaryota > Metazoa > Chordata > Chondrichthyes > Lamniformes > Cetorhinidae > Cetorhinus > Cetorhinus maximus. Next base: position 99,357,977 of record NC_135894.1, read on the forward strand.
ATATTTCCCAGTCAGTCCCAGTTTCCATAAGTAGGAACAAACTGTCTTTCACACACACCATCCTGACTTGGAAATATATCGCCGTTCCCTCACTATCGCTGGGTCAAAATCCTGGAACTCCCTCCCTAACAGCACGGTGGGTGTACCTACCTGGACTGCAGCGGTTCAAGAAGGCAGCTCACCACCACCTTCTCAAGGGAAATTATGGATGGGCAATGAACACCAAACTTGCCAGTGATGCCCTCATCACATGAATAAATAAAATAAAGACCCTCCTTAAAAACTGTCTCCTTCTCCAAGCTTTACTCCTAATGCCTCTTTCTGTGCATCGGTGTCTGGCCTGTGAATCTCCTTGGGATGTTTTACTATGTTGAAGGTGCATCAAGGCAGCATTTGACCGAGTGTGGCATCAAGGAACCCTAACAAAACTTGGGTCAATGGAATAAGGGGGAAAACTCTCCACTGGTTGGAGTCATACCTGGCATAAGGGAAGATGGTTGAGGTTGTTGGAGATCAATCATCTCAGTTCCAGGACATCACTGCAGGAGCTCCTCAGGGTAGTGTCCTCAGCCCAACCATCTTCAGCTGTTTCGTCAATGACCTTGCTTCCATCATAAGGTCAGAAGTGGGGATGTTTGCTGATAATTGCACAATGTTCAGCACCATTCGTGGCTCTTCGGATGCTGAAGGAATCTTCAGCAAAACCTGGACAATATCCAGGCTTGGGCTGACATGTGACAAGTAACATTCGCACCACACAAGTGCCAGGCAATGATCATCTCCAACAAGAGAGAATCCAACCAGCGCCCCTTGTCATTCAATGGCATTAGCATCACTGAATCCCCCATCAGCATCCTGGGGGTTACCATTGGCTAGAAACTGAACTGGACTAGCCATGTAAATACTGTGGCTACAAAAACAGGTCAGAGGCTAGGAATCTTGCGGCGAGTATCTCACCCCCTGACTCCCCAAAGCCTGTTCACCATCTACAAAGCACAAGTCAGGAGTGTGATGGAATATGCTCTACTTGCCTGGATGAGTGCAGCTCCAACAACATTCAAGAAGCTTGACACTATCCAGGACGAAGCAGCCCACTTGATTGGCACCCCTTCTACAAACATTCACTCCCTCCACCACCGACGCACATTGGCAGAAGTGTGTACCATCTACAAGATGCACTGCAGGAATTCATCAAGGTTCTTTAGGCAGCACTTTCCAAACCCAAAACCACTATCGTGTAGAAGGACAAGGGCAGCAGATAGATGGGAACACCGCCACCTGGAAGTTCCCCTCCAAGTCACTCACCATCCTGACTTGGAAATATATCACTGTTCCTTCACTGTCGCTGGGTCAAAATCCTGGAACTCCCTCCCTAACAGCACTGTGGGTGTGCCTACACCACAGGGACTGCTGCAGTTCAAGAAGTCGGCTCACCATCACCTTCTCAAGGGCAGTTAGGGATGGGCAATAAATACTGGCCTAGCCAGCGACACCCACATCTCGTAAATGAAATTTTAAAAGTAAGTGGAAGTTGTTGTTGAACAGTGTGGTTGGATTTTATTTGCCAAGGTTTGTGGAATGACCTGCCCTGTTAAGTCTTGTTACAACAGAGGAGATGACGGGGTGATTTGAGAGAAGGGTTTAAAATTATGAAGGGATGGGACAGGGTATTTTTCGTGATGGTGGAATGAGGGACATAGATACAAGATTAAATGTCAGAGACTTGGGACAGAGAGAAGGAGAAACTGTTTGATGCAGAGTATTGTGAGGCTGTGGATTTCACTGCTGGAGTTGGCAATTGAAGCAGAGACCAGAGCTATAATTAAGAAAAGGTTAGAGAGGAGCATGGAGGAAAAGGGAATATCAAGATATGGGATCAGGATAGGGGATTAGGAAAACTGCCCCTGTGGAGGGTAAACACCAACATGGACTGGCTGGGCCGAATGGCCTCCTTCTGTGTTGTAATTTCTGTGTGATTCCCTGAGTGTGAAATTTGTGTTTGTGAGTTTTATCTTTTGTTTTCAATGAACGACAGCAATCGACTAATTTATGATGAGAATTTAATTAATTAAGTAGGCACAATTCAAAGAAAGAACTTGTGTTGGTTTAGCGCCTGACCAACCTCAGGATGTGTCAAATCGTTTTACAGCCAATGAAGAAAATGTTGAATTGTAGTCTCTGCTTTAATGTAGGGAAATGTGGCAGCTGATGTGTGCACAGCAAGATCCCACATGCAGCAATGTGATAAATGAGCAAAGCATCTGTTTTAGTGATTGGCCAGGACAGCATGGTGAAATCCCTGGCCCCTTCTTCGAACTATTGCTGTGGGCTCATTTTTACATACGCCTGGAGAGGGCAGCTGGAGCCTCGGTTTTGATGTCTCATCTGAACTAAATCATTATTTCAATTAGGGTGAGACCTCTCTGGAGCTGTAACTAGTTTCTATGAGGCAACAACGTTTTCAATCCAACAATCAAGGGCAGAAATTTTCGCTCGTGCCCGACCCGACCCGAGTTTGAAATGAGGCCCGTTGACATGGGCCGAGCGTGCAGACGTCAACGCACAGTCGCGCGATAGTTCGGTCAGCGGGCGCCCGCCGGAGCTGGCAACATGACCGCCGACAATTAAAGGGCCTGTTAAGGCCATAAAGTAATCAATTAACTTCAATTTTTTGCTGCCCATCCAACCTTACGGTTGGCGGGCAAGCGAAAAGGCCAAGTGGCCCTGGCATTTATTTTCGGAAACCTCATCCACGGGCGGGATGAAGTTTCCGAAAGCAAATAAAAATAAAATAAAAGCTTTATTTTTTTCATTAATAACATGTCCCTGCCCATGTGACAGAGTCACGCGAGGGGACATGTTCCATTACATTTTTATTTTCTTTATTTTTTTTTTCATATCTCTTCATCTCCTGGAGGCAACTCTGTGCCTCAGGGAGATTATGAAGCCCTCACTCGCGCACAGCCGTGAAGTTCCCGCTTGGCCCACACCCCCTCCCCCATCTCACCCCCCCTCACCACCACCCCCCCACCCCCACACTGGCAGTGCTTAGCGCTGCCGCTTGTGTTTCACGATGGGTGGGCCTTAATTGGCCCACCCAGCGTCCGGTGCCGATTGCAGATGGCAGGAGGCTTCCCAACAACCCCCGCTGAGCCCGCCCGCCAAGTGTATTCTGTACAGAGGCAGCTGGCCTGTGATGTGAATCTCTCCTGGGTCACTGACGACAGGTGGGAGAAGGATAGGGAACGGTTGGAGGGATCTGAGTGATGCTGTTCATTGCTCTGCAGACTGAGAGGCAGCTGCAGCAAACAGGAACAAACTCACTCTCTCTCTCTCTCTCTCTCTCTCTCAGATAAGCGAGCGTCCCAAGAATTAGCTGAGACATCCAGACAGGTTCCGCATCAAGAGGCTCGCTTGCTGCTCCTGTTTTGAAAGATTTCAGAGAAGTTGTGCCGATTGTTGAGACATTGTTCGAAGGTGCCCAGTTACTGTGACTAAGCGATTTACATCGCTTGATGAGGCTTCTAGATATTGAACTGCTTTACTTGTTCTCTCAGCTGCAGAGGTGCTGTCGCTTTTTCAAATCCAGTCCGATTCTTTCTGCCGATCAACTTAGTCAGAGTATTAGAGGCACTGTGCCTAAGACAACTACCGAACTCAGTACAGAACCTCCTTACGACAAGACAGGTAACTGTTGTGCACTGTAGGTCATCGTAATGTTGGGATTCTGTTCCGCACCTGTGCTGTCCTTCTGCTAAAGGCAGTGACTGATGGAGACTGGTTTCCACAGGCATCAGCAGCCCTCTGCTACCCACTAACCCAACTCACAGACAGTTACCCTGTAATTCAGCCAAGTTGAATATCATAGCTGAGGTCAACGCTGTCTTCATCTGATGTCCAAAATCTCACACTGTCCAGCAGAGCACAAAGGGTTAATGGTCAGGAGCAGGAACCATGGAAGATTTTGTTTACAGTTTCTAGCCAATATAAAAACTGAGATTAATGACAGTGACCCTGCTCCCACCTCCACTCATCAGCACAGGTCAGAGACCATACCTTGGTCTTGCTTGTATTGTACAGTTGAGTGACACAGGGAGCAGAACATCTACTCATTGGGGGGGATCTATGTTGGTGAAATTTAGGATTAAATTAGCTGGGTGTCTGTTTCAGACCTGGAATCAAAGTTACCATCAAATGCTGCTGATATTAATTGAATTTGTAAAGGTTTAATATAGTGGGGCTCCTGGTCTGTGATTTGTAGTTCCCCTGGGTCAGTGTCATCAGGTGAGAAAAGGATAGTAGAATACAAGTCAGTGTCATAGTGAGCGGCAGAAACTCTCAGTGAGAGAGACAAAGTGTCAGCTCCAGGCAGTGTGCTGCTGCCTGTGTCTGTGAGAGAGACTGTGGAAATCTCTGGCTGTTGTTTAGAAGGATGTTTGGGAGAGTTTCCACAGCAGAATGAGCTGAACCATGTTTCTGTTTGAAGCAGTGATTCACACACTGTATGAAGCACGCGTGTGTTGTAAACTGTTCAATGTTTCCTCATGGATTCCCGATGACTATATATTGCGGTGAAGGGCAAAGAGAGAGAGAGATAGTCTGATTCTGTGCCCACAGTCAGCACTGTGCTATCTTTTAACCTAACAGTTAGTTGTTCTGCTTTACCCCTGCGTTCCTGTATTGTAGCTGTTGTAGGTGATTCCATATCACTCAGTATTTCCTGCCTTTATAACTGAAGCCATTGTCTTATAAACTCCTCCAGCCTTACAATCCTCTGTGATCTCTGCACTTCTCCACTTCTGGCCAAGTGTTCATCTGTCACTTCCATTACTCCATTATTTTGGCCACGCCTTCTGCTGTTTGGGCCCTCAGCTTGGAATTTCTTTGTTAAACCTAGTCTGCCTCTCTATCTCTGTGATGGTTTGAGACAAATAAACTCGCACCACACACGTGCAAGGCAACTACCATGCCTAAAAGGAACGAATCCAACCACCTTCCCATTACATTGAACAGCATTACTATCGCTGAAATCTCCACCATGAATATCCTGGTGGTCCCCATGAAGGAGAAACTGAACTGGACTAGCTATATAAATGCTGTGGCTACAAGAACAGTTCAGAGGATGGGAATCCTGCAGCGAGTAACTCACCTCCTGACTCCCCAAAGCCTGTCCACCATCTGAAAGGCACAAGTCAGGAGCGTGATGATCTCTTTCTATCTGAAACGCTCAACTCATTCAAAAGGTACCCAGATCTGCACCTGAAGTGCTGTAACCTGCAAGGCCATGGACTGGGTGCAGGAAGGTGCGATTAAAAATGAGCGGCTGATTTATCTTTTTCTCTTTTTTTGGTCAGCACAGACATGATGGGCTGAATGGCCTTTTTCTGTGCCATGACTTTTCTATGTTTCTATGGTAAAGCTCCCCACTTGCCTGGATGAGTACAGCTCCAGCAACACTCAAGAAGCTCGACACTGCCCAAGACAAAGCAGCCTCTTGATCAGCACCCATCCACCAATTAAATATTCACTCCCTCACCACTGACGCACAGTAGCAGCAGTGTGTACCTTCCACAAGATGCACTGCAGAAACTCAGCGAGAGAGAGAGAGAGAGAGAAAGAGAGGGAGGGAGGGCGGGGTCAGAGAAAGAGATGGAGGGAGGGCGGGGGCAGAGAAATGGAGGTTGGGGAGGGCGAGGGCAGAGAAAGGGATGGAGGGAGGGAGGGATCACCTTCCAAATGCACAACCACTACCATCTCGAAGGACATGGGCAGCAGATAGATGGGAACACCACCACCTGGAAGCCGCCCTCCAAGCCATTCACCGTACTGATTTAGAAATATATCGGCTGTCCCTTCACTGTCGCTGAATCAAAATCCTGGAATTCCCTCCCTAACAGCACAGTGGGTGCACCTACACCACATGGAGTGCAGCGGTTCAACAGGCCGCTCACCACCACCTTCTCAAGGGCAATTAGGGATGGGCAATGAATGCCGACCAGTCAGTGATGCCCACATCACATGAACAAATAAAATAAAGACACTCATTAAAAACTTCCTCTTTGTCCAAGCTTTTATTCACCTGTCCTAATGTCTCTTTCTGTGGATCAGTGTCTAATTTTATTTGATAATTCTCCTGTGAATCTCATTGGGATGTTTTACTATGTTGGAAGTGCTATATAAGTGGAAGTTGTTGTTGAACAGTGTGGTTGGATTTTACTTACCAAGATTTGTGGAGCGATCTGTCCTGGTAAGTCTTGTCAGAACAGAGGAGATGACGGGGTGATTTAAGGGAAGGGTTTAAAGTTATGAAGTGATGGGACAGGGTATTTTTCATGATGGTAGAATGAAGGGCATAGATACAAGATTAAATGTCAGAGACTTGGGACAGAGAGAAGGAGAAACTGTTTGATGCAGAGTATTGTGAGGCTGTGGATTTCACTGCTGGAGTTGGCAATTGAAGCAGAGACCAGAGCCATAATTAAGAAAAGGTTAGAGAGGAGCATGAAGGAAAGGGGGATATCGAGATATGGGATCAGGATAAGGGATTAGGAAAACTGCCCCTGTGGAGGGTAAACACCAACATGGACTGGTTGGGCCGAATGGCCTCTGTCTGTGTTGTGTTTGTGTTTCCTGTGTGATTTGTGTTTGTGAGTCTTATCCTTTGTTTTCAATGAACAAAAACAATTGTCTAATATATGGCAAGAACTTCATTAGTTAAATAAACACAAGTCAAAGAAAGAACTTATGTTTATTAACACCTTCCCAACCTCAGGATGTGTCAAATTGCTTTACAGCCAATATAAGCACCTGTTGAATTGTAGTCTCTGCTGTAATGTAGGGAAACGTGGCAACTGATTTGTGCGCAGCAAGATCCCACATACAGCAATGTGTAAAATGATAAAATTGTCTAGTTTAATGAGCGATAAATATTGGCCAGTACAACAGAGAGCATTCTCCTGCTCTTCTTTGAATTTGTGCTGCAGGATATTTTACACCCACCTCAGTTTAACCTCTCACTTGAAATTGCCCGCTATTGTGCATGGGGGCAGCTCTGTCCAGATGTTGTAACTAATTTCTATGCGATTCCAGCATTTTTAATTCAGCAATCAAATGTTTACTGTGAGGAGGCAGCTGGCCCTGTGTGGCGAATCTCTCCTGGGTCAGTGACGACAGGTGTGAGAAAGATAGGGAGGGGCAGAGGGTTCGAGTAAAGATATTCCCTGATCGACAGAGTCAGAGGCAGTTGCTGTAAACAGGAACAAACTCACTCTCTCTCTCATACACACAAATGAGCATCACATGAATTACCCAGGACATCCATACAGGTTCTGCATCAAGAGGTTCACTAGCTGCCCCTTGTTTTGTAAGGTTTTGGAGGATTGCGCTATTGATTAGGGGGACCTGTTTTGGAAGATTTCCACAGCAACTTGAGCTGCTGGAGTGATGTCAATCCTGCACATGCAGCTGGATTCCTTGTTCTACAAACTGCAAATGTGCTGTTACCTGTTCAGCTCAGGACCGATCCTTTCCAATGATCAACTTTGGCACAGCATCAAACGCACTGTTCCTAAAGCTAAGACCAAGCTCAGTACCGAACCTCCTTACGATAATAAAGGTAACCGTTGTGTTTTTGTGTCCTGTGGCTCACCGTAATGTTGGATTTTTATTCCCTTGCTATTTTCCCCTTCTGCCGGGGGCAGTGATTATTGGGGACAGGGTTCCACAGATACCAGCAGCCCTCTGTTAATCGCAAACCCAGCTTTATATTGTCAGTAAAGCCATATACATAAATCTCCATCTCTTAGCCTAAGTTAGTATTGTAAGCAACTGAGGCCCCAGCACTGAAGGTTGAGGCACTCCACTAGTTAAAGACAGCCGGACTGAAAATGCCCCATTTATCTCTGTACTCTCTACGCCTTGTTTGTTCACCAAAGATGCAGCATACTTGGATTCCCACAAGGTATTCCATAAGGTGCCACACGAAAGGTTAGTAAGCAAGATAAGGGCTCGTGGAGTTGTAGTTAATTGCATGGATGGAAAATTGACTAGCGGAAGCAGAGAGTATGGATAAATGGGACATTTTCAAGTTATCAGGCTGTAACTGATGGAGTGCAGCAAAGATCAGCGCTGGGGCTTCAGCTATTTACAACTTCCATTAATGGCTTAGACAAAGAGATTGAGAGTAATATTGTGAGCAATTTTGGGCCCCGTATCTCAGGAAGGTTGTGCTGGCCCTGGAGAGGGTCCATAAGAACGATCCCAGGAATGAAAGGCTTAACATATGAGGAATGTTTGAGGACTCTGGGTCAATAATCGATGGAGTTTAGAAGGATGAGGGGGGATCTGATTGAAACTTACAGAATACTGAAAGGCCTGGATAGAGTGGGCGTGGGGAAGATGTTTCCATTTGTAGGAGAGACTAGGACCCAAGGGCACAACCTCAGAGTAAAGGGAAGACCTTTTAGAACAGAGATGAGGAGAAACTTCTTTGGCCAGAGAGTGGCGAATCTATGGAATTCATTGCCACAGAAGGCTGTGGAGGCCAGGTCATTGAGTGTATTTAAGACCGAGAGAGATAGGTTCTTGATTGGTAAGGGGATCAAAGGTTACGGGGAGAAGGCGGGAGAATGGGGTTGAAAAACTTATCAGCCATGATTGAATGGCGGAGCAGACTCGATGGGCCGAATGGCCTAATTTCTGCTCCTATGTCTTATGGTCTTATGGTCCTAACATATCCATGTTTGCTGATGATACAAAGCTAGGTGGGAATGAGGGGATGAGTGAGCTGTGATGAGGACACAGAGAGGCTACAAAGAGATCTAGACAGGTTGAGTGAGTGGGCAACAGGGATGAAGTATAATGTGGGGAAGTATGAGGTTATTCACTTTGGCTGTAAGAATAGAAAAGCAGAATTTTTTTTTAAAAGGTGTGAAAAACTTGTAAATGTCGATGTTCAGAATGACTTTGGCATACTTGTACTAGGAAAGCAGAAAGTTAGCATGCAGGGCACAACAGGCAATTAGGAAGGCAAAGGGCATGTTGGTCTTCATTGGAACTGGATTGGAGTACAAGAATAACAAAGTTTTACTGCACTTGTGTAGGGCTTTAGTGAGCACTTGAAGTACTGTGCGCAGCTTTAGTCTCCACATTTAGGTAAGGACGCACTCGCATTGAATACGTAACAGTGAGGTTCATTCGATTTGTTCCTGGGATAAGGAAGTTGATTTATGATGAGAAATTGAGTAAATTGGGCTTATATTCTCTGGCATTTAGAAAAATAAGAGATGATTTAATTGAAACGTACAAGGCCTGAAGGGGCTTGACAGAGTAGATACAGAGAACCAGAGGACATCAATTTAAGGTGAATTGCCAAAGAACCAACAGTGGCCTGAACATAAACTTTTTTTTATGTATGAATGGTTAGGGTCTGAAATGCACCGACCTTCCTTCCCTCCATTGTGGCTTTCAAAACAGAATTGGATAAGCACCTGCAGAGAATATAATTGCAGGGGCTACGGGGAAAGGAGTGAGAAGCAGGATGAGATCATTTCCTCTTGCAAAGAACTGGCACAGGCACGAGGGGAACGAATGGCCCTCCTTCTGTTCAGTAACCGCTCTACCATTCTATGAAGAGAAATTTCTTCACTCAGTGGGTTGTGAATCTTTGGAGTTCTCTACCTGAGAGAGCTGTGGACAGATTTATGGTCTCGTGGGAAACCCAGGGATAGGGAGAGTGGCTGGGAAGGGGGAGTTGAGGCAGAAGGTCGGTCAAGATTGTATTGATTGATGGGGCAACCTCAAGGGGCCATATGGTCTACTCCTGCTCCTATTTCTCATGTTCTTGAACCCAGTTCCCATATCCACACTTGCACTATTTAAACAGTTGAGTTCAATGCTGTCTCTGTCCTGTGTCTAATCTCTCGCAATTCCCAACAATTTCAAAGAGTAAACCTTCAGGATCAGGAAATCATGGATTTTCCTCCTCTTCCTAGTCAATAGGGAACCTGATGTTAGTGGTAGCAACCTCCCCTCATCAGCACAGATCAGACACCAAACCTCGGTCTTGTTTGTACTGTGAAGTTCAGTGTCACAGGGAGTAGAGCATCTCGATTTTGGACACAGTTGTCTTAGTGAAGTTTAGGATTAAATTAGTTGGGCGTTTATTTCAGATCTACAATCAGTTCCCATCAATTCCTGGTGATAATAATCAAATAGTTAAAAGTTTAATATACAGGGGCACCTGGACTGTGAAGTGAAGCTCTCCTGGGCCAGTATCAACAGGTGAGAGAAGGAAGGGGAGCGGCAGAAGAGGTTCTGAGTGAAGATATTCACAGTCAGACCCAGTTTCAGAAAATAAGAACAAATGCTGTCACACACACACAAACCAGTGTCACAGAGAGTGGCAGAAACGCTTACTGAGAGAGACAGACAGTGTCAGCAACAGGCAGTGTGCAGCTGTCTGTGTCCATGAGACAGACTGTGGAAATGTCCAGCTTTTGTTTAGAAGGAGGTTTGAGAGAGGCTCCACTGCAGGGTTAATGAGCTGAACCATGTTTTAATTTGAAGTAGTGATTCACACATTGTATGAAGTCCACGTGTGTTGTAAACTGCTCAATGTTTCTTCATGGATTCCCAATGACCAACTTGTGGTGAAGCACAGGGAGAGAAGGAGAGAGAGAGAGAGAGCGAGAGCCTCTGATCCTGTGCCCACAGTCAGCACCATGCCACCTTTTAACCCAGCAGCCGACTGGTGTGCTTTATGTCTGTGTCCTTGGGCTGTAGAGAGTTGTGCAGGTGATTCTCTGTTTCAAATATCTCCAAATAATTAGGACAGGTTTAATTGATTAGGTTTATATTCCTTTAGGTATAGAAGATTAAGGGATGATCTAATTGAGGTGTTTACAATGATTAAAGGATTTGATAGGATAGATAGAGATAAACTATTTCCTCTGCTGGGGGGAGGAGGGGAGTGGGGGTGGGGCTGGGGGTGGGAGTGGGTGTGGGGGTGGGGGTGGGGGTGGGGTGGGTGTATGTGGTGTCCAGAACAAGGGGGCATCACATTAAAAACAGAGCCAGGCCTTTCAGACGCGATGTTAGGAAGCACTTATTCACACACAGGGTAGTGAAAATCTGGAACTCTCCCCAACTCCCCCCGACAAAAGCTGGGGTCAACTGAAAATTTAAAGTGTATTAAAGTCTACGGAACTAAGTTGGGTAGTTGCAGTTAAGATACAGGTCAGCCATGATCTAATTGAATAGTGGAACAGGCTAGAGGGGCTGAATGGCCTTCCCCTGTTCGCGTATTCCTCAATTGCTGCATCACAGGTCTCCCCCACCCTGCCCCCACCCCCACCCCACCCCACCCTGAGTACCTGCCTAGCACCCCAGTATTCACAGTTCAAATGAAAGTCTGAAACTCAGGTATTGGAGAGGGATGAAAACTGGGGCATTAATTGGCCCATCTCTTACCCGTGCATTAACAAGATGTTGGTTCTAATCCAATTTCAGGCTTTGAGCACATCACTGGACTGATATTTAAATATACTGAAATAGGGATTGGTATTTTTCTAATGCCTTTCACAACCTTAGGACATCCAAATGCAATGAGGGGCGTTTGAAAGTGTAGCCACTGTTGTAACTCTGAATCATACATAGACCCTCCTTCACGCAAAGACACGTTCACACACACACACTCACTCATGCTGACACTCACGCTGCTGCACCCACAAGTGGGGAGATGGTGGTCACCGGACAAATAACCCAGAAGCCTGTGCTGATGTGGGTTCAAATCCCATCACAGCAGCTGGTGAAATTTAAATTCAATTAATTAATTAAAATATGGAACTGAAAGTTAGTCTTAGTAATTGTGCCATGCAACTGTTATTAAAAACCCATCTGATTCACTGATGCTCTTTAGGGAAGAAAATCTGCCAGGTTTTGGCCTACATGTGACTCCTGACCCACAGTAATGTGGTTGACCATTAGCTGTCCCTCTGAAATGGCCTAGTAAGCCACTCAGCTCAAGGGCAATTAGGGATGGGCAACAGATGCTGGCCTTGCCAGCAATGCCCACATCCCATGACAATAAAATTCAAACACACTCTGTGCGTACTACTTGAATTCACACTGGAGTGACCGAAAGAGATTCTTTGCGAGGGGTTTGCAGTGAATGCCCAGCCCTCATGCAGAGCTGGCACTGATCCAAACCCGCACTCACTTTTGATCAAACGGCTACGTGTGACAATTATAATTTTTGCCATGCTGAGCCACCTGCTCTACAAAAACCTAAGCTTCCCCAGGGGCGATGCCAATTGGTGAGAAACAAAGAGGCAGGTAAAGCTATTCCCTAATCTGAAGGCGGCAGTGGAGTTGGAGCAAATAGGAACATCCACCCGCGCAAAAACACAAGAGGTACGGGTAACAGAGACAGCCAGCGAGGGGTTTGAGGCAAGCAGTTTGCTGCTGCCTGAGTGTCTATGGGATAGGGCTTCAAAAACATCCTGCCGTCAATTGGAAGGAACTTGGAGACCATTGCCACGGCTGCATGTACGCAGGGAGCTGTGATGCTGTACATGAGACTAGTTCCCTTCTTCACCAGGGTGCAGATGTGCTGTCACCTGTTTAACACCTCTCCAATCCTTTCCCGTCAGCAGCTTGTGCAGAGGCTGCAGGACAGAGTGTCCGTCGCTAAAACCAGAGGCAGCACCTCAGCTCCGTACGACAAGACAGGTAACTGTTGTGCCCTTGTGTGCTGTAGCTCACCCTAACGTTGGGATTCTATTCCCTTTCTCTCCTGTCTTGTCCTTCTGCTGAAATCAGTGGCTGATGGAGACAGGTTTCCACAGGTACCAGCAGACATCTCTTGCCCAAATTCCCATCTCTGTACCCAGGCAGGCTGTTCAACTATGGAAAGCATCAGAGCGGAGCTAGACCCTTTTTTTCCCACTTTACAAGCTCTTGCACTCCCCCCCCCCCACCCCCCCCCGGTGGTTAAAGGGTTAATAATAAGGAGCAGCGACCATGGAAAAATTTCAGCTTCTGAAATGATAGGAAAACTGAGGCTGATGTCAGCAACCCTGCTCCCAGCTTCACTCATCAGTACAAACAGGAGGCCAAACCTCAGGCTTGCTTGCATTGTACAGCTGAGTGTCACAGGGAACAGAGCACTGCACATTGGGGATGACTCGTGTTGGTGAAGTTTAGGGTTACAAATTCGAGTGTTTGTTTCAAATCTGTAATCGGTTCCCTGAAAATACTGTGGAATTAATCTAAAAGTTAAAGGTTTAATATACAGGGGCACCTGATCTGTGAGTTGAAGCTCCCCTGAGTCACTGTTGACAGGTGAGAGAAGGATAGGGAGTGTCAGGAGGGGCTCTGAGTGAAGATATTCCCCAGTCAGTCCCAGTAAATAGAAGCAAACTCTCTCACACGCATACAAGCCAGTGATACAGAGAGTTGCAGAAACCTTCACTGAGAGAGAGATGGGCAGTGTCAGCAACCGGTGGTGTGCTGTTGCACTGTGCCTGCACTAATACATTCTCAAAGGCTCCCTGTGTTATTCAGAAGGAGTTTTGGGGATAGTTTTGAAAGCTGTGTGATCAGACGGAGCCACAATGATGTACATGCAGCTGGTGGATTTTTTTATGGAGGTGCAGATGTGCTGTTATGCTTTCAACACCTTTCCAATCCTTTCCCGTCAGCAGCTTGCACTGAGGCTGCGAGAGAAAGCATCTATCGCTAAAACTAGAGTCAGCTCTGAGGCTCCTTACGATGATACAGGTAACTGTTGTGTCCTCGTGTGCTGTAGCTCATCGTGATGTTGGGATTCTCTTCCCCCCCCCTGTCTTGTCCTTCTGTTGAAGGACAGTGACTGATGGGGACAAGGTTCCACAGATACCAGTGACCCTCTGTTACCCAGAAACCCAATCTCTGCAGTCTGACAGTGAACTGGCTATTGAACCAAGGTAAGCATCACAGCTGAGCTCAGCACTCTCTCTGTCTGATGTCCAATCACTTGCACTTTCTGGCAGGTATAAAAGGGTGAAGTTTAAGATTAAATTAGTAGTGTATTTGTTTCAGATCTGTAATCAGTTCTTACCAAATGCCGGTGGTATTAATTTAATAGTTAAAGATTTAATATACTGGAGCTCCTGGCCTGTGAGCGGCAGCTCCCCTGGGTCAGAGTCGATAGGTGAGAGAATGATATTCCCCAGTCAGTCCCAGTTTCAGTAAATAGGAACAAATTCTCTCACAGACACACACACACACACACAAGCCAGTGTCTCAGAGAACAACAGAAACTCTCACTGAGGTTAGGTCTGCGCTGCAGGCAATTTGCAACTGCCCTTGTCTGTGAGAGGTAGCGGAAATCTCCTGTTGATTGGAAGAACTATTGGGGGAGTTTGCAGCACAGGATCGATGATAGGCAGCATATTCATGTACGAGGACGTGATTAGGGTGTTTGTTCAGGTACAGATGTGCTGTGAAATGTACAAAGCTCCTCCTCTGCTTCTCAAGGGTCGTCTGAGACTGAAGCTGAGAGATAAATCTGAAGTCACAGTCAGCACTGTTCCACCTTTTGACCAAACAGGTAACAATTGTCTTCTGTCATACTAATGTGATTATTGCAGTGCTTTCTGGCCTGTCTGTCACTGTCCACTTTCTGTAAACTTCAGCAAACCCGAAACTCTGCTGCCCATAGCATAACTCACACCTAGTCCCGCTCACCTGTGCTTGCTGACTTATGTTGGCTCCCGGACCACCAATCCCTCAATTTTTTGAAATTCTCATCCTTGTTTTCAATCACTGCATGGCCTCAGCCCCTCCATATCCTTGTAATCTCCTGCAGCCCTACAATCCTCTGAGATCTCAGAGCTCCTCTAATCCTGGTTCTTGAGCATCCCTGATTTTAATCGGTCCACCATTGGTGACCGGGTCTAATGCTGCCTGGGTCCTAAACTCTGAAATTCCCTCCCGAAACTTCATCACCGCCCCTCTCTCTCTCTCTCTCTCTTTCTCCCTCTCTTTCTTTCCCCCTCTCTCTTTCTCTCCCCACTCTCTCGCCCCACCCCCCTCTCTCTTTCTTTCTCTCTCTATCTTTTTCTCTCTTTCTCTCTCTCTCTTTCTCTCCCCACTATCTCGCTCCCCCTCTCCCTCCCCACCACCACCACCACCACCTCCCTCCACTTTAAGATGTTCCTTAAAACCTATCTCTTTGACCAAACTTTTGGTTACCTGCCTTAATATATTCATATGTGGCTTGGTGGCAAATTTAGTGAGTAACACTCCTTTAAGGAGTCTTGGAATGTTTTTACTACATTACAGATGCTATATAAATACAGGTTGTTATTTTCTGCTGCTTGTGTACATTTAGCATATTTTGTTTCTCAGTTGAATGAAATTTCTTGAATGTAGATTAATGGGTGATCTAATTGAGATGTTTGAGATGATTAAAGGATTTGCTAGGGGCAATAGAAACTATTTCCTCTGGTGGGGGTTGTTCCAGAGCACGGAACCATCACCTTGAAATTAGAGCTAAACCATTCAGGAGTGATGTCAGGAAGCATTTGTTCACCCAATGGGTAGTGGAAATCTGGAACCCCACCCCCCCATCCCGCTAATCCACCCCCCCTCCCCCTAATCCACCCCCCCTCCCCCTAATCCACCCCCCCTCCCCCTAATCCACCCCCCCGCTATCCCCCCAATCCCCCCACCCCACCACCCCCACACCCACACCCTATAAAAAGCTGTTGAGGCTGGGGTCAATTGGAAATTTCAAAAACTGAGATTGGTAAGATTTTTGTTGGGCAAATGGTGTTAAGTGTGTCAGGAAGATACAATAATTCTCATAATCTTAGTGGAATTTATTGTAAAATAGACTAATAGTGGGATGCGTCTATGTGTGTGTGTGTGAGAGAGAGAGAGAGAGACTTAATTGGATTAAAGGCAGCTGGTCTGAAGGCTTTGATATAAACATGGTAAACATGGGGGAAGTTTAGAATGTAAGGGGTAAAAGGACATTTGCATGTTTAACTGAACCAGACTAGATTTGTTTTCAAAGGAGGGGTGAAATGTGTCGCCAAGCCAGGCAATATTTAGAAACAGTGTTTATTTTTCCCAAAGATTACTGGTAAAACTTAGTGCTATGAGAGGTTTTATTATCAGGAAGATAAAGTCCAAGGACATAGTGAAACAATGGGAATTTGCATTCAAAGGGGAAAATATGTATAAAGGAGTGAAGGCTGTGTGTAAGGGTAGGCAGTTTAAAATCCAACAAGTGTGAGAAGCCTGTAGCCTGTATGTACCAAACTGCTGCTCCAGGGACTGAAGTTAAGAGAACTCACTTTGAGTTCGACTGTTCAGGGTATCGTTTACTTTGCCTGGGTCTTTTAAAATCTATGTGTTTTACTGTTGCCTTAACAAAGTATAACCGGGAGTTAAATTAATTAGGGGATTTAGAAGTTATTATTGTAGTAATTTGTAGACATACGTATGTGCTTACAATCTTTTTTTAATAAATGTTTACTTTAGTTTTATAAAAGCCATTTAAGACTTGGTGGCCTTATTACTGAATTCAAAGCCCACATCTTGAAACGTGCAAATAGAAATTTAGCTGTGACACCCGTTTTGAGTTTCTCTCTGGGATTTGAACAGCTCAGCATTTACCGTCTGCCGTGTCATAACAAGTTTTACAGAACCAGGGTGGGTGAATGAAGTTAAAAAAACAGAGCAGTCATGATCAAATTGAATGGTGGAATAGACTGGAGGGGCTGGATGATCTCCTCCTGTTCCTGTGGTTTGGTGATTGAGGCCAGCCCCAATTGCTCCATGTCGATGTGCCTTCTGCATGCCTAGTGCAGCAGATGCGGTGTGAGCTGTTCAAAGTTGCTTCCGTGGCTTTTGATGGATTGTCCTGAGCTGAAGCTGAGAGGCAGAGGATCTAGCCTTGACCCATCAGTCAACACCATTCCACCTTTCAACCATTCGGCCAATCCATTGTTTCGTTCTCCTGCCTTCCTGCGCTGCGGTCAGTAGTTTGGTTAGACAATTCATTCATAGTCTTCCCCATCTAGTGTGCATCACAGTAGTATACATGGAAGAAGGTTACTGTACAGTGGAGTACACTGCAGCCTATTCTATGGTTGCCTGTACAGTGACAGCTTCTAATGTGGCAATTGGGGAGCAGTAACATTTGCTGAGCTTCTGTCATCAGGGCCTGGGGACACTGAGATGGATTTCAAAAAAACCCATTCTTATCTTAACTCACATTTACAACACTGGGAATGGCACATCATCTCGGTGCAGTGCAGTAGCACAACAAACAACGCATTCCCCACAGAGAGGGAGGGAGTAGGAATGTTGGTCGCTGCTGGGGATTTCAAAAGCAAAAATCAATTTAGTGTTCCTTTCCGACACATGTGCTGCATTTTGCTTCTGTTGTTGTAATCCAATAATTGAAGGTTTGTTGCGTGGGGTTTGTGGAGTGAAGCTCCCCTGGGTCAGCGACAACAGGTGAGTGAATGGCAGGCAACAGAGAGCGCTTTCTGCCTGAAGAAATTCCCCAAACGAGAGCCTGGGATTCAGTAAACAGGCAAAAGCACACGTACTCTCAACGCAGATCGAGGCAAACTCTTACCCATGAGACTGCTCAGCAGGGCCGGTGATGAGCAGCTGGGCGCCATCTCTCTTTCCATCTCCCTGCATGCGTGAGCAAGAGGCAGAGCCAGACCTGGGGAAATTGCCGCCGGTGGTTGAATTGAAAGCAGCTCGCAGAACAGTCCGAATGAGAGGGAACATGATGCTTCTGCGCAATCTGGTATTTCGCACGGTCTGGCAGGTCCAGGTCTGCTGCAAGGAGTTCAACGCTGCTCCCATTATCCCCTCTGTTCGCATCACGCTGAGAGACAGGGGGGCTGTTCCACAACCCACCATTGCTCCTTTTGACCGTGCAGGTAACTCTTGCCTCCTCTTCCTCCTCTGTGCTCTGTGCGCGGCTTCTGTCTTCAAGCGCCCCTTTTTTTGTTGATGGTGGTGAGTGGCAGATTTGGCAGGGGGTGGCGATGAGCAATGTGGGTGGGGGGGTGGGCGGGGAGATAGGTGCCCACAGCTCCCTGGCATCTCACCCACACGTGCTTGAGCCCAGACCCAGACAAGCCAGCTCCCATTTTAACCTGACCCACCAACCGGACGAGCTGTTAAAGCAGTCTCTGCGCAGGGGACCGGAATTTAGGGTGTTCATGGTCACAGCAACGCTTTTACTGACTGAGCTAGTTAGTGTTGGGATCTGTTGACAGTCATCTTTCTGTAGGGAGTTGAGAAGCCAACAGGGCAAATGGTCAAAGAGGAATTTATTATTTGAATGGGCCGAAGGTGACGCTCTGAAAGGATGACCTGTAAGTAGAAAAGTGGTAACTTTAGCAAATTAACTCAGTAGCTGATACGTGACGGACATATCTGTTGGACTGTGATGCCAGGTTTGTGAAGAGAAGCTCCTCCCTTGGGGAAGTAGCCACAGTTGGAAGGAGGAAATCAAATGCCTTGGGAGTTCCGGATACAGATATTGTCCAACCTCTCTGCATCAGTAGTATGTAAACTCGTGTGTGTGTGTGTGTGTGTGTGTGAGAGACAGATCTTCAGAACCTGCCACAGTTGGACATTAAGGGAGAGCGCAGTGTTCCACAGCAGGGTTAAATGCTAGCGAGAATGATGGGCTTACACAACGCAATCATTCGCAGAATGTGGAATGTGCAATTTTGTTGTCAGCAATTTAACACTGCTCTGGATTTCACCAATACGGGTCATGTTGTGATAAAGCCCTGAGAGTGCCTAATGTTCAGTCCACAGTTAGCACTGCACCTCTGTTTGATTGTACAGGCAACTACTGCTTTCCGCTCATTGTGTTTTTACTGTATATAAGCTACCTGATATCTTAATGCGCACAAAACCCCAATCACCCCCCGTGCTCACTCACCTATATTGGCTCCTGATTTTGCAATGCCTCGATTTTAAAATTCACTTCCTTGTTTTCAAATCCCTCCATGCCCCTCCCTATCTCCATAATCCCCTCCAGCCCCTCAATCCTCCAAGATACCTACGCTCCTCCAATTCTGGTATTTTGCCCGCCCTCAATTTTCATTGCTTCAGCTGCCTGGGCCCTAAGCTCTGGGATTCCCGCTCTACATCTCTCCGCCTCTCTATCTCTCTTTCCTTCTTTAAAACGCTCCTTAAAATTTACCTCTTTGACCAAATTTTTGGTCACCTGTCTGAATATCTGCTTACTTGGTTCAGTGTCAAATTTTGTTTGATGAAGCTCTCTTGAAGCACCTTGGGACAATTTAACTACTTCAAAGGTGGTATTGTGCAGTTGATAGCTGTGCTGGGAGTACTGTGAGCTTCCTTTTCCCAGTTACTGAAAATGAGGTGTGTGTGTGTGTGTACAATGCATATCTCGACGGTAGCATAACTTGTGTGGAGCTTCTTGGCTGAGCCCCAGCATCTGTTTTTTGAGTGGTCTTCTGTGGATAGTGATGACTAAAACCCTGACTATTCTCTTCCCTTCTCTGACCTCAGGTCGTTGGGTTACCATGCAGCTCACCCTCTGTTGCACCCCATTAACTACTCGGCTAAATAACATGGACTAGTGATAAAACGTAGCACCTGCCAGGGCAGTAAAACCCAACTACTCATTGGCCTAGCCAATTAGGTTAATGTTGATAATTATAATGAGAAAGAGGAGGAGAGAGGGAATGTGAGAGCAGGAGGCTGTGAAATTGGAATATCACTTTAGCTATGGTTACACATGGAAAGTATAGGTTATAAGGTTTTGGGAAGTTCTGAGGCTGTGTAGGGCACTGTGGAAATTCAAGTTACCGACTCTCTCTCTCTCTCTCTTCCTTTGTAATGATGTTATCCTACTGAAAAGAGAAATGTCAGCTGGTGTTCAGTTGTAGAGGAAATGACCCATGGGAGTGTTCAGGTGCGTGTTGCTAAGTACGCTGGGAGCAGTTTTCTGCATGGCCAGATAGTGCTGAAGCTGAATTTTCCATGGAGCTACACAAATTAATCTCGGAAAATTTGAAAAATCTGCAGTGTGCATAATTGGCACTGAGCTAGTAATCTTACCCAGAGATCCTGCAGTAGAGCATGGAAAATATCAAACACCTGCTGTTCTGCCCCTGAGAACATGTCTCA
This sequence comes from Cetorhinus maximus, assembly GCF_964194155.1. Lineage (NCBI taxonomy): Eukaryota > Metazoa > Chordata > Chondrichthyes > Lamniformes > Cetorhinidae > Cetorhinus > Cetorhinus maximus. Next base: position 99,378,167 of record NC_135894.1, read on the forward strand.
CTCCTAGCGTTGTTAGACCACATGTGGATTACAGTGAACAGTTTTGGTCTGCATTTTAGAAAAAAAGGTATGGAAAAAGTGCAAACAAGATTCACAGGGATGAAACAAGACATGAGAGGTTAAACTTACCAGGCAAGATTGAACAGGCTTGGGTTCTTTTATCTATAAAAGAGATGACTGAGCAGTGACCTAATAAGAGTTCTTTAATATTATGGAGGGATTCGATAGGGTAAATATAGAGGAAATGTTTCCACTTGTGGGGGGAGTAGAACTAGGGATCATGAATATAAGGTAGTGACTAATGAATCCAGTAGGGAATTCAGGAGGAAGTTCTCTACCCAGAGAGTGGTGAGGATGTGGAACTCGCTACCACAGGGAGTGGTTGAGGTGAATAGTACAGATATATTTAAGGGGAAGCTGGATAAACACATGAGGGAGAAAGCATTGGAAGGAAGAAAAGTTATGATCCAGTATTTTTCTTGTGATCAAATTAGAATTTTTACGGTTTCAAAGGGAGCTTGCAAGTTGGCAACTGTGATATTATCAGAACTTTTTATTAGGGCCAAAGGAAAAGGAGGAGGTAATTCAGCCCCTCGAGCCTGTCAGCAGTTAATGAAGATCATGACTGATCTGTACAGCGGCTGTTAGACCATCTTAGCCCCATATCTTTAATACCCCATAAACAATAAAAACCTATTGACATCAGTCTCAAAAGTTTCAGCCCATGAAAATGTACACAACCTTTTGGGGAAGGGAGTTCTGGATTCCTGCTACATGCCTTAGATGAAAATGTGTTTCCTGATTTCACTTTCTGAACAGCCTAGCTGTAATTTTAAGAATGTGTCCACTTGTTCTGGTCTCCCCTCACTGGAGAAATAGCTTCCATCTACCTTAAGAAAGCTTTTTATCATTTTAAACACTATTAGATCAGACCTGTAACCTTTTAGGCAGAAAGGAAAACAAGCCATGCTTATGAAATCAATCCTCATCATTTAACCCTTTAAACTCTTGTATAATTCTGGTGTATCTGCACTGCGCCCCTTTCGAGGTGACTATTTCCTTCCTGAGATATGGTACCCAGAATTGAACACAGTATTCTAGACTGGGTCTGATCAAAGCTCTGTACAACTGAAGGAAAACCACCTTGGCTTTGTGTCCCAGCCTCTGTGAGATTAAGGCCAACGTTTCACTCGCCTTTTCGATTACATTTGTGTCACAATTTTGTGCTTGGCAGCCAGCATCCTATATCTAAGGTTGGGTTCAAATTTGCAAAAATTCTATGGCTGGGTAGATTGCTTTCTGCTTGGATTATGCTCTGGATCACTGGACCATGAGAGGAGCCGGCCCAACTATTTTACTAAAAGCAATTTTGTACCAATTCCGTTGTGTGATTATAGCCTAGTGATCACCCGCTGACATCCCTATCACAACATCATTACAATACTAAGCAGAGCCAATACACAGTGGCAACACAGGGACCTGAGGAATCTTGCTGTTTTTATTTATTAAAACTTTACAACTTGACTGCACAGCACATTTGCCTTTTCCCTCTCTATTATTATGTCCTGTTGTATTGGTTGTTAAGACAGTCTGAAGCAGACGCTTCTATAGTCTGTACTGTTGATGCTTGGTACAAGTGTTGTGTCAGGGATCAGATTAGAGCATTGTACTGAGGCAGCCTCATGCACTGGCTTGGCAATGAGGTGCGATCTCACTGATCTCAAGTCTCCCGGTTGTGTGCAAGGTTTCTGTTTCTTGCTGTTGGGCCGAGGTATGACATTGCTTTGAGACCATTGAGGAACGTGGAATGTATTGGAATGATCGGCATCATGAGCAACAACCAGCCTGAAAGTCAACTAGTTTACACCCAAGGTAACTACATAGGAACAGGAGGAGGTCAGTCAGCCCTTTGAGCTTGCTCTACCATTCAGTTAGATTATGGTTGATCTGTACCTCACAGCATTTAACGGGGGGAGATGGTGGTAGCATTGTGGTAATGTCACTATAATCCAGAGGCTCAGGTTAATACTCTGGGGGACATGGGTTTGAATCCCACTGTGACAATTTAAATTGAATCAATAAATCTAGAATTATAAGGCTAGCCTCAATAATGGTGACTGTGATAACTATCATAAAAAAAACCCATCTGGTTCACTAATGCCCTTTAGGGAAGGAAATCTGCCATCCTTACCTGGTCTGGCCTACATGTGACTCCAGACACACTGCAATAAGGCTGACTCTTAACTGCTCTCTGAATTGGCCGAGCAAGCTATTCACTCACTGGCAATTAGAGATGGGCAACAAATGCTGACCTTGGCAGTCACGCCCACTTTCCTGAAAGAATTAAGGTAAACAAACTCCATAGCCCTTGATACCCTTCTGTAATATAAAATCCATCGATCTCAGTCTTGAAAGTTCCAAGTGACCCCCCAGCACCCCATAGCACTGTGCACAGTTCATGTCTCCATGTTGTATAAAAAGCATATGGGGGAACTAGAGAAGCTGCGAGCAAGAATGATAACAGAACTGAGAGGCGATACCTGCCGGAAAAGAATAAACAGGGTGGGACGCTTTCCTCTAGAAAAGAGAGGGGTGAGGGTGTCCTGATCAGGACATTACATTTATGAGGAGTTTAAGCAGATATAGAAAGGATACTTCCACTTGTAAAGGAGACCAAAACGTGAGGCCATAAATATAAGGCAGTGACCAATAAATCCAACACAGAGCTCAGGAGAAACTTCTTTACCCAAAGAGTGGTGAACATGTGGAGCTCGCTAACACAGGGAGTGGTTTAGGTGAATAGAATTTAAAGGGAAGCTGGATAGACAGATGAGGGAGAAAGGAATAGAAGGATATGGTGAGAGGAGGCTCATATGCTGCATAAGCCTGGTTCTACACAATGCATTATTCTCTCTCTTAATGGTAGACCTTCAGTGTCCAAGGGTTGTTAATCATAGCTTATGCAATGATGTCACTCTGGGGCAACATGAGGAGACAGGCCCCAAGACCTACCTCAGCCAGCACAGGGATTGAACCTGCACTGTTGGTGGTGTTCACAATGCAGGTGTTGGTGCATTCTAGTCACCTAAGCAACAGAGCTAACCAACACCTAATATTAGGGTGAAAGTTCTTGACTCTTACTTTCCTGACTTCCCCCCTAAATGGTCTAGCTCTAAACTTAAGGATATATTGACCCATTCTTGATTCCCCCACCAGAGGAAATAGTTTCTCCATAGCTGACATATCTTTCTAAGCATCCCTCAGCTGTGTTTTCTCCACATTTTCCTACTGGGGGATCGGCCGTCCCCTGGCCTGTCAATGCACAGGTTGACATCCAGCCTGGCATTGTGCAGAGGGCGTTGCCTAGGGAGGGATGGAACAAGCGGTGGGGAGCTGCTGGGTGCAGTCTGCAGGCAGCTACTTGTCTTAGCATAGGAACTGAAGTATAATCTCCCTCAGAGAAAGGAACTTGTCACCCCCTCCCCACTCCTGTCCTGAAGGCAGTGACTCTTACAAGGGATTGGTTCCTATGGCCTTGGAACCTCTACTGTGCATGCATCCAAGTGACAATTCTTCATGTCAATTGGCTTGCAATTTGACCATGGGGACAGTAAGAGAGAGATGGCACATCTAATCCCAGTACTGGCCCCATTCTCAGACACACTTCCAAAGGGGAATGATCAGGAGTGGGAACAATGACTGACATCCCCTTTGACCCTCCCTGACCCAGGAGGGGTAATGTCCGATTAGAGAGCCCTTGCTGTAACCCTGGCACAATCCTGGTCAGTAGATGGTTGCACGACTCTACTGACCACCAGAGCGTGTGGTGAGGAGGAGATACTTTTTTATTCAGTTATGGGATGTGGTCATCATTGGCTAGGCCAGCTTTTATTGCCCACCCCAAGGGCAGTTCGGGATGGGCAATAAATGCTGACCTAACCAGCAATGCCCAAATCCCATAAATGAATTTTTAAAAATCTTCCATTTGTTATTCTTAAAACCTTTTTGCCGCCCATTCCAAAAAGATTCCGTTGAATACTTCTGTGGAAAAAAACCTGAAAAAGTCGTAAATCTCGAAGAAAATAGTAAATGCTAAAAATTAAAGCAAGTCCGTTAGCATCTGTGAAGAGAAAAGACAACTTAACATTTTATGCGATCATGTTTTAAAGAATTTGCACCAGAAAGTTAAATCTTTCTTTTTAAAATCAAGAGGTAATATAAAGTTTACATAGAATGCACTACTGGCTGGCCTACCATCAGCCACCCTCTGTACACTTGAACTCATCCAAAACTCTAGGGCCCACATCCTTAACTCGCACCAAGCCCCATTCATCCATCACCCACTGTACTCGCTGACCTACACTGTCTCTCGGTGAAGCAACATCGCAGTTTTAAAATTCTCAGCATTGTTTCTGAATCCTTCCATGGTCTCTCCCCTTTTTTATCTCTGTAATCTCCTCCAGTCCCATAACCCTCCGAGATCTCTGCATTTCTCCAATTCTGGCCTTTTGCCCATCCCATATTTTAATCATTCCACCATTGGCAGCTATGCCTTCAGCTGTCTTGGTCCGAAGCTCGAGCACACGCTTCAGAAACTTCTCCGCCCCACGACCTCTCTCCCCTCCTTTAAGACGCCCTTAAAGCCTGTATCTTTGGCCAAGTTATGGATCCATTGCTCTCTTTATGTGGCTCTTGGTGTCAAATGATGTTTGGTAATTGCTCCTGTGAAACGCCTTGGAATGTTTTACTGTGTTAAAGGCACAATGTAAATGCAAGTTGTTGTTGTAGAAGTTTGGCTAATCCACACTTGGACCTTTGGCTCACTGAGAGACATATAAGCACCAGAGAAAATGCAAAGGGGACTTACAACGATGCAAAGAATTGAGAGGATGCGACTATTGGGAAAGATTAAACAAAAAAAACACAGGATTTGTATTTGTGTAACGCCTTTCACAGCTTTGGGACGCCCCAAAGCTCTTTAAAGTCAGTAAAGTACTTTTCAATTGTAGTCACTGTTTCCTAACAAACTGGCTGGGGCTCTTTACTCTGATAGAGGTCTTTGAAATTATGAAGGGCTTTGATAGGGTGGCTATAGAAAAGATGTTTCCACTTGTGGGCGAGTCCAGAACAAGAAGACAGTATAAGGTAGACACTAACAGATTTAATAAAGGATTCCGGGAGAACTTCTTTCAATGGAGCAGTGAGGGTGTGGAACTCGCTGTTATTGGATGGTTGAAGCGGACAGCAGTAAAACATTTAAAGGGAAGCTTGATGCATACTTGAGAAAGAAAGGCCGGAATTTTCCAGCACCTCTGGCCGGTGGGCTCTTCTGGTCCCGCCAATGTGAATGGAGGTTTCAATGGCTCGCCAGCCCCTCTGTGGGGGGCGGTGGGGCTGTAAAATTCCAGCCAAATTCTTATGGGAACAGGCTACAAAGGAGCGGGAGGGGGTTTGTGTGCAGCGTAAACGCCAGCAAGATCGGTTGAGCTGAATGGCCTGTTTGTCTGCCGTGGATTCTATGTCCTTGGGATGTGAACATCACTGGCAAGGCCGGCATTTATTGCCCAGCCCTAGTAGCTCTTGGGAAGGTGGTGGTGAGCCGCCTTCTTGAACTGCTGCAGTCTGTTTGATGATGGCACTTCCGCGGCGCTGTTAGGGAAGGAGTTCCAGGATTTTGACACAGTGACGTTGAGGGAATGAGTGCACATCAGAAAGCTGTAAGTCCAAAGAAGAGTCACATTGGACTCAGAACGTTAACTCTGTTTTTCTCTCTCCACAAATTCTGCAAGGCCAGCTGTGTTTTTCCAGCACTTTCTGTCTTGATTTCAGATGGAATTCTTCACCGCAGAGGGCTGTAGAGGCTGGGTCATTAAGTATATTCAAGACTGAGATAGACAGATTTTTAATCATTAAGGGAATTAAGGGGTTATGGCGAAAAGGCAGGAAAGTGGGGTTGAGGATTATCAGATCAGCAATGATCTCATTGAATGGCGGAGCAGACTCGATGGGCTGAATGGCCTACTTCTGCTCCTGTGTCTTTATGGTCTTGTGGTCTTATCTCCAGCATCCACAGTACTTTGCTTTTATATATAGGAAGTTGTGAGACCTGGAGGAAAACATGGAGGTGAAGTGGCTCCAATGATATGTCCTCTTGCCCCTCGTGGCCAACTCCTCCTGCTTTTTATTCCCCTCTTTCAGGAATCAAACTCATTTCAAAGAAAATAAGAATCACAGAATAAGCTGCAGTAACTCCTCAGGAACTTTTGCTGTGATTATGATGGAACGAGCTGAAGGGAATAAACTCTTTATGAAATGAAGCTAAGTTACATATCACGATCCATTGAGCCCCTGCTTCTCACTTGACTGTTATCAGAAATGATAATGCTGGAGATGCAGCGAGTTGGACTATGCGGTTATTTAAATGTTTTATTGAGAATTTCATGCATTAAATTGATAGCAAGAGCCGATAAGTTGAAGTCTAACATTGAAAATAGGGAAGCCAGTGAATATCTTTCTGTGTCAGTGTTCAGTCAAGTTGGGGAGTTGAAATCCTGCCAATAGCTCTCTGCTACACTTACTGCCTTTGCATTCAGTGCTCTGAAAGTATTTACACTGCTGATACCATCGACATGATGATACAATCCGCTGATATTATACCATTTCCACACCAGAGATTTTCTAGTGTGTCGCTCACCTGCTTTATTTCCATACTGGTTCACAGAAACTACTGCTCCCATGTAGCTAAGGTTAAAAGCACACGAGCCTCGAGTTAGAAGGTTCAAGTCCCACTCCTGCCATTGAGTTGTGGTCTAGGCCGACAGTCCTCCACTGCCAAGGGTCGCCAACCCTCCAGGATTGCCCCAGAATTTTCTTAGAACATTTTCATTTATTGGAACATAAGGACATAAGAACTAGGGGCAGGAGGAGGCAATTCAGCCCCTCGGGCCTGCCCCGCCATTCAATACCATCATGGCTGATCTCATTTCGGCCTCAACTCCAATTTCCCGCCCTCTCCCCATAACCTTTCAACCCGTTACTAGTTAAAAATCTGTCCATCTTCTCCTTAAATTTATTCAGCGTCTCGGCATCCACTGCACTCTGAGGTAGTGAATTCCACAGATTCACGACCCTTTGAGAAAAGTAATTCCTCCTCATCGCTGATTTAAATCTATCACCCCTTAGCCTAAAACTATGGCCTCTCATTCTAGAATGCCCCACAAGGGGAATCATCCGCTCCACGTCTACTTTGTCTATCCCCTTTAGCATCTTATATACCTCAATTAGATCTCCTCCCATCTTTCTAAACTCGAGTGAGTATAGGCCTAAACTGCTCAATCTCTCCTCATAAGACAAGCCCCTCATCTCTGGAATCAATCTAGTGAACCTCCTCTGAACCGCCTCCAATGCAATTACATCCTTCCTCAAGTAAGGGGACCAAAACTGTGCACAGTACTCCAGGTGCGGTCTCACCAATGCAATCAACATAACGGAGTTAGGTATAAGTGGCTATTCGACCAGGTGGACGTGGTTGGAGGTGGGAGGTCATGTGATGAAACCTGTAGTAACATGTTCAGGTAGAGTTGGCGACCCATTGGCCACCCTGTTCAGTTGGGTGTAAAAGACTCCCATAGCGCTACTGACAGGGCAGTTCCCTGGTGCCCTAGGCCAACATTCTTCCCCTAACCAACACTCCTTCATCCCACTGCTTCGCGTGGGAACCCCGTGTGAAAAACGGCTGTGTGATTTACTGGCACACGTCAGCTCGGCTCAGTGCTTTCATTGCCTGGGTAAGGTGGTGGCATAATGAGACTGTCACTGGGCTAGTGATCCCGAGGCCTAGGCTAATGCTTTGGGAACAGCTGGTGGAATTTCAGTTCAATTAATAAATCTGGAATATAAAGCTAGTCTTAGTAATGGTGACCATGAGACTATCGTCAATTCTTTTTAAAAGCTCATCTGGTTCACTAATGTCCTTTAGGGAGGGAAATCTGCCACCCTTACCTGGTCTGGCCTACATGTGACTCCAGACCCACAGCAATGTGGTTGACCCGTAACTGCCCTCTGAAATGGCCGAGCAAGCCACTTAGTTCAAGGGCAATTGGGGATGGGCAATAAATGCTGGCCTAGTCAGTGATGCCCACATCCCATGAAAGAATAAAGAAAGGAAAGAAGGTCGTGGGTTCAAGCCCCACTCCAGAGGCATGAGTGTGTAATCCAGAGCAGAACTTCAGTGCACGGCTGAAGGAGTGCTGCACTGCCGGAGCTGCAATCTTTCAAATGAGCTCTTCAACCTTCGCTCTGCTCTAATGGACATCCAAGATCTTGTGTTGATAGTCAAGGGGAATTTGTTCTGCATATCGTAGTATGTCTTTAAGTGGCTATGTGCATAATCTGAATGCATCATCAGACACAATATGGTGTCATCAGTCACTTAACACAGGGTTGGAATGTGTTAGTTGACCAAGCAGGACGTACTAGCAAGAACTTGTCAGCAATGTGTATATACTACTGTAATTGTCAAATAAAGAACTCACAGTATAGTGTACCAGTCCCACTTGAGTTTGCGTTTAAGGATCTGGTTTCCTATAACCGTTCATTATGTGACAACAGTGGCTACACTTCAAAGATACATCATTGGCTGTAATCAAAGCAAAATACTGCGGATGCTGGAAATCTGAAATAAAACAGAAAAACTCAGCAGGTCTGGCAGCATCTGTGGAGAGAGAAACAGAGTCAACGTTTCTTTTTTCTCATTTATTTGTTCACTGGATGTGGGAGTCGCTGGCTGGGCCAGCATTTATTGCCCATCCCTAGTTGCCCTTAAGAAGGTGGTGGTGAGCTGCCTTCTTGAACTGCTGCAGTCCATGTGGTGCAGATACACCCACAGTGCTGTTAGGGAGGGAGTTCCAGGATTTTTACCCAGCGACAGTGAAGGAACGACGATATATTTCCAAGTCAGGATGGTGAGTGACTTGGAGGGGAACCTCCAGGTGGTGGTGTTCCCACCTATCTACTGCCCTTGTCCTTCTAGATGGCAGTGGCCGTGGGTTTGGAAGGTGCTGTCGAAGGAGCCTTGGTGAATTCCTGCAGTGCATCTTGTAGATGGTACGCACTGCTGCTATTGTGCGTCACCTTGAGGTCCAAAACAAGAGTCATATTGGACTCAAAGTGTCTGTTTCTCTTTCCACAGACACTGCCAGACCTGCTGAGTTTTTCCAGCACTTTCTGTTTTTATTTCATTGTCTACAAATTGGTTTTGGATTCCCAGTGGTATAAATGCAAGTCCTCTTTTTTCTATTTCTGATTAATGCCCATCCAAGTGCAAATGCTCTGACAAGATAAGTCTGAGCCTGGCTTGACATTTTCATTTTGATAAACTTGTTGACAACAAGGAGAGGAAGGATGGTGAAGTAAATGGAAGATACTTCTTGAGGCTCCGGATGTCTGGGGGCATTGTGAACACTTCAAAAGCATTCCATCTGTCAAAAATCTTCCATGTGCTGGGAAGATGGATGGATATTTGTGCATTTACAGCGAAGGGAATGGAAATACCAATGTATTAAAACCCAGAGATTATATCTGTTTGCTTTTATTATTTCACGTGTAGACAGACAATTGGTGTTCCCTGCGGTGAGGTGCTGATCGCGTGGAACTTTACAATAACCAGACTGACGGAGTTAGTTTAAATATCTCACCATCCGAGCAGATATCTTTGTTGTATTGCTCAGAGTGTGTCGAGGATGCGCAGTTTTTTAATTACACTCTGCCGCTGTGTATTATCCTGCTCTGGATGTGGATCTGGGTGTAACTTGGCCTGTTTCATTAATGTTGCAAGGTCTGACTGGTTTGAATAGGTATATTCTGAGTTCTTTCTTTATTCATTCATGGGATGTGGGTGTCGCTGGCTGGGCCAGCATTTATTGCCCATCCCTAATTGCCCTTGAGAAGGCGGGGGTGAGCTGCCTTCTTGAACCGCTGCTGTCCCTGTGGTGTAGGTACTCCCGCAGTATTGATAGGAAGGGAGTTCCAGGATTTTGATCCAGCGACAGTAAAGGAACGGTGATATATTTCCACGTCAGGATGGTGAGCGGCTTGGAGGGGAACTTCCAGGTGGTGGCTTGTTCCTATTGGGCACATCCAACAATTAGTGTGTACTTGTATTTCTTGCTTTCAAGTTTGGGGGCTACTTATAAATTCCTGGCTGGACCCCAAGGTTAGAGAAACCAGCTGGAAATGACTGATTTCTTCCCTCTTTTATATGATTACAACATTACTGGTCATCTGGTGTGTGCCGTCCAGTGTGTGATATCTGGTGTGCGTCGTCTGGTGCATGACACCTGGTGCATTACATCTGGTGTGTGATGTCCAGTGTGTGACACATTGTATGGGGCACCTAGTGTGTGACACCCGGTGTTTGACACTTGGTGTATGACACCCGGTGCGTGACGCCTGGTGTGTAACTCCTGGTGTGTGACTCCTGGTGTGTGACTCCTGGTGTGTGACTCCTGGTGTGTGACGCCCGGTGTGTGTCGCCCGGTGTGTGTCGCCCGGTGTGTGACTCCTGGTGTGTGACGCCCGGTGTGTGACGCCCGGTGTGTGTCGCCCGGTGTGTGACTCCCGGTGTGTGACTCCTGGTGTGTGACTCCCGGTGTGTGACTCCCGGTGTGTGACTCCCGGTGTGTGACTCCCGGTGTGTGACTCCCGGTGTGTGACTCCTGGTGTGTGACGCCCGGTGTGTGACTCCTGGTGTGTGTCGCCCGGTGTGTGACTCCTGGTGTGTGTCGCCCGGTGTGTGACTCCTGGTGTGTGTCGCCCGGTGTGTGACGCCCGGTGTGTGACGCCCGGTGTGTGTCGCCCGGTGTGTGTCGCCCGGTGTGTGTCGCCCGGTGTGTGTCGCCCGGTGTGTGTCGCCCGGTGTCTGTCGCCCGGTGTGTGACGCCCGGTGTGTGACTCCCGGTGTGTGACGCCCGGTGTGTGACGCCCGGTGTGTGACTCCCAGTGTGTGACGCCCGGTGTGTGACTCCCGGTGTGTGTCGCCCGGTGTGTGTGACTCCCGGTGTGTGACTCCCGGTGTGTGACTCCCGGTGTGTGACTCCCGGTGTGTGACTCCCGGTGTATGACTCCTGGTGTGTGATACTTGGTGTGTGACACTTGGTGTGTGACACTTGGTGTGTGACTCCCGGTGTGTGACTCCCGGTGTGTGACTCCCGGTGTGTGACTCCCGGTGTGTGACACTTGGTGTGTGACACTTGGTGTGTGACTCCCGGTGTGTGACTCCCGGTGTGTGACTCCCGTTGTGTGACTCCCGGTGTGTGACTCCCGGTGTGTGACGCCCGGTGTGTGACGTCGGTGTGTGGTGTACAGTGTGCTAACAAAAGAAGAACAAACAAGATTTCACTGGTACTTCCTTAAGCCTGACCACACAGCCCGGGATGATTACTCCCTCGTTTAGGTTCTTACGGAGAAATATATCAAACAATCTCCAGTACCTGAGTTACAGGAGTGTGCTGATACAAGGTTTACCTTTTGGCGAGATATCCGATTGAGTGAGTCCACTTCAGCATTTCACCTGTATACCATGAATTTAAAACAGAAATAACAAGTTTATTTTGTTAATCTTCGATTAGAATAAAAGTGACAGGTTGAATACAGATAAAGGTTATGTTGAATGCATCATTGAATTTATCCCCACCTAGCATTATGGAATTTTTAACCATTTACTCTTTATAAAACTATATCTTTATACCAAAACAACGAATTTGTATCTCTGTACTGTCTTTACATGAATAGAACCATATCATAGAATCAGTCCAGTACAGACAGAGGCTATTTGACTCATCCCGTCTGTACTGGCTCTCTGCAAGTGTAATTCAGCTAATCCCACTCGCTGCCCTTTCCCCTTAGCCCTGTGACCCTTTTTTCCCCTTCAGGTGCATAACCAATTCTCTTTTGGAAAACCTTAATTGAATCTGTCTCCACCATGTTCTCAGGCAGGCTATTCCAGGTCCTAATTACACGCTGCATAAAAATCTTTTCCCCACGTCAATGCCGTTTGTTTTGACAAACAGTTTAAGTCCGTGCCCTCGGATTCTGGAACCTTCCACCAATGGGAACAGTTTCTCCCTATCTGCTCTGTCCAGGCCCCTCATTATTTTTGAACACTTTCTATCGAATCTCCTCTCAATTTTCTCTTCTCTAAGGAAAACTATTGCAATCCCCATGGAGACTGATAACTTTTAAAAACAGATTTGGATTCCCAGTGACCAACCTAAAGGAATCGCGCGGCAAGGTTTAAAGTTCTCAGACTTTCACTGGAATAAATAAACAAAAATCATCGTTCCCGCAGCATTTTGAGAATGAGAGTTCAACTTAAAGGAAACATCCTGAAAAATTGCTGTTCTTGGTAAAGTAACCATAAAGTGTTGGACAGTCATAAAAGCTGCTTCACCAAGATCTTTTACAGAAAAGAAACATTTTGCCCTACAGGATATCATAAGACCATAAGACATTGGAGCAGAAATTAGGCCATTCGGCCCATCAAGTCTGCTCCGCCATTCAATCATGGCTGATAAGTTTCTCAACCCCATTCTCCCGCCTTCTCCCCGTAACCTTTGATCCCCTTACCAATCAAGAACCTATCTATCTCGGTCTTAAATACGCTCAATAACCTGGCCTCCACAGCCTTCTGTGGCAATGAATTCCATAGATTCACCACTCTCTGGCTAAAGAAGTTTCTCCTCATCTCTGTTCTAAAAGGTCTTCCCTTTATCTGAGTAGTCTCTCCTACTAACCATGACTTCATTTCGACTAAATTTTCAAACTCCAGTGTGCTTTACAAAATGCCTTTTTTTATATTCGTTCATGGGATGTGGGCTTCACCGACTAGGCCAGCATTTATTGCCCCATCCCGAATTGCCCTTGTTCAGAGGGCATTTAAGAGTCAACCACATTGCTGTGGGTCTGGGGTCACATGTAGGCCAGACCAGGTAAGGACGGCAGATTTCCTTCCCCAAAGGGCATTAGTGAACCAGATGGGTTTTTACAACAATCGACAATGGTTTCGTCATCAGATTTATTTCATTGAACTCAAATTTCACCACCTGTTGTGGTGGGGTTTTTTCCTCACGCAGCGAGTTGTTGTGACCTGAGAAAGTGGTGAAAGCGGATTTAATCGTAACTTTCAAAAGGGATTTGAATAACTACCTGAAAAGGAAAAAAAAAAATACAGTGCTATGGGGAAAGGGTAGGGGAGTGGAACTTTTTAAATTTATTGTTTCATGGGATGTGGGCATCACTGCTAAGGCCAGCATCCATTGCCCATCCCTAATCACCACTGAATGGCTTGTTCAGCCATTTCAGAAGGCATTTAAGAGTCAACCACACTGTTGTGGGTCTGAAGTCACATGTAGGCCAGACCAGGTAAGGTTGGCAGATTTCCTTCCCTAAAGGGCATTAGTGAACCAGATGGGGTTTTACAACAATCAGCAATGGTTTCATGGCCATCATTAGACTCTCAATTCCAGATTTTTATCAAAATCAAATTTCACCATCTGCTATGGTGGGATTTGAACCCAGGTCCCCAGAGCATTACCCTGGGTCTCTAGAACACTAGTCCAGCGATGATGCCACTGCCTCCTGTTAGAGATATTTTGCTATGTTAAAGGCTCCATATAGAGACAAGTTGACATTTTGGCTGTGACTTTGTAGAAATAGCTTAGTTTACCAACAGCAAGCACGTTTGAGTAAGAAACAGTTTAAGATGCCCAACAGCCCCAGCCCCATATCGAGACGAGGTGAAATCAAGCTACAGCTCAACATCACCTGATGAAACAAATCATTAAGTGACTGTGTCAGAAGGAGGCCATTCAGGCTGTCATGCCTACAGAAAGCAATTAAATGTTCTATCCCTTCCCGTAAGAATGGATTTGAACTTAAAAATGTCAACCCTGAATTTCTGCTTGCTTCAGGTGAACACTCGCCATCATTTAGATCAGGGAGAACCCCTCTTGAGAGAGGCAGCGTGAAGGACCATTTTTAGCCCTTTCTGCACCAGAGATTGCGCAAAGAATGCCAGTGGATATTCCAAATGAGCTTTATTTTGTGTGAGAGAATCGTGTCCTTGTCAAATTCGGAGAGGTTCATACTGAGGAATGGAATATTTTCTCAGGTCAACAACAACAAACTTGCATTTAGAAAGTACCTTAAACATAGGAAAACACTTTCTCAGGAGTGATCATCAAAGGAAATTTTACACCTGGGTGTCAGTAGGACAGGTGACCAAAAGCTTGGCCAAAGAAGCAAACTTTAAGGAGTATCTTTAAAGGAGAACGGAGAAGTTTGATTGGCACCCGGTCCACCACTTTAAACATTCACTCCCTCCGCCATTGGTGCACAGTGGCAGCAGTGTGGACCATCTACAAGATGTACTGCAGAAATTCACCAAGGCACCTTAGGCAGCACCTTCCAAACCTACGACCTCTATCACCTAGAAGGACAAGGGCAGCAGATAGATAGGAACACCACCACCTGCAAGTCCCCCTCCAAGCCACTCACCATCCTGACTTGGAACCATATCACTGTCCCTTCCTATGTGGGTATACCTATATCGCATGAACTACAGTGGTTCAAGAAGTTGACTCACCTCTAGGGCAACAAGGGATTGGGAACAAATACTTCTGGCCTTGCCAACTCACCCCATGAATGAATTTTTAAAAAAGTAGAGTGACCAAGAGGTTTGGGGAGGGTTAGGCTCTTAGCAACTGAAAGCGTAGCATCCAACCGTGAAGTGATTAAAAGTGGAGGATCACAGATATCCCAGAGTGTTGTAGGGCTGGTGGAGGTTACAGGGGTAGGGAGGGGCGAAACCACAGAGGAATTTGAAAAGATTCAGCGGGCCATTACACACATCTCTCCTGATTTTTATTTCCAAAATGAATCTAAAATGTTAGCAGTGGCCATACGACAAAAGTGGGCTTGAAGCATTTTGGAAGCCCCTGATGTGGTTACGATAAGGCACTATATACATATCTGAGTTCTCTGTTTCTGCACTTACCTACGTGTAAGCATTAGGGATGTGGGCACCAAAATAAATCGCAAGAGTTTGTGCACCTGTCATTCGTTACCGAGGGCAGGATTTTAACAACACTTGAAAATTAGCGGAGAAAATCTAGGTGGAATTATGACTGTGCCATTCCCCTCAGTTATTGGTTTATTTCTGATTCATGCCTATCCGAGGCAGTTGAATAATTTATCTCAATTGGTACCACTGGGAGAATTATTGTAGCTGAAACTACAATTGGGGGAATTATAGCAGCAGTAATTTCTACTGAAGCAGATATTTCAAGTTATATTATGTGAATAGTCTGAATTGGTTACAACTGCGGTTGACATTTTTGGAGCTCGCAGTATGTCAAAAGGAAGCAGGGATGAAAATGTTTACACAGCAGGATTAACACAGGCAGCAGTTACCTCATGGAACCAAACTAGAACCAACAGTAAAATCAAATTCAGCTCCAAATAGAAATATCAAGCTTCCTGTAATCAAACAAAAATCAGTGAACCGATCTCTACTGCATAAATTGTATGCCTTATTCAGTTCAGAATTGAATGTATTTATGTCAGCTGTGGTTCAGTGGGTAGCACTTTCGGAGTCAGAGTGCTGTGGGTTCAAGTCCCACTCCAAGGGATTAAGCACAAAATCTAGGCTAGTGGGGGGGGGTCCTTTCCAATGTGACGTTAAGTTGGGGCTCCGTCTACCCTCTCAGGCAGATGTAGAACTCCCGTGGCCACTGTTTTGAAAAGGATTGGGGGGGAGTTATTCCCTGAATCAATATTTATCCCTCAAACTAAGTCAACAAAACATAGGATCTGCTCTTTTATCTCTTTGCTGTTTGTTTGATCTTGCTGT
Source organism: Cetorhinus maximus (assembly GCF_964194155.1). Classification (NCBI taxonomy): domain Eukaryota; kingdom Metazoa; phylum Chordata; class Chondrichthyes; order Lamniformes; family Cetorhinidae; genus Cetorhinus; species Cetorhinus maximus. The sequence goes on from NC_135894.1 coordinate 99,394,074, forward strand.
GCATAAATTGACTGCCGCATTTCCTGCGTTAGGACAGCAACCACATTTTGTAATTCATTGGCTGTAAAGTGCTTTGGGGGCCTCCTGAGGTGCTGTCGAAACACGTTCCTTCTTTCATGAAGGGGTATTGGCTGAACAGAACTGGGATTTAATGGTGGCTAATTCTCCCAAACTTGCATGGGTTTCCCGTGCCTCCTGAAAGCCGCCCTGTCACGGTCCGAGTGACCTCCTAGGGTCAGGAGGGGCCCCTTGTTCAAAGGTGCTTAGTGGCTGATCGAGGGACCTAGCATTGGGAAGGCAGTTTCCCACTGAGAGCCACCCCCTGCCCTTGCATCTGACCCCCTTTCCCTCCTCGCCAGTGATCGCCTTCTGCCCCTCTCCAGCGACCCTACCCCTCCCCTCAGAGGCACCCTCCTCCCCCTCCCCCACTTCCCCTCTCCCCGCCTCACCTCAAAGTTCTATCCCAAGTTAAACACCGTCACAACTCACGTATATACAATCATAAGAATCACTAGACAAAAGAAGGCCGAGGTCTATCCCGTTCACCTTCTACCCTCCAGGTAGTCGCATGGTACAATGACGATGGAGTTGTTGACTCAGCACAATGATCAATCTCTATCAATTAATCTACAACAGACCAAGACGCAAGGTGAGGAAAAGGCCCATTGGCGGATAGACTTTGGGAGCCATGGATCCAAAGTTACCTGTTGCTAAAGCCACACTACAATCTCCGGACGTCATGGCCTGAATTTTGCGCTCGTCATGCGTGCTCAATCGGCGGGGCCCAGAAACGGGCGTGATACCTGCTTCCAGCCGCAATCGCAACTGACACGCGATTTCACACTGGCTACCCAATTAACTGGCGGCCAGCGTGAAACGTGTGCTGAGAGAGGCTCAGTGCTGCTGGGGGTCGGGGAGGGGGGGAGTTAGTGGGAAGAGGGCCGGCGCCGAGACAAGTAAGAGCGCAAGCAGGCTGACAACTGACCATGGAGCTTCCTCAGGGAGCTGCAGTACTGTCCGAAGGATATCTGCACACAGATAATGCACAAAACAGTCCCCGATGCAACGGCAAACTGCTGACAGCAGCACTCATAACTCCTCAACCTTCAAACACGATTCTGGGCATTTTATCCTGCCCCGGATCGAGAATGATGCAAAGACATGAAGGCCGCCTGGCCGATTGGCCCGTGCGCCAAGAATAAAAGCTCCTGGGCCACTCAAAATCTTGGTTGATTTGGGTCTTTCATTGGTTTAATTGGAACTTTGATTGTCGGCGGGCTTGCTTCCAACTCCCACACACGCCTGCCGAAGGTGGTATGGCGCCAAGTCACTATGACGTCAGGACGCCTGCACGATGTTTTCTCGTGGGGTTTCACTCTAGTTTGGGTCGGCCCATATTTCAAACGACTCAGGTACTTTATCCCAAAATATATTATTTTCATAAAGGAAACTATCTAATTTGCATTTGAATGAATCATTATGACCTGCTCCCAACAGCTCCCTAGATCTGACATCACAGGGAATGGGAACACAGGGAAAGAGGGGCTCTTGTAGCTCCATACGTAGACCATAGGACCATAAGACCATAAGATGCAGGAGCAGAAGTAGGCCATTCGAGTCTGCTCTGCCATGCAATGAGATCATGGCTGATCTGATAATCCTCAACTCCACTTTTCCCCATAACTCTTGATTCCCTCACTGATTAAAAATCTGTCTATCTCAGCCTTGAATATACTTAACGACCCAGCCTCTACAGCCCTCTGCGGTAAAGAATTCCACAGATTCACTACCCCCTGAGAGAAGAAATTCCCCCTCATCTCTGTTTTAAATGGGCACCCCCTTACTCTGAGATTATGCCCTCTGGTCCTAGGCGCCCCCACGTGCAGCCCTGTCAGATTCAAGTCCCTCACCAGAACTTGTTGGCCGTTGAGGGAGTGTTCAAGATGTGATTGAACAGGTTGATAATCAGCCTGCTAACACTTCCCCACTATTCCCCAAAGGGGAAAAATGTGTGTGTGAAGATATGAAGCAAACAAATATGAGACGGTCGATTAGCACCTTGAGCCTGTTCTGCTATTCAGTCGGTTAATTGCTGATCTGTATCTCAACTCTAATTTTCCCACCTTAGCTCCACAATCCTTAATGCTCTGTATTTAACAAAAATCTACAATCACAGTTGCAAAATTTTAAACTGAGCCCCAGTTTCAGCAACATTTTGAGGGAGAAAGTTCTAGATTTCCACTACCCTTTGTGTGAAGAAGTGCTTCCTGACATCACCCCTAAATGGTCTAGCTCTAATTTTAAGATTTTTTTTATTCATTCAAGGGATATGGGCTTCTCTGGCTAAGCCAGCATTTGTTGCCCATCCCTAATTGCCCTTGAGAAGGTGGTGGTGAGCTGCCTTCTTGAACCGCTGCAGTCCATGTGGTGTAGGTACATCCACAGTGCTGTTAGGGAGGGAGTTCCAGGATTTTGACCCAGCGACAGTGAAGGAACGATGATATATTTCCAAGTCAGGAAGGTGAGTGGCTTGCAGGAGAACTTCCAGGTGGTGGTGTTCCCATCTATCTGCTGCCCTTAGATGGTAGAGGTCATGGGTTTGCGAGGTGCTGTCTAAAGTGCCTTGGTAAGTTTCTGCCTCCCCCCTTGTTCTGGACACTCCCACCAGAGGCGATAGTTTCTCTCTATCTGCCCCATCAGTTCCTGTCATCATCACAAATATCTCAATAAGATCAACCCTTAATCTTCCATATGCAAGGGAATCTACACCTAAATTATGTAATGTGCTCTCATAACTTAACCTTTTTGCCCCAATGTTATTCTAGTGAATCTGCTCTGTAGCCCCTCCAAGACTGATGTAGCCTTCATGAGGGACATTGCCCAGAACTGAACGCAGTAATCTAAATGGAGCCTAACCAGAGCTTTATAGCACTGTAACATGCCTTTCGGCCTTTTGTATTCCAGCTACTTTTGAGATAAAGGCCAACATTCCATTAGACTTTTCAAATATTTTGTACCTGTCCTTTAGCTTTTAGTGATTTCTGTACTTGGACTCCTAAATTTGGACCAACATGTTGGCTTCTTTTTCCAGCAGTTAAGAACACACCTGTACCTTTCTCCACCTGTCCCTGCTCATAGCTTACTCCCCGTTCCACCAGCCCAGCCAACATCCTGCCCTGTGGCTCGAAGACTCTGCAATCACTTAAATTTGGCAGACGGAGAGAGTACAGTGCATGATCTTAGAAATTCCAAGCTAGAATGACAATCAGGATCCTATTCACATCATCAGATCCATAGTGAAAGGGGCTCTATCACCTGGACCAGACAAGTGCTTTTGACACTCAGATGGAGGCCCCTTTCCAAATGGACCTGTTGCGTTGCTAGTGATAATGGGGTGGGGGTGAGGGTGGGGTGGGGGCGGGTGTGGAAATTGACTCCAGTGTCAGTTGGGATGAGTTGTTTTGCTGTACGCTCTTTCTACTCTCTTGAGTTCATCCAACGTTCACATCCTTGCTTTCAAATCCCTCCATGGCCTCGTTCCTCCCCAGCTCTGTGACCTCCTCTAGCGCTACGATCATCCGAGATCTCTGCACTCCTCCAACTTTGGCCCCTTGGCTAATTTTGCTCACTTCACTATTGGCAGCCATGCCTTCAGCTGCCTAGGCCCTAAGCCCTGGGATTCCCTAAACTTCTCCGGCTCGCTTTCCTCCTCAAGATGCTCCTTAAAACCAACGAATATCTCCTTATGTGGCTTGGTGACAAAATTTTGCTTGATAGTGTTCCTGTGAAGCACCTGGGATGTTTTACACCTTAAAGGAGCTATATAAATGCATGTTGTTGTTGTTGTATTCAGTACGCTGATGTCATTAGTTTGGTAATTAAGCAGTCAGTGAGCAGAGACAGCTGGTTGCTGTCGTGAGATTTGTTCTGAGTTGTTGACAGCAGACAAGGGGTGGAATGGGAGTGACGGAGATTCTGGGTGAGGAAGGTAACCAATCTCGAGGGCTGGGCCCAATTCCAACTAATTGCCATGCACACAGGTGCACACACACACACACACACACACACATACTTGTGAATCTCATGGGCAAGCAGCACAAAGTGTCAGTGAGACACTTTGATTTGGTGTCCTTGGATGTGAAACAAGACTTTTCGATCTGCTGTGTACTTGAAAAGCGCTTGACAGAGCGCGGTTTTCCCCGCAGTGTGAACAAAAAGGGGGGTTGGGGCAATGCTGCTTATCAATGATCTATTTAACTTTTACTGGAGGATGCAGCTTTTGAACAACGTGCTCAGTACCACACCCGGAGCCCCCACAGTCTCTGGCGTCCAAAGTCTCACGCCACCTTTTCGAATGACCAAGGAGTCAGGTAATGTCTCTATTCAGCCTCTCTGCCTCTGTGTTAACATGAGGGGCTCAGATTCTAAAGTCAAATTCTCATTTCGTTGAAACTGTTTCATTTCTCAGTTAACTTTAGAAAATGTTTTTTGTGTTCAAACGGCATCAATTGGTAATAATATTGTAGGAATTGGGTGTAGATCAGACAACCTCTGTTTCTAAATTCGTCCTCCTCCCCTGCCAGGGCACATCAAGCCTCTGCTGGGCGTTGGTTGTATGGGCTCCAATTTTTACCCTGCTTCCACCCCCCCCGGATGCCTTGCCCATTTGGCTGTTCTTTATATACCAGCTTGGGCAGTAAGTGGCACAGGGCGTCAGGGCTGGTTGTGCCCTCACCTGCTTTCGAATGGGAGAGCATTGAAGAACGAAAGGCTTGGGCAGATTTTTAGCTCCTCCCCTTGTTGCATGCTCAACTGGTGCCTGAGTGACATCCCATGGCCGAGTATAGACTGCGTCTGCATGGTTCAGCTCCTCACCAACTGAGCCATCAGAACATCTGGGTTTATTACCTCCCCACTGGGACTGTTGAGGGTCAGTGAAACTCTGTGAAGGCTGTCAGGCCTGATTGGGATCTTGAAACTGTTATTTATGCCAGGTCTTTGAAGAGGCAATACTTTTTGTATAAATAGTGGAGCAGGTAATTGGAACCATTTTATCAACAAGGTCAATCAAAATTGAAGATGCTTCTCTGGGGCATTCAATTATAACTTCAGACAGGTTTCCTCCCCAGTCCCTGTGCAACTCATTGGTGAGGCCACTGAATTGAAACGATTTGCGTTAATCCTCCCACACACACACACACACACACGCGATGGTTTGGGACCATGCTCGGAACATTGTGGTTTCTGGGGCTCCTGCTTTCTGAAGGACTTTGACGGGTTGACAAGACTTCAAAAGTGAAGGGCAGGAATAGTTTCAGGCAGTCAACCTTTTGCACTGAGAGGAATAAATTGCTAGGACAGACTGGTTTTCAATGAGGTGGAGAAGGTGGAGGGATCTCTGTCTCCGCTCAATAATGAAACACACAGATAATGTTGATAAGCTTTAAACACTCAAATCACTCCTCAGTTTAGTTTATATATATATATATATATTTATATGTGTGCGTGTGTGTATGTGTGTGTATGTATGTATACGTGTATATGTGCTTGTGTGTGTGTGTATATATAATATATGTGTGTGCATACTGAATTGACAGGCGACTGTTTAGTGCCTTGTGTGTAAGATTGAGTGACTATCAACAGGAACCAATTTAATCAACACCAGTTGGTGTGGAAAGATATTAGTACCCCTCAGACAATTTGGGGGAATATTTTTCTCCAGCTTGCTGTTTCTGTTTGAACATTTAGTGTACCAAATCATTATACACACTTTTGGGGACCTAGAGTGAGAACAAGGCCATTCAGCCCCCTCAGTTCACTCAGTTAGATCATGACCAATCAGTATCTTAACTCCATTCACCTCCCTTAGCTCCATCTCCCTTGATACCCCTTAACCAACAAAATCTTATCGATTTGTGTTTTGAAAGCGCCAGTCCTAGTGAGGGTGTTAACCTGACTAGTATGTGTTGGGTTAAAAGTCTTGTATGAATTCTGTATATGTTCAGTACACACCAAGTAAAGCTGGTGATGCTCACCCACATCCATATCAAGGATCTCAAAAGTTTGCACTCGTATCCAGCATTTAATAATGAGTCCTGAAGATTGGGAGCTGCAAAACTTCCTCGCACGTGTATTACTTAATACTGTGGTGTTCTTGGCTCTTGTTAACTTTTCAACTCTCCGTAATGCCTGGCCTGGGTGTAATCTGGCCTCTGTGTTGGAGGAGTTTTGTTTATTTAATCATTAAGCATCTGCTGGATGGAAACATCAGGTAAACTTCCCCTGGGTCGAATGACAACAGCTCACAGTAAAACATGGAGCGGTAGGGGTGGAGGGGGTGATGGTGGAATTCAAGTCAGGCACATTGTGCTGAAGGGAGCTTCAGATGAAGTTCCAATGCCAACAGCATGTATTTATATAGCACCTTTTAATGCTGTAAAACGAATGCTTTGCAGGAGTGATTATCGGATCAACTTTGACGCTAAGCTACTTAGGGATATAATATAGGTGAGCATAAGCTCAGTTAAAGTTTTTTTATAAGCAGATGAATGGAGACAGAGAGAGAGAGAGAGAGAGGAAGCGAATTACAGAGCTTAGGGATTAGGCAGCTGAAGGCACGGCCACCAATGGTGAGGTGGGATTTAAGGATTCAAAGAGGAGGGATTCGAAAATGGCTGAGAATTTTAAAACCTTAGGAAAATGTGTGAGACAAAAGGAGGCGGTAATGGGACAGCTAAAGAAACAGAAGATTGGTCTAGAGGAGGCGTGAATGGCAACAGCAGAACCAGTACCAGCATCTGTTGTCTGAAGAAGTGGTGGTCATGATCTAACCTTGTTGAACTTGGTTCAACATGCCCTTCCTTGAACTTGCGCTAAGCTTCATTTCTTGATCTCAGGACTTTGGGAGCGAAGGGTTTTACAGCCAATTACATACTTTGATAGCGTAGTCACTGATGAAATGCAGGAAAAATGGCAACCAATTTATGCACAGCAAGCTCCCACAAACAGCAATCGGTCTGTTTGGGCCTTTAGTTGAGGGATAAATAATGGTTCATGACACTGGCTCTTTATTTGGTTTCTAAACTCTTGAGGCAAATGCGTTGAATTTCTCCTCCGTCCCGGAAACTATGGTTCATCAAAGAAAAGGTACCAAGGGGGGCATTTGGAATGGATGTGAACAATGATTCACTTTAAATGTGTTGTTACACATTCAAAACACTTCATGGGGCTCACCTGGCCCATTAGAGACTGTCTGATCACCGGGGAGATCAAACTGAGATTAGATGAGTGTTTTGCCGAATATCTCAATTCTGTTTGATGTTGACTCAAGGGAGGAGTTTTTCCTCTCGTTTCTACAAGATGCTGTAGAATCTTTAGCATTCACCACACGCAGGGCATGAACCTCTGATGGTGCAGAGGTGAGAATGTTACCCACTGAGCCAATCTGGCAGCCCTTAAAGGGTGGGCAACAAGTTTTGGTAACGTTACAAAAACATACAAAGCATAACCTTTCTAATCAGCAGCGGTGCTGTGTCAGACGTGGCTCAGTTGGCAGAAGATTCCCTGTTCTGAACTTGAGCGCAAAATCCAGGTTGACACTGAGGGAGTGCTGCACTGTCAGAGGTGCTGTCTTTTGGGTGAGGCATTAAACTGAGGCTGCTCAGATGGACATAAAAGATCCCATGGCACCATTTCAGAGAAGAGCAGGGGAGTTCTCCCCAGTGTCCTGGCCAATATTTATCCCTCCATCACCATCACTAATTGTCTGGTCATTATCACATTACTGTTTGTGGGAATTAGTATGCATAAATTGGCTGCTGCTTTTCCTACTTTACAACAGTACTCCACTTAAAGTATTTCATTAGCTGTAAGGCACTTTGAGAGTCCAGTGATCATGAAAGGCACTATAGGAATGCAAGCCTATCTGTTTTTTTTCTGTTGCTGTATCAGCCTTGTATTGCCAATAGTCTTGCAAAGCTTCTCTTTCCCTAATGATTGTTTGTTGGACCTAGCTGTTATATTTATTCCCTCGTTAACAGTGAGACTGAAGTTCAAAGATAATTCACCCCTTGTAAAGTGCTTTGGGAGGACATGATAAGGTGCAAAATAAAAACAAATTCTTTGTAATATGTAACTAGATAGAGCGCGAGTAGTGGGTCCATTCTGTCAGATACTCTTACCGAACAGAGTTTCAGGAAAGAACTCCCATTTATGCAGCACCTTTCATGACCACAGAATGTCCCAAAGCACTTCACAGCCAATGAGGCACTTTTGAAATAGAGTCTGTTGTAATGATTTAGGAAATACAGCACTCAATTTGTGCACAGCAAGATCCCACAAACAGCAATAATGACCAGATAATCTACCGTTGTGATATTGGTTGAACAGGCAAATGTTGATCAGGACACTGGGCTGCACCCTGTGCTCTTTGTCAAGTGGCACCTTGCAATATTTGAGGGGGCAAATGGGACCTCGGTTTAACATCTTATCTGACAGACAGCACTTTTGACAGTGCAGTGTGTTTCGAGTGGGGAATGTGCCCCACAATCTTCTGACAAGAAAGGGAGAGTGCTGTCCACTAAGCCACAATTGACCACCAAATTACCTCTGATCTTTTGTTTGCTCATGGGATGGGGCATCATTGACCAGGCCAGCACTTATTGCCCTTATTCAGAGGGCATTTAAGAGTTGACCACATTGCTGTAGGTCTGTGTTTGGAGTCGCATACAGGCCAGACCAGGTAAGGACAACAGATTTCCTTCCCTAAAGGGCATTAGTGAACCAGATGGTTTTTGTAACAATCCGCCAGATTTTTAAAAATTGATTTTTTAAAATTATTGCTGTGGTGGGATTCGTGCCCAGGTCCCCAGAGCTTTACTATTACTCCAGTGAGAATACCATGATACCACCGCCTCCCCATAAAGACGGTGCAAAGCACCTGTTTGGGTCTCAAATCCTGCCCCTCCCACATAGAGAGCACAGATGGTTGCCCTCTGGAGATGATGGATTTTTGCGCAACACAGGAAATGTGTTGCCTCCTCTTAGAGATCTCGGTCTTGAGGTCCCAAATCTTTGCTGCGCTGGCCACAAATCCTTACAGAAAGAGTTTGTTTCTCAGGTTTCTCCCAGCTCCTTCCAATGTTGAAGGTAGCGAAGTGAGAACTCTGGAATCCTCCATTCTATTTCATCAATCCCTCGACAGGCTTGTGTGGGTGTCTGAGACTTATGGGGTAAGGTTGTCACTAAAGGCTGTCCAGTTTGGTTGAGTATTCCAGTTGAACTACTCGAAGCGAGTATAGATCTCACGCAGAGCTGGCGCCTTTGAGTCCCAGTACTCTTAATATGTATTAGGGGCAGGAGGAGGCCACTCAGCCCCTTGAACCTGCTCCATCATTCAATAAGATCATGGCTGATCTGATTGTAACCTCAACCCCACATTCCTGCCTATCCCCGATACCTTTCACCCCCTTATTAACCAAGAATCTATCTAGCTCTGCCTTAAAAATAGTCAGACTCTGTTTCCACTGCCTTTTGAGGCCGAGAGTTCTGAATTCACAAAACCTCCTGAGAGAAGAAAGTTCTCCTCGTTCTCTGCCTTAAATGAGCGACCCCCTATTTTTAAACAGTGACCCCTAGTTCTAGATTCTCCCACAAGAGGAAACATCCGCTCCACATCCACCCTGAGGATCTTAAAGGTTTCAATCAACGTAGGCCCTTTTCAAGCTGGTGCCTTGAAAGAAATAGCTGAACAAATGCAGCAATTACTGCATTAGGTTTAGGTTCAGGACTAGAAAATGGATCAAAATTAATTCCACTGCGCAAAGACAACAGCGATTGAAAAGGCGACAAGATGGCGCTGGCATGACCTCCGCCTTCAGGGATGTCAAAAGCTTTGCTCGACCTTGCGCAGTGTGAGAAAGAAACCTCTCTTCAAACTGGCCTCAGATTTATTCGAGAGATTTTTGCGGAGTATTTTAATCGCGTGCCAGTTTTTGGCCCTCCCGTTTCCTTAAAGACCAGCGAACCTGGTTCATCAAGGAACCCTGTCAGTTAACCAGGATCCTATCCCGGCTGCCCTGACTCAGATGAGCAATTTTTGCTTTTTGGAGCCTGTGAATAAATCACCCTCCATTGTTAACGGTATGTTGATTATATTGTCAAGATGCACAGGCTTAATTGAATTAAAAACCTAGAGCACTTGTAAAGATAGATTGCCGGGAGAATGGGTAGGAAGCATAGACATGTAATGCTGCATTCTGTGAATAAACCTATTATCAAGAAAAGTATTAGTGTCTCGTTCCATACTTCACCAACTGGCTGGGGACTGGATTAACATCCATCCTGTAGCAATCAGCTTGTTTGTGCCTCTTGTTTTCTCTTCCCGATCCCTTGGTGAGCTCTGCTACTGTTAAAGCTCTGGCAGTGTCCGACAGGACAGAAGGAACACTGAATGCCATGGGTACATAGGTGTATGCTCCATGAAGATTCAGACAGTGGCATTGATGGAGCACTGTGTCAGAAAATAAGGAAAACAGTCACCCCACAGTACGTGGTTAAGCCCCTTCCTACCTGCATCATCTTGTTGCGTTTCAAGCTGCTCATTGCCTTTTTGACATGGCTTGTTTTTAACTCCTGTTCTCGCCCTGAGCCTTGTGGAAATGCCACCGATCCAATAATTTTAATTAATTCTTCATTAGATAGAAGCACCTGGTTTCTGAAGCAAGGCTCCCATTGGGCCTGTGGTGATGGACAAAATAGGGACCGGATAGGTGAAGAGGTCTCTGGGTGGAGATATAGTCACCTTGAGTTTTCTGCCTGCTTTCAGTGACTGTGTGGATATGCACCCATGCAGACCTTTGAGACAGCAGGAGAGAGTATCAGCAAGTGTGCACCAAGTTCCTTGGCTATCTCACTTTGAAATTCTCTGCTGCTGACTTTTAGGACTCTTAAGAATGCACAAAAAGAACTTGTCACTTGAAGAGACACTTCGCCTCCTCTTAAGGATATCAGTCCTGCAACCTCAAACCCCTCCTCCGAATTTCCATGGCCAATTCTTTCCCACCAGGAGCAGCACAACAGCCGTGACAACTTGCGTTGAAGTCACAAGCAGCACCTCCTTTCCGTTTCATTTGGGTGTCAGTTCAGGTACCCTCTTCTGTGTGTGAACACTGCGTTTCTGTGTTGTAACTAAATGATGTGGTACAAATTTGTATAAAGGTTTGATTGGAGGGGGGAGATGTGAGAGTCGCATGTTATGTTCTGGTCACAATGGAATGTGTGCAAGTGGTTTTCTTGAACCCTGATGATTCTCGCATCATTGACAATTCAAGTGAAAGTGATTTACCAAAACATTTCATCTTGATGCCTATTTAAAGAGGATTGAATCAGACCTATTGTTAATTTAATTCATTGATTTAACCAGAGGAAACGCCAGTAAATATAACTAAGTTCAATTATACATGGACACAAATGGAAATCGAGTTACTATTACTGAGCTGTTTGAACTGTAGTTTCTGACCGAATGACTACAGAACGTGGCATTTTTAAGTGATGCAGTCAAGTAGTATGTTTGATGAGTGGGTCGATATCCTCACATTACTGTCTGTTGACTCACTGCCTCTTTGATTGAATCTTTTGACATTTGTGCAAAATGGCTTTCATGCATGAGGTGTTATGTTTCATTACTGAACGCCGCATGTTAATTTTTTGGCTTCTTAAATAGGCATAGCCTGACAGAGAAGCTCAGCAATTGTGCAATTTTGCAGCCGAAATGTTAACTTATTTTTCATAAACGGTTTTATTGTGCGGGTCACCCATCTGTAGTTTAGCTCATTTTATTTTGCTTATTTCTAAAGATTGACATGTGGCTCTGCTGCTCCATCACTTCGTGAGTGGGGATATTCCTGATAAACAGATGTAAAAATAGACCTGTGCTGGGCAGCCAGTGAAAGGAGTGCTTGAATTTTGACTTATAAATTGAATGCAAAGAGCATTATTGTCATTTATATAGCGCCTTTTCCTAAGGCTTCACACAGTGGGGTAAAGGTTGGCCATGGCCTGTTTTTCACTCAAACCAGCACATGTCAATAGTACACATCCCAACAAGGAGTCCAAAGTCAGTCTGAAATTGGCCTTCAAGCTTCATGAACACTTTGTGTGAACTGCCTGCAGAGACTGAAGCCATTGTCTTTGGTTCCCCTGCATAAACTCTTCCCTAGTTGCCGACGCCATCCCTTTTCCGGCAATTGCTTGCGATTAGCCCAGACTCTTCACAAACTTGGTGTCACATTTAACTCTGGTATGAGCTTCTGACCATGCATCCGCACCAGCACTAAGACTGCCTATTTCCAACTCCATAATATCACCTGACTTTGCCCCTGTCTGATCTTATCTGCTGCTGAAACCCTCATTCATGCATTTGTTACTTCTGTATTCCAGCACAGCCTCCCACAATCTACCCCCTGTAAGCATGTGGCCAGCCAAAACTCTGCTGTCCATGTCTTAATGCGCACCAAGTCCCATTTGCCTATCAGCCCTAGGTTTGCTGACCTACATTGGCTCCCAGTCAAACAAGGCCATGGTTTTAGGATTCTCTGCCTTGTTTCAGATCCGTCCATCGCCACGCCCTTCCCTATCTCTGTAATCTCCTCCAGCTCCACAACCCTCTGAGATATCTGTGGTCACCCAATCTGACCTCTTGACCATCCCTGATTTTTTTAATTGCTCCAACAATGGCAGCCATGCCTTCAGCTACCTGGGCTCTAAACTCTGGAATTCCACCTCTAAATCTCTCGATGTCTCTACTTCTCTTAGCCCAGTTGGGACTATTGTCCTTGGAGAAGAGAAGGCTAAGAGGAGATTTGATGGAGGTATTCACAAACATGAGGAGTCTGGACAGAGTAGATAGGGAGAAACTGTACCCACTGTTGGAAGGATCAACAACCAGAGGGCGCAGAGTTAAGGTAATTGGCAAAAGAAGCAATGGCGGCTTGAGGAAGAGGAAGAACTTTTTCACGCAGCGAGTGGCCAGGATCTGGAATGTGCTGCCTGAGAGTGTGCTGGGGGCAGGTTCAACCGAGGACCTTCAGAAGAGAATTGGATTATTATCTGAAAAGGAAGAATGTGCAAGGCTACGGGGAGAATGGTACTAGGCGAATTGCTCCGATGGAGAGCCAGTACCAGACACTACGGGCCAAACAGCCTCTTTGGCTGAAATAGTTCTGTGATGTGAGCCAGTATCTAATTTTGCTTTCTAGCATATTCCTGTGAAGTGCCTTGGGATCTATTATGCGGTTAGTGTATGAATTCAGATTGTGGATGTTGTTATCGGAGTTGTGACAGAGCTAGCCGCCTCACACATACAAACATACAATCAAGGAGCAGGAGTAGGCCATTCGGCCCCTCGAGCCTGCTCCACCATTTAATAAAATCATGGCTGATCTGATAGCAATCTCAAAGTCTGCATCCCGCCCATCCCCTGCATTCTGAAGAGCACAAATGTCAGATCTCTGAGAGGGAAGTTTGTAACTGGCAAAGTGATGGTGCGTGGGAGCAGTGTGGTAGGTGGGGGCGTGGGGAGGTGAGGTTGAGTGCCAGGATTATGGAGTCAGGGGACAGGGGCTCTTGCTCCTCCTGGCTGCACAGAAATGATTAAAAACCAACATGCCTTCTGTTCGCAGGCTGCTGAGTGGAGAATGCCCGGCTCTTGTTCTGCCAGGAGACCTAAAACATGTCTTTGGTAGTGACCCCCCAAATGACTGAAAAATGGCCCAACCTAGTTTCAGATTAGAAGTTTTTCAGGCCTCCTTGGCAAGTAAGATGTTGTTCCCTGAAACTCGGCCTGTTCACGCCAACTGGTAAAAGAACCAGAGGTGACGTGAGGAGAAATGTTTTTACGCAGCGAGTGGTTAGGATCTGGAATGCACTGCCTGAGAGTGTGGTGGAGGCAGGTTCAATCGCGGGTTTCACAGGGGCATGGACTAGCTGAGTAGCTCTTACAGACAACTACATGGCAGACATGACGACCTCCTTCTGTGCTGTAACCATTCCGCGATTAAGTCCATAAAGTCCAATTCTACACCTTTGTTGCTAATCCATGCAGACCAGGGCGCTAACGCCAGTGCTGAGGGACAGAACTAACAGACCGGGAACCAGTGTAGGTTAGTGAGCACGTGGGGTGAAGGGTGAGCTAGGTTTATGGAGGTTGGAGGATGGGAGACCAGTCAGGAGAAGATTCAAATATTCTCCTATAGCATTCTAATATGGAATAATGGAGGTTTAAAAAAAAATGGATGAGGGTTTCAACAAGCAAAAGAGCTGAAGCAGGATGGAGAGGGGCGATACTGAGGAGACGGAAGAAGGGGCTCTCAGTGGAGGATAGGGGTTCAAAATTTAGGGTTGAATAGGAGACAGAGTTTGTGAAACAACCTAGTTTCTTAACTTGAGTAATATCATGTTGAATTGTTGCTCCTTATCACCATCCAGCCTTGGGAGTTTTTTTTTAATATTTACCGTATATAGACGCCCTACCCTGTGGAAATATGTTTGGTTTGATAATTAAGAATTTGTTGCACGTTGACCTCTGATTACAGTGACAGAGGGGCTGGAACTTTTCACCTTTTGCGATGGGTTCCCCTGTGGTGGGGCTGGTGAGCCATTGAAATCTCCGCTCACATCGGCAGACACGGAAGATCCTGCGCCCCGAAAATTCCAGCCAGGGAAATAATGGGAGGGAGGATGGGATTCTGGTTAAGATATTGTCCTGATTTGAGAGCGGATAGTTGACCATTGCCTGCGGAAGAGGCTCAAGGAGTGAAGTGGTCTCTTCTGTTCTATGTTCGTATCAGAGCCAGGAGTAAAAAAACACTTGGCAGGCAAACGTCATTGCGGTGCACAGAAGACATTCATTGTAAAATATCGTTGGCCACCAGGTGTTTTCAAGACCTTCCCTGAAGCAAATTATTTATTGGCCAGTGAAGTTTATTTCTTCTCAATAATGCATCTTCCTTGATCCTAAAGTACCATTAACAGAATGTAAACATTTTTCATTGTAACAGAGCCTCCATTATCAATCAAAACAGGTTGAATAATGGATTGGTGATGATTGGAGTCCCTAAATTAGGATATTACTGGTACTGGACTGCAATAGCTTCAGTGCAGGAAGTAGGCAGAGTACTACACAAACAGTCATCCTGATTTAACATCACTTCCTACCTCTACAACCTCCTCCAGCCCTACAACCCTTTGAGATCTCTGTGTTCCTCCAATTCTGAATCCCTGTGCAGCACCGATTGCTCAGCCATCGGCGGCCGTGTCTTCAGCTCTTTAGGCTCTAAGCTCTGGAATTTCCGTCATAAACCTCTCCATTTCTCTATCCCCACCCCCTCCCTCTCTCTCTCTCTGCCCTCTTTTAATGAAACTTTTGGCCACCTCTTCTAATTTTGTTTTATAACTGGCCCTTTGAAGAGCCTTGGGGCATTTATTACGTTAAAGGTGCTATATAAATGAAAGTTGTTGTCGGTGGCAGTAAAAAGGTTTGACTTCGCGAAATGACTAATCAAGTTTCTTAGACATGCAAGATAATGTGAAGAAATGTGAAGTTATCCACTTTGGTAGGAAAATAGAATGGTGAGAGACTGGGAAACATTTGTATTCAGAGGAAGTTGTGCCCTTGTACATGAATCACAGAAGGTTAACTTGCAGGTACAGCAAACACTTACAGAAGTAAATAGTATATTCACTGTTTTTGTAAAGGAATTTGAGTAAAAGAATAACGAAGTCTTACTGCAATTATACAGGGCTTTGCGAGACCATACCTGGAGTACTGTGTGCCATTTTAGTCTCCTTGCCTTCTGAAGGACATATTTACTCTCGAGGGGGGGTGCAATGATTTTTCACTAGACTGGTTCCTGGGATGAAGGGATTCTCCTCTGAGGAGAGAGTGAGAAGACCAGGCCTATCGAGCACACCAGCATCCAGAGACATGACAGTCGCCATTCTATTGTCTAGGGAAGGTCATGTTTGACAAATTTGGAGGTGACCAGGAGTGTTGATGAGGATAATGCATTTGTTGTGGTCTACATGGACTTTAGCAAGGCTTTTGATAAGGTGCCTCATGGCAGACTGGTCAAGAAAGTAAGAGCCCATGGGATCCAAGGCAAAGTGGCATGTTGGATCCAAAACTGGCTGAGAGTCAGGAAGCAGAGGGTGATGGTAGAGGGATGTTTCTGTGACTGGAAGTCGGTTTCCACTGGGGTTCTACAGGGCTCGGTGCTGGGGCCCTTGCAGTTTGTGGTGTACATAAATGATTTGGATTTGAATGTAGGGGGTATGATCAAGAAGTTCGTGGATGACACGAAAATTGGTAGGGTTTTAAATAGTGAGGAGGATAGCCATAAACTGCAGGAGGATATTAATGGACTGGTCCGGTGGGCAGAGCAGTGGCAAATGGAATTCAACCCGGAAAAGTGTGAGGTAATGCACTTGGGGAGTACTAACAAGGCATGGGATTACACTATGAATGGTAGGACCCTGGAAAATACTGAAGATCAGAGGGACCTTGGTGTGCATATCCACAGATCCCTGAGGGTAGCAGGGCAGGTAGATAAGGTGGTTAAGAAGGCATATGGAATAATTGCCTTTATTAACCGAGCCATAGAATACAAAAGCAGGGTGTTTATGCTGGAATTGTGTAAAATGCTGGTTAGGCCACAACTGGAGTACTGCGTGCAGTTCTGGCCACCACATTATAGGAAGGATGTGATTGCACTGAAGAGGGTGCAGAGGAGATTTACTAGGAGGCTGCCTAGTCTGGAGGGTCCGAGCTATGAGGAAAGATTGGATAGGCTGGGGCTGTTTTCCTTGGAACAGCGAAGGTTAAGAGGCGACCTGATAGAGGTCTATAAGATTATGAGGCACATAGGGTGGAGAGGAAGGCACTTTCTTCATTAGTAGAGGGGTCAGTAACCAGGGGGCATAGGTTTAAGGTAAGAGGTAGAAGGCTAAGAGGGGAGCTGAGGAGAAATATTTTCACCCAGAGGGTGGAGTCTGGAACTCACTGCCTGAAAGGGTGGTTGAGTCAGAAACTCTTGTAACATTTAAAAAGTATGTAGGTATTCACTTGTGTTGCCATAGCCTCTAGGGCTATGAGCCAAGCGCTGGGAAATGGGATTAGTGTAGTCAGATCTTTGTTGACTGGCACAGACATGATGGGATAAATGGCCTCCTTCTGTGCTGTAAACATCTGAGTCTATTATAATTACACTTCTCTGCAACTGCATGTGAGAGCTTAGCTGATAATGTTTTAAAATCCCCCGGAATGCTTTCAGTAGCCACTGGGAGATTGATGGTCATTCCAGGGGATTCCGGTCATTCCAGGAGAGTTAGGAAACCTAGTGCTCTCAAGGAACACAGTGTGCTCCAGGGGTGGATTTACAATGAAACACACCATACCATGGCACGGGGCCACCAAACGACAGGGGGGGCCCCAGAATGAATGAGTGAGTGAGTGCTGAACTGTTGGAAGTGCCGTCTTTCAGCTGAGCCATTAAACTGTCTGCTCAGCTGGATATAAACAATCTCCTGGCAGATTTCCCCCCCCTCACAAGACACTGAAACAAACCATTATGAACAGTCGAGACAGAACTTGGGCGCAAGTCTGCCAAGTTTTTGCAACAGCATGACCAGATGACGGCCAAACTCGCCACCAAGAATCTCGGAACCGCCAGTTATGACAAAAGCTGTACTGCTGACCTGAAGAGACCAAAAGTCTACAGAAAACCTAGGAGGAACTTTGAGAATTGCGGGTTACAATTATCCATGGGGAGTGTGCCTACTCCAACCTCATGGCTGAGGTGGAGAACCTTTGGAAGTAGGTACTGGAGATGGAGGACAAGGATGAGGAGATAACCAAAGAGGAAGACCAGAGCAGAGAACCGAAGAAAAGATTGAAAGAGGAAGAGATCCAGAGTAGGAACTTGAAACTGGAAGTGGAAAAACTACAGAAAAGAATGGTCAATCTAGAAAAACTGGGAAGTGCTTTTAACAAAAGCAAATCGGAATGTTCCCAACTGCATGTTAGTTTGGATAAAGAGGAAAATCTGACCAAAGACTTGATCAATGAGATAGAATTAGTGAAAGGCTGAGTGAAAGAACTCGAATCATCAGAAGCTAGACTGGGGAAAAGTAAATTCATTTTGAAAGGTGAATTGACCAAATTGAAGTCTTTTACCGTGATGTTGGTGGATGAGAGGAGAGGTGGGGTGGACAAGTTAAATCAGGAAGAACAAAAAGTTAATGACCTGAATAACAAGCTGAAGCAGGAACAAAGTAAAACAGGTAACAGAGAAACTGACAGAAGAGAGCAAGAAGCTTCTGAAATTGAAATCCGAGATAGAGGAGAAAGTATCCACCCTTCTCAAGATGCACTGCAGGAATTCACCAAGTCTCCTTCGATGCACCTTCCAAACCCACGACCACTACCATCTGGAAGGCCAAGGGCAGCAGACACATGGGAACATCACCACCTGGAAGTTCCCCTCCAAGCCACTCACCATCCTGACTTGGGAATATATCGCTGTTCTTTCACTGTCGCTGGGTCAAAATCCTGGAGCTCTCTCCCTGGGTGTACCTACACCACAGGGACTGCAGCGGTTCAAGAAGGCAGCTCAGCACCACCTTCTCAAGGGCAACTAGGGATGAGCGGCAAATGCTGGCCTAGCCAGCAACGCCCTCACCATGAAAAGAATAAAATGCACTATATAAATACAAGTTATCTCCTTTCCACTGAGTACCCATTGTGAGATCTTTAATCAAGTCGAAGGGACAAGGGCCCTGGCACAAGCCAGCTCCAAGTCCAGAAGGAGAAGATTCGCTGGCTAGGGAAATCAAGATGTAGTGATTAGATTAAGCCCTTTCTCCTTAAGGCATCCAGTAATTAATCTTACATGGAATAGGGGCTCAGTTGACTTAATTTAAGGTCCCCCTGGATCATCATCAGCACCTGAGAAAAGGAGGTAAAGGGTCGGAAGTGCTTTTGCTCAAATAATCATTGCTACCTTGGTGCATACGATCATCAAAAGCCACTGAGGGAAAATCAGGTGCGACAATCAGGTGGAATCAGCGCCATCAGTGAACAAGAAGCCCGTTCCAGGAACTTTGGACCATCAACAACAGAGGGTGCTCAAAATGAATACCAGTGGGGGCTTTACCCGTGAAGAAATCCTTTGCATCATCTTTCGGATGACAGTTCTGCGTCACCGTTCCATCATTGGGTGGGTTAACACGGATTACCCATGTGTGAAGAGCCCTGCAGTAACAGTGCAGTACTTTGGACTCCTGGGCACTACTGCGCTTCCCTTCAATGTGGCTTACGCCTCAGGTAGTTTTTACATTGTGTGACTGTTGTGGCCTGGCGGCTGGGTGTGTGTCTCTTGATACAAGAGGTGCTGGAGTGCTTTTGCCCACGGTCAGGTACTGCAGACAAATTCTGACTTCACTCCGGCACTCACGTTTGCAGAGGTCACTTTCAGTCAAGGAAAAAGCTAAAAAGCAGTCACTGTAGTTAAAAAGCTCTGTATTTCAGATAATCTTCTGTAACAATCTGTTCTATGACTCCCGCTTTGCAGGATTTTCCTGGCTGACTGATTCAGGTTTTGGTGCTTACTGACACAGTTGATACCATTTTTTGATTATTATCCTCGTAACATCCCCGGTGAAGAAATTTTTGCATTAACTGTCCAGTTTCTCTATCCGCAGAGAGCTGTGGATGCTCAGTCATTGAGTATATTCAGGTCAAAGGTTTTTTTTATTCATTCACGAAGCCAGCATTTATTGCCCATCCCTAGTTGCCCTTGAGAAGGTGGTGATGAGCTGCCTTCTTGAACCGCTGCAGTCCATGTGGTGTAGGTACACCCACAGTGCTGTTAGGGAGGGAGTTCCAGGGATTTGACCCAGCGACAGTGAAAGAACGGCGATATATTTCCAAGACAGGATGGTGAGTGACTTGGAGGGGAACTTCCAGGTGATTGACAGATTTTTGGATTCTAAGGAAATCAAGGGGAAATACACTGTCTCCATCAAACACTCCCAGGACAGGTATAGCACAGGGTTAGATACAGAGTAAAACTCCTTCTGCACTGTCCCCATAAAACACTCACAGGACAGGAAAGCACGGGGTTAGATACAGAGTAAAGCTCCCTCTACACTGTTCCCATCAAACACTCCCAGGGCAGGTACAGCATGGGGTTAGATACAGAGTAAAGCTCCCTCTACACTGTCCCCATCAAACACTCCCAGGGCAGGTACAGCATGGGGTTAGATACAGAGTAAAGCTCCCTCTACACTGTCCCATCAAACACTCACGGCAGGTAAATTGATTAGTACTCCACTGAATAATGAGTAAATTAGGTAACCTGAGGGTTCAGATACACAAACCTTGGTAGGTGGTAGAAGTTGAGAAGGCCATTGAAAAGGCATGTGATTGAACAGAAGTAAGGAAGTTACACTGAACATTTGTAAATGCCTGGTTAGATTCCAACTAGAGTATTGAGTCCAATTCTGGGCAACAAACATTTTAGAAAAGATGTGGGGAAGGAGTTACAGGAAGATTTACTGGAACAGTACCAGGGATGGGGCACTTCAGTTATATGGTGTGATCAGAGAAGCTGGGATTGTTCTCAGTAGGTTAAGGAGAGATTTAATGGATGTATTCAAAATCACAAGGTGTTTTTGATAGAGTAACCCGGGAGGAACTGTTTCCACTGGCAGAAGGATCAGTAACCAGAAAACACAGATTTAAGCTAAATTGGCAAAAAGTAAACAGGGGAGAGATGAGAAGTAATAATTTTATGCAGCAAGCTGTGATTTGATGGAAGCAGTTTCACTCATAAATTTCAAAAGGGGGGATTGGATTTCTACTTAAAAGGGAAAAAAAATGCAGTGCTGTGGGACTAATTGGTAGCTCTTAGAGAGCCAGCACAGGCAAGATGGGCTGAATGGCCTTTTTCTATGCTCTATGATTCTGCAACAAGAGTCAGATACAGAGTAAAGCATTCTTTACACTGTCTCAACAAATCTGTCACAGGGATAAATGACATTCACCTCATTTCACTGCAAGATGCCTTGTAGAAAGCCCTGTCTCATTCCTCTTACCTAGAGATGCATGAGGCAGACAAAGCACACTAAATCTGCTTTCCTGAAATAGGACACCAGCCTGTCACCAGAGACTATAGTTTGAGGGTCACCACTCCACATCAAGCATGGCTGACCAGGAGTCTCTCCCACTTTTACCACCATATCAGAAGGATTTACAACCTGCTAGGCTGCATTAGGCACCCAACTTCCTTGGCTGTCAAGTCCTGGAGTGGGACTTGAACCCAGGGCTTCTGGCCCAGGCCACTACACACTATGCAATAAGCTTTCCACCCTATCTCATTGCCTGAACTCAATTCTCCAATTAAGAGTATAGTAGAGCTTTGTTTGTTGTTTGTTACCCTTGATGTTGTGTGAGGGCTCCTGGCCCTTTTGGAATTCCCTTGTGGCTTTATTGCTGATTTCCATTCCATTCAGTGCCTGTTATCTTCACTTGACACCTGGCCCATGGAATAATGTAGTCACCTGTCTCTTATTGGATGGACACACCTGGTTCACTGGTACCGAACTCTCCCTGGGGAGTGGCAACAGGTGCAGCTAGGATGGGTGAGCCCTAAGCATTACACAGCAACACTGAGAGTATCAAAGAGACGCGTAGACGGAACCAACGACAACCTCACTCTCTATCTATCTGAGATATTCTTTGGCAGGTTTGTTCTGTTGTGAACCAACGTTTTGGCAATATGTTTGCTAAAGGACTCTTCACGCAAGAAGAATTGCTTTGCCTCCTAATGTTGCGGGACTACCTTTCAGACCCCTTAGATATTGTTAGGTTTAAGATGGATACTCCTTGTGTGAAGCATCGCACAACAAC
Source organism: Cetorhinus maximus (assembly GCF_964194155.1). Classification (NCBI taxonomy): domain Eukaryota; kingdom Metazoa; phylum Chordata; class Chondrichthyes; order Lamniformes; family Cetorhinidae; genus Cetorhinus; species Cetorhinus maximus. The sequence continues at coordinate 99,416,038 of NC_135894.1, forward strand.
AGCATCTGAGTTTGATACTATGGAAAGCATCACGTTTCCTTTCAGCATAACCTATAGCTCAGGTAAAGGCATTGCTACTTCAATATTCCAGCCAGTGTTGTGTGTTTCAGAAAGTCTGTGTGAAACTCCCCACCCTAACGTTTAGATAATTAAGCTCCTTTCTTTTAAACAAACCATAGCCAGGGGAAAATGTATTTTAAACTCGATCCTAACCTAGTAATCTTTTGGAAGAAAATAAACCCCACTCTGCTGCAGTTCACTTTTTAATAATTCCACGTGCAGATATTCGGGTCCTGTTAACAGGCACTCCATTGGACTGAGCATTCAGTAAAAGTGCTCAGTCTGTGCAAATCCGTGCATTAGGTAAAGGCTGTCCTTTGGCCCCGCCTCCAGAATATTAACCCTTTCTCCTTCACATTATCGCATCTCTCTGATTCTTAAGCTGAGTCAGTTGTGTTGAATCAGCTGCTGTCCTTAGTTTCATTTGATGGTCACCCCCTTTGGGTAAAGCAATATTTTATGATGCCTGGTTCATACGTAGCCTGTGAACCTGTGCCCGGTTTCCACATGGCCCCTTAACCTGTGCCCCCTTCCCCTGCTGCCCCATTACATCAAATATTGCTCTGAGTTTAGTCTCTCTATCCTATCAAGCATTTTCCTTCCTGCATGAACCCCTTAAACTATTTCAGCTAAAGTCTTAGCTTATCCACTCTTTTCTCTTAGATTGTTCCTTTAATCACATCAGTCTCTAGTCCGCTGTATACCTCTGATGCTCGAACACCGTAATGTGTTTGAAAGCATCTCTCTCCATGTCAAAGAAGGTTGCTTAATCCTGCATAGATCACTGGTGCCAGCACATTTGGAAGACTGGTGTATGGCAGCTCGGAGACTGGGAGTTCAAACTCCCACAGGGCAAGCTAAGAAACTGAATTGGATAAAGCTTGTTCATTCATGGGCTGGCAACAGATAAAAGTGACCATGAAAGCTGTGGGGTTGTTGTAAAAACTCCAGTGTCCTTCTGGGTTGCACGACCTGAAAGTGTGGTGGAAGCAGATTCAGTAGTAACTTTCGAAAGAAAATTGGATAAATGCTTGAAAAGGAAAGCAAATACAGAGCTCTCGGGAGAGAAGGGAGTTGAATGGGATAGCCCTCTTAGGAGCTGACACAGACAAACTGGGCTGAACGGCCTCCTTCCTTTCTGTTTGACTCTATGAACCTATGATTAAATATCACATTAACACACCTGGATCATACAACCATTTGTTGGATACTGGTGATTGCAGTTCAGTTAAGTGCTTTAAAAGTTGCACTCTTGCTACGTCCTTGAAATCCTTCTCATAACTAATCCCTCACACTTAATCGCTGGATGAAATTTCTCAAACTGCTCTTAAATACCAAGGGCCTCATTGGCAAATAGGCATTGAACTGTTGTAAGTTTGTGAAGACGCATCAGCCAGATGACTTGAGGGTTGTCATGATGTTCCTAACCTCCAAGTACACTTGAGAGTTGAATTTGAGTTGATCTTTGATCAACTGTTACCTGGGTGAACATCCCAAGTAGTAACATTGCTTTTATCATCAGTTTGTCCGATGCAGCCATGGATTTCTCACCCTTCCCCCACCTACCTTCCAGTGTGTGGCAGAAAAACATGGGATGAACAAACGAGGAGTAAAGGAAGCTTCCTTCTAAGGTGTCCATTTAATTGGGTTGGCTTTAGGGCTGGGGTACTCTGCTTCCCCCCAGCCCCAATATACAGCTGCAACAGGCTGTCTTCAGATGACATCCTCCACTTGGAGACACTACAGTGGGCCACCACGTGTTCCTGACAGCATTACAATGTGTGTCAATCACCCTTTGTTTTGACAGGTCACCGGAGCGTGGATTGCAGTGTTCCGGGAGAGTGCAAGGGTTAGAAAGAAGCTTGGGTTGCAAAAACACTTCATGTGTTATGCAACCACGAGCGCTGACTCTGAAAGGCCTTTGATGTATTCTGTTTCAGTTTTGCATTTCTGAGGTTTGGGTGATTTGAAATGAAGTATTGTACTCACCTAGCAGCAGGGCTTTGCATAACAGGCGAGAGAAACCCCCGCTTTTTTAAAAAAAAAAGAAATTTATCTCCAAACTTTTACTTAACAAATTCACCTGACCAAATACCCATGATTGATGGTGGGCGGCTTCACTCCTTTGTTCACATCGCCGAAGTCGTTTTAAGCAGTTTCAGAAGGCTGTTTTCTAAACCGTTTTGTTTCTCTCCATCAAATGGACTCATCAAGGAATGGTTGAACACAAATGTTGCTCAAGGCTGGGAGTTTTAATTTGAATTCCTCTGTCCACGGTCCCATACCATTTCATTGTTGTTGATAAGTCCCAGCCAAATCACTTTGTGCCCATAATAATGAGAGCAGGCATGCTTTCATCCTGTTTGATTTCATCCATCAATAATTAATTCTACAGTCAAATGACTTGTACGGCACTTTTAAGTGACAGATGTATGTGGATTCAGCGATAGTGCAAACGTATCAGGGTCTAAATAGGTCAGGACAGTGCTTGCTGCCTTGCACACAGATGTACTTGGCCTTCTGGGATTAGGGTGCACAATTTATCTTCCCATGGTGAATTGTTTTCATTCAATTTTTTGTTATCTTGCGTAACTACTTCTACGAAATTCTTTGGCGCCAAATCTGACCACAGGCATAAATGGACCAGATTCATTTTTACAAAAATTAAGACTTGCATTTCTATAGCGCCTTTTACAACCTCGGAATGTTCTCAAAACCACTTTACAGCCAATGAAGTATTTTTGAAGTGTCCTCACTGTTTAATGTAGGAAGCGCGGCAGCCAAATTGCGCACAGCAAGCTTCCACCAACTGCATTGTGATCATGACCAATGACCAGAAAACCTCTTTTTGTGATGCTGGTTGAAGATTGGGAGATGTTTCCTCCTCTTCTTCCAAATTGTAACGTGGGAGCTTTGATATTCAGTTAACCAGATTCTTCTTATTTGGTGCCTTTGTGTGAAAAGCCTAGACTCTAGCTCAATAGTAGGGCGTCAGATCTGTTACTAGACTAATGGTGTGGGGAATGCAAGTTCAAATGTCAGTTTGGGGGAGATAGTGGTAATGTCACTGACGTAGTAAGTCAGAGGCCCAGGCTAATGCCCAGGGCAGCAGCATCCGCATCCCATGAAACAAATAATCTTTTTTTAAAAAACCCCCCCATTGCTGTTTGAGAATTCTGTTTTTTATTTCAAAAAAAACAATTTTAAAGAAATAAAAACTAGTTGGGGTCAGTAAACTGATCTTAGATTGTTGTAAAAACCCAGCTAGTTTACTAATGTTCTTCAGGAAAGTAAATCTGTCGTCTACCCGATCCAGCTCGACATCCATATCAAAGTGTTTTACCCTTAACCGCCCTCTGAAGGGGGCCACTCAGTTGTACAGGGGAAACTCAGGATGGGCAATAAATACCAGCCTTACTAACGACACACACATCCTGAGATTGAATAGATTAGATCACTAATGAGACAGACAGACTTGTTGAAGTCGAGCTCTCCTGTGTCCAGGGAAACAACTGAGGGGGGAAGAAAATAGACCATTTTTTTTGTTGGTGACATAATTTTTTCAAGTGTTACGCCGCAGAAATATTACGGCAGTGGTGGATCTACTAGGCAGAGTGACAGTTTAAATCAACCAATTTACCTGTGTATACGGAACCTGAGAAAGCTTTTAAACTATTAGGGCTTCTCATTATGTCTGAGTAAATACTCACATTGGATTAGCAATGAGCTGCTTTTAGCTCCAGTCCCTCTAGAGCCATCAGAGGATAACAAAGCGAATATAATAGAAGAGTTTGGACTGCAATGTGATTGGTGGGTTCAGTTAACAATGTGCAAGTATTGTACTTATCAATAATGTTTCATCATTGCCTACTGTGGTAAACAGGCCCATGTGCTTTTAGAATGGGGTTCAGGATGTTGGTTGGGATTGAAAGTTGCTTGGGTTTGATGTAAGTAGCCTCTGTGCATTTTAGTTCACAGCCTTTCTACACTTGCTTGTTGTGCATTGGACCACCTGTAGAGTTGGTATTTTTTTTTGTTCTTCTGGTTTTTAAGACCGGTCTGAATTGTTCAGAATTTGGAAATGATTACCAACTGAAAAGTGCCAATGTAAATAAGATTCTACATTTTGCTTTGCACTTCCCCATTCTCTCAACTCTCAATAAGATTCACCTGATTCCCTTCAATTGTTGTGCCTGGTGGCCATCATTGGGCAAGACGGTTGCTTGTAATACTTCTTCCTCCTCCACCCCCCACCGCCCCTCACACTCTTAGCGTGAGTGTTTGAGAACTAAAAGGGTGTACCACTCCTCAGCTTTCCCTGGGGTTTATTGTATGTTTTCCCAGCCCTGCCCCGAACAACGTGACTACCTGTCAACACTGAAGAAACACCTGGTTTCACTGAATCACATCAGGTTCCCCTGAGTGAGAGGCAGGCTCTTGTGGCAAGAGGTGGGAGGGATCAAAGTCTTCTGGGTGAGGCTTTCGTGCCAGCCTTGCTATGCGAGCGCCCTAGGCAGCAGCAGAAAGCACCTGGAAGACGAACAGCTCGAGTCTGCCCCAAACTACTTGCCTCAGTAGCCAGCACACACCTTGCACTATCAGCTTGAGCACCTGAAAATGTTCATCAAAGGGCCTTTCTCAAAGGAAGAAATATTTTGTATGATGCTCCTACGGATGTCTCTGTCAGATCCCTTCCGCTTCAGGAGGTTTAAGCCAGGTTCTTGCTTGAAGACCCCCACAACACCTTCATACTCTGAGACCACTGAAAGCGTCACCTTCCCGTTCACCATCGAAAATGTCTCAGGTAACTTCAAATTATTTTCTTCCATTTCCTCCTCTTCCGAAGGTATTATTCCCTTGATGGGGTGTAGTTCCACTGATCTAGCCCCGCCCCCCCCCCCCCACCCCCAACCTGCATCTTGGGAGTCTGGATCGAGTGCGCCCAATGACAGGCCAGCTGACTGCTGAGCTTAACCCTGCCCTTGCCTAACTTCTACTCTCCAATTGGGATTAAAGGATGATAATAAAAAGCGGGAGCCCTCATTGAGGTTATTTTTACATCCTACAGGCCAGTTGAGTCAGCACATTTAAAAAAAATTTACTCTCTCGTGGGTTGTCGATGCTGCTGCCGCCAAGGCCAGCATTTGCTACCCATCCCTAATTGCCCTTAAACTGAGTGGCTTGCTTGGACATTTCAGAGGGCAGTTAAGACTCAGCCACATTGCTGTGGGTCTGGAGCCACCTGTAGGCCAGACCAGGTAAAGACAGCAGATTTCCTTCCCTGAAGGGCATGAGCGAACCAGATGGAGTTGTACAACAATTGGCAATGGTTTCGTGGTCACCAGTACTGAAACTAGCCTTTAATTCCATATTTTATGAATTGAATTTAAATTCCACCTGCTTTTGTGGTGGGATTTGAACCTGTGTCCCCAGGGCATTAGTCTGAGTCTCTAAATTACTAGTCCAGTGACATTACCACTAGACAACCATCTCCATCACCCACCCCCTGCTTCTTGCCAGGCCGACTATACCTGAGACCTTCTGGTCATTATGGTGTGGATACACATCAACTTTACCAAATGAGCCACTGAGGGAATCTTTTGCCATGTCTGCCATGTTGCAGGCAATAAACTAAGACAACGTTTATTTTAAAAGCAATATTAATTAATGGAAACTTTAGTTAGTAAGTTCACATTTGGGCTATCCCTCTTATTAGTATTTTGATGTAAATCTTTGCCCTTCTCTGACTGATTGGCATGTTACAAAAACTCCTAACTTCTCCCTCATATTTTTGTGATTGTTCCTATTTTCAGGGTTCTATAAATCCCAGCTGCCTAACTTGCATAGATCTGGTGTGAGGCCTTGTCTAAATCTAATGTCTACAATGTCCCTTGTCATGTTTTATATTTTTAACATGCTGTCCTTGGGATTACTCACAACATCCCTTGTCTTCACAAATAATCTTGGCCCTGTACCTCTTGTGAGGTTCTTTACTGATATCGGACTGCAGCAATTTTGAATGTAGGGTTGTCTACTCTAGTTGGATGCATTCCTGGGGTTTTCTTTACATGACCTCTCACCTCCAACCAACCGGGCCATAAATCAACATCTTATTTCAAAATTTAAATGCCTTTATAACTCATAAATTAAATAGTTCTGAGAAACTGAAAAATGTGTGCACAAGCTTCAGTATCCCCATCATTTTTCTCTGTGGGTCTGCTCGTGGTAGTGTCCAGGCGATTGATCATTGCTTCCTGGAATTTCCAGGATAATCCTGGAGGATTGCTGACCCTCTATGTATTCCCTGGCTGAACATAGAGAATTATATCCTGCTTAAGAAATAGGAGTGGGAGTAGAGCTTTTCGAGCCTGCACCACGATATGCCCAATATGCTGCCAAATGGGCCAATCAAATGACCAACATTATACAAAAAAACCAGAAATAGCAGAGAGGGAATGGTTCAACCTGTTTATTCTTTAAGTTTGAAGTTATTGTTCGATATATAATGAGCTCTGAAAAATATTCAGGAGATTCCCAGCTGAATATTTAGTCATTTGGTAAAGAGAAAGCTGTCTGTGATTTTGGTAAATAAGGCCCAATAATGGACAAGGATGTGGCCACTATCAAATAGGACTGGGGAGAGCTGGAAGCTGACTGAAGGTTCAGCCTCTGAGTTGTCTCAGCCATCTTCAGTGAATGTCTCTATCAGAATCTACCTCAACTTATAGCCTAACCTTATATCAACCACTGACAGGATCCATAGGGCCTGATCATTCACAGGCACCTACCTGTAAATGCTTCTTTCAATGTTCCATCCTTCTCTTTGAAAACCTTTATCAATAATTCTTCACTGGTGGATTCTGTGGATCTGACATAGTTAAACTTGAAGCGATGATGGAAGACAATGACAAAGTAGATCTTGCTCTTGTTATTTTTGTAGTCAGTGCCACATTGGCACACCATCATTTCAGGATCAAGTGGCTCTCGTGCTACTATCTTGGCTGTGGCTCAGTGGGTGGTACTCTTACCACTGAGTCAGAAGGTTGTGGGTTCAAGTCCGACTCCAGAGATGTGAGTGTGTTTATCTAGGTGATAATGCTGAGGGGGTGCTGCCTTTTGGATAAGGTGTTAAACTGAGGCCCTGTCTGCCTTCTTAGGTGGATGTAAAATATTTTGTGGCCACTATTTCGAAGAAGAGAATGGGGTGTTCTCTGCGGTGTCCTGGGCCAATCTGGTCACTGTCACATCCCTGTGGGAGCTTGCTGTGCACAGATTGGCTGCCACGCTTCCCTATATTTAACAGTGACCACACTGAGCAAATATTCACCCTAAGCTCACAAAAGGTGTTATATAAAAGTGAATTGTTTCCTCTTTCACTTCTGAATGTTTCACCCGACTCGCAGAAAAGCACCAAAAAAAAAACACGTTGACCGAAAAAAAAAGGTTGAAAACAACCAAGGAGACAACTGATGTCTTGCGATGACTTGCGGAAGGCGCAGCTGTACTGAGAGGTTTGTGAGTGCCATGAGTACTCCTTGTTTTTCCACTCTGGATTGTTTTTCTCGGCATGTTCTTGCTGTCACCTTGTGGAAAAGTATGTCCTCCAGTAATTAAGATTTGTTGGATGGGAGCACCTGGCTTTTGTAGTAGTGCTCCCTTAGGATGGCAGCAATATCTGGGACTAGGAACATTGGTTCCAAGGGGATATCAGCTAAAGTTGTGCCTTCTGCTTAAGCTTCAGACTAATTGCACTATATGTGGGAACAAAAACATACACAGGTGTGCATCACGGAGAGCAGCAATAATTGCCCAATAGAGAGATCGATGTACAGGGTTGCTTCCAAACAATACATTTGACTGTAAAACATAGGCCTAAGAGAAAGCTATATTGGAAACTTTGAAATGTTCCCTTGACGAGCTACGTTGTCATCCAGTGTGTGTTTTCCCCCACTCATGCATCTTTTGGAAGTCATAGAATCATAGAATTGTAAAGCACAGAAGGAGGCAATTCAGCTCATTCCAGCTGTCTCAATTCTCTGAAAGAACTAACCAATCAGTCCCACTCCCCTGCTCTTTCCCTGCACTCCTGCCAATTTTTCCTGTTTCGAAAGTTAATATTGAATCTGCTTCCACCAGCATTTCAGGCAGTGCATTCTCAATCGTAATAATTCACTGCAGTAAAAAAAAATCTTTTCACCTCTCCTCATGCTTCTCTTATCAGTTACTTTAAACCTGTGCCTTCTGCTTACAGAACTTTGTGCCGCTGGAAGTAATTTCTCCTTATCAAAAGTCCTCTTGATTTTGAATGCCTCAATGAAATCTTCCCTTAATCTTTCCTATTCTAAGGAGAACAATCCCAGCTTCTCCAGTCTCCCCACATAACTGGAAGTCCCTCATCCCTAGTACAGCTCCCCTCTGTTGCCTCTCCAAGGCCTTGACCTTCTTTCTAGGTGCAGCCTAATAATCAGGAGATTATCCTGATTTTCCTCTTGTGAAAACGTGTCTTCTTCCCAAATCTCATACAGTGCAATGGTCTCTTTTGACCGTTTATAAATGCCTCCAATTGTAGCTGACTCTGGTGCTGCTTTTAAAAATTACACCAGGGGTTGCCTCGCACACAAGATCTGAGCTATTCCTTCAGATGGTCAAACTGTCTTCCCTCATGCAAATTGTGAATTTTCAGCATGGAACTGGAGAGCTCTCATTATCTATGGAGAAGGACGCTGGCTTGACTTGCCGCTTATAAGGGAAAGGAAAGAAAATTCCCAGCAAATCCATGTTTTATTCTTGGTTATCGACATTTCAAAGACTGGGATTGGATTCTTTCTAAATCTTCGTTTCAGACATGGAAGCAAGTTTAGCTTGGAGGAGAACATGAAGACCAAATTCCGGAGTAACCCTTGGCGCTGTTAGCTAATTCCCACTCCACAAATGCATCAATGCCCATTTGAAGAGAGTCTCTCAGAACAATACCAATATTCCAAATGTGACCTCACCCTTGATCTGTGCAACATTAGAATGCCTTGGATGATGATAACAAATTCACGTTGATTCTAACTTTTAGAGGTCCCATTATTTGCCCTCAATATCATAAGTCTTGTTAGATAGAAAATAGGAGCAGACGTAGGCCATTCGGCCCTTCGAGCAGAACGATATCCAGGACCTTGAGAAGACCGAGGTCACTTAATATCCAATTCGACCTCTAATTTCGGAAGCAAGATAGGGGTCTGCATGGAGGATGGGGTGGGGGGGTGGGCGGGGAAGCGAGCTTTCGTAAACTTGTACCATTGACTTCTAGGAATTTGGAAAATAGATACTGGAGGACATTTGTCTCGTCAAGACAGGGAGTGTCTCTTCACATTTTTAGACTACCACAAGATCAGCGGAATCTTTAAAATGGACCTGCCGTGTATGAAAGAGCTCACGGCGAAACTGAGGCATTTAAAAACCACAACCAGTACCACAGTCAGCACCAAGCCTCCGTTCCAGTTCACTTACACCCCAGGTAATATCTTTGCATTATTCTCCTCTGCCTCTGATGGGAATCCCTGCTGGGTTTTTGAATGGAGCTGCAATCCAAAACTTGGACAAGTTTGGACGAAAGCATTCTGTAAGACAATCGGCTGGTGATTGTTTTTGATTTCTAGTTTGAGTTGCGGCTCTTTGGTTTTGTTCAAATGAAGTCATCAGACATTAGCGCTTGTCATACGTTGGGGAGGGTTGAGGAGTAGGCAGGATGGTAACAGTTTCCACTCGTGTTGAGCCCAGATTGCAGTCTGGGCAGAATTGGCTGAACCAATGCAAAAGGTTGGAAGGCATAGGTGAGTTATGTCCTAAAGTGCTTGCGTCCATGTTTTCCACAATCCTTCATGCCACTTAGGCATCAACCCACCTGGGTCAAGCCCCATCCACAGAACTGGCCATTCCCCCAGGTAAAAATTGTGAGATTGCATTGGTTTGTGCTGGTTCAGGAAAGCTCTTTATATTATGTTCATTTTCTTAGGCGCTCAGCCACTGGTAAGCACATCTCAAAAGCGTTTTCAAGTCAAATTTGTTGTGTATTATGCTATAAAAGGAGGGGGTGATTATAAAGATATTTTGAACTCGAGCATTGGAAGTCGCTGGCTACAGTATTTTTTACTGCCCATCCTTATTTGTCCATGAGAAGGTGGTGGTGAGCTGCCTTCTTGAACCGCTGCAGTTCGTGTGGTGTAGGTACACCCACAGTGCTGTTAGGGAGGGAGTTCCAGGATTTTGACCCAGCGACAGTGAAGGAACGGCGATATATTTCTAAGTCAGGATAGTGAGTGGCTTGGAGGGGAACTTCCAGATGGTGGTGTTCCCATCTATCTGCTGCCTTTTTTCTTTCTAGGCCATGGGTTTGGAAGATGCCATTGAAGAAATCCTGATGATGATGATAAATATTTGATGATAGAATCCTAAATTCACATTTGTTATTAAATGCAGCCATTAAAATTATTTCCAAAATGTCTGCTTGCTTGCTAAGTCACTGGTAGCATAGGAACATAGAACTTAGGAGGAATAGTAGGCTACTCAGCCTTTCGAGCCTGCTCCATCATTGGATATGATAATGATGGATCGAGCTCTGGCCTCAACTCCACTTTCCTGTCTCATAACCCTTGACTCCTTGGCCTATCCAAAATCTGTCTAACTCAGTCTTGAATAAATTCAATGACCTTGCCTCTCCTGCTTTCTGGGGAAGAGAGTTCCAGAGACCAGCAGCCCTCTGAGAGAGAAAAAAAACCTCATCATCTCTGTTTTAAGAGGAAGACCTCTTATTTTTAAACTGTGCACCCCTAGTCGTCGTCTACCCCACAAGCAAACCTCCTTCCAGTATCCGCCCTATTAAGCCCCCTCAGGGTCTTATATGTTTCAATAAGATCACCCCTCATTCTTCTAAACTCCAATGGGTGTGGGCCCAACCTGTTCAATCTTTCTCCTTAGGATAAGCCCCTCATCTCAGCACTGAGAATAAGAACTTCATCCGGAATTGTTGGTGTGCAGTGAATTTACAAACCAGCCATCACCATCGATGATGCTGGTCATTTGAACAGTAATGAGTGCGTTGAGTTTCTTACTTGTACTTGCCCCTGCTATTAGGGCATTGGATTCATCTTTAATCTCACCCTCATAATGTCTACAGCCACAGCGTTTCTCACACTGCTGAGGAAGTGTGAATGCCTTGTCACAGGTATGAGCTCAGACAGCAACCATGTTAAGAGGAGAATGAGTGAATGGTGAAGTTAAAGAAAAACACGAGGCTTTGGGCAGAGAGTGGAGCAGTGGAGATAGTTTTGATTTGCCCAAGGCATGATGGGCTGATTGGCCCAACAACCTTCTCTGTTTCTATGGAATCCCCTTGGCTGCAAGGTTCAATGACATGGCACAGGACCTGGGCCTCATCTTATTCAACTGCTATTTTAATAATTCCATAATATTAACCCAGCAATTAATCACCTATTCCTCGTTTGATTAAATAAGATTTTCTGAGACAATGTCAACAATTGAGGAATGCAATGGGAGCTCCAAGAGAATTCCTGATTTGGGTGGGGGGGGGGTGGTGGAGAAAAGAAATCACCTAAGTTTACCTCAGGGGAGTATCAAAGAGACAGAAGCATATGGAAGAGCCTACAGTGGGGAACTTAAGTGGTAACTCCACTAAGAACTTGCTTAGGGCATGTTCATGAATTACTAGATTACAGTGTTATTCAATGGGTGAAAGGTTTAATGGGTGGCAGAGGAGGTGTGCTGTCTAGTATGTCTAGCACCAACATCACACAAAAACAGATTATCTGAGCACTGTCCACTTGCTGTTTGTGGGACCTTGCTGTGCACAAATTGACTGCAGCATTTCCTGCATTACAGCAGTTTTAAAGTATTTCATTGGTTGTAATAGCACTTTGGGACAGCCTGAGGTCACACAAAAAGGTCTTTCTTTTTGTTTTGTCTCCTGGAAAGGTCACACAGGCTGGGTCCTGGTGACCAGCCTTGGGCAGCTCCATGAGTTTCAGGGTGGCTGACTCCCCTGTGTCAGCTCGGTAACACCATTCACTACAAGATGTGTGGGATATTACTCCACAATAACTTGTTGGCTGTTGAATCTTTGACAATCGCAGTTTGCTTTCAAGAGCTCGCCCTGAATTTCCTCTTGGCCTCGCTGCCTTGTCATCAGATCTCTTAACAGCAGCTTGCCTCTTTCAACATGGGAATGAAGGCTCAACAGCTGGTGGCAGTGCTTCCAGCTCCCATTGATGTTCTACGCTCAGCGTGCCCCATATAGATCATTTGAGTCACTGTTTTGAAGAAAGAGTTTGACAGTGTAAAGAGCACTGCAGCTGAACCTGATCCACCCTGAGCGCATGCCTGTGTGTGATTGTTATACTGTGGTTAGGCAATCCACTGTTACTTACACTCAAGCACAAGGCGAATGTCTATTTGACTGAAGCGCGAATGCACCACCTGCCCAAGACTGGTTACCGATGTTTGGACAGAACAGAAGGCGATGTGACAATGTGCCCTAATATTAGGGTAACCTAACAGAGGTCTTTAAAATTATGAATGGATTTGATAGGTGAGATGGAGACAAGATCTTTTCACTTGTGTGGGAATCCAAAACTTGGGGCCATCACAAAGCTGAGAGGAAATTCAGAAGAGGCTTCTTTACCCAAAGAGTGGTGAGAATGTGAAACTCGCCACTACAGGAAGTCGAGAGGAGTAGCATTAATGCATTATAGGCGGAAGTCACAAAAGGACATGAGGGAGGTGGGAATAGCAGGAGGTTATGTGGAGCACAAACATCAGCATAAACGTTTGGACTGAATGGCATGTTTCTGTGCAATGCAATCTTATTCCTGCCTCTCAACCTGAAGATCTGGACAATATTTCACCTCGATCTTCCTTTCTCTAGCAGAAGCAACTTGAGTATCTCAGCTTTACTACCTAAGTTCTCAAATCATTTTTATCACTCCTTTTGTATCTTCCTCAATGCACAAACATCCTCAGAGAAGAAAGGGAGTCCAGAACTCTATGTTCCAAATGTGGCCTCACCAATGATCTATGCAAGGTTCCAATTACCAGGGTCATGCTTTTCTCTTGACAAGTTAAGCCTCAACCTCGTGTAAAAGCCTCACGTGTGGAACATTATTGTATGCCTTGTGGGGATGGAAGTCAATTAGATTTACTGCATGGAAATTGACCTCAAGTTCAGGGAGCAAACTAAATGTGTGTGGTATGTGTGTGTGAGGGAGAGAGATATGTCTTAATAAAAATTTGTGCTGTTGATTTCTAGGGGTTTGGAAAATAGATACTGGAGCATCATTGTCTTTTCGAGAGTTAGGGTGTATCAACACATTTGTAGACTACTATGAAATCACTGGAACCTTTAAAATGGACCTTCCATGTATGAGGAAACTAGCAGCAAGGTTGGCTCAATTAAAGACCACAACCACCCACACCACAGTCAGCACCAAGCTTCCTAGTGGGTTGACTGAGATCCCAGGTAAAGTTCTTTGCAAATTTTCCTCCTTTGCACGATAGCCAGTGGCCACACTGGTTATTTTGAGAAATGGAACTGAGGTACAACAAGAGGTAAGGATGACCTGGCCCATCACTTGGACTTGTCTGAAATGAATAATGCAGTTATTGAGATGAACGAAATCTTAACTCTAAGTTAGGATGGACCGAAAAGGACAATATCTTGTAGGTGGGCGATAAGGTCCTAAAGATGTGCATTTGATGCCTGCTTGTTTTTTATATTTTTTGTTTGAACCTTGTCCAGTTTAATAGTGCAACTGTCAGGAACAATGTCATTATAAACTCAGTTCACAAGCTTGCCTGCGATATTAGCAAATTATAGCACACTGCTCATAGTGCAGGGGCTATTACCTTCTCATTTGATTCATGGGCTTTCCTGCTTTGCTTCCTTTCTGATTTGTTTTTACAATTGTGTCATTAAATCTCTTGCTAGATTTGTGTTATGTATTTTTTTGAATTTCCAAATATTTTTAGTTTGGTCCCCCTTGTGGGAGAACTAAGGGACACAGTTAAAAAACAAGACGTCTCCAATTGAAGACTGAGATGAGAAGAATTTTTTCCTTTCAGGTGGTCGTTAATCTGCGGAACACTCTTCCCCAGAGATCAGTGGAGGCAGGGTCATTGAATATTTTTTAAGGCTGAGTTCGGTAGATTCTTGACTGACAAGGGAGTCAAAAGGTATAGCGGGTAGACAAGAAAGTAGTGGCCATAATCAGATTAGCCATGATCTTATCAAATGGTGGAGCAGGCTTGAGGGGCCGAATGGTGTCTCCCACTCCTAATTCGTGTGTATGTACGTTCTCAATGTTAAGAGGGTTAAATAATGAGGACAGGTTGCATAGACTGGGTTTGTATTCCCTTGAGAATAAAGAATAAGAGGTGATCTAAAACCATGAAATGATTTGATAGGGTGGATCGAGAGAAACTATTTTCTCTGGTGGGGGAAGTCCAGGACATGGGGGTATCACCTTTAAAATCAGAGCCAGGTCATTGAGGGGTGATATCAGAAAGCACCTCTTCCACACACAGGGTAGTATCTATTTAATTGAGGCTGCTTGTATTTCAAAGTTCACTGGAACGGTCAGGATTAAGGAGCCTAATGACCTACTCCACGTTCCTCTGCTTCCAGGAATGTTATGGGGTGGCAGTCAGAGTGACATCAATGGCCTTTTCCTTGTCTGCTTGTTTTTAAGAATTTCAAGCACATATGAAATTCAGCATGTGCTGTGTAAATTGAATCAAACGCCTTATCAGTACACAGTGAATGCTGTAGCTTTCTTACTATTCAGCACGTTAAGCAGTTATACATTTTTGGGAGCTAACAGATTGTATTTTTTAAAAGGATTTCAGAGAATAAGATTTCCTTATTAAACAACCTTTCTCATCTTAACCCCAGTAGAAATCCCTGACCCTACAGGATTCCCTCACATTCTAAAACTCAAGAAGGTGATTATTCTTATTAAGAAAACTGCTGTTCAACCAATTTGAAAACTCAAAGCAGTGTCTGTAAAAAAAAAAAATCATCCAGTGAGTTTATTTGTGCATTCGTATGTAAGCTTCCAATTCATTCTCAGGATATAGGCATCGCTGGCTAGGCCAACATTTATTACGCATCCATGGTTGCCCTTGAGAAGGTGGTGGTGAGCTGCCTTCTTGAACAGCTGCAGTCCATGTGGTGTCAGTACGCCCACAGTGCTGTTAGGGAGGGAGTTCCAGGACTTGGACCAAGTGACAGTGAAGGATCGGCGATATATTTCCAAGTCAGGATGGTGAGTGGCTTGGGTGGGGAACTTGAAGGTTGTGGTGTTCCCATATGTCCTTCTAGGTGGTAGAGGTTGCATATTTGGAAGCTGCTATCAAAGGAGCCTTGGCGAGTTGCTGCAGTGCACCTTGTACATGGTACGCATTGCTTCCACTGTGCGTCAGTGGTGGAGGAAGTAAATGATTAAGGCGTAGGGGTGCTGATCAAGCAGGCTGTTTTGTCTTAGATAGTGTTGAGGTTCTTGTTGTGGGAGCTCCACTCATACAGGCAAATAGGAAGTATTCTATCATACTTCTGACTTGTGCTTTGTAGATGGTGGGCAGGCTTTGAGGATTCAAGAGGTGAGTTACTTACCACAGAATTCCCAGCCTCTGACATGCTCATGTAGCCATAATATTTATATGGCTCGTCCAGTTAAGCTTCTGGTCAATGCTAACCCCTAGGATGTTGACAGTTGGGGATTCAGCAATGGTAATGCCAATGAATGTCATGGGGAGGTGGTTAGATTCTTTCTTTTCGGAATCCATTACACTCCTGACTTATACCAATTAGCTTTAACTGATCCAGTTGTGTACATAGAGTTTAGCCTCATATTGATACGCAGTGAATATTTTAGCAACTAACTTGGACAAACTGTGGAGGTGAGTTTAATCATACAACTTTGTCGTAACCTGGTTTTTAAAAGAGGTATTGATGGTGAGACTGCTTAAGTAATTAAATTGTTGAAGCCTTATTGTACTGTTTTACACAGAGAATATGTCCATGCTGCTGGATTAAAATGCAATTGCCTATACTGGTGTCTGATTATCTAAATTTCTAGCTGAATGTCTAGCCTTGCCTTTTTAGAAGACACTAATAGGCTACATGGAATGATTCTATGCTCCCAATCGGGAGCCATGTTTGAAGATGTCATTGATTGATAGCTTGGCTACACCATACAGCTAATTCTCTGATGTACACTTCCTTGAGGCGTGACTTCCCTGGAAGTGTGAGATCACTGAATTAACAGAAGGTCAGGTCAGGATGAGGAGCCTGGCAGCTCAGTTGGCAAGATGGAGAGCAAAGTGTGCCAAAGGCACTGGCTTTGATCATTGTTCCGGCCAAGGTAGACATGGGGGCCTGCCTCCTAGCCCCACCCGCAGTGAAAAAAATCACGGCATTTTGCTGTGGTTTGGCAAATAATAATAACCAAGTACCTGCCTTCAAGCTGAGAACTCAAGAATAAGGATAGTATCAAGGGAGTTCTGTTGGGAGGTATGCCCCATGTAACCACTGATCTAACCTCTTATCTCTGCTGAAGGTTTGTCAGTTTCAAGAAAGGAGATGAGATTTTGTAAAATTAAAAATGAAGCAATCTCTCATTATCCCAAACAGCCTTTTAAAGATGCAGATCACCTTCCCTCCCGGCCTTTCTGCAGATTCGGGTTATACTTTCAGAGTTATGAAAGCATCACATTCTGTTGAAATCTGTCCAACGGTTGCACAGGGTATTCCAGGTGTGACCTCCTCCAGTGATCCTAAATAACCTGGCCTTGAGGTTCAATGTGAATTCTCTGCTGGAGGCCAGCAGAACACGAAGGGAACTGGTGTAAACAGCTCCAAAATGCCCACGTAAACCATCTCCCTGGTCGTTATACTGGACTTGCTCCAAAGTTAAGGCTGGAGGCTGGGAGGATTACCAGTGAATTTCAGGTGAAGGTATTGTGAGAGATTGGGAAAGCCACTATGGATTTTCATGGCCCAGTAACCCTTAATATTCAAATCCTTCGATCTACCTCAATTTTGATTAGCCCTGTTGAGAGCATTGATTCCCATTGACTGAATGTTTCCAGTTTATGGTCAATAATAACATTTTAAAAAATTACCATTGGTGATAATGTGTACAATATCCTGTTGCACGAGGGCTTCATGTACCAATAGTATGCCACTTTGCATTTATGCCCTCATTAAAATCACTTTAGCCCTATAGCTGTTTTAATGTTAATCTTTTTTGACCTGTTGCCCATCTAGAGATTATACCGTATAAGGTGTCTTGTTGGTACCAGATGATCAAAACACAAACTGATCAGGAAACCTGGTCATCATCTCTAACAGAATCCCCAGTGCTGAAGGAGACCATTTGGCCCATCGAGCCTTTGCCAACTCTTTGACAGAGCTAGCTACTTGGCCCCACTTCCC
This sequence comes from Cetorhinus maximus, assembly GCF_964194155.1. Classification (NCBI taxonomy): domain Eukaryota; kingdom Metazoa; phylum Chordata; class Chondrichthyes; order Lamniformes; family Cetorhinidae; genus Cetorhinus; species Cetorhinus maximus. The sequence continues at coordinate 99,433,592 of NC_135894.1, forward strand.
TGCCTTTCTCCATTGCCCTGCACATTTTCTCTCCTTCAGATATTTATCCAAAGCATTTTTGAAAGTTAGTACAGTATTGAATCTGATTCCATTGCTGTTTCAGGCAGGACATTTCAAATCATTAAAACTCACTACCCTAAAAATATTTTTCCTCATGCATTGTTCATTTCTTTAAATTTGTGTCTTCTGGCCATCATATCTTCTACCAGTGGACAACCCCTTATTTCCGCTATCAAAGCCCCTCATTGAAAGCTTTTGCCCACTTTTAATTATCACTTTCTCTTGCTAAGCTAAGTTTCTGGCAGCTTAACTGTAGTGGCCTTCTTTTGATGCATTTCAATCTTCCTTAAAAGCCTCACAGGCAGAACCTTTATCAAGTGTCTTCTAAAAATGCCAGTTGATTATATCCGCTGAGACAAAAGCAAAAAAAAACTGCGGATGCTGGAAATGCAAAACAAAAAGAAAAGTACCTGGAAAAACTCAGCAGGTCTGGCAGCATCTGTGGAGAGGAACACAGTTAACGTTTCGAGTCCGTATGACTCTTCAACAGAACTAAGGAAAAATAGAAAAGGGGTGAAATATAAGCTGGTTTAAGGCGGGGGGGGGGGGGTGGGGGGGGATGCGGTGGGACAGGTAGAGCTGGATATATCCACTGGTTTGGTTGAACAAAGCAAGTGAGTACATGGGGCACGGATCAGTAAATGTGTACTGTTGACTTCTAGGAATTTGGAAAATAGAAACTAAAGGGAAATTGACTCGCCAGGACAGAGTTTGTATCTCCAAACTTTTAAACCATCATTCTCTCACTGGAAAATTTAAGATGGATCTCCCATGTATAAAGGACCTTGCACCAAAGATGTACTCAACTCAGACCAGCACCGCAGTTCCATTCGGTTTGAGTAAGAGCACAGGTAATGTTTTTCATCCTCTCCTTTTGTGTGCCTGGTCTGGAGCCCTCGTTCCTCAGCTGATGTTTTTTTCTCTCTCTGTGAATGCAACGGAAGACAATTGAAGGCATTGTTCTGATGATTTGGGATTAACAGATGGTATCAGGGAACATTTGTTGCTGAAAGCGGAAGTTTACTTTATTTGGGATGACATTTTGACTTGGGAACTTCTCCGAGCGGAGCTTTGCAAACAAGTAGTGAGTTTGAGAAGGCAGGGCTTTTCTCTATGCTGTTGATGACGAGTGTTTGATATTCTCCCTTTTTTTGGCTTCGGTCTATGTTGGACTAGATTTGTTGAAAGGTGTTGTTTCATGTTGACAGCACTGATCTTTACAATGTAGAGCACTGCATCATGACTGTGCCAAAAAAAAGGGTGAGAGATCAGAGTTGATTGAGGAATCATGAAATGGTTACAACACAGAAGGAGGCCATTTGGCCCAATGCGGACATTAATTATAAAGAAAAACACTGGGCTGTAACTTGCGATGGAGTGGCAATTGAGCTGGATTGCTACTCCTGCTCGTAAATTCTTACCTTGAAATGCAGACGATCCGATCTCTCTGAACATTCTGACTCAGGCTGGGCAAGATCTGGGCAATGTAGCGCGCCCCCAGGGCCTAGCGTCGAGGGCTGTAGAGGCGAAGGTAAGTAAGCCAAACCCCCTTTTTTACAGCACTAGCTGTCGTAACCCAAATAAGTTTAAAAGTCCAGCCAGGTTTAAAGGTCTATGACAAGGTAAGTGTATAACGTGAGTGGGTAGGGTCTGGGGGGGTTGGTGGTGGGTCAGGTTGTCCTTGGCAGGTTGGGGTTGGGGGGATTCGGGCCAGGCTTTGGGGGGGGTGGGGTGTGATCAGGTGGGGCCCTGGACGGGAGGGTGTCAGATTGGGATTTGTGGGAGGTGGGAGGTGAGTGGGGGTAGGGTTGGGCCTTGGAGTGGGGGTCAGGTCAGGTCGGGTCTTGGGGGTGGGGGGTGGGGGGTGGTAGTGCTGGTTGGGTTGGGCCGGGTCTTGGAATGGGGATGTCAGGCCAGGTCTTGGGGAGGGAGTCGGGGGTTGGGGGAAGTCTGGTTGCGAGGGGTGGGGAGTCCCCCAAGGCCTTACCTGACCACCCTCACACCCTCCCGAGGCCTGAATCAAACCCTCACTCCACACCCCCCTAGGCAAAACCCGACACCTAACCCCCACCCACCAACAGGGGGAGACCCATGGTGAGGGAGTAGCCGGGGGGGGCGGGTAAGTCCCGTGGGGGTGTTGAGGTGTTGCGGGGGGGTGGGGGTCAATCTGGATCCATACAACAGTTACCCAGAAGCTGGAAGTGGTTCCTTCTAACTTTTTATGGGTAACTATTGATGTAATACAGTCAGAACCATCCAGAACCATGCGATTTAAATCGCATTTTCAGATGGTTCCCAGTGCAGGCAATTGCCCATCGGAAGTTTGCGTTTCCTGGGCAATTGTCGTGCAATCCTTACCTGGGAACATCCAGGGTTGGGTGTGGGGAGGGTTGTCCCCCAGCTCACCTTTGGGTTACCTCCGTTCCCCTGCCCCCCACAAAACAATGCCCTGGAGCTCAGAAGTTATGGTCTATCGAGTACTGTTGGCAGCCAGTGATAAATATTCCTCCCTCAACAACACTTTCAAAAACACATTAGCTGTTCATTCATTCATTCATATTTGTGGCAGGCTTGCTGTTTGTAAATGGCTGTTACATTTAACCACAGAGCAACGATGACTGCATTTCAACCATTTGTTCAACGTGTGGGGCTTTATAATGTTTCTGAGAGATGTGCTAAAGCTTTATAAAAGCACTTTCACAGCAACAAAAAGAGTAATATGTAGTTTTGTTCAGGTACTTAGCCCTTTATTACATTGAGTTTCCTGAAGTCGGGTCAAATAACAAATCATTTGTTATAAGTTCACCTTATCATTTTGTACTAACTACTCATTATTAGTTTCTCCTCTCATACACTTGCAATGCCGGTTACAATATCTTGTATTTATATAGCACCTTTTAAAGTAGTAAAACATCCCGTGGCATGTCACAGGAGTGTCATCAGACAATATTTGACACTGAACCACAGGAGGAGATATTGAAACAGATCGTAGAGGTTGGGTTTTAGGGAGCGTATTAAAGGAGGAGAGGGAGGTAAAGAGGCGGAGAGGATTGGGAAGGAATTCCAGAACTTAGGATCTAGGCAGTCGAAGGCACAGCTGCGATGAATGGAACAATGGTGGAGGCCGGAATCGTAGGGATTACAGAAAAAGGAAGGATTGTGGCCGTGGAGGGATTTGACAATGAAGATGGGAATTTTTAAATTAAGGTGTAAATGGACCGGGTGCAAGTGCAGGTCAATGAGCACTGGGGGGTGATGGGTGAATGGAACCTGGGTGTGAGTGAGTCAAAGAAAATGAATGATGTGTTTGTGTGAGGTGGGCCATCAAAAGTGATAGAAGTACAGAGAAGTCACAGCACAGAAATAGGCCATTCAGCCCAGTCAGCTCATTTTGGTGTTTTCCCTTCTTGAGGACAAATACTCCTATTCACATTAACCTATTCCATTCCCATACCCCATCAGCCCCTTTTCCTTCACCCACCCATCCAGTCTGACCTTCAATGTTTCCGCATCAACCACAGACCTGTGAAGTGAGTTCCTCAGCCTAATGACTCTGATTTCTCTGAGAGCGGGAGTGGAGGAGGTCTCCCTGGTGGCCTGGTCAATATTGGAGTCTCAATCACCTTCACATGAAAAACGGGTGATCTGGTCATTGTCTCGCTGTTGTTCATGGAATCTTGCTGTGTGAAAACTGCCTGTCGTAGATAAGTGACTACCCTTCCAAAGTAATTTATTGGCTGTGCAGTAATTTGGAACCAGCTGAAGATGTGGATTGTCTTCTATTAATGCACACCCTTTTATTTCAAAGTCTTCAAACGCAATTGGTGACAACATGATGAGTGTGGAATACCAGATCTTGCTAGTTGGTGATTACCCTGTTATGCCTTCCTGCCCGGAGCACCACATAAGGATAACATGTTATGTATGATTGGTTGCCTCTGAAAAACCAATCAGTGTAACAGTCAATGAGCCTCCTCAATGTCTCCCTGCTATTGCCTCTGCTGTCACAACCAACACACAGGGCCAAAGCTTCCGTTTTGCTCTTTTTTATTCATTTACAGCATGCGGGCGTCACTGGCAGGGCCAGCATTTATCACGCACCATTGATTGAGGAGACAGTGGCGTATTGATATCGCCATTGGACTAGTAATCCAGAGGTCCAGGCAACTGCTGTGGGGGTATGGGTTCAAATCCCACCGTGGCAGCCAATGGAATTTAAAGTCAATTCATAAATATATCTGGAACATAAAACTAACCTCAGTTATGGTGACCATGAAAACTATCAGTGATTGTTGTAAAAAAACAACCTGGTTCACTAATGTCCCTTAGGGAAGGAAATCTGCCATCTTTACCTGGCCTGGCCTACATGTGACTCCAGATCCACAGCAATGTGGGTAACTCTTAACTGCCCTCTGAAATGGCTGAGCAAGCCACTTGGTTCAAGGACAATTAAGAATGGGCAACCCAAGCTCCTCCACCCACCTTCCCCCACCCCACCCCACTCCCCCCACCACCCCACCCCACCCCACCCCACTCCCCCCCCCCCCCCCCACCCCCCCCCCCCCCCCGCCCTTGCCCAATGGCCCTTTATAGCCCCTTACGCCTCAATGAGCTTCCTTCTAACATAAGGCCAGAAGTGGGGATATTTGCGAATGATGGCACAGTGTTCAGCACCATTTGTGACTCCTCAGATACTGAAGCAGTCCATGTCCAAATGCAGCAAGACCTGGACAATATCCAGGCTCGAGCTCATGACTGGCAAGTAACATTCATGCCACACAAGTGCTAGACCATGACCATCTCCAACAAGAGAGAATCAAACCATCGCACCTTGACATCCAATGGCATTACCAGCACTGAATTCCCCACTATCAACATCCTGGGGGTTACCATTGACCAGAAACTGAACTGGACTAGCCATATAAATACTGTGATTCCAAGAGCAGGTCAGAGGCTAGGAACCCTATGGTGAGTAACTCACCTCCTAACTCCCAAAAGCCTGACCACCATCTACAAGGCACAAGTCAGGAGTGTGATGAAATACTCTCCACTTGCCTGGATGACTGCAGCTCCCACAAGACTCACAAAGCTGGATACCATCCGTTTAATTGGCACCCCATCCACAAACATTCACTCCCTCCACCACTGATGCACAGCATTGTGTACCATCTACAAGATGCACTGCAGGAATTCACCAAGGCTCCTTAGACAGCACATTCCAAACCTAAGAGCACTACCATCTAAAAGGACAAGGGCAGCAGATAGATGGGAACACTACCACCTGGAAGTTTCCCTCCAAGGGGGGAGGCTGCATAAGGATTTAGACAGGTTAGGAGAATGGGCAAAGAAGTGGCAGATGGAATATAACGTGGGGAAGTGTGAGGTCATGCACTTTGGTAGAAAGAATAGAGGCATAGACTATTTTCTAAATGGGAGAGAATTCAGAAATCTGGAGTGCAAAGGGACTTGGGAGTCCTAGTCCAGGATTCTCTTAAGGTTAACTTGCAGGTTGAGTCGGTAGTTAGGAAGGCAAATGCAATGTTGGCATTTATTTTGAGAGGACTAGAATATAAAAGCAGGGATGTGCTGCTGAGGCTTTATAAGGCTCTGGTCAGACCACATTTAGAATATTGTGAGCAATTTTGGGCCCCGTATCTCAGGAAGGATATTCTGGCCCTGGAGAGTGTCCAGAGGAGGTTCACAAGAATGATCCCAGGAATGAAAGGCTTAACATATGAGGAACGTTTGAGGACTCTGGGTCTATACTCGATGGAGTTTAGAAGGATATGGGGGGATCTGATTGAAACTTACAGAATATTGAAAGGCCTGGATAGAGTGGACGTGGGGAAGATGTTTCCATTAGTAGGAGAGACTAGGACCCGAGGGCACAGCCTCAGAGTAAAGGGAAGACCTTTTAGAACAGAGATGAGGAGAAACTTCTTTAGCCAGAGAGTGGTGAATCTATGGAATTCATTGCCACAGAAGGCTGTGGAGGCCAGGTCATTGAGTGTATTTAAGACGGAGATAGATAGGTTCTTGATTGGTAAGGGGATCAAAGGTTATGGGGAGAAGGTGGGAGAATGGGGTTGAAAAACTTATCAGTCATGATTGAATGGCAGAGCAGACTTGATGGGCCGAATGGCCTAATTTCTGCTCCTACGTCTTATGGTCTTAAGACACACACCATCTGACATGGAAGTATATCATCATTCCTTCACTGTCGCTGGGTCAAAATCCTGTAACCCCTTCCTAACAGCACTGTGGGTGTACCTGCATCACATGGACTTCAACGGTTCAAGAAGGCAGCTCACCACCACCTTCTCAAGAGTAACTAGGGATGGGCAATAAATGCTGGCCTAGTCAGCGATGTCCACATCCCATGAATGAATTAAAACAATGCCAACTTAGTGCCAGCTCATGCCAACCATGGCCCCCCACCCACCACACTTTACCCTTACCCCCAAGTCAAATTGCCTAATATCCACCATGTGCAAACCTCAGCAGCCATGTTAACATAAAATAATGTTGTGTCCATTGATGATGTCACAGTTTAAAAGAAAACATTTTCATTGATTAAGGAAAAACATTCAGTACATTGAAATTCCTTCACCTAATCTCTTATGAAAACAGATATCTCTATTCTATAACCACCTGGAGCTGTCAATCAAACTGATCACTTAACAAGCACCCCACTGTGATAATCGTAGGTTGTAAAATCAGTCCAGCAACACAAATCCTATAATAACACCCTCAGGCTTATGTCAACAGACAGAGTGAAATACCAAGCAGCGATTTTTTTTAAAACTCCACACATGTTGAAAATTTAAAACCCAACAGAGTTAAATCCCATGACAGCTTTGACAGTTCCAATGAGTTTTGACAGTTCCAATGAGTTTATGCACTTTTTGTGGACATTTATGTGTACTTTTGACAATCCCAAGGGATTCCTTACCTCCCCCAAAAGGGTGCCTTACCTCTCACACAGGTGTTCCAGGACCATATCTAAAAAGGTACCATACCCCTTCAAAGAGTACCCTGGCTATACAAATGAATCCCCCCAAGTTCAAACCAATTCTTATCTGATCTAATCTGCATCTGTTGGGTATCACACGCCTGGCCTGCTACATTGCAAATGTAAAAATTAAGATTGATAGATTCTTTTTTAGGCAAGCATATTAAAGGATGTGAAACCAAGGCATGTAAACAAAGTTAAGATGCAGATCAGCCATGATCTAATTGAATGGTGGAATAGGCTTGAGGGGCTAAATGACCTCCTCCTGTACCTGTGTTGCTAAAGGAAACTTACCTTGGATACAGAGACTTTGTATCAAGGTAGAGGCTTGTGTGTGGGATCTGACATAGAAACAAAGATGGCTGCATTTGAAACTACAACTGGTACCACACTTGACTCCACAACCACTACCACACATTCTTCCTTCTTTTTATTATTGAGCAGGATGTGGGTTTCGCTGACTGGGCTAACATTTTTATTGCCCATCCCTAATTACCCTTGAGAAGGTGGTGGTGAGCTGCCTTCTTGAACTGCTGTAGTCCATGTGGTGTAGGTACACCCACAATGCTGTTAGGGAGGGAGTTCCAGGATTTGACCCAGCGACAGTGAAGGAACGGTGATATATTTCCAAGTCAGGATGGTGAGTGACTTGGAGGGGAACTTTCAGGTGGTGGTGTTCCCATGCATCTACTGCCCTTGTCTTTCTAGATGATAGTGGTCATGGGTTTGGAAGGTGCTGTCAAAGGAACCTTGATGAGTTTCTGCAGTGCATCTTGTAGATGGTACACATTGCTGCTACTGTTCATCGGTGGTGGAGGGAGTGGATGTTTTTGGAAGGGGTGCCAATCAAGCGGGCTGTTTTGTCCTGGATGATGTCAAGCTTCTTGAGTGTTGTGGGAGCTGCACTCATCCACGCAAGTGGAGAGTATTCTATCACACTCCTGACTTGGGGCTTGTAGGTGATGGACAGGCTTTGGGGAATCAGGAGGTGAGTTACTCGCCACAGGATTCCTAGCCTCCAACCTGCTCTTGTATTTATATGGTTATTTCAGCCTGAGTGAGGTCAGAGGCAACATTTTGGGGTCTGCTGTTGTGGTCCTTTGATAACTATATTATTTACACATTTATATGGAACTAAGTCACACATTTTGTCAATTCGTACCCTTGTTTTCATTGAAGTATTAGAAGTAAATCTGTTTTGTATCTATTAAGGAAAGGAGATTCCAGTTTGGGAGTGAATGTTGTGAAATCAAAGTGTGGAGTTGTAAAGAGTTGGATTCTGCCAGGAAGCAGTCAAGTTCTTTAGGCCTGCGGTTGGATGTTATTGGGCTTTACTGGCTGCCGATTGTTTGCTTACAAGGTTATCGAGGATAGGCAGGAATGTGGGGTTGATGTTACAATCAGATCAGCCGAGATCTTACTGAATGGCAAAGCAGGCTCAGCCTGCTCCTGCTCCTAATTCGTGTGTACATAGCAGGGGCTGCATTGGAGAAGCACTTATTGGCCGTGAAGTGCTTTGGGACACCCTGAAGAAAGACCCTTTATAAAAGTAATTCACTGCATGAAGTTCTTTGGAAAATTTTGACAATATAATCGAAAACTGTGGAAATATTTTTCTTATGTTTATTCTGCAAGAGAGGAAGCAGTGACAGGGCAAGTCAGCTTTACCTGTGCATATTTAATTTGATGGACATGGTGTTTGAAAATGTCCTAATAAGCAAACAAGTGTTTAGTGTGTATTTTGCATTTGTATATTTTTAATTGATATTCAGCCTGAGGGTTTTAGCATTGACTGCCTTTGATTGAAGGAAGTGTTGAAATGTCATAACTCACTCCACACTTGACTCCATCTTCCCTCCCAACACGTGCATCGACTCGAGTAACTCTTTGTTTTGCTTGAAAGTTGCAGCTGTGCCATGTTAAGTGTTGCACCAGTTCAATTGGCATTAATACGACAATTGTGGCCATTGTCATTTGTGAGCTTTGCTCTTTGAGAGTGCATTCGCACTACAAATTCAGCATTGGCATGGAATCCTTATGGCCTTTTTGGGGAAACTGGGTATATGATTGTGTACGTATTTTTTCTATAGTATTAGGTTTGGGACCTCACTACATTTCCATATGCGGCTTTTTGATCAAGAATGCTAGGCCTAAGAAGATTTGATATCTGGGCAATGAATAGCAACAATCCAGTTTGATAAGATTTCGGATGGGGTGGAATTGAAGAGTGATCAGTGAACCATTGCTCAGTGGGCATCACTCTTTCTCTGAGTCAGAAGGTTGTGGGTTCAAGTCTCACTTCAGTGACTTGAGCACAAAACCTAGGCTTACACTGCCAGTGCAGAACTAAGGGAGCACTACACTGTCAGATAGTTGTGAAAGATTCTATGGCACTATTTTGAAGAAGAGCAGGGAATCTCTGTGGTGCCCTGGCCAAAATCTATATCTCAACCAATATCAATAAAACCAATTATTTGGGCATTGTCTCATTGCTGTTTACGGGAAATTGCAGTGTGTAAATTGGCTGTCGTGTTTATGGCATTACAGCAGTGATCACACTTCAAAAACAGTGTTTCATTGACTGTAAAGAATGTGCTGAAGTTGTGAAAGGCGCTATATGAATTTGAGCTTTTTTCTCCTTTCTTATGGATGAGATAATAAATTGCATCTCCTGTTATTAAATAGGGAAAATTCCAGGTCCAGACTTTCATCTGCACTGAGTTAGCTGATATCACCTGGTTAAGGCAGGGACAAAATTGGCCTGGAACACTCCAGATTATTGTTGAGTGACCTCTGTTCCAAAGGTGCAGAATGTTTGCTGAGGATCTGATTTATTTGGCTATTCAATTGCCCGTGGAAGTGGCACATTGAGAATAACAACTCAATCAAGGTAGCCAAAGACTGCCAACACCTGCCAACCCACACTGCAGTGGGGGTCTCTTCTAACCTTGCCTATAGTTAAAGATCTAGATCATGTTTCCTTCCTATTATCAAGTTAAGAGTGCATCTGAATCCATAACTGAGACCCATTACTCCAACCATCGTGATAATTGCCTTCAAACCTGAACTTTCTATTAATGTCCACTGCCCTGCTTTCCAATAAGAGCCCTGCTCTTTGTAGCGCTCTCTTACTATCCTCATGATTTTTCAAAATGTATTAATTCGCAAGATTTGGGCATCCCTAGCAAGACCAGCATTTATTGTCAATTTGAGAATGTGATGATGAGCCTCTTTAGCTGTGTATCTCCAGACATGACTCTGTCTTGCACGTCTCTTTGATCTCTCAAGCTTCCTGTTTCCACCCTCTGTCAAACTTGTTGGAAATCCAAATGCATCCATTCTGTCACCTGGAAGCTATTGTTAGTAGCCTGCTTTACTATTAGCACCTTGAAAATTCTGGCCCAGTGCAGCTTACCAGTATAGCTTCCACCAGTGCCTTCCTCACCCACTTATCCCTGGGACAGCTATCTCTCCAATGCTCTGTTACCCTCTCGCATCAATGACCTCTTCTGCTCACCATCCAGATCTCTCCACATTTTCTGCTGTCGATGACCATTCTTCTCCGTGATTTTCCTTCAGACCCTGTGTGAAGATTTGGCAATGGAAACACAAAGTACTCTTAAGGGAATTCCCGACCATAGAGAGTGAACTTAACCCACCCTGCTCAGCGAGAATGGGAAATCACCTTTGTGCAGTTCACAGCCATAGTCACTTTAACTGGACCATTTTGTTTTAAGATCTCTCTAACACTTGAAAATTGGAACCCAACGATGTCTGCAGACCATTTTAACATCAATTCAGAAGGGTATTCATGCTGCTCATTAAAACATGTTGGCAGCAACTTTAAAAGACAAATTTTAAATTTGTGTATGTGGCCAGTGTTGCTCCAAACCCTGTAAGAGAAGTGTGACCTCTGAAACTTGGGGCTCTTAGCACCGCTGCGCCCCACCCCCCACCACCTCCCTGAGCCCCAAGCACTTTTACCCTTCAAAAGGACACTCCTCCCTTTTCCCCACGCCCTCCCCACAGGATTATACCACATGATAATAGAAAGTGGCTACCCAATCTTCATCTGCCCCCGTCAGCCAGCTGCCACACAGCATCCATTTCGGGCAGGCAGTGTGTTGGCCAGATGTGAAACGAGGACCAAGAGTTGAAATAGCCTCCGGGGGCTCAAGCTGATGCCATTGGAGGGGTTTTCTGTTCAACCCTACCTTTATCCTCACTCACCCACCCACCCCAAAGTTTCTTCATGCCTCCTTCTTGCAGGTTCAGCTGAAACTGTCACATGTAACTTCCCTTTTCCCCTTTTTCACCCTATCAGCAGTGGCTATCTCTTCACGTCTTCCATTAAACTCCCATATGTGCTCAATTGCTCCAGCCACATGTTATCTCCCAGCACTGTTTCATTGTCCTCGATTCCTTCAATCCTCTCTGTGCAACTTAAATGTCTTGTAAAATCCAAAAGAGCTTCCTCCACTTAAGTACCTCTGGCTCACTTGGTTAGTAACAAAGCTAGTTTGTACACAAGCAATGCCTTAGTAAACTTGTATTGTTGGCTTCCAGGACTTTTTGAAATATTACGTAGAAGACGTTTGTCTTGGAAAGAGAGGTTTTGTATCCGCAATCTTTTAAGCTACCATTCCTACTCTAGAAGCTTTGATATGGATCTTCCATGTGTGAAGGACCTTACAGCAAAGATATCCCAATTGCATACCACAACCATCACTACAACCAGTACCACAGAAAGCACCACACTTCCTTTCATCTTGACTGATCTCCCAGGTAAATCTTTGCATTCTCCTCTTGTGTCTGAATGTTGCAGCCAATGTCTGCCTGGTGGTTTCCTGATGGATCGTTAATGAGGTAACCCGTTAGAAGTCTCTAAGATTATGAGGGAGTTTGATAGAGTAGATGAAACGATAGAAGTAAAAAGCTGTTTCCACTTGTGGAGGAGACCAAAACCAGGGGCTATAAATGTGAAATAATCACTAATAAATCCGGTGAAGAATTCAGGAGAAACCTCTTCACCCTGAGAGTGGTGAGAATGTGGAACTGGCTACCACATGGACGAGTTGAGACAAATAGTGAAGGTGCATTTAAGGGATAGCTACATAAACATATGAGGGAGAAAAGAATAGAAGCTTAAGTTGACAGGGTTAGTTGAAGTAGAATGCGAGGAGGTTCACCTGGAGGAGAAGCACTGACAGAGATCTGTTGGGCTGAATGGCCTGTTTTTGTACTGTTCATTCTAGGCAGTTCTTTTAGCAAAAGTAGCCACGGACTAGTTTTAAGAAGAGGAGAAAAAGTTTTGTTTATGAGGCTGAAGTTTTGGAATTTAAATGTAACGTTCTTAGAGTGGGAATTGAAGGCAGACAGTTGGGTTGTTCGGTGATGCTATCTGGAAAGCTTGCTGGAACATTCCAAATGTCCTTAGTTTAGTCATGTGACATGGAAGAGGTGTGGGCGCCACTAATGTAATGGAAATCAATTGGATTGTTTCTGTTGTTGCCAAGTACTTGTAAACCATAAGATGCTTGTTTGTATTTTGTATGAATGGGGGAAAAAAAACTAGGCTGTAGCTAACTGAATTTGAGTGAAGCTGTTGAATAAAAGACAAGCCATTAATATTTGGAATGGGTTCAATTTGCCAGAAAATAGTCAACTGGGACTGTTCACTCGTTCCATCAAAGTTAACCTCTTAACGGTACTAATGATTCTTCCATTCTGTTTTTCACTATAATAGGGGAATTTGTGTGATGAAGGAAGATTGGCTGTCTGCAGAAGGTGGATATTTTCCATTTTCATTATCACTTTCTCCCTGTCGAGTGATCTGATGCATTGTGCATTGACATGCCTGATGCGATCTTTAAATCCCACTTGCATGGTTACTTTATTTTACTGCCAAGTTAGGAGGAAAAAGAAACAATGATCACACTTAATCGTATAGGACAACCAATAATGGAAGAAAAGGCCAATGCTGGGGAATTAACGACAACTTGCATTTATATGACGTTTTTAAAGTTGAAAGATGTCGCAAGGCGCTTCCCGGAACTGAACCACTTCCAGCTGTGTCATGTGCTTCCAAGCCAATTTTTGGGTTACTCTTCACAACAGAATGTGAAGGCCCCAGTTTTCTTTGAAAACTAGGATTGAAACAAGGACTGGATCCTTTTTTTTTGTTTGAAAATAATAACAAGGCTTAGCGATGTGATGCACATCTAGCTGAGTTAATTACTGTTGTGTTGTGTGACAGGCGGCGGGATCAGCCCTTGCTTTCTAACTCGGCTGCATTGTAAAGATTTGATGGTTCATTCATTGTTCAGTCCTTTGTTGCTTTCCCCTTTTGAAAGACTAGATTCTTGGCTATTGAAGTTCACCATCTCTGGAGCGTCTCCCTGTGGCCCTGGAAGCTCCGACGAGCAAATCTTGGCTCAGAAAATAGGCCAAAAATCTCCATCTGATCATTATCTAGTTAGAAATATATGGACATCAAACGTGGAAGGAATCAGGCTTGTTTTCCCCGGTTCGATGCCCTGCCAACACTCGCTTTCTAGATTGATGCATTGAGAAAGGATACTTAAATGAGACATTAAATGTAACAATGATTGAATGGTTTCAGAAAGTTGACATGAACAATATCCATCCACATCTACTTACTTTGTGAGAAACTGAGGTATGTATAAGGGCCTTATCTTAGCAATCTATATCATGAAGTTCTAGGACCTCAGAAATTGCTTCAAAGCAAACAGTTGTCTTGGCAAGAAAGATTGTGTACTCAGATTCTATTGGACGACCATAATGCTGTTACTTCATATAGTGTGATGTTTAATATGGATCTTCCCTGCGTGAAGGATCTCGCGCGGAAAGTACTTTGGTCACAGTCCACAACCAGCACCACAGTCAGTACCACAGTCACCTCCTCCTTTCAGTTTGACTCAGAGCCCAGGTAACATTTTCTCTCTATTTTCCTTGTTGAGTGTATGGGCTATATACCCAATGCTTGAGCCAGGGGATTCCACATGAACAGGGGCATGCGATTTGGCTGCCTGAACCTCATTCTCTGGCCAATGACAGCAGAGCCGAAGATCATTCTGCGTCCTGGGCTCAGCGTTGTGAGGAGTGAACCCTGAGTCAAGAGGCCTGATGATCTGTTCCTCTAGCTGTATGGAAACGATTTAAAACAAAAAGCCACCTATCTCTTGTTGGTGATCATTGAAGAGTCCTCAGGCACTGCGATTGCCAACAACAGATTTCACAAGTGGGTCTTTCAACAAGGGTTAGGCCTCTCATTTACATATTTAAGGAGCTAATGCTTGTTTTAAGTGACCATTCAAGACACCTAATAAAAGTGGTCCCCATATTTCAGCAGAACCAACGCCTGCGCAGATTGGGCCAGCATATCCCATCACTAAATCGGTATGCTTCATGCCTGTAGTGCGCCTAAAATACAGAAGCAACATATCCTAATTTCTACCTCCTTAGGGTACTGTGTACAGTGCCTTTTGATGAAGTACATCAAGAATACCCAACGACTGGAGGAGGAAAAGAAAAGAGAAATCAAAGTGATAAGCTTAAAGCATCTATGCTTTGCAGAGAAGTTGAAGAGGTTAGATTGTTTAGGAGAAGGCTCGAGAGAGACAGAGAGAGAGATGAGAGAGAGATATTATTGAAGTATTTAAGAATCCTTTTGCAGGGGCTGACAATGTCATAATGGTAATGTCTCTGGACAAGTAATCCAGAGACCTAATGCTCTGGGGACACAGGTACAAAGCCCACCACAGCAGCTGGTGGAATTTAAATTCAATTAGCAAATAAAATTTGGGATTGAAAGCTGGCCTCTGTAATGGTGACCATGAGACTATCATTAATTCTCCCTGGTTCACTAATGTCCTTTAGGGAAGGGAATCTGCCGTCCTTATCTGGTCTGACCTACATGTGACTCCAGACCCACAGCAATGTGGTTGACTCTTAACTGCCCCTCTGAAATGGCCTAGCAAGCCTCTCAGTTCAAGGGCAATGAGGGATGGGCAACAGATGCTGGCTGTGCCAGCAATGCCCATGTCCAATGAGAGCATAAATAAAAAAGTTAATAGGAACTCTTGAGATACTCGAGGTTAAACCAACTTCAGAATCCAGGTCACAGGGAAGCTGCAGAGACTGATCAGATTTAATTACCTTACACAGTGGGCGATCATTGTTTTGGAGAGGCTGCACATGGGAAAGTGGATGCAGAGAATTTGGGAAAATTTTCAGCGGCAATTTGATAGGTGTTTGTGGGACTGGGCAATTAAGAGGATTTGGCTATTTGGGACCAA
The DNA here is from genome assembly GCF_964194155.1 of Cetorhinus maximus. Taxonomy (NCBI): domain Eukaryota; kingdom Metazoa; phylum Chordata; class Chondrichthyes; order Lamniformes; family Cetorhinidae; genus Cetorhinus; species Cetorhinus maximus. The sequence goes on from NC_135894.1 coordinate 99,448,982, forward strand.
CCAGAAGGACTGCAGAGTCTTTTCTGACCCATTTATGGCCCCATTCTCTTTTGTATGTCGAAATCAAAATCTCGTTTCAGAATCGCACCCCCCCCACCCCCCCAACCCCACCCACCCCACCTCACCCCCCACCCACCCCACCCCTCCCCCACCCCCCCCCCCCCCCCCCCCCCCCGCTCTCCTCACCTGCTAACCCCTGCTCCACTGTGAGTGACATCTTAGGTAAATCCCTGAACTCTGTTGAGCAGTGTCTCTGTCTCAGTTAGCTGGACCGTGAAACTAAACTCATGCGAAGTAGGCAGGTGACTTCATGCATGGGCCGAATTTCGGTAAAGCCAGCAGGACTCTGAGGTAATCTGAGAGGAAAGTTTAGCTATTGAATGGATGTTTTGAGAGAAATCTTTTGAGCCTGCATGGTGCAATCTTTGATTGGCATCTTTTGCCTGTCTCACTGCTACTTCAATGGCTTCTTCCTGTTGAGGGGTCCAATATTGGTTGAATGTTGACGCCACTTATGTCAGATAAAAGCAAAATATTGCAGATGCCAGAAATCTGAAACAAAAACAGAAAAACTCAGCAGGTCTGACGGCAACTGTGGAGAGAAAAGAACAAAGTTAACGTTTCAAGTCCATCTGACCCTTCTTCAGAGCTGAAGAGAAGTAAAAATGTGATGAAATTTCTACTGTTTAAGGGGGTTGGGGCAGGTGGAGCTAATTAGAAGGGCAGCAATAGGCGGGGACAAAGGAGGGATTGACAAAGATGTCATGAACTAAAGGACAAAGGGAGTGTTGATGGTAGTGGTTAGTGTTAAAAAAAAGGTGCTAATTGTGGCGAAAAGGTAAGTAAGCAGAATGTGATTATAGCAGAACAAGGGTAGCACTGTGTGAAAGAACAACATGGAACAAGGGACAGATGGCCCTAATGGGGCGGTGGTGGGGGAAAAAAGGTTAACAAATGGGATAAAGAAGGGGATAAAAATACAGATAAATGAATAAAAATAAAAATAAAACAAGTGGATAAAAAATAAAAATGAATGTTGAAGAAAGGGGATGAAAAAAAGGGGGTAAGGATGGAGGAGAGAGTTCATGGTCTGAAGTTGTTGAACTCAATGTTAAGTCCGGAAGGCTGTAAAGTGCCTAGTCAGAAGATGAGGTGCTGTTCCTCCAGTTTGCGTTGAGCTTCACTGGAACATTGCAGCAGGCCAAGGACAGACATGTGGGCATGAGAGCAGGATGGAGTGTTAAAATGGCAAGTGACAGGGAGGTCTGGGTCATGCTTGCGGACCGGACAGACCGGAGGTGTTCTGCAAAGCGGTCACCCAGTCTGTGTTTGGTCTCTCCAATGTAGAGGAGACCACATTGGGAGCAGCGGATGCATTAGGCCAAATTGAAGGAGGTACAAGTGAAATGCTGCTTCACCTGAAAGGAGTGTTTGGGCCCTTGGATGGTGAGGAGAGAGGAGGTAAAAGGGTCAGGTATTGCACCCTCTGTGATTGCATGGGAAGGTGCCGTGGGAGGGGGTTGAGGTGTAGGGGATGATGGAGGAGTGGACCAGGGTATCCCGGAGGGAACAGTCCCTACGAAATGCTGATCGGTGGTTGGGGGGTGAGGGGAAGATGTGTTTGGTGGTGGCATCATGCTGGAGTTGGCAGAAATGGCGGAGGATGATCCTTTGAATGTGGAGGCTGGTGGGGTGAAAAGTGAGGACAAGGGGGACCCTAGTATGGTTCTGGGAGGGAGGGGAAGGTGTGAGGGCAGAGGCACAGGTCAGCTACAGCTGAGGGCCCTGTCAACCACATTGTGGGGGGGAACCTCAGTTAAGGAAGAAGAAAGACATGCCAGAAGCGCCGCTTTGAAAAATGGCATCATCGGAACAGATGCGACGGAGGTGAAGGAACTGGGAGAATGGGATGGAGTCCTTACAGGAAGCAGGGTGTGAAGAGCTGTAGTCAAGGTAGCTGTGGGAGTCGATGGGCTTATAACCATGAATGTGATTGCCGATTTCTGTCTACATGGTACAATCCTTTGAAATTCGAATATTGCTGAAAAGAAACATGTTGCTGAAGCTTTTCATCTTGCACTCATTAGGACAAACACAAGAATGCCAAATTTCAAACAGTCACAATTTATGCTCCAGGCGAATAAGTTGCTGATTGGTAGGCAAGCACACTCTGGCCGAGGCACTGCCATGGAGAAAGCAATGTGAACTGTAGGCTCCCCAAGCTCAGTAAGATGCCATGGTATACATTGATGTACCCGGGAAATTAGGGAGCCTATAGTTTCCCATTGCTTTCTCCATGGCAATGTCTCAGCCAATCAGAGTCAACTTTCCAACCAGGCAGCACCCTTTTCTCCTGTTGTATAAATTTATACAATTTGTATAAATTATTGCGTTTGTTTGAAATTTGGCATTCTTGCATTTGTCCTGATTTTTGCAAGTCAAAAAGCTTCTGCAACATGTCTTTGTTTTCAGCAACATTCAAGCTCTGCTGTGCCAAACGGCTGTTTGTATACCTTTGAAATTTATTGGGCTAGAATTTACCGTAATAGACAATGTAACAGTGCCTGCCTTTAGTTTGACTTACCCTTTATTCTGTAGGTTTTAAAATGATTTTGTGTGGCAAGTTGCTGGCAGTGCAAATTGATATTGATACAGAGAGGGGAAACCGGGAGACTGGGGTCTGAGACAAAAGGGCCAGCAACTCATTATCTCCTTAACTAATCAGGTTCAAGGATTGTGAAATTACCAGTGCAAGGACTAAGAAGAAAATGTAAATTAGAGTGGGTGAATTTAATGTCAAATCAGGTCCAGAAAGAGAAATAAAGAGACGGAAAGAAAAATTGCATTAGGATAGAGAGGAGAATGAGAAAAATTAAAAAGAAATTATTAATTTGACATTTTTAAGATCTTCATCAATAAGTAATACCTTACAGAATGAGATTCTACACTTGTGATAGTTAACTTTCAGTGCCAGAGAGGTTAATTGAGAGAAATTAGCAATTATCATGTCACTGAAAGAGTACTTATGCTTGATATGACAAGACTTGACTTTCTGTGGCAAGTTTAGTTTTTATCTGCAGCGCAAATACAGCAACTTCACACCGTTCAATGTATTTCAGTGGTGAGCCAGACAGTGAGATGCTGTTTTCAGGAAGCGACTCTGAGAGCAACTTTTGGGCCTTTAAGCACACATCTGCCCTCACACGACGTGGCTGCACCATTTGCACTTAAATGGTGAGCGTCATTAGTCTCACCGTTATTTTTGAGAGAAAAAAATCTGGGCCAATTATTCTTGAACCACATTGGGCGAATGGTGAGGGACCTTACATAAAACATGAGCTAATTGTTACAAGCAGAAAATCCCTGCACTGGGAAATCAAACTGTTTTCTGGTCATAATTGCCTCCCACTTAATTGTTAGGTTTATGCGGGATTAATGAGAGCCTAATCATTTGCTTCATTTTTGCAAATCAATATTGAATGAGAGGTGGGTTTCTTTCCCTTTAAGGTGATGCCACTACATGGTATTGTGATGGCCATTTAACAGGGTAACTATTTCTCTGGTGTGTTGATCAGTCTGAGGGAAGGAAGAAATTTAATTACACTGTGGAGTTCAGAACAATTGTTCCAATCAGTCTCGGTCAGGTACACTGTCTCTCTCCATCTCATTGGAGTGTGTCTGATTGCTTTTCTTTCCATCTTGAAACTTTCAACCTTCGTTCTTTGCTTTAATTTACCTTCTCCTTGTTGCTTACCCACATTCCCCAGGCAGAGACTGTGAGCTGAAGACTTCGTTATCTAGAGATCATCACCAACAACAGCAACGTAGATTTATGCAGCACTTTCAATGCAGTAAAAACATCCTGACGTGCTTCACAAGAATATTAATGGACAGACATTTGACACTGAGCCCCCTGAAGAGCTATTAGCATGGGTGACCAAAAGCTTGGTCAAAGCGCTAGATTTTAAGGAGCGTTTTAAAGGAGGAAAGAGAGATAGAGAGGTGATTTAGGGAGGGAATTCCAGAGCTTAGCACCGGAGTGACTGAAGGATGTCTGTTAGAAATGTGAGCAATGTAGGGGGCACACTCTTGGTGCCCTGTAGTCAAATACAGTGCTAACATTCACTTTTAGTGCTGACATTGTGGAGGGTCATTCATTTTATTTATTTTCATACATTTCACACATAATGCAAATAATCATGATCAAAGCATTTATGACAATTGCAAGATTTAAACACATTAGCACATATATATATATATATATATGTATATACATATATAAATACATCGTAAGCACTCGCTTGAGGGCATCATGTAAGAATTAACTAATGACTTCCAAAGATCCGGAATAATAATATCAGGAGTCAGTTACATCAGCTAATTTAGGAAAAATGAAAAACCCAGACGTCCTCAGAGACTTTCCATTAGTAATCTGTACTATTGACTTCTAGGACTTCTGAAATTGAGCCTTTACAGATGATTGCCTTGGCGAGCAAGTCACTGTATCAAGCTTCTTTCACATTATCATCATGCTTATACACAGCATAATGCGGTGTTTAATATGGATCTCCCGTGTACGCAGGATCTCGTAGAGAAGATGTATCGGTTACTATCCACAGTCAGCACCACAGTCAGTACCACAGTCAGTCGCACACCTCCTCCTTTCAGTTTGAGTCAGAGCCCAGGTAATATTTTCTCTCTTTTTCCTTGTGTTGCACCCATTTGGGGAATTCCTGTGTGGGAACAAAGACACGTGATCGACTGCCGGCACCTCATTCTCTGGCCAATGGGAAGAGAGCTGAAGATACAATTTACTAAATGGAGATTGGAGTTATTAAGGGAACATAGTGAGATAGAAGTTCATTGTGGGAAAGAGCTAAGAGTCAAGTTCTGATGAAGAGCATTGAAGATCTGTAGTTGGCAATGGTTGATTTTCTAACTTCGCTTTTTTAATTTTACTTTTTAACGATGACACCTTGTTTTATACTGTAATCTGAAGAATGTGTTATAGAGGAGGAGTCAGGGCATCTAATAGAAGTATAAATTGTCTATTTACATTTGTGACCATGACAATGTGCGCAGTTTTGTTCTCCATAATGTTAATGTCCAGAGGGACCTGGGTGTGTTTGTACAAGAAACTAGCTGGCACAGCAAGCATTGGGAATGTAATTGACACATTAGCCTTTATTGCGAGGAGTTTGGAGTACAAGGATAAGGAAGTCTTGCTGCAGTTATACAGAGCTTTGGTGAAGCCACACCTGGAGTGCTGTGTGCAGATTTGGTCTCCATTATCTAAGGGAGGATCTACAGACATTGGAGGCGCTGCAGCGAAGATTCGCTAGATTGGTTCCTGGGATGAGAGAGTTGTCCTGTGATGGGAGGCTGAGTAAATTGGGCTTATATTCTCTGGAGTTCAGAACAATGGGAGGTGATCTCACTGAAACATACAGGATTATGAAGGGGTTGACATGGTAGACGGTGAGAGGATGTTTCCCTGCTGGGGAATCTAGAACATGAGGGCAATAGTTTGATGGATTCACATTCGCTCTCTAGACCTGCCTCGGAACTGTCGCCACTGACACTGTGTTTGCATGGATCAGGAATTTGGGAATATGCAATTTCCCAATTTTCCTTTTATTCCCCTCTGATTGGATGCTGACGCAGTCCAGAGGTAATTGATAACTTACCAGAACACAAGGGGCTAATGGCATCATATTGGCACTGTAATAGAAACACAGGTTGAAGATGTTATGAGCGATTTACCTGCATGCTTGGCACATTCATGGAGGTCTTTACAAAACAGAATGGTGACACTAAGATGAGGGACATGAATATTTTACCCCACCTCCGGTCTGAAAGTTTTGCCTTGGGTACCTGAAAGTGGCTGAAATTAAACATGGCGGGATCCAAAATGCGAGCTATTGCGTCTGTCACCTCTTACACGCCCTCCCTGACATTCAGTGCCACTGACTTTGGACCTACCCTATGATGGGTGCCAAAAATTGATATTTTGCCTATTTTGCCTCCCTCGTCTATGTCCGAATATACCCCCCCCCTCCCCCCCCACTGGTTTGTTGAGGCTTGTTTGTATGAAATGGGTTGGCCTATTGTTCTATACAGAGAGGCCTCAAGTAGTTAATCATAGGTGGCTGGGCACCCCACTGCAGGCTAGATGTTGTGTAATCTAGCCCCACTGTACATGGTATGGACTGCAAGGTTTGATTCACTCTCTTTATCGAGTTAGCTGATGTCAAAAGAAATGAGCTAAGACCGTGAAGTTGGCTGCAAAGCTCCTGAGTCAGGGGGAAGAGGATTAGCTAGTTTTTCTGTGTCTGGTCATTGGTAGTCACTGTTGAAATATGGAGATCTTATGAGGACGGAACTTAGTTTTGTTCTGCCTCCTACGGTTGAATAGTTCACTGGCACTTTCTCTCTACACTGAGAATGGCAATGAAATGATGCATCAGAGGGCTACAGGTAGCCTGTGAAACAAACGTCTACCTGCAAAGGAACACAAATATCTGCAATATTCCTGAATGCCATGTTTTCGAAATCTTTCAGACGTTGTGAATATATTTACGCACACTGTTCCAAACGTGACCTCCCTCGTGATCTACACCAGTGAGAATAACCTGTGTTCATTAATAATCCTTTGCGATCCATCCCAGTATCAAATTAGACTTGTTGAGAACAGCTACACATTATTGGCAGTGGTTGGTCATTATGCATATGCTAACCCTTTCTTACCTGTACAGCGTTAGATAACTGTAAGGTTTCATGTACCTGTGCATAATGTCTAATATGATCAATATCCATCTGAACTTTCAGCAACTGTCCTACGTAACTCGTTTCAGATCTCTTAAATGGGAATTTGAGAACAGGAGGAGGCCATTCAGCCCCTCGAGATTGCTCCACCATTCTGTTAGATCATGGCTGACCCATGCTCATCTCCATTTACTTTGCTCCATATCTCATGATATCTCTTACTCAATGATCTTGGGTTTGAAGATTTCAATTTGCCCAGATTGTGGGAGAGTTCCACATTTCCACTACACGTTGTGTGAAAAAGTCCCTTGTGGCTTCACTCCTAAATGGCTGATCACTCATTTTAAGATTGTGTACCCTTGTTCTGCATTCCCCCAACAGAGGAAATAATTGCTCTGTATCCACACTATCAAATTCTTTTATTCTATCCAGTTTCACATTCAGTGCCTGACCACGTGTGTTCTCCTCTCAATCAGACATTGGAGTTACTATAGTGCACTCAGAAAAGACGGCTGTAGAATTTAACTAGTCACTGTCTCAAACAGACCTTTTGCCATTCACCCCCATCTTATGCTGTCAATTCGTGCTTCAACCCAATGAACTTCACGTATCTTAATCCCATGAGTCTTAATCACCCTTGTAAGCTAAATTGTATAGGAATCGTCTTCTCAAAAACCAAAGAAATTAATATCCAGGTTCAGTGATGGATCTCCATATTAATGACAGCCACATCTATTCATTCAATAAATGTGCATGTTCGTAGGCCCTGTCTGAGTAATCTATACTGTTGACTTCTAGGACTTCGGGAATTGTCTTATAGCAAACGTTTGTCTTGGCGAGAAAGCCGATGTGTTCGTGATCTTGCAGACTACAATTACTACAATGCAATGCTTGAGATGGATCTTCCATGCGTGAAGGATCTCACAGTGAAGATACTTCAATTACTATCCATAACCAGCAGCACAGTCAGTACCACAGTCAGTCGCACACCTTCTATCAGTTTGAGTCAGAGCCCAGGTAACGTTTTCTCCCTTTTCCTTGGTGTGTGTCCATGTTGTACCCAACGGGCGAGCTCGGGGGGTCTCGTACTTGGAAACAAAGGCATTGAATGCCTGAACCTCAATCACTGGCCAATGGGAGCAGAGCTGAAGATATAATTTACTAAATGCCGCTTGTGTTTATTGAGGGAATGCAGTGAGATGGAAATCGCAGTGGGAAAGAGCTGGGAACCAGGCTCTGTCATGCAGAGAAGGCAAGTGGCTGTCATTCCCTCTTTGCTTTCCCTCGGCTGACTTGCTGCCTCAGATTCTCTAGTCTTTGTGAAATGTTCATTGACCAACAGTGGTCTACAGCTGCTATGGGACTTCTGTACAGAATTTGGACAGAATAAGGTGACCGTGTGGTATGACAGGAAGCAGAAAGTTAGGCGACGGTCAATGATGGAATCTGCAAGGACGGGTTGTAAATATTGCGGAAAAGTCTTGGAACAGAGTTGAGGGCTGCTGCTCAGTAGCTGCATCAAAATGAATTTACTGATGGTCAATGATTCCTGCATCAAATTTCATGCTGTGATAGGGCAACTTGTTATGGAGGAAGACTGAGTGTGCCTCATACAAACAGATATTGTGCGGTTGTAATACTATGTATTAGAATTAGACACAATTTTCCCATTATCGTGAATTAACACCAAAAGTTGAGTTTCATTCATAAAAGCCAGTGTTAGCCCACCTGCACCTGGCCAGCTCACCGCACAGCCATCTGGCCTTTAGTTGGCTTGAGGAAGGTCTTCTGCCTCCATCAGAGAGGATTTCTCGCCTCAGAGAACTGCTGGCCAATCAAATGTCAGCTGCTCTCTTGTCCCAACAGTGCCACTGGGAGTGGTGACCACTGCTGGAACTGCAGCCATTCCCTGGAAGAAGAAGAGCCATGGACCTGGATGAAGGTTAAGTCCAGGGTCTTTACAGGGCCAGGCTGGCAGGCCCCAGTAAGGGGGTTAGGGGAGCCAGGGTGGACAGGGCAGGGCAGCGTGGGAGGGGAAATGCAGGAGGCAAAATACCTTTGGTGGAGGGGGGTGGGGGGTGGGGGGGGGGGGGGGTGTGGTGGAGGGCCTCTGATGGGAACAGTGTGCCTAAACAGGAGGCTCCCCGCTCCACCCCGGTACAGCCAAGGTGCCCCCATGTTTCACCTACTTCGTGCCAGCCTCCCCAGAGGTGGAAAAAATACCATCCACAGTGGGGAGGATCGTAAGTTACCATTTTGGGTCTCAATTGGCCCACATGGGAGCTGGCCACCTGATTGCTTCCCCACTTTAGGTAAAATACCACTGGGAGTGGGCCAGGGTGGGAAGGTGACAGACATGGATTCCGACTTTATGCTCCCCCCTGCCCCCCCTCCCCATACCACTGCCATCCTGACACCAAGTGGTGCGTAAAATTCTAGGCGAACTCTTTATCTGACAGCTTTAATCTGATCGTTTCTGTGTGGACATTTTCACTGACTCTGCTTGCTGACTGACCTCTATGCATGTTTCTGGAACAGTGCAATGGGCTGAGTTTTATTAATTCCCCTGTCAAGTGATTTTTCTCAGTCTACCCCAGTTAAGGGATAAGTTGCTGTAACATTTCGCTGTATTGATGGGCGGTGGCAACATCTGAGCAAAGGCGTTGGGGGAAAGTAAGCTGAACACTGTTTGACTCCTGTTGATATCAACATGAAGGCATCAGGAGTTAGAAGCTAATTTTCACCTTCGCTATCCATGTAATAGATCACGGGGTGGATAGTTTTGCTGTTGTAGAACAGGACGAAACGGAACTGGAAATCGAGCAGGTTCTATAATAGATGTTTACTATCCTGCTTTATTACTCAAGTAGTGAAGGTGAATACGAGCCCATGAAGAGTGTATTGTAGCTGGGCGATGATATGACAAGGTGGATTCCCAGTTTTACACTCCACCTGATTCTCCCTTCTGTTGACTTCAATAGAACAGAAGATGAGATGTGGTAGAATGGAAGCTGAATTCCATATCTGCCATTTTATACCATCATTCAAACTTAAAATTACCCCTTATAGTGTCTAGGCCCTTGGAATGCCCATTATGAGACGAGAGGCATTTTTGTAAGCTGCCCATCTCAATTGTAGAAATGATTTGCTCGTTGCTACTGCCAAGTTTATAACTATACTCTGCAGCTGGAAGGTCTAACGCTGAGTCTTTTCATGTGTGTTTTCATTGCCGATTGTTGAAAAATCCATCTGGTTCACTAATGTTCATTAGGGAAGGAAATCTGCTGTCCTTACTTAGTCTGACCTACATGTGACTCCAGACCCACAGCAATGTGGTTGACTGTGTGATCAGTGCTGTGTAATTTTTGAAATCATGTTCAGTACAGGATGCAAGTGACAGCTCAGAGACCCTTCTGATGTGTCTCTGGAAAAGCTAATGGCTGTACCTGGGAATTTGAAGCAAAACTGAGTTAAGGTTTAAGACAAATTGGACCCATTTCCGTAACTGTGCTTTTTACATGTGTCCTTGGGAAACGTATGGCAATTTATGGGGAGGCGGTGGCACAGTAGTATTCTAGAGACCCAGGGTGATGCTCTGGGGACCTGGATTCAAATCCCACCACAGCAGATTGTGAAATTTGAATTCAATAAAAATCTGGGATTAAAAATTCTAATGTTGACCATGAAACCGTTGCTGATTGTCATTAAAAACCCATCTGGCTCACTAATGTCCTTTAGGGAAGGGAACCTGCTGTCCTTACTTAGTCTGACCTACATGTGACTCCAGACCCACAGCAATGTGGTTGACCCTTAAATGCCCTTGTTCAGAGGGCATTTAAGGATGGGCAATAAATGCTGGCTTAGCCAGCGACACCCACATCCTGTGAATGAATAAAAAAAACCCTGACATCTGCCATTCATGCAAAGTGTTGGCACTGATCATGAATTGTTACCTCTCTAAGTACACACTGAGCAATTTGAGCAGGACGGGGATCTGTAAACTTTTCACTCAAAGTTTCTTACTGGAGTAACACACTTCTACACTGTTGGTCTATAATGTGCTAGAATATCAGAATCAGAAGTTCCTTTGAAATTTGGCCTGTCGTATAATTTCATTAATGTTGTGTCAGTTGCTGGAGACCGGATAGGTGCAAGGTTTCTTCTATGTACAAGCAGAGTGATATAAATGGCTCCAACAGCCCTTAGCTAAAGAGGAAACAAAGGAGAAATCACCCCAGTTTTCCTATTACTGTCTGGCGACTCAGATGATGCTCACCTCATGGTTGAATAGCCTGTCAATACCCCCCGTTCTTGGCTGCTCCTCCAGCAGTGATGTTCTCTGCTGCAGCTGGCACAAGTGAAGCCCATTGAGTCTGGACACGCCAATGATGCATTGGAGGAAAACAGGCTCTTACCAAGCCCAGCTCCAGCAGAGAAGCGAAGATAGTCGGAGAAAATCTAAATACCTACCTGGTTTCTGCCTGTCTGACTTTAAGGACTTGGGATTTAAGTCTCGTGCTGTAAGCAAGTTAAGCTTTTGAGTCCATCATCATAACTTTGAGCCCAAAGCCCGGCCCTGTCTCATCTCTCTGAACCCTCTCCTGAAAATCAGAGATAGATTTGCTAAACTTACACACAAGGGGGGAAACTGTGACTTTGGGCCCTAGTGTAAAATGGAGCGATATCAGATAGCCTGCCTGTTTTATATCTTTCCTGAATTTCAGCTACAGTGAGGATAATGGAAATGATAACCAGGAGAGATGTAGAACAGACGGCTAAATCACAATTGACCCATTCACACCATTACCCTAAATCAAGATATAACTTCCACAGTGATACACACTGGGTAAGAATAAATTCTGTACATTTTAAATCCTTCGAGATCCATCCAGTTGCCTTGTTCAGAGCAGCTTCAAATTGATACGATGCTTCCATTAAGTGCGCACATGGCAACTCTTTCCTTTCCCTGCCTGGGCCAAAGCTTACACTGTTCCTTGCATAAGTTCCTTTAATGTTTCTTGAAACCATGTGCAGTGTCTATTGCATTAGCACCCCACAAACCATTCAGTCTTCGTCCACTTAACTGTTCCAGATCTTTCAGTCAGTTGCCTATTGACCACCAAACCAACCTCATGCTGAAGCACCTTCAGAAATTACGCTCGTTCACACAAGCAATGTAGTACCTACAGGGACCTAGTCTTAGTAATCTGTATTGTTGACTTCCAGGATTTTGGGAATTACTTCATAGCAGACGGTTATCCTGGAAAGAAAAACATTGTGTCCACAGTCTCTTACAGTACCATTCCTACAATCGTGAACTTGAGATGGATCTTCCGTGTGTGCAGGACCTCACGACGAAGATGCTTTGGTTACAGTCCACAACCAGCACCACAGTCAGTACCATAGTCAGTCGCACATCTCCTCCTTTCAGTTTGAGTCAGAGCCCAGGTAACATTTTCTCTCTCTTTTCCTGTTATTTGACCGTATCATGCGACTTGGCTCCTGAATCCATCCTCTGACCAAGCTAAAATCTGCCGATGGCAACAGAGGTGAAGACCGTGTTATCATTAATGGAGATTGTGGTTATTAAGGGAAGGTGGTGAGATGAAACCTGGCCAGGAGATAAGCTTGTGCAGTGGGGAAGAGCTGGGGATTGGGTTGTCCTGAGGAGCAGTGAAGCTCTGTGGATGGCTCATGGTTGATACCCCCTCTTTGCTTTCTCTTGGCTGTATTGCTGCTGCCTTAGTTTCTCCAGTATCTGCGATACATTCATTGATCAACAATGCAGTGCTGAGGAATATTTAAAATAGGCAAAACGCATCTGAAAGCTGTGAGCTGTCATTCTGACCAACACCTCGATCAAAAATGTGGATTTTCAAGGCTCTTGAAGAGGGAGGTGGAGGAATGGAGGAAAGTAATTTCACAGAATTGGAACTAGGCACAACCATCAACAATGGATGCACAAAAAGAATGCAGAAGCCAACTCCTTTGGAAGCCCCTGTATAACACTTGATATAACCACATGGTTATGTGGCTTTGCAGGATACTGGGAAATAGGATAGATAAATGACCAAGTCTGATTATAAAGAGGAGGACAACGTGCTGATAATTTGGTAAAAAGTTAATATAGTCAATTTCCAAATGAATTTCCTGATGGTTAGTTGTTTTTAGACCTGATTTTTTTTTACAGTCATAGGGAGCGTGTTATGGAGGAAGATTAATTGTGTCCGATACCTTCTCAAACGTGATCTTCCTGTGTGTACAATCGGGGGGCGGGGGGAGGGGGGGCAAGTGACTTTATGAAATTCAGCAAAGGGGGATTGAAATTATCTTTTCATTGGCAATTCTGGCCAATAATACTTCATCACTGACAAATGCACATGGTATTTTTTTTTTATTTATTCGTTCATGATATGTAGACATCGCTGGCCAAGCCAGCATTTGTTGCCCACCCCTAATCCAACCCCTTGTCTGAAATAAATTAACTGCAGTTAAGATATTTGGGGCTCCTATCAAGGAGTTTTCAGTTATTATTCAGAGAATGTTTTGAGCAATAAATTTCACAAAGCTGTTCGACTCAGTGTGCATTGGTGTTTAGTCACATTCTGTGTGACTGATGCACTGTTTTTGCTGTTTGTTGCCTTTGTGAAGCTCTGATAGAGTCACCAGGTCTGGCAGCATCTGTGGAGAGGAGCACAGTTAACGTTTCGAGTCCGCATGACTCTTCAACAGAGCTGAGTTTTTCCAGGTATTTTTGTTTTTGTTTTGGATTTCCGGCATCCGCAGTTTTTTGCTTTTATCTGATAGAGTCACCTTGTTGTACGATTTGATGTTCTGCACATTGACACCACTGAAGTCATCTTTAAATCCGATGGAAAGGTGATGAGGTGCTCGATTATGTGAAACACGGAGGGCAGTATTTAATACAGACGACGGGGGTCTTGCCCACTGACTGGAGAGCTGGTGAGAGCCTGGAATTGTGATCTTTCAGGAGGGCCCATCAGTATTAAGTGCCAATTAGGCACTTAACTGGAAAGTAGCTGGTCTTTCCTGGGATCAAGGACCCCGAGGATTGGAAGACCTACCCCCAGTCAGAGGCCGGCAGCTGTATATTGCAGGTAGTGCTTACAGTGGCAGCTGACAGTAGCACACCCACCAGAGGCCCAATGTCCCCGGGCGAATGAGGGTGAGTTATGAATCGTGGGGTGAGGATCACAGAAAAGGGGTGGAGCGGGTTAGCAGCAAGGGCAAGGAGTGGCTCCCAACAGCACCCCCCAACCTAGCCCCCCCATTCCCAATGTCAGCTGGTCCCTCGGTCAGGTATTGCCTGACAATGAGGGATTCCCCCAACACCAACCCAGAGCCCAGCAGCAAACAGAACAGGGCTTTGCTTCTTGGGTTCCCTGAATCGCGACCCCCCCTCCCCCCGGCCCCCACTGGGCATTAATTAATTAATTAACGCATTAAGAAGGCATATGGAATACTTGCCTTTATTAGCTGAGGCATAGAATACAAGAGCAGGGAGGTTATGCTGGAATTGTATAAAACGCTGGTTAGACCACAACTGGAGTACTGCCTGCAGTTCTGGTCACCACGTTATAGGAAGGATGTGATTGCACTGGAGAGGGTGCAGAGAAGATTTACCAGGATGCAGCCTGGGCTGGAGGGTCTGAGTTATGAGGAAAGATTGGATAGGCTGGGGTTGTTTTCCTTGGAGAAGCGAAGGTTGAGAGGGGACCTGATAGAGGTGTATAAGTTTACGAGGGGCATAGATAGGGTACGTAGGAAGGCACTTTTTCCATTAGTAGAGGGGTCAATAACCAGGGAGCTTAGATTTAAGGTAAGAGGTAGAAGGCTAAGAGGGGAGTTGAGGAGAATTTATTTCACCCAGAGGGTGGTGGGAGTCTGGAAGTCACTGCCTGAAAGTGTGTTTGAGTCAGAAACTCTCATAACATTTAAGAAGTATTTAGATATTCACTTACATTGCCATAGCCTCCAGGGCTATGGGCCAAGCGCTGGAAAATGGGATTAGTGTAGTCAGATCTTTGCTGACTGGCACAGACACAATGGGCCGAATGACCTCCTTCTGTAGACATCTATGAGTCTGATCTCAGTTGAATGTGCATTAGATGGATAGGATGAAATCCTGTATGTTTTCAAGGCCAGACCAACTCAATGACCAGGTACTTAATACCTGTTCTAAAGAGCTGGAAATCCCTCTCTCCTGTCACTAAATATTTGCTTTCAGTGCATTGCTGACTAAAAATAATCAGCTAGTAAACTTGTTTTCATTGCATAGTAACATAATAATGTTAGAAATAGGCGGCCATTCAGCCCCTTGGACAAGTCAGGCCTTCAATTAGATCATAACTGATCTGAAACTTAAATCTATCTACCCACTATCGCTGCATATGTCCCAATACCCTTAACCCAAACACTTACCTTATTTCAGTCTTGAAAGCTCCAATTGTCCCAGCATCCACAATTTTCTGGGGGACAAAGTTCCAAATTACTACTATTACTCTCCATCCTAATCCATTAGTGCTCTTCCAGTCACCAACACAAGACATTCTTGGGTTTATTAATAGAGGAACAAGTTATGCTGAATCCCTACAAAACACTGGTTAGGGCTCAACTGGAATATTATGTTCAATTCTGGCCGCCTTACTTTAGGAAGGATGTCAAGGCCTTTGAAAAGGTGCAGAAGAGATTTACTGGAACGGTACCAGAGATGAAGGACTTCAGTTAAGTGGAGACATTGTTGAAGCTGGGGTTGTTCTCCTTAGAAAGTTAAGACGAGTTTTGATAGAAGTGCTCAAAATTATGAGAGGCTTCCATTGAGTAAATAAAGAGAAATTGCTTGCAGTATAGCAGAAGAAATGGCAACCAGAAGAGACAGGTTTAAGTTGATATGCAAAACAATAAGAGGTGACATGAGAAAATATTTTTCATGCAGTGCGTTGCGATCTGGAATGCACTGCCTGAAATGGTGACAGAAGCAAATTCGACGTAACTTTTACCAAGGAAATGGATAAATACTTGAAGGTAAAACATTTGCAGGGCTATGGGGAAAACGGTGGTGTGTGGGGCGAGTTGGATGGTTCTACCGAAGAACCCACAGAGGCATGCCAGGTTGAAAGGCTTCCTGTGCTGTAAGAGTCTATGATTGTATGATATATCGAGTGATGGCCTTGACATTCTCTATATCCAAGGCAATGATTTTGGGCAGGTTTTGTAGTCTTACCTTGAGGCTTGTCCTTTCGGTCTTGGTATCTCACACATTACCCTGAGAGGTCATATATCATCATAATGATCCCCTGATGTGACTGGAACCACAGCATATTGTGGCAAATAAAATGATCTTTAGATAGCGATGGTTGATCTGAATCCTCCGCTAGTAAAGGACTAGAACAGAAGTCAGCCAGGGTTTCCACTTCAGTCTAGCATCCAGTGATGACTATAGGTAAATGTTATGTGTAGACATTGGTGAAGGTAAGATCAACTTTAGTTGCAACACCACTTAGTGTTTGAACAGCCTGCTGTAATTCACATCTTGGGCTAACATCGTGGTGTTGTATCCAAGGGTTGTGAGTACTCATGGAACATCAACAGATGAAAGAAGTGACTGGAGAAAGTTGGAGCCAATCATTGTCCACATCTATCAGAGTTTGAACACCTGAGTCACATTCTCTCTCATTCTTGGTTCTTCCTGTGAAATTGCACTAAACTCTGACAGTCTCTATTTCTAACAGTGACTCTTCCTCCCTGTCTCCTTTCTCTGAACCCTTTCTGTCCCATCACTCTCCTTCTGGAGGTAGTGGTTGCATTTACTGACACATTGTTCCAGATGGGACCTCCCCAGTGATCTACACCAGATGCGAACAGCTTTTGTTCATTTGTACTCAAACTCTTCAAACCCCAGTTCCTGATCCACTTCATTGACGGCAGCTTCACTTTGATTCCAGCAATTGATCAGCGCTCACATGGCAGTCATTTCCTTTTGCCCCTTGTGCTGATATACACACTGTTCAAGGTGTATGTCTCAGATTCCACTGTGCATTATCCAACACAGACCCACATCAACATCCTTTGGGCCTTTCAGTAACTGTACGACTGATCTACTCCAGATCTCGTTCAGTCAATCCCACTGTGACCACGTGACCAGGTTACATTAGTGTACGGTATCTTAAATACCAGCCTGTAGACAATTTATTACCAAAAAAATGAGGCGTTCCAGAACTCTTAATCATCTTCAAACAGAGCTATTGTCATTCACACTCATCACATCCTTTCTACTGCAAAGCCAGCTTTCAAAACACTGAGCTTAATTGTTCTCATTTATTTAAATTGCGCATCCAGAGGTTTTCAAAATTCTTTTGAGAATCCAAGTAAACCGTAGCATGGGATACCCACGTTCGCTCATGTGGTATAGTGAGGGCACGGACCACGTCTTAGTAATCTGTAATGTTGACTTCTAGGACTGGTGAAATTGTTTCATTATGGACGTTTGCCACGGAGAGAGCGTTTTTGTATCCACAATCTTTTAAGATACCATTCGTACACTAGAACATTTGAGATGGACCTCCCGTGCGTGAAGGATCTTGCGGTGAAGATGCTTTGGTTACAGTCCACAACCAGCACCACAGTCAGTACCACAGTCAGTCGCACACCTCCTCCTTTCAGTTTGAGTCAGAGCCCAGGTAACATTTTCTCTCTCTTTTCCTTGTTATGTATCCATATTGTACCCAACTAGTGATCTGGGGGATTCCTACGTGGGAACAAAACCCATGATTGACTGCCTGAACCTCATTCTCTGACCAATGAGGGAAGAACTGAAGATAATAATTTACTAAATGGAGAATCCAGTTATTAAAGGGATATGGTGAGATGGAGTCTGGCCATGGGAAATAACTTGGCACTGAGTTTTCTTGGGCAGTAGTGAAGAGCAAGGTTGACATTCTTTCTTTGCTTTCTCTAGGCTGACTGCTACTGTGCCATTTCTTCTAGTACTTGTGATATTTCCACTGACCATTGACACTCACAATAGTGTACAGCTCCTCTGTGAGTCCTGCAATGGAACTTGGACAGGACAAGGTGGCTGTGTGGCTCTTCAATAACTGGTAAATTAGGCAACAGATAAGATGATCGAAACTGTCAAGTAGGGGACAAGTTGTAAATATCTGGGAAAGACCCTGGACAATCATCAAATGATGCTGCTCAGTAGCTTCGTCCAAAATTATTTACCTATAGGCAATGCTTGTTGTGTTATGTTTAATACTATAATACTGGCGTTTGACAAGGAAGAGGATTGAGTGTATCTAATATAAATAGGAATTATCTATTTCTATCCCTGTCAGTTAGAATATCCCACCAATAATGGACATCTCCTCTTTCCTTCATTAGCATGCTGGATCTATACTTTTTTTTGTTTATCTATGGGACATGGGCATCGCTGGCAAGGACAGTATTTATTGCCCACCCCTAATTGTTCTTGAAAAGGTGATGACACCAACTGAGTTACTTGATAGCTCATTTCAACAGGAGGTTCAAAGTCAACACATTGCTGTGGGTCTGGAGGGTCATGTGAAGGCCAGACCAGTAAGGATGGCAGATTTTCTTCTTCACTGTAACTACTGGCCCTGAGTGGAACAGGAACTTGTCACCCGCTACGTCTGCTGGCACATGCGTAGTTCCTCCCACCAATACCATCATTGTTGTGCGCCCGTTGCCTGCGATCCTTTGCCAACACCTCGCTGCCTCCTCCCAGCCGTTCACTGCCTCCCCTCTCTCATGAGCCTTCACTGCCTTGCTCATGGTGAGAGGGTTTGGGAGCTGAGCAGCAAGTAGGAGGCAGCAAGGGGTTATTGAGCAGGAGGTGGCGAGCAGGTTGCTGTGGACAATGGGTTGGGAGAAGGACGGTGAATGGGAAGTTCCTGCCAAAGAGGTTGTGTGCTGGTCTTGCTGGTCTGCATTTTAGATGCAGGTAGCTGCCTACGATGTTGCTTATTATGACGTCGCTGACTGCATCTGCATATGTGTGGAACATGCTTCCCTTGGTGCTGCAGTGTCAGTAAATGCAGCCTTTCATCTTTATAGGACATTAATGAACCAGTCAGGTTATTGTGACAATCCAGCAATTTCGTGGCCATCATTATTGATACCAGCTTTTCTTTTTTCACAAATCTTTGTAATTCATTGAATTTAAAGCAATGTGTCTGGGGCATTAGTCTAGGCCCCTGCATTGCTGCTATGGTCACTGGCATTACCACCGTGCTACTGTTCCCGTTAAATACTAGTCCACACTAGTCCAAAAAGTTCTCCTCCCTGATACTGTTTGGCGAATTTTTTTCCTTTGCATGTTTCAGGAAACATAAGAGTTCCCAACTTCCACTCTTGTGATCCAGCCCCCCACAAAAATACATCGCTGAATAGACAAACTGACTTGACCAAATGAAGACTCTGCAGATCATCATCAACAGTAGATTGTGTAGATTGGAGCATAGAATTTGGTTGTTTGTCTGCTAAACAAAAGATAACAGGTGGAATCCACTGTAAGTGGTTTATTCGTGTGTGGGGACAATTTCCGTTTCCAGAGATTGACCAGCTTTGCTTGTTTGCGATGCTGCTTTTAAAAAATTCTTTCGTGGGACGTGGGCGTCACTGGGAAGGACCGTATCTGTTGTCCATTCCTAACCGCGCTTGAACTGAGTGGCTTGCTGGGTCATTTCAGAATTAAGAGCCAAGCACATTGCTGGGGGCCTGGAGTCACATGTAGGCCAGACCAGGTACAGATGGCAGATTTCCTTCCCTAAAGGGCATCAGTGAACCAAATGGGTTTTTACAACAATCAATGATAGTTGTCATTACTGAGACCAGTTTTCAATTCCAGATTTAATTTAAATTCCACCAGCTGCCATGGTGGGATTTGAACCCATGACCCAGATCACTAACCTGGGCTATTTACTGATCCAGTGACACTGCCCACTATGTGACTGTCTCCAACAAATGGTATCATTTTAAGATTTAACTCTTGATTATCACGTGTAACAAAGTTCCCAGTGCTGATATCTAGTTTTAGAATCAAATGCGAGTAACATTGATTGTCCCTGCCTCTGTAGGAAGTGTGATGATTAACTTGAGCACAGCAAGCTTTCAGAAGCAACAATAAGATGAATAATCTGTTTTTCATGCTGTTGGTTGAGGAATAAATATTGCCCAGGACAATACTGAGGAGAACTGAAGAGGTATCCCCCTCTCAATTCAAGTCTTGTTGCCTCATGTGTCTCTGTTGCATTTAAGGGTGTGCCTGAGACCTTTAGCTAAAACAGTCTGAGGATTGCTTTAGTGATTAAGTTCAGTAAACTTTTTGTGGCTGAAATATAATCAGAGAGCAAATTTCAATAGGGAATTCAGGAAAATTGTCTTTGCCCCCCCAGAGAGTGGTGAGAGAGTGGAACTCGCTACCATAGGGAATGGTTGAGGTGAATAGTATAGATACATTTAAGGGGAAGTTGAATAAACACATGAGGGGAGAAAGGGATAAAAACTAAAAGTGCTGGAAACATTCAGTAGCTAAGGCAGCATCTGCTGAGAGAGAAACAAATTACCCCCTCAGGCTGATGACCTTCAATCAGAATGAAAGGTTTGAATATGAGGCATTTAATGCATGAATTGTAATAATGATGTTTTCATAACTTTACATTCTTCCCTTGGAGAGCAATGTGAACTAGTGGAAGGATTCATGGGTTGATTAGCAGTCTGACAGGATGGTGCTCTTATCTTTGTCATATCATCACACTGTTCCTTTGAAGAACAGTGTGTGAGGTTGTGGAAGGATTCCACAGTGAGATAATGGATATTTAACTGGACACTGCTCTATTTGCAATCCATCCCAGTTCTTGATTCTCATAGTTGAGAGCAGTTTCCAGTGATTGGCCAGGACTCACATGCCAGCTCTTTCCTTCAACCTCCTATGCGAATACACTCTTCATGTTTCCAGGCGTGTGAAACCTAACGTCAACCCACATTAACACCCTCCAGGACTTCTGTGACCAACCCAGTCACCTAGTCCAAAACTTTCAGCCAGTTCCACACTGATCTGACCAAATAAAGCTTCCAATAATGTATTTATCCCTTTCCTTTAGATCACTTGCTATGAGTGTGCCAGGAATGGGGGGAGAGTAGATCTCTGTGGCAGCTCACCGATCCCGGCCCTAAACCGAAATATTGACACCTACTCCTCACTTCACCTTTTCTATGGCCAAACCAGGTTGGAAGCCTTCAAATTCCATCATTCTTAATTCCACGAGTCTTAATTTCTAATGCAAATTTATAAAGATTATCAGGCAACTTCTGAAAATCCCAAGTAAATAATACCCATCTGTGAGCCAAATCAAGTCATTTAGTTAAGTATCTTAATTGCATCCATCAGCCCTGTTTTAGTAATCTGTACTGTTGACTTCTAGGACTTTGGGATTTGTTTCGCTATAGACATCTTTCTCGCCAAGAAAGATTTTGTGTCCGCAGAGTTTTAAAGTACCACTCTTACACTAGAGACTTTGAGATGGATCTCCCATGCGTGCAGGACCTCACGACGAAGATGCTTCAATCACTACCCACAACCAGCACCACAGTCAGTACCACAGTCAGTCGCACACCTCCTCCTTTCAGTTTGAGTCCCAGCCCAGGTAACATTTTTGCTTTTTACCTTCTTGTGTGTCCATGTTGTACCCAACAGGTAAGCTGGTGAATTCCTACAAGGGTACCAAGACACGCGATTGACTGCCCGAATCACATTCCCTGGCCAAAGGGAGTAGAGCCGAAAATATAATTTAGCAGATGGACCTTGTGTTCAATGGTTGAATATGGTGAGATAGAATCTCGCAGCGGGAAAGACTACAACACCGTAAGACGTAGGAGCAGAAGTAGGCCATTCGGCCCATCGAGTCTGCTCCGCCATTCAATGAGATCATGACTGATTTGATAATCATCAACTCCACTTTCCTGCCTTTTCCCCATAACCCTTGATTCTCTTACTGATTAAAAATCTGTCTTTCTCAGCCTTGAATATACTTAAAGGGTGGTGGGAGCCAGGTTCTGTCTGGGAGCAGCAAAGATGACACACGGTTGATATTCTCTCTTTGCTTTCTCTAAACTGACTACTGCAATCACAGTTTCTCTGGTATTTGAGATATGTTCATTGACCCATAATGTGTGAGTCACTTGTGCCAAACCCTGTCCATTTGTAACTCTGTTACCTTCTGTTGCTTGGTGTGACGGTTTGCAGAAGAATTATCTCCTTTCATTTCTTTAGAAAGAACTGGCATTTATATAGCACTTTTCATATACTCGGGACCTCTGAGTATGCTTTACTGCCAATTATGTCCTTTTGAAGTGCAGTCGGTATTTTAATCTAGGAAAGCTTGGCAGCCAATTTGTGCACAGCAAGCTCCCACGAACAGCAGTGAGATAATGTGCCGATGATGCGTTTTCGCAATATTGGTTGGTCCAGGGCAAAACTTTCTGTCCTCCTTTAAACGCTGCCATGGGATCTTTACATTCATTGTGAACAAGTAAGTAGGGTGTCCACCCTGGTTCAAAGCCTAATGCAAAAGACAGCACCTCTGACAACTCAGCACTCCCTGAGTAGAGCAATGGAATGTTAGTCTAAATAATGTGCTTTATGTCTTTAAACCAGCACAAGCAACAGATTAGTGACTGATGTGAAGAAGGTCCATTTTCCCTTTGGCAAAGCAGATGCCAATCATTTTAGGTGGGAATTCTGATCTGACTTGTAGTGCCATCAGCTGTGTCTCAGTGGGAATCACTTTACCCCTCTCACCTCTGTGTTTAATGGTTGTGCGTTTAAGTCCTGTCCCAGAGACTTGGACCTGTAATCCAAGCCCATGCTTCTGGTGCAGCACTGAGCGAGTGCTACATTACCAGAGCGGCCATTTTTCAGATGAGACATTGAACTGAGGCCCAATCTGCCCTCTCTAGTGAGTATAAAATATCCCATAACGCTATTTGAAAGGAGAGAAGGAGAGTTCACCCAGGTGCCCTTGTCAATTTTTATCCGCCATCTAAAAAAGATGGTCATGTCACATAGTTGTTTGTGGGAGCTTGCTGTGCATGAAATAGCTCCCGAGTTTCCAACATTACAATTCAAAAGTACTTCATTAGCTGTAAAGCACTTTGGGATGTTCTAAAGTTGAGAAAGGTGATGTAAAAATGCAAGCCATTCTTTCACTCTTTTACAAACTAATTGGCGCTTGTTTAATTTTTGTGCTGTAGTTTCATCACTTTTTAAATATATTTGTTCTTGGGATGTGGGCATCGCTGGCTAGGCCAGCATATATTTCCCATGCCTAATTGCTCTTGAGAAGGTGGTGGTGAGCTGCCTCCTTGAATTGCTGCAGTCCATGTGGTGTAGGTACACCCACAGTGCTGTTAGGGAGGGAGTTCCAGGATTTTGACCCAGCGACAGTGAAGGAACGGCGATATATTTCCAAGTCAGGATGGTGCGTGGTTTGGAGGGAAACTTGAAGGTGGTGGTGTTCCCATGCATCTGCTACCCTTGACCTAGGTGATACAGGTCGCAGGTTTGGCAAGTGTTATCAAAGGAGCCTTTATGGGTTGCAGCAGCACATCCTGTAGACGGTACACACTGCTGCCACTGTGCATCGGTGATGGAGGGAGTGGATGTTGAAGTTGGTGGATGTGGTGCCAATCAAGCGGGCTGCTTTGTCCTGGATGGTGTCAGGCTTCTTGAGTGTTGTGGGAGCTGCACTCACCCAGGCAAGTGGAGAGTATTCCATCACACTCCTGATTTGTGCCTTGTTTTTAGGGAGTCAGGAGGTGAGTTACTTGCTGCAGAATTCCCAGCCTTTGACCTGCTCTTGTAGCCATAGTATTGATATGGCTGGTCCAGTTCAGTTTCTGGGTAATGGTAACCCCCAGGATGATGATAGAGGGGGTTCAATGGATTGAATATCAAAGGGGGATGGTTAGATTCTCTCTTGTTGGAGATGGTCATTCCCTGACACGTGTGTGGCACGAATGTTACCTCTCACTAATCAATGGTCCCATAGCCCACTTACACAATGAGAGCTGACACATTACAGATATATCTCAGCACCAGATATCCAGCAGAGACTAGACAGTCAACCATTGGTTCCTGGTAGCAAATTTCACAACAGAGAAACAGAGCTCCAGGTGCTATAATGAACCCTTTTGTCCTTGATTTCCTGAGAACAAAAATCTCCCTGGATTATAAAGACTAATATTTAGTATTAGTATTTAATGTTATTTAGTGCCCATTGTTGAAAACATGTATGTGTTGGCATTGAGTGAAGACAGAGTCAGACTTGGCAGTGTGTTGCCCACCATGGTTCAATAATCTTCATCGAGGTTTGAAAGTTTGGCACTTTGATGAGGATTCTCAAGAGGATGTATCAGAGAGTTGGTGGTCTCTGTGGAACCAAGCTCCAGTAGAGATGTGAGAATGGAGTAATTGGATAAAAATCGAAATGGCCACTATATCCCACCCAACGCAATTTTCATGGATCACATTTTCTCTCTTAATTCTACCCGTGAAATTAAATTAGGGCTTGATTTTTATCTTCTAACCTTGGAGCCCTAAGGCCCAGTATCCTTACCTGTGTCCACTCTGAACCCCCTCCATTCCATCATGTCCTTTTGCAGGTAGAGTGGTTAAATTTACACACACATTCTTCCAAATGTGGCTTCTCCAGTCATCTACATCAGGTGGGAATAGCTTGTGTCCATGAATATTCAGATCATTCCAGACCCATCCCAGTTTCTGATTCTCCTCATAGACAACAGCTTCATATGGATTGGACACGCCGAATGTGTATATATATTAATGTCTCCTGTTTCACTGTGCATTGTACAACACAGGTCCACATTAATACCACTTGGGCAGTTTGTAACTACTGAACTATTCCAAATCTCTTTCAGTCAGTTCCATTGTGATCACCTGACCCTATAATACATCTAGATCACAGTATCTTAAATATCAGCTTGTATCTAATTTATTGCCAATATAACATGAGGCATTCCAGAATAGATCTTTGTGGAATTCTTAACTGGCAATGGTCTTCAAACTTGACTGGTGTCAGTTATACTCATCGCACCTTTCCATTGCGAAGCCAACCTAACATTGATTAAAAGCAAAATGCTGCGGATGCTGGAAACCTGAAATAGAAACAGAAAATACTGGAAAATCTCAGCAGGTCTGGCAGCATCCGTGGAGAGAGGAACAGAGTTAACGTTTCGTGTCCAACTTGACTCTTCTGAAGTGATTGATTCACCTTCACATTCTTCGGGCATTTTCAGTACCCATCCACTAACCTTTGCCAGATCTCCTTCAGTCAGCCTCACATTGATGCTTTGATCATTTAGGCTTTCTGATGAAATATTTGGTGCACTCCTTCTTATTGCTGACTATTTGGGTGACAGTAGCCCAAAAGGAAAAGTAAAATTTGGAAATGAAGGGTACCAGTAAAACTTATTCAAACTGGGCCTTGTAAACCTTAAAATGGAACTCCAGTATTACTAATACCTGTATTACTGATTTTTACTGGGACTTGATCATTTTGAACTAGTTTTCCTTTCTGGGAGGTGTGTCAGCAGGGATGCTTGTGGAACCCAACTGGTTACTGACTCAGCAACAAACCAGATACGGGGAGTCTTAGTCGCACAAATATTCATCTCTGAACCCTCATGTGGAAATTATCTCTTAAATTTGAAGTGAGAAAAAGCTGTGGGGCGGCCACTGACCCCCATTATAATGAAACAGTGCAGTAGATCAGAAGCCTCGTCTTAGTAATGTGTACTGTTGACTTCCAGGACTTAAGGAATTACTTCGTAACAGGCGCTTGTCTTGGAAAGAAAAACATTGTGTCTTCCCTCTTTTCGAGTACGACCGTTACAATAAGATCTATGAGATGGATCTCCCATGTGTGAAGGATCTGGCATGGAAGATACTTTGGTTACAGTCCACAACCAGCACCACAGTCAGTACCACAGTCAGTCACACACCTCCTCCTTTCAGTTTGAGTCAGAGCCCAGGTAACATTTTCTCTCACTTTCCTTGTTGTTCTTTACTCTTTCATGGGATGTGGGTGTCGCTGACTGGACCAGCACTTGTTCCCATCCCTGATTGCCCTTGAACTGGGAGGTTTGCTTGGCCATTTCAGAGAGCAGTTAAGCATCAGCCACATTGCTGTGGATCTGGAGCCACGTGTGGGCCAGACCAGGTAAGGATGGCAGATTTCCTTCCCTAAAGGACATTAGTGAACCAGATGGGTATTTACAACAATCGGTGATAGTTGTCATGGTGACCATTACTGAGGCTATCTTTCAATTCTAGATTTATTGATTGAATTTAGCTTACACCAGCATGGTGGGATTTGAACCCATGACCCCAGAGCATTAGCTTGGGTGCCTGGATTACTAGTCCAATGAGTTGCGGAATTACTACATGGGCACAAAGGCAAGTGATTGACAGCCCGAAACTCATTCCAGGCTAATGGGGGCAGAGCCGAAAATATAACTTACTAAATGGGCATTGTGTTCAATGAGGGAATATGGTAAGATAGAATCACACAATGGGAAGGAGCTGGGAGCCAGGTTCAGTCTGGAAGCAGTGAAGATGGCACACAGCTGATATTCTCTCTTTGTTTTCTCTAGGCTGACTACTGCTGTCCCGATATCTCTGGTATTTGTTGTCACACCCACCTGAAAGGGGGTGGTGGTGGGGGGTGGGGTGGGGGGTGATGTGTCATATTTGTCTGAGACAAAAGAAAAATAGGAGAGATACTGTGTATGGGTTGAAGCAGCATAAAGGAATGATCCTTGATTTAATACTCAAAAGCACAATCACTCATGTAAGTATAAGCACATTAAGCAACACTTCAGATTCAATGATACAAACTCCTTTTAGTGTTATAATTTTACACGTTTAACAAGTCAAATAACTCAAGCACCAGTGGTAAGCCTACCTTCGCATAATCTAATAATTATAAACTCCTGTTAATATTAAAATAATTATATTCATGGTTTATTCAATTTTAAGACCATGTCCAACAGATCATAAGGATTAAACTGTAATGATCAAAGCACTAAACAAGTATTCCAGCCTTTAACTATAGGTTTGCTCCATGTGTTACGGCTCTCCTAGTCATTGGAAATAATAAAATCCTAACTTGGTTAAACACATGGAGAAATACCAGTTTCTCCAAGTAAATTAAATGTGAATCATAAATAAGCAACTGCCCAGAACATACTGGACATAGTCAAACTTGTATCTCGAGTAAACATCTTTCATTGCTTGATTATGCTATCCACCAAATAGACTTTTCTACAAATAAAATCTTATATTCTGTTAAAATTCTAATTTCCATGGTGATGCTACATCCATCTAGCTAGAAATACTTGTTACACAATATTCACTCTCTACACCCGTTCATTGCCTGAAAAGTCTGCTGATCTCTGACACAATTTCTTATTTGTAACTCCCAGACATCACACACTCTCCGCTTTCAATATTTCTAATAATCCTCTTGCTATCATAAAAAGGATGTGCTATAATAACATAGAATATTTCATAATTTTTCAATAGAAATATATCGTCTTAACTGGGACAAAGGAAAAAGGAGCGACAATGTGTGTAGGTTGAAGTGGCATAAAGGAGTGATCAGGTCTTTACTTGAGGATACAGTCTGTCCCTCTCCTGGGCAGATGGGTCCATTGTTGCTATGAGGGTGCTGGTTGTGAATTTTTTTTAAGAGAGAAAGCCAACAGAATGTATATTTGCAACCAATTTTCATATTAAACACAATGTTGAATAAACAAAGGGATATAGAAGGAAACATTTAAAAATGGGGGCGTGATTTCTTGGCAGACTCACAGTGATATATTCAATGACCAATAATGGTGTAGAGCTCCTTTGTGAGTCCTGCATTGAACTTAGGCAGGACAAGGTGGCCGTGTGGTTTTATAGGAAGCAGAAAATTAGGAGAAAGATAAATGATTGAATTTGCAGAGTGTGTGATGAGCTGTAAATATTTAGGAAAAGTCTTGGAACAAGGCCAACAGCTGCTGCTCAGTAGCTGCATACTGATGGTTAATGATTGTTGCATTAGGATTTATAATATGTATAATAGAATTATCGTGGGAATGCGTTCTGAAAGAAGATTAAGTGTATTAGGCCTGTGGAAAAATATCATTTAGAAGAACAAAGAAGTAGAGTTCACTTACAAGCTAATTCAAAGGCAATACCTCCACTCATCTGCATTCTCATTGGCTGGATGTCAACTGAGGGAGGCATCATGGTATGTTTTATTTGGCCTCAGTACCTCTCATGGGAAGAATATTCACACAAGCTACCAACTTCCCTCATTACCTGGCAGTCCCGTGTGGAAAATATCCGTGTATGGAGGTTGTTTGAGGACAGCACTGGTTTTGAGTGCGATTGTTTCATTGATGTGGCTGACACATTGAAGCTGGGCACACCTGAGACTGGTGTCTGAGGACTCTGGTGGCATCATCGTTGTTCTTTTCTCCTTCATAAATGCAGTAGTTGAAATAATTCAATAAAATCGGTACTCCCCTTCACCATCAATTATCATTGGAGTATTTGTAGAAAAATCAGAGATCAGCCATGTGGACCTCTACTGGTCACTAGTTGCTGGGTACTGGTTTACAAACAGATTTTCCATTTCTGCTCACCACCCACTCTCTATTCTCAAAATAAGTTTCCAACTCAGTATGAAGTGAAGTGGATTATAATCGTGGCCCTTTTTTGGGTCTATTTCGAATCAGGCATACTCCTCAGATGATCACTCTCACCTAAGACTGAGATAGTCAGGCCTCACAGACACTCAAATAGGTCTGAAGAACTGACCTAATTCTTCCCAAAAGAAATGGACGACCAGAGAATATTGCCATCCTCCAGCCAGCCTTTTTAACAAGTTTTAGCCAGATTATGACAATCCGGATATTATAACATCTTATTATAGTGTCTCTCCTCAACAATGTAGCTCTCCACTGAAGAGTGTGCGGAGATGGGTTCTTGAGTTTGGATGCAGAAGACGATATTAGACAATATGTTTTCTAAATTAAAAAAGAGTTTATTAAAGAACCAAACATGCAATTCACTTTTGATAGTAATCGCAATATTGATAGGTCTAGAAAAATAAAGTATAGTCTTGTTTCTATTCGAGAATCTAAGTCTCACTGATGTTACATAGACTTATTTAAGATACCCATCAATGTTTAAAGTAGTATTTATGTTAGAACCCCGAGTCTACGGCTACAGAGTCTAGCGAGATACCTTTATCCCAATTAAGGGGAGAACTATCATCACCACACTCAAGCAGCTATGCCTTTACCGTGAGAGATGCTGGAGTGAATCCAATGAATCTAAAAATCCGACTGTGTAGTTCCAATTATTTATACTATACAAGAACTGAACCAGCAGGAAGCATGTTGAGCACTCAGGCTGAGCAACGTCCTTTGTTTTAATTAACATCCTTCAAACAAAGAGGATACTGAGAGGTGCAGATAATGGTCACTACACTCAGTTTCCAGGATTCAGTTGACAAGTTATTTAGGGTCATCCTTAAGGTGATCTATTGTTAGATCGTGGTATCTTACAAGCTATCAGTGCCTATCTGAAGTGATGTAGAGGCCGTTTCCTGTTTTTTCCTGCTTTGTGTTGGAGGATATACCATATCCTATGCCACAGGATGTTGTTGTCCTTGAGCACGCAGTTATGCCCAGGCATCCTTATAAACTTCTTGAACCTTTGTCTAGCAAATGAACTCTGCTTTTAATATCTAATCCCTGCTTCATAGGATAATCACTCTTTTAATTTTAGAATTCCGTATTTATAGCTGGATTCTCTTATAACTCTATATTTATAGCTGCATTCCTTCACAAGTGTGGTTGACAACTCTTAATAGCCATGAATCATCGATTCATCGTGAAAACGCACACTTCTTTGAAATGCTCAAATACCTTTTGAGAATTGAAGTAAATAATTGCACCATACCATGCAGCTGCAAACAGCAATGTGATAATGACCAGATAATTTGTGTTTTTAATTGATGCTGGTTGAGGATAAATTATGGCCAACACACTGAGGGGAACCCTCCTGTGTTATTTCCAACACCACTGTAGAATCTTTCACATTGGTGCTGCAGAAGGGCCAAAGAGTGTTGCTGGAATGATACCAGAACTAAGAAGCTATCAGTTTCATGGATAATTAAACCAGCCGGGGCTGGTTCCTCTAATAAAAAGAAGACAGAGGGGGTGAGCTCTTGAGATTTTTCAAAATCAGGGAAGTGTTTGGTAGGATCAACTTAGGTAAGCTGTTTCCACTTGTGAACGAGTCCAGAGCTGAAGGCATAATTATAACATAGTCACTAACAAATCGAACAAGGAATTGGGAACAAACTTTACTCAGCGCATATATGAATGTGGAACTTGCAACCACATGGAATGATTGAGGAGAATAGCACAGATACACTTAAACAGTAGCTATGTTAAAATACGAGAGAGAAAGAAATAGAAGGAAATATCGATGGGGCTTTTTAAGAAGGTTTGGAAGGGGCTTGTGTGGAACATATGTACCAGAATGGAGCTGATGGGTCAAAAGTTCCTGTTTTGTACTGTAAATATTTTGTAACTTTGTGACTACTTTATCTGTATTCTCATTTGAGGCTTTTCTTGTTTATATAAATGACCCAGAAATCCAGCGATTCCATAGACCACTTATACATGACAGCTGACACATTACAGATATATCTCAGCACCAGATATCCAGCAGAGACTAGATAGTCAACTATTGGTTCCCAGTGGCGAATCTCACTGAAGAAAAGCAGAGTTACAGGTGCTATAATAAACCTCTTTGTCCTTGATTTCCAGAGAACAGAAATCTCCCAGGATTAGAAAGACTAATATTTAATATTAGCATTTAATGGTATTTAGTGCCCATTGTTGAAAACATGTTTGCGTTGACACTGAGTGAAGACAGAGTCAGACTTGGCTGTGTGCTGCCCATCATGGTTCAATAGCCTTTACTGAGGTTTGAAAGTTTGTCACATTGATGAGGATTCTCAAGAGGATGTATCGGAGAGCTGGTGGTATCTGTGGAACCAAACTCCAGTGGAGATGTGAGAATGGAAGAATCGGATGAAAATTGAAATGGCCACTAATTCCCGCCAGACACAATTTTCATGGATTATGTTTCTTTTTCAACTTCATTCTTCCTGTGAAAACGAGATCTGTTCTTGCGTTTTATCTTCATACCTTGGAGCCCTAAACCGCAGTATTCTTACCTGTGTTCGCTCTGAACCCCGCGTCCCCCCACCAATTTAATCTCTGTCCTTTTTGAGGTAGAGTGGTTAAGTTTACACACACATTCTTCCAAATGTGGCCTCTCCAGTCATCTACGCCAGGCCGGAATAACTTGTGTCCATAAATATGCAGATCCTTCCAGACCCATCCCAGTGTCTGATTCTCCTCATTGACAGCAGCTTCATATTGATTGGATATGTCCAGCGATTGGTCAATGTGTATATATGTTAAGGTCCCCTGTTCCACTGTGCATTATCCAACACAGAATTAACATCTCTTACTGTAACTGCACAATGAACTATTCCAGATATCTTTCAGTCATTTCCCACTGTGGTCACCTGACTCTATAATACATTTGGTGCACAGTATCTTAAGCACAAGCCCCTCTATAAAATTTATTATCAATATAACATGAGGCATCCCAGAACTCTCAATTGTCAACAATGAGCAAACAGAACTGTTGCCATTGATACACATCACAGCCTCTCTTTTACGGAGCCAATCTGACACTGATTCACTTTAACGTCCCTCAGACATTTTCAGTACCCGTCCACTTAACTTCTCCAGATCTCTTGCAATTAAAGCGTTTCTGATAAAACATTTGCTGCCCTCCTCTATATCACTGATTATGTAGGTGACGGTAAGCGTCTCAGAAGTAACGTCTGTGGAACCCAACTAGCCACTCTCTCTCCAATCAGAAACTATTACCTTTAACCCTGACCTGTCTTTTCTGAAGCCAACCAGATACAGTGCCCTGAGTTGCACAAATGTTCATCCTTAAACCAGTCATGTACAAATTATCTCTTAAGAATTCATGATAAATATTCATTCGTGAGCCACATCACACCGTTAACTAAACAATGCAGGACACCAGAGGATTTGTCTTAGTAATATGTACTGTTAATTTCCAGGACTTCGGGAATTGCTTCATAACAGACGATTATCTTGGCCAGAAAAGCATTGTGTCATCCCTCTTTTCAATTACAATCACTACAATAAGATCTTGGAGATGGATCTCCCATGCGTGAAGGATCTCTACAAGAAGATTCCTTGGTTACACTTCACAACCAGCACCACAGTCAGTCCCACAGTCAGTCACACACCACCTCCTTTCAGTTTGAGTCAGAGCACAGGTAACATTTTCTCTCTCTTTCTTTTCCTTGTTGTGAGCTGTTAGTTGCTACATGGAAACAAAGACAAGTGATTGACTGCTCAAACCTCATTCTCTGGCCAATGGGAACAGAGCTGAAGATATAATTTACAGAATGGAGATTGTGTTTATTGAGTGAATGTGATGAGGTGGAACCTCACAGTGGGGCAAGAGCTGCGGAATGGGTTCTGTTAGGGGCAGTGACCTTCTGTTAATGGCACGTGGTTGATATTCCCTCTTTGCTTTCCCTAGGCTGACTGCTCGCATTCTCTGGTATTTGTGATATATTCATTGATCAGCAATGGTGCGCAGATCTTGGACAGGACAAGATAGCCACGTGGCGCTATGGGAATCAGAAAACTAGGTGACGGAGAAATGAGTGAACGTGCAGAACGAGGGACGGGCTGGAAATATTTAGTAAAAGCTCAGCAGCTCCAACAAAGTGACTTTACGGAAGGGTAGTGATTGTTGGGTCAGAATTTCTAATGTGTTGGGGCTGGGGTGGGGAAGTGTGTTCCGGCAGAAGATGAAGGTCTGAATCTTACCTTCGTCAGGCGCGCGCAATCGGCGGGCCCGGAAGCCAATGAGAAATGCGCTTCCACATGCGATAGGCCCCCCGAATGCAATTTCACGCTGGCTGGACAGTTAACGGTCAGCCAGTGTGAAATGTGCGCTGAGAAAGCCTCAGCATTGGTGCAGGAAGAGGGCAGGCGCCGACAGAAATGAGGGTGAGGGTGGGCGCTTCTAGTGAGCTGCCTGAAGGTAGGCAGCTGCTGCAGAGCTGCCTCAGGGAACTGCAGACCTGGAAAGATTAAATGACAAGAAAAAAAAATGCACCAAACTGTGTCTATTCAGCACCGGGCAGCAGAACTCAGAAAAAGACAACAGTCCCCAGGTATCTTTTTTTATTACGTTTCACCCCCGGACATTTCATCCTGGATCGAGGTTTCAGCGAAAATGTGAAGGCCGCCTGGCCGATTGGCCTGCCCGCCAACTGTAAAAGTGGACGGGCTACGTAAAATCGATCTCGATCGCTTCCTTCATCGGCTTAATTGCCGGCTTAATTGTCGGCCAGCGCGCGCGGCAGTCGGGAGCATGCCTGCCGAACGAAATATCGCGCTAGTGCGCGATGGCATCGGGACGCACGCCCGAGGTCTTCTCGCGCGATTTCATGCATTACCAGGCCGGGCGCGCTCCCACACAACCAGCCTAGAATCCTGGCTGAAGTACATTAGACCCGCAGAGAAATATCATTGACATTGGAACAAGTATGTGAAGAGTACATATACAAACTCATTCAATGGAAATCCCTGCTCTCATCTGATTGGTTGAATCTCACAAAGGTAGGCATCATGGATGGATTCATTTGGCTTCCAGTCCGCTGGTGGGAAGAATAGTCACTCAAGCTTCCTACTTCCACTCGTTATCTGGCAGCCCGACTGTGGGAAAATATTGAGCCGTGAAGGTCGATTGAGGGCAGCACTGGTCTTGACTGTGGCTGGAAGAGATGACGGGCACCCACCTTCTAGGCTGGCACACTGAGACGGGGCACACTGAGACGGGGCACACTGAGCGAGGTGTCGGAGGACTCTGAGCACCTGTGAAATCTGTCCCCACTTTATCTTTGTTCTTTTCTCTGTAATAGATCCAGTAATTGAAGCAACTCAGTATAATTGGTAATCCCCTTCACCATCAATTATAATTGGAGTATTGGTAGGGAAATTAGAAATCAGCCAAGTGAACCTCTATTACTCACTGCTTGCTGGTTACTGTTTTGTAAACAGATTTTTCATTTTTTCACCACCCAAGTTTCTATTCTCAAAGAAAGTCGTGAGCTCACTGCATTTTTAAAATCTGCTTTCATGGGCTGTGGGCATCACTGGCTAGGCTAGCATTTTTATTGTCCATTCCTAATTGTCCCTTGAGAAGGCGGTGGTGAGCTGCCTTCTTGAACCACTGCAGTCCGTGTGGTGTAGGTAGACCCACAGTGCTGTTAGGGAGGAAGTTCCAGGATTTTGACCCAGTGACAGTGAAGGAACTGCAATATATTTCCAAGTCAGGATGGTGAGTGACTTGGAAGGGAACTTCCAGGTGGTGGTTTTCCTATGTGTCCTGTAGATGGAACACACTGCTGCCACTGTGTGTCAGTGGTTGAAGGAGTGAATGTTGAAGGAGGTGGATGGGTTGCCAGTTAAGCAGGGTGCTTTGTCCTGGATGGTGTCAAGCTTCTTGAGTGTTGTTAAAGCTGCATTCGTCCAGGCAAGTGGGAAGTATTCCATCACATCCCTGACTTGTGCCTTGTAGATGGTGGACAGGCTTTGGGGGGCCCGGAGATGAGTTACTCGCTGCAGAATTCCCAGCCTCTGATCTGCTCTTGTAGCCACAGTATTTATATGGCTGATGCAGTTCAGTTTCTAGTCAATGACAACCCCAGGATGTTGATATTCGGGGGTTCGGTGATGGTAAACCCATTGAATGTCAAGGATAGATGGTTTAATTCTCTCACGTTGGAGAAGGTCATTGCTTGGCACTTGTGTAGCATGAATGTCACTTGTCCCTTATCAGCCCAAGCCTGAATGTTGTCCGGGTCTTGCCGCCTGTTGGCGTGGATTGCTTCAGTATCTGTGGATTTGCAAATGGTGCTGAATATTGTGCAATCATCAGCGAACATCCCTACTTCTGACCTTATGATGGAAGGAAGGTCATTGATGAAGCAGCTAAGGATGGTTGGGCCTAGGGCACTGCCCTGAGGAACTCCTGCAGTGATGTCCTGGAGTTCAGATGACTGACCTCCAACAACCATAGCCATCTTCCTTTGTGCTAGGTATGATTCCAACCAGTGGAGAGTTTTCTCCCTGATTCCCACTGACTCCAGTTTTGCTAGGGCTCCTTGATGCCACACTCGGTCAAATACGGCCTTGATGTCAGGGGCAGTTACTCTCACCTCACCCCTGGGTTTCAGGTCTTTTGTCCATGTGCAGACCAAGGCGGTAAGGTTGATTGCTTTTAATATCATGAGTCTTTAATTCTTCTTGAAAACATACATTTCTTTGAATTGCTTAGTATCTTTTGAGAATTAAAGTGACCAATTGTACATAACAAACTCTCACAAATAGCAATGCGATCATGACCAGATAATTTGTGTGTTTAATTGATGCTGGTTCAGGATAAATATTGGCTAATACACTGGAGAGAACTTTGTTTTTTCCAATATCTTACACATCAGTGATGCAGAATGTGCAAAGAATTTTACTAGAATGTTACCAAAATTGAGACTTACCCTTATCAGGAAAAGTTCAACAAACTCCATTGGTTCCTCTAGAAAAAGAAGACTGAGAGGGTGACCTCTTAGAGCTCTGCAAGATCATGGAAGTGTTTCGTCGGATCAACTTGTAGGAGATGTTTCCACTTGTGGACGGGCCCATCACATGGGGTCATAATTATAATATAGTTACTAACAAATGCAATGGGGATGTCAAATGAAACTAACATTTACCCAGAGTATATGAATGTGGAACGTGCTACCACATAGGATGGTTGATGAGAATAACACAAATACAGTTACGCAGCAGCTCGATTAATGGGGAATGAAATCAAAGAATATACCGATGGGTCTTCAAGGAAGAAAGTTTGGCGGGGACTTGTGTGGAATGCATGCACTGAATAAAGCTGATGGGCCAAATGCCCTGTTCTGTGCTGTACATGTTTTATAACTTTGTGACTTCTTTACCTGTATTCTTGTTATATGGGATGACCCAGGATCCAATGGTCCCACCGACCATTTATGCAGTGAGAGCTGACACACTGCAGATATATCTCATCACCAGATATCCAGCAGAGACTAAATAGTCAACAATTGGTTCCTGGTAACAAATCTCACTGAAGAAAAACAGAGCTTCAGGTGCTATAATTAATCTTTTTTCCCTTGATTTCAGAGACAAAGATCTCCAGGGATTATAAAGACCAATATTTAGTGTTAGTATTTAATGGTATTTAGCGCCCATTGTTGAAAACATGTATGTGTTGACATTGAGTGAAGACAGCATCGGACTTGGCTGCGTGTTGCCCACCGTGGTTCAATAACCGTCATAGACGTTTGAAAGTTTGTCACATTGATGAGGATTCTCAAGAGGATGTATCAGAGAGCTGGTGGCATCTGTGGAACCAAACTTCAGTGGAGATGAAAGAATAGATCAATTTGATGAAAATTGAAATGGCCACTATCCCCCCCCACTCTCCCACCGATTATGATCATATTTTCTCTCCAACTTCATTCTTCCTATGAAAACAAGATGAGTTCTCAGATCTTCATACCTTGTAACTCTAAGGCCCAGTATCCTTACCTGTGTCTTCACTCTGAACTCCCTCCGTTCTGTCACTGTCCTTTTGCAGGCAGATTGACTAAATTTACACACACTCTTCCATTATGGCCTCTCAAGTTATTCTTACTTGGCGTAGATAACTGGAGTTCATTAATGAGGTGAGAACCATCTCCGTTGCTGATATACCTCATTGACAGCAGCTTCATACTGACTGGATGTGTCCAGTGATTGTGCATATAATGTCTCATTCCTTTGAGCATTATTCAACACATATCCACATTAACATCCTTTTCAGTAACTGCACTACTGAACTATCCCACATCTCTTTCAGTCAGTTCCACTGTGGTCATCTGACCTGATAATACATCTAGTTTACAGTAACCGCCTGTATTTAATTTATTAATTTAATTTATTGAGGCATCCCAGTATAGATCCTGTGGAATTCTTAATTGTCAAAGATCTTCACACAGAATTATTTCCCTTAATATTCATCACATCCTTTCTATTGCAAACCCAACCTAATCTGATGCACCTTAACATCTCCGAGGCATTTTAAGGACCCACCCGTCCACTTAACTATCCTGGATCCCTTTCAATCAAAGCCTACCTGATAAAGCATTTGATGCTCTCCTCCATATTGCTGGTTATTTAGGTGAAAGTTGACATTTCAGAAGTGATGCCTGTGGAAGCCAACTAGTCACTGTCTCCAAATCAGAATCTATTGCCATTAACTATCACCATCCCCTTTGTTTACAGAAGTTAGCTAGGTACAATGCCCTCAGTTGCACAATTGTTCATCTTTAAACCCTTCATATAGCAATTATCTCTTAAAAATTGAATGATTAATATCCAAGAGTTGGTCACATTCCCCATTAATTAGATGGTGTAGTGGACCAGAGGCCTTGTCTTAGTAATGTGTACTGTTAACTTCTAGGACTTCGGGAATTACTTCGCAACAGACGGTTATCTTGGGCAGAAAAAAAATGTGCCTTCCCTCTCTTTGATTACAATCACTTCAATAAGATCTATGAGATGGATCTCCCATGTGTGAAGGATCTTGCAATGAAGCTTCCTTGGTTACAGCTCACAACCAGAACCACAGTCAGTACCACAGTCAGTCACACGCCTCCTCCTTTCAGTTTGAGTCAGAGCCCAGGTAACATTTTCTCTCTCTTGTCCTTGTTGTGAGCTGGGGGATTCCTACATGGGAACAGAGGCAAGTGACCGACAGCCCGAAACTCATTCACTGGCCAATAGGAAGCAGAGCTGAAGATATAATTTATGAATGGAGATTGTGTTTATTGAGGGAATGTGGTGAGATGGAACCTCACAGTGGGAATGACCTGGGAGCCAGGCTCTGAAGGAGGGCAGTGAAGTTGGTGGCATGTGCTTGCTATTCCCTTTTTGCTTTCTCTAGAATACGTACTTCTGTTTCAGTTTCTCTGCTATTTGTGATGCATTCATTGACTAACAATGATGTACGGCTCCTCCCCAAGTCTCGCACAGAGCTTGGACAGGAAAAGGTGGCCATCTGGTGTTACAAGAAGCAGAAAGTTAGATGATGGATATATGATTGAATCTGCAGAGTGTGGGACATGTTGTAAATATTTCAGAAAAGTCTTGGAAAAGAGTCAATGACTGCCACTCAGCTGCCTGAAAATGAATTTACTGGTGGTTAATGATTGTTGCATTAGGGTTTATAATGTGTTGGGTGGGGGAGTGTGTTACAGAAGAAGACTGAGTGTATTAGGCTTGTGGAAAAATACCATTTACAGGGGCTTTGAACAAGTACTTGAAACGTTGGTATGCAGACTTATTCAAAAGGAATTCTTGCACTCATCTGATTGGTGGAATCTCAACCAAGGCAGGCATCATGGAGTTTTTTATTTGGACTCAGTACCCTGGGTGGGAAGAATAGTCCTACTTCTCCTCACTTTCTAGCATCCCCACTGAAGAAAAATACTGATCTATGGAGATGGAGGACAGCACTGGTTTTGACTGTAATTGCTTCACTGAGCTGGAAGAGATGACTAGCACTCACCTTCTCAGCTAGCACACTGAGACTGGGCACGTTGAGTGTGGTGTTTGAGGGCAATGAGAAGCTGTGGAATCCAACCCCACATCACCTTTCATCCTTTCTCCTTCATTCCAGTAAATCAAACAACCTCGGCGCCGACACATTCACTTATAATTGGAGTTGGGGAAACAAGGTACAGCCACTATGGATCTCTACCCAGTCACTGGTTACTGCTCTACAAACAGATTCTCTATTTGTATTCACCACCCCCTCTCTATTTCCAAAACAAAGTTTTCAACTCAGTGAGGCTGATAGTGCTTAATACCGTGAGCCTTCAATTCTTCTTAGAAACACACATTTCTTTGAAATGCTCAAATCTCTTTTGAGAATCTAAGTAAACAATGTCACAGGAATGACCCACCTTTGCTCGTTTAGAAAGAAGGACTTGTATTGAAATAGCAGCTTGAATGACCTCGGGATGTGGGAGCTTGCTGTGCACAAAATAGTTCCTGTGCTTCTTACCTTACAACAGCGAATACATTTCGGAAGTATCCGGTGGACTGTGAAGTGCTTTGGGACATTCTGAATTCATACAAGGGGCCATAAAAATGGAAGTCTTTCTTTCATCCTTTAACCAGCTGGCACTTGTTTACTTTTTGTGCTCTTGTCCCATCACAGGCGGGTCTGATGGATGCTATTGGAACTATCCACCAGTAGCTGATGAACACAGTGAGTGAAGGAGGCCTCAGCTGGTCTGGCAGTTTGGGGAGGATGGTGATAAAATACAGGGGGGTGATTAGTAAAGCAGCGGGTCAGGCGTGTAATCGGCAAATCAAGTTCAACAAAGCTACGAGTGAGGGTATTCATTGTGGCAGGAAGAGTAAACAGGTGACATTCTCCGTGGAAAATAAGTGTCTAAATGAGGTAGAAATAGGCATGAGATGGGCAAATTACTAAAAGTGGCGACAAAGACTAATGAGACCATTCAATAAAAGCAAACAGATCCTGGGGTTTATTTCTGATGGGATAGAATTGAAATGCTGAGAGCTTATGCTAAATTTGTGCAGAGCTTTGATTAGGCCACACTTAGAGCGCTGCCAACACTTTTGTTCTTTATATTATAGAAAGGGTGTCAAGGCACTGGAGAAGGTGCAAAGATTTACTAGAATGGTACAGATTTCTTTAACGGAGAGAGCAGACAATGATAACGCAGTGGACGTAATTGATCTGGATTTTCTCATGCTTTCAGTAGGTGCCCCATACAGCCACAGGGGTTCGAGGCACAGGTCTGAAGTAGGTAACCCAGCTCCCAGGCTAAAATTCCATGTCATAATTGAGGGATTTCAAAAGAGACAATAGACTAATAAGTAAAGTCAGAGTGTGGAGTCAGGGAAGTGGCAGAATGATTGCTAGCTGGTTTCAAAGCAGAAAGCAGAAAGCAAATGTGGAAGCCAAAGTTGGCTATTCAGAGTGGCAGGAGGAGGAAAGAGGTATTCCACAAGGATCTGTGCTGGGACCAAAACAAAAACAGAATTACCTGGAAAAACTCAGCAGGTCTGGCAGCATCGGTGGAGAAGAAAAGAGTTGACGTTTCGAGTCCAATGACCCTTCAACAGAACTGATCTGTGCTGGGACCACTGTTTTTCACAACTTACATCAACGAACTGTGGAATCAAAAACACAGTTTCAAAATTTGGGGATGACACCAAATTGGGGAGACAGTCAATATTCAGTATGAACAAATTAGTTAATAAATTGGAGAATGGGAAAACAATTAGCAAATTAAGTTCAACACAGATAAATGTGAGGTAGTACATTTTGGTAGGAAGAATAGTGAGGTAATTGATTACTTGGAAGGTGCGATGTTTTGTGGGGTAGAGCAACAAAGGGATCTCGGAGTACACATACATCAATCACTAAACGTTGCACCACAGGTTAGCAAGTCCATTGAAAAAACAAGCAGGAGGCTTTATTTCTGGAGGGAAAGAATTAAAAAGTAGGGAAGTTATGCTAACCCTCTATCTAACCTTGGTTAGACCAGACTTAAAAGCAGTTCTGGCTGCTTTTTTTTTTTGGAAAGGATATCAAGACACCGGAGAGAGTGCAGAGAAAATTTACATTGATTGTGCCAGAAATGCGTGGGTATACAAATCAAAGGAATAGATTGACAGATAAAAGCAAAATACTGTGGATGCTGGAAATCTGATTTTCTGTTTTTGAATAGATGAACAGGCTGGGTCTCTTTCCTCGAGTAAAATGAAGGCTGAGGGGTGATAGGGAAATCCAACAGGGAATTCAGAAGAAACTTCTTTACCCAAAGAGTGGTGAGAATGTGGAACTCACGACCACAGGGAGTGTTGGAAGCGAATAATATAGATGTATTTAAGGGGAAGCTAGACAAGCATATGAGGGAGAAGGGGATAGAGGGTTATGGTGATAAATTTAGATGATGAAAGATGGGAGGAGGCTCATGGAGTATAAACTCCAGCATTGACTTTTTGGGCTGAAAGGCTTGTTTCTCTGCCTTATATCCTATGTGATGCATGCTACCAAAACTGGGAAGCTCAGTTGATGGGGGCTTAGTTGAAGAAAGGTGGGAGAAGGCTTGAGTGGAGCTCAATGTCTGTAATGGATGAAATAGAGAAAGTGGATGAAAATTGATATGGCCACGAGATCCCACCCGATTCAATTTTCAAATCTGGATCACATTTCCCCTCTCATCTTCATTCCTCCTGTGAAAACAAGATCAGGTCTTGAGTCTTATCTTCAAACCTTGGGTCGCTAAGGCCCAGTATCTTTACTTGTCTCTGCTCTCTCAACCCTCTCCATTCCATCACTGCCCCGCTGCCAATGTCTCAGATTCCACTGTGCATTATGTAACATAGACCCACATTAACATCCCTTGGACCTTTCAGTAACATCTGAACTATTCCAGATCTCTTGCAGACAGTCCCACTCTGATCCCATAATCATATAATGCATTTAGTGCACAGTATCTTAAGTGCCAGCCTTTATATAATTTATTAGCATTATAACATGAGGCATCCCAGAACAGATCCATATAGAACTCTTAATTGTCAATGGTCTTCAAACAGTACCATTGCCACTTATACCCATCACATCCTTCCTATTGCAAAGCCAACTTAACACTGATTCACCTTAACATCCCTCAGGTATTTTTAGTACCCATCCTGTTTACTATTCCGAATCTCCTTATCAGCCTTATGTTCATAAAGCATTTCTGATTAAACCTTTAGTACCCTCCTCCATATCGCTGATTATTTAGATGATAGTAGATGTCTCAGAACTAATGCCTGTGGATCCCAACAAGTCACTGTCTCTCAGTTGGAAACTATTGCCATTAACCCTCGGCAACTCCTTTGCTTTCCTCACCTACCAGATTCCTTGACTTTATTTGCACTAATATTCTTCTTTAAGACTGTCGTGCAAAAAGTGAAGTAAATCGGCGAACTGACCACCACCAGCTCCCAACCAAGATTTCATAAACAGTACAGAGGCCACGTCTTAGTAATATGTACTGTTGACTTCCAGGACTCACGGAATTATTTCGTAACAGACGGTTATCTGCGAGAGAAAAACGCTGTGTCATCCCACTTTTCCAATACTATCGTCACAATAAGATCTTTGAGATGGATCTTCCCTGTGTGAAGGACCTCGTGCAGAAGATACTTTGGTCACAGTCCACAACCAGCACCACAGTCAGTACCACAGTCAGTCGCACGCCTCCTCCTTTCAGTTTGAGTCCCAGCCCAGGTAACATTTTCTCTCTTCCTTCTTGTGAGCTGGGGAATTCCTACATGGGAACAAAGGCAAGTGATTGACAGCCCGAAACTCATTTGCTGTCCAATAGGAACAGAGCCGAAGATATAATTTAGTAAATGGAAATTGTGTGAATCAAGGGAATGTGGTGAGATAGAACCCCACAGTGGGAACGAGCTGGGAACCAGGTTCTTTCAGAGGCAGTGAAGTTCTGCAGTGACACGCTGTTGGTATTCCCTCTTTGTTTTCTCTAGGCCCACTGCTGCTGTTCAGATTTCTCAGGCCTTTATGATACATTAATTGACCAATAATGGTGTCCAGCTCTTTTGTGAATCCTGCCTTGAACTTAGACAGGACAAGGTGGCCGTGTGCTGTTATAGAAAAGCAGAAAATTAGGCAACCGAGAAATGTTTGAATGAGGGATGGGCTGTAAATATTTAGGGAAAGTCTTGGAACAGAGTCAATGGCTGCTGTTCAGGAGCTGCATTAAAATGAATTTACCAAAGTTTAATGATTATTGGGTCAGGATTTCCAATGTGTTGGGGGTGGTGGAGGGAGGCTGGGGGAGTGTGCTCTGGAGGAAGATTGTATGTATTAGATCTGTGGAAAAATATCATTTATAGGAAATTAGCAGAAGTACGTGAAGAGTTCCTATACAATATTCAAAGGGACTTCCTGTAGCCATCTGCATTCTGGTTGGATCTTAACTGAGGTAGGCATCATGGAGTGATTTATTTGCCTCAGTACCTTGGTGGCAGGAATAGTCCCACAAAATTCCGACTTTCCCGCAAATAAAAGCAAAATACCGCGGATGCTGGAAATGTGATATAGAGACAGAAAATGCTGGAAAAACTCAGCAGGTCTGGCA
Source organism: Cetorhinus maximus (assembly GCF_964194155.1). Lineage (NCBI taxonomy): Eukaryota > Metazoa > Chordata > Chondrichthyes > Lamniformes > Cetorhinidae > Cetorhinus > Cetorhinus maximus. Next base: position 99,492,268 of record NC_135894.1, read on the forward strand.
GCATCTGTGGAGAGAGAAACAGAGTTAATGACTCTTCTTCAGAGCTTGTGAAACATTAACTCTGTTTCTCTCTCCACAGGTGCTGCCAGACCTGCTGAGTTTTTCCAGCATTTTCTGTTCTTATTCTGACTTTCCCTTGATATCTGCAGAAAATATTGACATGTGGAGGTTGTTTGAGGGTGGCACTGGTTTTGACTGTGAATGCTTCATTGACCTGGAAGCTAGCCACCTTCTTTCTATGCTGGTACATTAATAGATGCAGTAAACTGAGCAAGTCAATATAAATAACCTAACCATCACATATAATTGGAGTAATTGGTACGTTAATCAGGGAGCAGCCACTGTCGATCTCAACTGGTCACTAGTTGCTTGTTACCACCCCCTCTCTATCCTGAAAGAGTTTTGAACTCGGTGAGGTTGATTGCTCTTAATAGTGAGTCTTCATTTCTTCTTGAAACCACAAATTTCTTTGAAATGCTAAAATATCTTTTGAGAATCTAAACTGTTAATTGCGCACAGCAAGCTCCCACAAACAGCAGTGTGCTAATAACGAGATAATCTGTTTTTATCAATCGTGATTGATGGTTAGATACTGGCCAGGCTGCTGGGAAAATCTCTCTGTGCTTCCTCCAATAGCGCCATGGCGTCTTCCAAATCTGTGAGACAGGCACTGCAGATCGTGCAAAGAAGATTTACTAGAATGATACCAGAAATGTGAGGTTATCCTTGTCAGGAAAGATTGAACGTGGTGGGGCTAGTTTCACCCATAAAAAAGATTGAGGGTGGAATTTAGTTCCAGCTACGGGGGCTCCCAGCGCTTTTTAAGTGCATTCAGGAAATTCACTGGCCAGCGCTGGACCTCCCATGTGATCAAGACTGGGGTATGACAGAAATCCTGCCGCACAGGCAGCGCTCTGTCGCTGGCAGCTCCATCGGGAGTGGTGGCTGCTGCCGGTCCTTCACCTCAGGTCATCACTGGATCCCTGGAGACAGGAGTGTGTGGGGCGGGATGGGGGTCACGAGGAGCCTGTCGCCGGTCAGGGGCGGGGTGAAGTGTGCAGGAAGCAAAGGCAGGGGGTGACTTTCAGTGGGAACCCTCCCTCCCCCCGCAACTTCCCAATGCCGGATTCCTTGAGCAGGCATTGAGTGCCTGTCAACGAGGGGCCCCGGTAGGTTGCTGGCAAGGCCGTCAAGGTTTGCTGGGCAGGCTTGGGAGACCCAGTCCAATCCCTTAGATCCCTGAACCACAGTTAAAACCCGACGGGCTCAGAGATAATTGGCTTTAAGTGGCTCTTTATGAGGCTATTTTCCATGCAGCCACCAATGGGCAGGATAGTGGTGTCAGGCAATCCCTGCCCCCCACTTAAATAGGGACAGTCTTCCCGATGTCAGGAATTGGACATGGGTTCTCCCACCTAATTCTCCTGGCACCCAGCCAACATGCCTGCTCAGATAAGCTCCATTGAATTCTGCCCTGTAGAAATTTGCAAGATGATGAAAGGGTCCAATCGCGTAGATTTAGAGAAGATGTTTCCACTTGTGGACGAGTCCAGCCCTGGAATTAATAAATATACATTATCACAAACAATTCCAACGGGGAGTCCAGAAGAAATCTCTTTACCCTGAGAGTATGTGAATGTGCAGCTCACACTACACATGGTATATGTGAGGGAAATTAAATAGATGCATTTAAACAGAATCTAGATAAACATTTTGGGGGAAAGGAATAGAAAATTTACTGATTGGTGTTTTGTTGAAGGATTGGAAGCAGCTTGTGGGGAATGCAAACACCAGAATGGAGCTGATGGGCCAAATGGCCTGTTCTGTACTGTAAATACTCTGTAATGTTGCAGTTTCTTTACCTGAACTTGAGGGCGAGGCTTTTCTTGTCCATACAGATGAGCTATATCCCAGTGGTCCCATTGACCTCTTACACAGTGAGATATTACAGATATATCTCAGCACCAGATACCCAGCAGAGACTAAATAGTCAACCACTGGTTCCTGGTAGCAAATCTCATTGAAGAAAAGCAGAGTTACAGGTGCTATAATAAACCTATTTGTCCTTGATTTCCAGATAACGGAAATCTCCCAGGATTATAAAGACTAATATTTAGTATTTGTATTTAATGGTATTTAGTGCCCATTGTTGAAAACGTGTATGTGTTTTTGGCATTGAGTGAAGACAGCGTCAGACTTGGCTGCGTGCTGCCCACTATGGTTCAATAGCCTTCACTGAGGTTTGAAAGTTTGTCAAATTGATGAGGATTCTCAGGAGGATGTATCAGAGAGTTGGCGGCATCTGTGGAACCAAACTCCAGTGGAGATGAAAGAATGGAGATATTAGATGAAAATCGAAATGGCCACTATATCCCACTCAATGCAATTTTCAGATCTGGATCACTTTTCCTCTTCAACTTCATTCTTCCTGTGAAAACAAGATCAGCTGTTGAGTCTCAACTTCATACCCAAGAGCCTTAAAACCTTACCCATGTCGTCTCCCTAAACTGTCTCCGTTCATTCACTGTCCTTTCATTCTGGAGTGGTTAAATTTACACACACATTCTTCCAAACATGGCCTCTCCAGTCATTTGGACCAGCTGAGAATAATTTCTGTTCATTAATATTCAGATCCTTTCACATGCATCCCCATTCCTAATATCCATTGACAGCAGCTTCACATTGATTGAGCAATGATTGGATGCATCCAGTGTGTATCCACCTTTAATGTCTCAAATCCCACTGTGCATTATCCAACACAGGTCCACATTAACATTCCTTGGGCCCACACATTCCTGTACTAATGACCTGTTCCAGATCTCTTTCAGTCAGTCCCACTGTGTTCGCCTGACCCTATAATACATCCGGTGCACAGTATCAGCCTGTATATAATTTATTATCAAAAACATGAGACATCCCAGAGTCCCTCACTAACAATTAAGAGCTTGGCAGTGGCCTTCAAACAGCATTATTGCCAGTTATTCTCATTATGTCCTTTCTATTGCAAAGCCAACCTCACATTGATTCACCTTAATGTCCCTCAGGCATGTTCAGTATCCATCGACGTATCTATTCCAAAACTCTTTCAATTAGCCTCATGTTGACCCTTTGATCATGAAGCCTTTCTGATGCAATGTTTGATGCCCGCTTCCATATCACCAATTATTTAGACGACAGCAGGTATTTCAGAAGTGATGCCTAGTCACTGCCTCCTGATCAGAGTCTATTGCCTGCAATGCTCAGCAACTCCTTTGTTATCAGAAGCCACCCAGATGCAGGGACCTTACTTGTACAAATGTTCATTTTTAAACCCCTCAATCAAAATTATCCCTTAAAAAACTGAAAAAATGAATATCTGTCGGTGGCCAAATCCCCCCCATTAACTAGATAGTGCAGGGGACCAGAGGCCTTGTCTTAGTAATATGTGCTGTTAACTTCCAGGACTTCAGGAATTGCTTCGTAACAGACGGTTATCTTGGCAAGAAAAGCATTGTATCATTCCTCTTTTCCATTACAATCGTTACAATAAGATCTATGAGGTGGATCTCCCATGTGTGAAGGACCTCGCAGTGAAGATACCTTGGTTACAGTCCACAACCAGCACCACAGTCAGTACCACAGTCAGTCGCACGCCTCCTCCCTTCAGTTTGAGTCCCAGCCCAGGTAACATTTTCTCTCTCTTTTCTTTGTGAGCTGGGGAATTGCTACATGGGAACAAAGGCATGTGACTGACAGCCCGAAACTCATTCACTGGCCAATGGGAACAGAGCTGAAGATATTATTTCCTGAATGGAGGTTGTGTTTATTGAGGGAATGTGGTGAGTTGGGAATATCTGGGAGCCAGGTTCTGTGAGGTGGGGCAGTGAAGTCCGGTTGCTGGCATGTCGTTGATATTGTGTCTTTGTTTTCTCTGGGCTGACTCCTGCTGTTCAGATTTCTCAGGTTTTTGTGATACATTCATTGACCAATAATGGTGTACAGCTCTTTTGTGAATCCTGCCTTGAACTTGGACAGCACACGGTGGCTGTGCGTTACAGGAAGCAGAAAATTAGGGGAACATTCTAGACTGAATCTGCAGAGCGTGGGACAGGCTGTAAATATATAGGAAATGTCTTGGAACAGAGTCGATGGCCATTGCTCAGGAGCTGCAACAAAATGAGATTACTGATGGTTAATAATGATTGCATTAAGATTTATAATGTGTTGTGGGGAATGTGTTCTGGAGGAAGATTGTGTGTAGTAGGCCTGTGGAAAAATATCATTTACAGGAACTTTGAACAAGTACATGAAGAGTTCATATGCAAACTTAGTCAAAGGGACTTGCTGCACTTGCCTGCATTTTGGTTGGCTGGGGGTATGATATTTGGCCTCAGTACCCCGGGTGGGAAGAATGAGCTTCCTACTTCCCATTGTTATCTGGCAACTCCATTGTGGAAAGATATTGATGTGTGGAGATTGATGTGTGGAGCGTGACACTGTTTGGCTGTGATTGGTTCATTGATGTGGAATAAATGACTGGCACTCATATTCTAGGTTGGCATGCTGAGACAGGGCACGCTGAGTGAGGTGTCTGAGGACCCTGGGCACCTGACCCCACATCATCTTTCTGAATTTCTCCTTTATAGGTCCAGTAAATCAGACAACTCAAATGTTGAATTGGTTCTCCCTCTCAACATCACTTATAATTGGAATAATGGCATGGGAATTGGGACTAGCCACTGCAGATCTGGCTACTGGTTTACAAACAGAATTTCCAATTATACTCAACACCCACTCTCTATTCTCAAAGAAAAATTTCAACTGGGCGAGTTTCATTGCTCTGAATACCGCAAGTCTTCAATTCTCCTCGAAAACAGGCATTTCTTTGAAATACTCATATACCTTCTGAGAACCCAAGTAACTGATGTCACTGGGATGATCCACCTTTGCTTGTTTAGCAAGAAAAAAAGATCTTGCATTTATATGGTGCCTTTGCAACTTCAGAATGTTCCAAAATGCTTCGCAATCAATCTGCTTGCAGCAAGCTCCCACACATAAAAGGAGCTAAAGAGCAGATAATCAGTGTTTCAACTGATGCTGGTTGATGGATAATTATTGGCCAGAACACTGGGTAGAACTCTCCAGTGCTCCTTCCAATTGAGCCTTCAGGTCTTACCTACCCGCCAAGGAGTGAAAACAGGACCTCGGTTTAACGCCTTGACTGAAAGAGGTATTTAGTAAATAATTATGGTTCAGCCAGGGACATTGCCTTAGTAAACCTGTAATGTTGACTTCTAGGACTTCAGCAGTTGCTGGGCAACAAATGGTTGCCTTGGCGAGAAAGAGTTTGTGCCACCTCCCCCCCCCCTACCACCTTAAAACCAGCTTATATTTCACCCCTCTCCTAATATTACTCAGTTCTGTTGAAGGGTCATGAGGACTCAAAACGTCAAATCTTTTCTTCTCCGCTGATGCTGCCAGACCTGCTGAGTTTTTCCAGGTAATTCTGTTTTTGTTTTGTGTCCTCACTCTTTCAAACTACCATTACGCCTATACACGGTATAATTTGAGGTTTAAGATGGGTCTCCCGTGCGTGAAGGATCTTGCGGTGAAGATGCTTCAGTTACAGTCCACACCCAGCACCACAGTCAGTACCACAGTCAGTCGCACACCTCCTCCTTTCAGTTTGAGTCCCAGCCCAGGTAACATTTTCACTTGTCCCTATTGAGTATCTGAGTTGTACCCAACCCTTGAGTGAATGGATACTGCATGGAACAGAGGCATGTGATTGGCTGCCTGAAGTCATTCGTCAACCATGCCAAAGGTATTCTGAACAGAACAGAAAGGCACCCTACAAAATGTCCCTGAGCCTTTTTTGAAGTCACTTGTGCCAAACTCTGTCCATTTGTCCAACCATCTGTTGTGCATTGTGATGGTTTGCAGATCTGATATCTCTTCACATTTCTTGATAAAGAACTTGCATTTATTTAATGTCTTTCATGCCCTCAAGGCGTCTTAGTATGCTTCTCAGCCAATTAGGTTCTTTTGAAATGTAGTCCCTGTTGTAATCTAGGGAAACATGGCAGCAACTTGTGTACAGCAAGATCCCACAAACAGCAATGGAATACTTTCCAGATAATCTGCTTTAACAATGTTGGCCCAGGACAGCAGGGAAACTTTCTGTCCTTCTTTATATTCTGTTACATCCATTGCGCAAAAGCTAATGGTCCAAAGCTTGATCCAGTGGCTCTGGCAGTATAGCACTCCCTCAGTGCCACATTGGAATAGCAGCCTAGATAAAGCATTTTCTGCCTCTCAGACAGCACAACGTGCAGATTAGTTACTGTAATGTGCCAATAATCATAGGTGAAACTTGTGATCTGATTGGTAGTACCATCAGCTATGGTTCAGTGGATATTACTCTCTATATTTCCGTGTTTGAAGGTTGTGGATTTAAATCCTATACAAGAGCCCATGAGCCAAGTTGGCATTTCTCGTGCAGCTGGGAGAAAGTGCTGTTCTGTCGGAGATGCTGTTTATCAGATGAGACACTAAAGCTAGGCCTCATCTGAGTTCACCCATGTGTCCTGGTCAGTTTTTAATCCAACATCTAAACAAAAGATCATCTGGTGATTATGACATTTTTTGTGGGAACTTGCTGTAAGCAAAATGGCTCCCGTAGTTCTTACAATACGACAATGAATACATTTCAAAAGTCCCTCATTGGCTGCAAAGTGCGCTGGGGTGTCCGGAGGTCATGAAAGGCGCTATATAATTGTAAGACTTTCATTCATTCTTTTACCCCTTGGCACTTGTTTACTTTTTGTTTTGTTGTTCCATTGCCTTACACCACAGTGCGGGGGTTAGATGGGAATCATTGGAATTGACAATGGGTTCAATATTACACCAGTAGCTAGTAAAAGAGATCTCGGTTGATCTGACAGTTTGGAGAAGACTGTAATAAAATTGAGGACGAGATAAGTCATCTTGCAGAATGGGAGTTTAATTGGCAAATGAACTTCAATATGGATAAACATGAGGCAATACATTTTGGTAAGAAGAATTAAAGAGAGGACATTCTCCTCAGGAAGGAAGTGTCTAAATGGGTTAGAGGGGCACCGATACACAAATCACTAAAAATAGTGACACGCGTTAATGGTGCTATTTGAAAACAAAGTGGACAAAGTATTGGGGTTAATTTCCAGAGAGGGTGAATTGAAAAGCAGAGTAGTGATGAAAAATTTCTTTACAGAACTTATTTTTTGCTGGTACTTGGGGGACTGTTCTCCATATTATAAAAAGTACGTAGAGGAACTGGAGAAGGCATAAAGGAGATTTACTTGGAAGATACCAGGACTGGGAGGCTCTACTGATGGGGCTTAATTGAAGAAAGGTGGGAGGGGCTTGTGTGGAACATCACGTTCGTCATGGTCCTGATGGGCCTGTTTCAGTGCTGTAAATACTATGTAGCCTTGTGACTACTTTACCTGTATTCTCATGTGAGGCTTTTCTTGTTTACACGTTTGACCTTGAAACTCAGTGGTCCCATAGATCACATACAGTAAGAGTTGGCAGATATATCTCAGCACCAGATATCTAGCAGAGACTAGATAGTCAACCATTGATTCCTGTAGGAAATCTCTGAAGAAAAGCAGAGTTTCAGTTGCTATAATGAACCTCTTTGTCCTTGATTTCCAGAGAACAGAAGTCTCCCAGGATTATAAAGACTAACATTTAGTATTAGCGTTTAATGGTCTTTAGTGTATGTGTTGGCATTGACTGAAGATAGCGCAGACTTGGCTGTGCGCTGCCCACCATGATTCAATAGCCTTGACTGAAGTTTGAAAGTTTGTCACATTGACGAGGATTCTTAAGAGGATTATCAGAGTGGCATCTGTGGAACCAAACTCCAGTGGAGAATGGAGAATGGAGAAATGGGATGAAAACTGAAATGGCCACTATATCCCACCCAACGCAATTTTCAGATCTGGATTACGTTTTTCTCTTGAACTTCACTCTTCCTATGAAAACAAGACCAGTTCTTGAATCTTTTCTTCATACCTTTCACAGTGGTTAAATTTACATACACACACATTCTTCCAGATGTGGCCTCTCAGGTTATTCTCACCTCTTGTAAGGCAATGAAGTTCACTAATATTCAAATCCTTTCAGAGCCACCCCAGTTTCTACTTTGCCTCAATTGGAGCACTTTCATAATGATTGGTTCTTTCCAATGTGTATGTTTAATGTCTCATCATATTCCTCTGTGTATTATCGAACACAGATCCACATTAACATCCTTTTGCCCTTACAGTAATTGTGCGACTAAACTATTCCAGATCTCTTTCAGTCACTCCCACTCTGATCATCTAACTAGATAACGCACCTCGTGCATCCCAGAACAAATCCCTGTCTAACTGCAAATTATTAATGACCTTTAAAGAGGATGATTGCCATTTATACCCATCACGTCCTTTCTATTGCAAAGCCAACCTAACACTGATTTCCTATAACATCCCCCGGGCATTTTCAGTACCTGTCCATTTACTCCAGATCCCAGATCAATCAGCCTCACGTTTACCATAAAGGCTTTCTGATTAACCCTTTGGTAATCTACTCCCAATCGCCGATTGGTGAGGTGGCAGTTGGGGTTTCAATAGTGAAGCTTGTGAAATCTAATTAGCCACTGTCGCCCAATGAGAAACTATTGATATTAACCCTCAGTGACCCCTTTGTTTTCCAAGGCTTTTAGGTACCGTCACTTTAGTTGCACAAACGTCCATTTTTAAATACCTCATATAGAAATTATCCCTTTAAAAATAAAATAAATAATATCCATGAGCTAAGCACACCACTCCTTCACATAGTTTCCAGTTCCCTAAACAGTGCAGTGGACCATACCTCGTCTTAGTAATATGTACTGTTGAATTCCAGGGCTTCAGGAATTAATTCGTAGCAGACGGTTATCCGCAAGAGAAAAACGCTGTGTCATCCCACTTTTCCAATACTATCACTACAATAAGTTCCTCGAAATGGATCTCCCATGTGTGAAGGACCTCCCACAGAAGATACTTTGGTCACAGTCCACAACCAGTACCACAGTCAGTCGCACGCCTCCTCCTTTCAGTTTGAGTCCCAGCCCAGGTAACATTTTCTCTCTCTTTTCCTTTCTTGTGAGCTGGGGAATTCCTACATGGGAACAAAGGCAAGTGATTGACAGGCCGAAACCCATTCACTGCCCAATAGGAACAGAGCTGAAGATATCATTTCCTAGACGGAGATTGTTAGGCGTTTAATTAAAAACAGAAAGTGCTGGAAAAACTCAGCAGGTCTGGCAGCATCTGCGGAGAGAGAAACAGGGTCAATGTTTCCAGTCCAATCTGACTCAGAACTGTTCCGAATTCCGAAGAAGAGCCACATTGGATTCGAAACGTTGACCTTGTTTCTCTCCCCACAGATGCTGCCAGACCTGCTGAGTTTTTTCCGGCACTTTCTGTTTTGATTTCAGATCTCCAGCATCCACAATATTTTGCTTTGGTTACTGTTAGGTGTTTATTGAGTGAATTTGCTGAGAGGGCACCTCATGGTGGAGAAGAGCTGGGAACTGGGCTCTGTTGGGGTCAGTTCTGCAGCCGACACACGGTTTCTGTCTGCTTTCCCTCAGCTGGCTGCTGCCCTCTCTGTCTCTCTGGTATTTGTGATGCATTCATTGACCAACAGCACTATACAGCAACTTTGTGAATCCTGCACATAACTTGCACAGGTCAAGATGTGCAATTATAGGAGGCAGGAAATTAGGCAGCAGGTAAACGAGTGAATCTGTAGAGTGAAGTACGTGCTGTAAATATTTAGGGAAAGTCTTGGAACAGAGTCAATGGCTGCTGCATCGAAATGAATTTACTGATGGTTAATGATTGTTGTATCAGGATTTATAATGTGTTGGGGGGAGGATGATTGAGTGTATTAGACCCGTGACAAAATATCATTTACAGGGACTTTGGAAAAGTACGTGAAGAGCTCATATGCAAACTTATTCAAGGGGATTTCCTGCACTCGTCTGCATTCTGAACTGAGACAGGCATCATGGGGTGTTTTCTTTGATCTCAATACCCTGGGTGGGAAGAATGGTTATGCAACCTTCCATTTGTTATTGTTATCTGGCTACCCAAGCTTGGAAAATTATGACATGTGAAGACTGTTTGAGGGCAGCACTAGTTTTGACTGATTGTTGTGTTGGTCTGGAAGGGATGACGGGCACTCACATTCTAGGCGGGCACACTGAGAGTGGGCACGCTGAGTGAGGTGTCCGAGGGCTCTGAGCACCCGCAGGATCCCACATCATTTTTGTTCTTTTCTCCATTATGGATCCAGTAATTGAAACAACTCAGTATAATTCGTACCCCCTCCTCATGGTCACTTATAATTTGAGTAATGGTAGGTTAATCAGGGAGCAGCCACTGTGGATCTCTACTAGTAACTGGTTACTGGTTTACAAACAGATTTTCCATTTATACTCATCACCCACTCTCCATTCTCAAATGCTGTTTTCAACTCAGCCAGGCTGATTGCTCTTAATCAATTCCTCAACTCTTCTTGAAAATACATATTACTTTGAAACGCTCAGATATCTTTTGAAAATTGAAGTAGAGAATTGTGCATGGCAAGCTCCCATAAACAGCAAAGTGATGATGCTCAGACAGCCTCTGTTTTTATTGATGCTGTTTGAGGATCAATATTGGCAGGGCACTGGGGAACCACTGATGTGCTTCTTCCTCTAGTGCTGTGGGATTTTACACCCTGCCAGAGAGGCACGGCAGATGGGGATTTACCAGAATGATACCAGAACTGAGAGGTTATCCCTATCGGGGAAAAAAAGAATGAACAGTCTGGGTCTCGTTTCTCTAGAAAAACAAGACTGAGGGGGTGTCCTCAGACATCTGCAAGATTATGAAACGGACTTATAGAGTTGTCTTCCACTTATGGATGGGTCCAGAATATAACAAAATCACCAACAAATTCAACAGGGAATTCAGAAAAAATGTGTTTACCAGAGAGTGTATGAATGCAGCACTCGCTATCACGTGGAGTAATTGAGGTGAATACATGCATGCATTTAAGCAGAAGCTAGATAAACACATTAGGAGGAAAGGAGTACAAGAATTTACATATGGAGTTTGTTGAAGGAAGTTTGGAAGGGGCTTGTGTGGAATGCACACACCGAGTGGAGCCAATGGGTCAAATGGCCTGTTCTGTATTGTAAATACTTTGCAACTTTGTGAGCTGTTTATTTGTACTCTCAGTTGAGGCTTTTCTTATTTATACAGAAACACAGAGGTCCCATAGACCACTTACACAGTGAGAGCTGACACATTACAGATATATCTCAGCACCAGATATCCAACAGAGACTAAATAGTCAACCATTGGTTCATAGTAGCAAATCTCACTGAAGAAAAGCAGAGTTACAGGTGCTACAAAGAACCTCATTGTCCTTGATTTCCAGAGAACAGAAATCTCCCAGGATTATAAAGACTAATATTTAGTATTAGTATGTAATGGTATTTAGTGCCCATTGTTGGAAACATGTTTGTGTTGACATTGAGTGAAGACAGAGTCAGATTTGGTTGTGTGCTGCCCATCATGGTTGAATAGTCTTCATTGAGTTATGAAAGTTTGTCACATTGACGAGGATTCTTAAGAAGATGTATCAGAGAGTTGGTGGCATCTGTGGAACCAAACTCCAGTGGAGATGGGAGAATGGAGAAATCGGATGAAAATCAAAATGGCCACTATATCCCATCCGACACAATTTTCAGATCTGGATCACATTTTCTCTTTTACTTCATTCTTCCTGTGAAAACATGATCAGCTCTTGAGTCTTATCTTCAAACCTTGGATCCCTAAGGCCCAGTATCCTTACCTGTGTTCATTCTGAACCCCCACCATTCCATCTCTGTCCACACACACTCTTCCAAATGTGGCCCCTTCAGCCATCTACACCAGGCCGGAATAGCTTGTGTCCATAAATATTCAGATCCTTCCAGACCCATCCCTGTTTCTGATTCTCCTCATTGACATCAGCTTCACATTGATTGGATATGTCCAGTGATTGGCAAATTTGTATATATGTTAATGTCTCACATTCCATTGTGCATTATCCACAACCACATTCCTTGAAACTTTCAGTAACTGGAGGACTGAACTATTCCAGATCTCCTTCGGTCATTCCCATTGTGATCACTTGTCCCTTTAATACATGTATGCACAGTATCTTAAGTATCAGCCTGTATATAATTTATTACCCATATAGCATAAGACCATAAGACATAGGAGCAGAAATTAGGCCATTTGGCCTATCAAGTCTGCCCCGCCATTCAATCATGGCTGATAAGTTTCTCAATCCCATTCTCCCACCTTCTCCCCGTAACCTTTGATCCCCTTACCAATCAAGAACCTATCTATCTCGGACTTAAATACACTCAATGACCTGGCCTCCACAGCCTTCTGTGGCAATGAGTTCCATAGATTCACCACTCTCTGGCTAAAGAAGTTTATCCTCGTCTCTGTTCTAATAGGTCTTCCCTTTACTCTGAGGCTGCGTCCTTGGGTCCTAGTCTCTCCTACTAATGGAAACATCTTCCCCACGTCCACTCTATCCAGGCCTTTCAGTATTCTGTAAGTTTCAATCAGATCCCCCCCTCATCCTTCTAAACTCCATCGAGTATAGACCCAGAATCCTCAAACGTTCCTCATATGTTAAGCCTTTCATTCCAGGGATCATTCTCGTGAACCTCCTCTGGACCCTCTCCAGGGCCAGCACATCCTTCCTGAGATACGGGGCCCAAAATTGCTCTCAATATTCTAAATGTGGTCTGACCAGAGCCTTATAAAACCTCAGCAGCATATCCCTGCTTTTATATTCTAGTCCTCTCAAAATAAATGCCAACATTGCATTTGCCTTCCTAACTACCGACTCAACCTGCAAGTTAACCTTAAGAGAATCCTGGACTAGGACTCCCAAGTCCCTTTGCACTCCAGATTTCTGAATTCTCTCCCCATTTAGAAAATAGTCTATGCCTCTATTCTTTCTACCAAAGTGCATGACCTCACACTTGCCCACGTTGTATTGTGGAATGTGGAACTGTTAATTGCAATGATCTTCGAAATGAACTATTGCCATTTATATGAAAAGGCAGCCTAACGGTGATTGACCTTAACATCCCTTGATTATTTTCAGTACCTGTCCATTTTATTATTCCAGATCGTTCAGCCAGTCTCACGTTGATCCTTTGATGAAACATTTGGCCCCCTTTCCATATCGCTGAATATTTAGCTGGCGGGTGGAATTTACCCCTGTAGAATGCCACAGGCCACTGCCTACCGATCAGAAACTATTGGCATTCGCCCTCCAGTAACATCCATGAGCTGGCTGCACTTCCTCATTCACTGAACAGTTCAGGGGACCAGAGGACCCGTCTTAGTAATATGTACTGTTGACTTCCAGGACTTCGGGAATTACTTCGTAACAGATCTTGGCGAGAAAAACGCTGTGTCTTCTCTCTTTTCGATTACAATCACTATAATAAGATCTTTGAGATGGATCTCCCATGTGTGAAGGACCTCGCACAGAAGATACTTTGGTCACAGTCCACAACCAGCACCACAGTCAGTACCACAGTCAGTCGTACGCCTCCTCCTTTCAGTTTGAGTCCCAGCCCAGGTAACATTTTCTCTCTCTCTTTTCCTTCTTGTGAGCTGGGGAATTCCTGCATGGATCAAAGGTAAGTGATTGACAGGCCGAAACTCATTCACTGGCCGATAGGAGCAGAGCTGAAAATGTAATTTACCAAATGGAGGTTGTATTTATTAAGAAAAGCCAGTGAGATGGAACCTCTTGGCGGGAATGAATGGGGTACTAGGTTCTGTCGCAGGGCAGTGTAGCTCTGTGAATAACATGTTGTTGATATTCCCTTTTTGCTTTCTCTGGCATATGTGAGAAATTCACTGACTATCAATGGTGTTCGCCTTTTTTGAGACCTGACCAGAATATGGACAGGACAAGGTAGCCATGTGGTGCTATAGGAAGCAGAGAATTAGGCAAAAGTTAAATGATTGAAACTGCAGAGTGAGGGATGGATCGTAAATATTTAGGGAAAGTCTTGGAACAGAGTCAACGGCTGCTGCTGAGGAGCTACATCAAGATGAATTTACTTAACGGATAATGATTGGTGAATATTGGGGGATGATGGGGTGAGAGGGTCGCAATAGGAGTGTGTTCTGGACAAAGATCGAGTGTACTAGGCCTGTGGAAAAATATAATTTTCAGGAACTTTAACAAGTACGTGAAGAGTTCATATACAAACTTATTCAAACAGAATTCCTGCACTTATCTGCATCCTCATTAGTTGGATCTCAACTAAAGCAGAAAACATGGGGTGATTTTTTTTTTGTCTCAGTACCTTGGAAGGGGGTAATAGTTGCTGGGCAACAAACGTTTGTATTGGTGAGAAAGGATTTGAGCCCTAATTTTTTCAATTTGCCAATACACCTCTTCACAGTATATTAGAAGGTATAATATAAAAGATCTGGTGGGGACAAAGCTTCAGTTACAGTTCACAATCAGCACCACTGTCAGTCACACCTCCTCCTTTCGGTTTGAATCAGAAACCAGTAACATTTTCTCTCTTTTCCTTCTATCTCCTTCCCAAAATTCACAAACAGGCCTGTCCTGGTAGACCCATCATTTCATCCTGTTCCTGCCCCACTGAATCTTTTTCTTCCTATCTTGACTATGTTTTTCTCTCGCTTTGTCCAGTCCCTCCCCACCTAAATTCATCATTCTTCTGATGCCCTACGTCATTTCAACAATTTCCAGTCTCCTGGCCCTAACCAACTCCTTTTTACTATGGACATCCAGTCTCTCTACACCTCCATCCCCCACCAGGATGGTCTGAGGGCTCTCCGTCCAAAACAGAGACCCAAAAAACCCCAATCCACCACCACTCTCCCCTGCCTGGCTGAAACTGTTCACTCATTGAACAATTTCTCCTTTAACTTGACTCACTTCCTCTAAGTAAAAGGTGTGGCTATGGGTGCCCACACCGGCCCTTTGTGCAGCTTGTGGAACATTCCTTGTTCTAGTCATAGGCAGGCCCCCTACCACAACTCTATTTCTGGTATGTCGATGACTATATCAGTGCCGCTTCCTGCTTTCATCCAGAATTGGAAAAATTCATCAATCTTGCTTCCAATTTCCACTCATCTCTCACTGTCACATGGTCCACCTCCAAACTTAACTTCCTTCACTTCTGTCTCCATTTCTGAAACGGACTGTCTACTAACATTCATTGCAAACGCACCTACTTCCACAGCTACCTCGGCTACATCTCCTCATGCCCTGCTTCCTGTATGGACGCTATTCCATTCACCTAGTTTCTCTACCTCCGTCATATTTGTTCTGTGGATGCCACCTTCCACATCGGCGCTTCTGACATGTCTTCCTTTTTCCTCAGTTGAGGATTCCCCCCACCCCCGACTGTGGTTGACAGCATCCTCAACCATTCCGACCCATTTCCTGCACTTCTGCCCTCAACACTTCCCCTCCCTCCAAGATCCACTATGGGGTTCCCCTTGCCCTCACTTTCTACCCCTCCACAACTTGTGCATTCAAAGGATCATCCTCCAGCATGATGCCACCGCCAAACACATCTTCCCTTCCCTCCCCTGTCAGCATTCCAAAGCGACACCCTGGTTCACTCTTCTATCACGCCAACCAC
Source organism: Cetorhinus maximus (assembly GCF_964194155.1). Classification (NCBI taxonomy): domain Eukaryota; kingdom Metazoa; phylum Chordata; class Chondrichthyes; order Lamniformes; family Cetorhinidae; genus Cetorhinus; species Cetorhinus maximus. The sequence continues at coordinate 99,508,022 of NC_135894.1, forward strand.
CTCATCCCCTTCCCATGGCACTTCCCATGATATCGCAGGAGCTGTAATACCTCCCCCTTTAACTTCTCCACCCTCACTGTCCAAGGTCCCAAACTCCCCTTCCAGGTGAAGCAGCGCTTTACTTGTACATCTTTCCAGTTGGCCTACTGTATTCTACTGCTCACAATGCGGCCTCCTCTACACTGGCGAGAATAAACGTAGACTGGAACACCTTCGTTCACTCTGCAAGCATGACCCCAACTATCCTGCTCTCTTGCTCACACTTCTGGCCTTGGCCTGCTGCAATATTCCAGGGAAACCCAGCGCATCCTAGAGGAACAGCACCTCATCTTCCGATTAGGTACTTTATAGACTCCTGGACTCAACATTGAGTTCAATAGCTTCAGCCCATGAACTGTGTCCTTCATTTTGAATTTTTTTCCTGCCAAGTGCCAGTTTGTATCTATTTTCGTGTTTCCAATTTCAAAGCTGTCCTTTATTCTGCTATTAACACCTACTCTGGACTAATATTTTATTTCTTTACTACAACCATTACCACTCTTTGCCTTTTGTTCCATGACATCTTTAGTATTTAATCTCCCCCGCTGTCTAATCTATGTCTGACCTTCCCTTTTGTTCCACCTGAGCCCCCCTCCCCCAACCTCTTTGTCAGCAGCAAAAAATCCCATCACGTTCCGACCTGTCTTCAGTTTGGATGAAGATTCATAATGGACCCAAAACATTAACTCTGTTTCTCTCTCCAATAGATACTGCCAGACCTGCTGAGTTTTTGCAGCACTTTCTGTTTTTATTTCTGATCTCCAGCATCTGCAGTATTTTGCTTTCATTCTCTCTTTTTCTTATTGAGTGTCTGGGTTGTACCCAATGGGCGATCTGGAGGTTCTCCAACGTGAAACAGATGTAAGGGATTGGCTGCCTGAACTCATTTTTCAGCCGTGGTAAAAGCCTTCTTAACACATCAGACAGGCAACTTATAAAATAGTCCTGAGCCATGCTTGGAGTCAAACTCTGTCCATTTGTAACTTTATTACTATCTGATGCTCGCTGAGATTGTTTGGAGAGATATTATCTCATCTTATTTCTTTAGAAATGCCTTGCAGTTATGTAGCATCTTTCATGGCCTCAAGGCTTCTGAGTATACTTTACAAGCACTTGGGTCTTTTGAAGTGTAATCACCGTTTTAACCTTGGGAAGCACGGCAGCCAATTTATGTACAGCAAGCTCCTACAAATAGCACTGAGCTCATCTGTTTTTAGCAATGTTGGTTGAATGTCGGCCCAGGACACTGGGGAAGCATCTTCTCCCTTTTTGAAATGCTGCTATGGGATTTATTACTGCCGTGGTGAACAAGCAAATGGGACCTCAGTCCTTGGTTCAAAGCCTGCTCCTAAGACAGTGCAGCACTCCCCCAGTGCTGCAGTGAAATGCACTTTATGCCTCCCAACCAGGCCAATGTGCAGATTATTGATTCTGAGGTGCAGAAGCCCAATTTGCCCTCTGCAAAGCATAGGCTAATAGTTTCAGGTGGGAATCCTGCTCCGATCTGTAGAGTTGTCAGCTGTGATTCAGTGGGTAAGGCTCTCCCTTGCTCTCTCTTGTCCCTGTGTTTGAAGGTTTTAGTTGTAAGTCCTACTGAGCCCAGAATCCAAGCTAGCAGTTCTGGGGCAGTACTGAGGGAGTGCCGCACTATCCAAGGTGCTGTTTTTCAGTTGAGATGCTGAGACATCTACCCTCTTAGGTGGATGTAGAATATCACCTGGCTCTGTTTCAAAGGACAGCAGGGGAATTTATCTAAGTGTCCTCGGGCGGAACCGCCCAAGATTTTGCGGTAGCGGGCGACAAGAAGGAGATTTTACCCTCCAGCCGCAATGGCAGCTTTTCACACCGTATCATCCCAATCCCATCTCATTAATTATTCAGCCACAGGAAACACACCATCTCTCTGGCGAGCGGCCTCTGAATCACCCACCATGCTGTCACCTCACTGTTTCTTCACTCCGGGTGCCATATCTAAACTGCAGCTGCCCACACGGTTGTCAACGCTTGCAGCCCAGGGCTGCTCCAGTGAAGACAGGGCCCCGAAAGCCAAGAAGAGTTCAGTGACCCGTCACTGGAATGCCTTTTGGAGGCTCGCCGTGATGTCCACCAGCCCCCGCTCTGGCCGCAGGAGGTCCAGAAATCTCACCACTCCGACTCGGGTGGCGTTGGCAGTGGTGGTGAGTGCCAATGCTGCGCAGAAGAGGTCAGCCATTCAGTACAGAAAGAGGATGAATGATCACATCCGTGCAGCCAGGATAAGGCAACTATCTCACTCTAAACTCACACACTCACAAGGCTGTCACACATTCACTGACATCTCACTCACTGCCAGCTCAAGGGACATCACCACTCACTCTCTCTCACGCACCCTTACATCTCCATCTGGCCTCAACTCCTCTGGAGACTGCCTCCTCAGCCCTCACCACCTTGAGGCCACTTGCACAGATCAACATGTGCCCTCACACACACCCTGGGATACCCTCCTTCCCCAGTACAGCCCTCACCCTGCAGCCTCTTCCCTTGCCTGATGCCACCTCCCCCTTCTCCAAATAAGCCCTAACCCTGCAGCCATGGAGAAGCCACCCCTGCCTTAAGGCTGGTATGGTAGGTAGAGACCTGCCCTGAGTCCTCCTAAAAGTGATGTGGTGCTGCCTGTGAAGCCTGGCACTGACCACAAGTGCTGCCCGAAGCAAGGTAGGCAAACAAACCTCGAAGTCCCAAGCGAAGTGGAGCTCGCCAGGTGCACGTCGCTTATGTACAGTTGTGAAACACTGACGTGCTCGGATGATCCATCGTGGAAGTTGATTCCGGTGAGCTGGGTTTATAATGATATGCGGATGTTCGCAATGTGCAGTGGCAGGAAACGTGGCCTGCCATTTACAGGCAGAGCGGACAATTGCCAAACTGGTTTCCAATTTTTGGCCTTCCTGCCATATTGTCCACTCATTCCAACCATGACGCCTGATGCCAGCGGGCACGGAAAATTCCGCCCCTAGTTAATTTTCATCCGACATCTCAAACAAAAGATTATCTGGTCATTATCACATTTCTTATGGGAGCTTGCTGTGCACCACATAGCTCTTGTGTTTCTTACATTGTAACAGTGAATACACTTCAAAAGTCCCTCATTGACTGCCAAGTGCTTTGGATGTCCTGAGGTCATGAAAGGCGCTATATAATTGCAAGATGTTCTTTCATTCTTTTACCCCTCGCCATTCGTTTACTTTGTATTTTGTTTTTGCATTGTTTTACACCACAGTGGGGTGGGTCAGATGGGAATCATTGGAATTGATAATGGGTTCAATATTACACCAGTAGCAAGTGAAGGAGACCTCAGTTGTTCTGGCAGTTTGGGGAGATTTGGGATAAAATTGAGGAAAAGATAAGTAAACATGAGGAGTGAGAGTTTAATTGGTAAATGACCTTCACCGTGGATAAGTGTGAGGTAATTAACATTTTGGTAAGAAGAGTTAAGGAGAGGACGTTCTCCTTGGGGAACAAAGTGTCTAAATGGGATAAATGGGCACCAATACACAAATCACTAAAAATAGTAACACAGGTTACTAATGGCCATTTAACACAGCAAACAAGGTACTTGGAATTATTTATGGAGGGCTATAATTAAAAAGCAGAGAAGCTATGTTAATATTTTACAGATCCTTGGATCGACCAACCTTGCAGTACTTTGAGCAGTTTTGTTCTTCACTTTGTAGAAAGGATGTACGGGCACCAGATAAGGTGTAAAGGAGATTTACTTGAATGACACCAGAACGAGGAGATTCTGTTGTAATGGACTTACTTGGAGAAAGGTGGAGAAGGGGTTTGTGTGGAGCATAACTTGTGTGGGGCTGATGGGTCAAATGGTCTGTTCTGCGGTGTAAATGCTTTGTAGCCTTGTGACTTCTTTACCTGTATTCTCAGTTGAGACTTTTCTTCTTTATACGGTTGACCCAGAAATCCAGTGGTTGCTTAGACCCCTTACACAGTGAGAGCTGACACATCACAGCACCAGATATTGAGCAGAGTCTAGATAGTCAACCATTGGTTCCTGGTAGCAAATCTCACTGAAGAAAAGCAGAGTTATTATAATGAACCTCTTTGTCCTTGATTTCCAGAGAACAGAAATCTCCCCGGATTATAAAGACTAATATTTAGTGTTTGTATTTAATGGTATTTAGTGCCCACTGTTGAAAACATGTATAGTGACTTGGCTGCGCGCTGCCCACCATGGTTCAATAGCCTTGCTGAGGATTGAAAGCTTGTCACATTGATGAGGATTCTCAAGAGGATGTATCAGAGAGTTGGTGGTATCTGTGGAACCAAACTCCAGTGAAGATGGGAGAATGGAGAAATCAGATGAAAATTGAAATGGCCACTATATCCCACCCATCACAATTTTCAGATCTGGATCACATTTTCTCTTCGGCTTCATTATTCCTGTGAAAACAAGTGAATCTTATCTTCATACCTTGTAGCTCGAAGGCCCAGTATCCTTCCTTGTCTTCACTCTGAACCCTCTCCCTTCCATCACAGTCCTTTTGCATTACACACACACTTTTCCAAATGTGGCCTCACAAGTTATTCTCACCTGGCGTACATCGCGGGGGTTCATTAATATTCAAATCTTATCAGATCCATCCCAGTTGCTGCTTTGCCTCATTGATAGCAGCTTCATGTTGATTGGATGTCCAGTTATTCTGCGTGTGCGTGCGTGTGTGTGTGTGTATGTGTTTACTATATCCCACTTCTGCATTATGCAGCACAAATCCACATTAGCATCCCTTTCAGTAACTGCACTACTGAGCTATTCCAGACCTTTTTCAGCCAGTTCCACTGTGGTTACCTGATTCAAAATACACCAAGTGCACAATACCTTCAATATCACCCTATATATAATTTATTACCAATATAACATCCCAGAACAGATCCCTGTGGGACTGTCAGTGGTCTTCAAACAGAACTGTTATCATTTATACTTATCACTTCTTTTTTGTTGCAAAGCCAAACTAACATTGATTCACCTTAACTTCCCTCAGGCATGCTCAGTACCTACCCACTTACCTTTCATTTCATAGCTCTTTCAATTAGTCTCACATTGATCCTTGGATCTTATAGGCATTCTGATAAAACTTTTGGTGCTCTCCTTCATATTGCTAATTATTTAGGTGAAAGTCAGCATCTCAGGACTGATGCCTGTGCAGGCCAGTGAGTAACTCTCTCCCAATCAGAAACTACTGCATTAATCCTCAGCTTCTCCTTTATTTTCAGAAATCAGCCACATACGATGCCCTCAGTTGCACAAATGTTCATTTTTAAGCCCTCATATAGAAGATTATCTCTTAAAAATTGAAACAATTAATGTCCGTCGATGGACAAATCCCGCATTAACTAAACAGTGCAGGGGACCAGAGGCTACATCTTAGTAATATTTACTGTTAACTTCCAGGACTTCAGGAATTGTTTCGTAACAGACGGTTATCTTGGCAAGAAAAACGCTGTATCATCCCGATTTTCCATTACAATCACTACAATAAGATCTTTGAGATGGATCTCCCATGTGTGAAGGATCTCGTGCAGAAGATGCTTTGGTTACAGTCCACAACCAGCACCACAGTCAGTACCACAGTCAGTCGCACACCTCCTCTTTTCAGTTTGAGTCAGAGCCCAGGTAACATTTTCTCTCTCTTGTCCTTGTTGTGAGCTGGGGGATTCCTACATGGGAACTGAGGCAAGTGACCGACAGCCCGAAACTCATTCACTGGCCAATGGGAGCAGAGCTGAAGATATAATTTACTAAATGGAGATTGTGTTTATTGAAGGAATGTAGCGAGATGGAACCTCACAGGCTCTGTTGGGGCGAGAGTGAAGTCCTGTTGGTGACGTGGGTGATATCCTCTCTTTGCTTTTTTTAGGCTGACTGCTGCTTTTCTGGTATATGTGAGACATTCTTTAATCACTGTCACCAGCAATTGTACACAGCTCCTTTGTGAAACCTACTATAGAGCTTGAACAGGGCAAGGAGACAATGTAGTCACACAGGAAGCCAAAAGTTAGGTGACAGAAAAAATATGAACGAAACTGCAGAGCGAGGGAGGGGCTGTAAATCTTTGTGAGACAAAACCAGCCTCCTTGGAACTGAAGCAATTGCTGCTGCTCAGTAGCTGCATCAAAACTTGGTGCAGACGCGATGGGCTGAATGGCCTCCTTCTGCACTGTAACAATTCTGTGACTCTGTGACAAATTAATTTACTGATGATTGTTCCATTTGGTTTGTGATGTGATGTAGGAGCTTGATTTGCCTGGTATCGGAACCGATTTCCAGACCTATGACCACTGTAAAGGAAAGATCATTTATTTTCCTAATATTACTATGGGACACTTTAAAGCAGGCTTATGGGGACTGTGTGTGTGTCTAGTTTAATTAAACTACAGAAAGTCAGACTGTAAAGGTTTAATCATTGAAAGAGGTTAGGTGTAAAACAGACATTTGAAATGGTGATGGATAAGCTAAGATGAAGTCTCAGCAGACGCGGTGTGAATAGGATTTTGCATTTTTAGATAAGTTGAGAGGTTGTTTGATTTTCAAAGGGGCATAATAAGATGTTTGAAACTGGCAAGATAAATAAGGCAAAGTTATTAAGTTTATTTTTCCCAAAAGTGCTGGCCATAAGGACAACACGAAAGATTTTTATGTTCTGGGAAAGGTAACGTCCAAAGAAAGGTTGAAACAATGGGATTTACAGGTCAAAAGGGAGGAAATATACTTAAAGAAAGATGGAAAGCTGTGTGGGGTGTGGCCGTGTGAGACCTTGAAAAGTGCACCATGTGAAACAAACCAGTGGAAAAGCTTCTAGCCACCCTGGAGAATTTTGCTGTTCCAGTCACCAAGGTTTTGTTAAAAGCCTCTGGAATTCCATTGTCAAGGGAGAGAGAAGCTGTGAGATACCTCCCTTACAGCAACAGTGGGTGCTTGTGGAAATATTGCTGGATATTTTATAGATTAATAATGTATTTGGAGTGTTGCCTGAAAGAAGGGTGTAGTTGGGACTGTAGTTAAGTAGAAATCTTGTGAGAACTGTTATAAAACTAAATGTAACTGTGTAACTGTAATCTTGAGTGTTTAAGTTTTCTTTTCTTTTGTTAATAAATGTTTAAATTTAATCTTTAAAATCTCTAAAGGTGGTAGTGGACTCATTACTTCAGACTTGAGTACACAAACCTTCTCATAATAAATGCAAATTGCAAAATCGTTGTGGTAGTGTGGCCAAGTTTCCCTGTGGGATTTGGTCAGCCTGGCAAATACCATCTGCCATATCATAACACTGTGACTCATGAATAACTTGACCATAAATGTTCATTAATGGTCAACACCTGCATCTCCTTTGGTTGGTTCAATGGACTCACACTTTACACCTTACCTAATATCATGTACATGGATATTACTGCTCAAATGCAGGTCCTTGGATAATTGAAACAAAACCCAATCCAAATGTTTAGCCAATTGTACCCGTTATAATTCCCTCTAGAGTCCGATAACTTTTAAAAGAAAGGAATCCCCACAAAGCCAAGGGAAAGAAAACCAATGGGCAAGATTTCACATTTTATAACTTTTACTCTAACAAACCAACTAAAATCAATGTAATTCAGACACTAATTAACAAGTGGAGGATATTTCAAATATAAAACTAAATTTCACTTTAAGCAGTAGATACAACAAAGCTACACCTCTTGCCATTATAAGCACTCGCATTATTTACCACACTAAAATGTGGGACCACCTTGCAACTCGGTCTCCATTGTGTGGGATCTCTCACTTCCCACTCAACCATTTCGGCCCTTAATTCGCATTCACTAGTAGCCATATTCCATCCAAAGTCCCTGGACATGGTTACCACCAATAAGGCGCATGTCTACAAACTCTCTTGCGCTCAGGTCATGACAGTCCTGATGGTGCAGAATCCCCAGCTCCTTTGAATGACCTGCTGGGCTCTGGCAACACTGAAACAGCAGCAATGGGCCTTGTACAATTCACAATACCTTGCCCTTACTGCCTCTTTTCCAAATCTATAACACACCATAACACAGACTCCACTGTGTTTTTTTTCAGAGACCTGCTTCAACACCAGGATCTGTTTTAAAACTGCCAAACAGAAAACTGTCCATTCAGAGAGAACCTTGCTTATTTCCTCTTTGCACAAATTCTCAGTGCGTTCTGAACTTCCAATCAGAAAAGACTGGCCGACCCAACCGCACTGCATTTAGGTTTCTATTTACCCTTTGATTCTTAGCTGTTCATCCCCATGGCAAGCCCAGGTCACCTGGGTATTTCTTGGAACCTAATAATTTTTTTAGTTCTATTTTTTAATTCCATAGGATGTGGGCATTGCTGGCAAGGCCAGAATTTGTTGCCCATCCCTAATTGCCCTTGAACTGAGTGGCTTGCTAGGCCACTCATATCCCTCCCCACTCACTCTGGTATTGAAATGAATCCCTAACACCTGAGCCACATCTGCAGTTGGCCAAGTGCCCTCGTCTGCTATTGGGCAGCAAAATCTCTGACATCAATCCAAGACAATTCAAGCTTTCCTTCATTCAGTAATCATCGTTAGCATTGGCCACAGATGCAATGGAGACGTTTGCCCACCCTGATCCTTATCTCATATAATAAAGAATCATTCAATTGACCCACTGCCAAAGGATTGGTAATGTGTCACAAGTGCCAGCTCAGTCAACAAGGAGAAGGCAATACTGAAGCAACAGCAGTAAAAAGACTGGGTAGACAGCGTAGACAATCACTGGCATGTACCCCCAATACTCTCCATTAGTTACAAACTCATCAGGCAGTTAAGAGTCAACCACATTGCTGTGGGTCTGGAGTCACATGTAGGCCAGACCAGTAAGGGTGGCAGATTTCCTTCTCTCAAGGACATTGGTGAACCAGATGTCATATTAGGAAATCAGTTTAACTCTCTTTCAGAAGACCCCCTCCAGCCCACTTTGATGTTAAAGGGGCATCGCACAAAAAGAAAATACATGCTTTCCAAAGCACATGGGTCATCACAGTACCCAATGATTATAGTTCATTGAAAGTATTGAGGCTATATTGCAGTTTGTAATTAATGGAGAGTATTGGGGGTACATGCCAATCATTGTATACACTGCCCAGTCTTTTTTCCTGCCGTTGCTTCAGTATTGCTTTCTCATTGTTGACTGAGCTGGCACTTGTGACACATTAACAATCCTTTGGCAGTGGGTCAATTGAATGATTCTTTATTATATGAGATAAGGATCAGGGTGGGCAAACGTCTCCATTGCATCTGTGGCCGATGCTAACGATGATTACTGAATGAAGGAAAGCTTGATTTGTCTTGGATTGATGTCAGGGATTTTGCTGCCCAATAGCAGATGAGGGCACTTGGCCAACTGCAGATGTGGCTCAGGTGTTAGGGATTCATTTCAATACCGGAGTGAGTGGGGACGGATATCTGGATGCTCCATGTTCTATATTTACTGAGTGAACTGATCTTAGCAAAGGTGGAAAATGGGGTTCTTGTAATTACCTTAGAGGCCATGGCCTTGGAGAGGAGAGGGTTAGTTGAATCTCTCAGTTGTTATCATTATCTATTCACTGATATTTAAATTAATTGTGGGTGGACATACAGAGGTGCTTTGAGATAGTAAAATCTCCCACAGTATTTCACGGGAGCATTGCCAAAGTTTTACACCACCAAGTGACATAAGGAGATATTCGGATAGATGACCAAACCTTTGGTTAAAGAGGTAAGGTTTTAAGATATGCCTTAAAGGTGGTGAGCGTGATGCCGGGCTTTAAGGATGCAGTTTCAGAGCTCTGGGTCTCTGCACCTCAAGGCACAGCCAGCAATAGTCGAGTGATTAAAATCCAGGACGTGCATTGAATTGAATTGAATGAACACGGGATGTTTTGGAGCATTGTTGGGCTGAAGGAGATTCGAGAAATATGTAGGGGCCAGGCCATGGAGAGATTAAAGATGAGAATTTTAAAATCGAGGTGTTGCTGGACAATGCAGGTCAGCACAGGGAGTGAAGGGTGAAGGGGACTTGATGCCAGTTAGAGTTTGGGATGAGCTGAAGTTGAGAAAGTGTAGAAGGTGGAAGGCTGGCCAAGAGAGCACTAGAATGGTTGAATAGGAAGGTGAGGAATGAGGGTTTCAGCAGCTGATGACCTGAGGCAGGGGTGAAGCTGGGCAATATCAGGACTGTCCTCGACTGTGGCCCTCGCGACCAGTTAACTGAATAGCCTTTTGACACTAAAATGATGGACAAGAGGGCTGCTAGCACTTGTGCAAACCAAACACTCACAGGGAATGAAAAGTCAAGCGGAGAAAACCTAAATTTCTGTTTTATTCTACCGGACCTCTATCACCTTTGTCCTCTGACTGCATGTTTTCAATGCTGTGCGTCTGCCTTCATAGTATTTCAAACCAGCCTTTTCTTTTCCTTGATTGGTTTAGTCCATCAGTCCCTTTCACTGTCAGGCAAGCTGCTCCACAGGACAATCATGAGTAGCTACTGGTGCTTGTCATCCACTTAGTCGGATGCCAAGTACGCACCTTTCCATTGGCTGATGAGTGAGCTGACCCATTCACTCACCTGCCCATTGGCTGATCAGCTGACCAATACACTCACTTGCCAACAGTGATGAGCTGGTGAGTGTCCTCACGGATGTGGGGCAGTGAGCGAGGTCTTTTTGGAGATGAAGAATGGAGACAGGGCTGACCCTTATTTCCTTCCGCCCCAATAAACTCACCTCTTGCCAGTCGCACTCACCACCTGCTTTCTACTGTCAAACCAACTTAGTTCATTGCCCTTGATCCCCCCACGTGGTTAATCTGCGTCAAATTGTTGAATTTCCTCCGATATGCCGATTGAATAATATAGACAGGATGGCCTGCGTCCAGTCAGGATGTAAACGACTCGAGTACATGCAGGTCCTTGTCTTAGTAACGTGTACTGTTGACTCCTAGGATTTTTGAAACTGATTCGTAACAGACGCTTGTCCCACGGAGAAATGATTTGTGTCCATGCCCTTGCACGCTATCACTCCTACTCTGGGAGATATCGTATGGATCTTCCTTGTGTGAAGGACTTGACAGTGAAGATGACCCAGTTTCAAACCGAAACCATTGCCACCACCAGCGCCATAGCCAGCACTACACTCCCTTTCAGTTTGAGTGAGTTCCCAGGTAATGTTTTCTCTTTGCTTATTCGCTGTTTTGGCTGTTACCCCATGGCAGCCCTCGTGATTGGAGAGGGTAAGAGTTCCCGCGGCAGGGAAGCCCAGAGCTTCAGGTTCCTCTGCATGCCGTGAGGTTTTAACTCCGCAGCGTTGCTTTGACAGGTTTCCTGCCTGGAAGTCGGCCTGGTTTAATCCGGAACACTCTCGAGCAGGCTGCGGCCATAGGTAAGGAGCCTGCTTCTGCCAGGAGGAGGTGTGTGATTGCGGGGGTTTGCGGGGGGATTTACTTCAGAACCCAGGGACCTGAAATTTTCTTCTCCCCCAATGCTGCCCTCACCTTCAGCCTGGGAAATCCAGCTGGCAAAGATCAAACATGGTTAAATTAGAGGCTGGCAGCTCATTAACGTATTTAATGAGTCAACCTGCTGCCTGGGAATGGTCTGGATGCCCGCCCTTTGTCCCACCTCCATTAGCTCCGAAGTGGGCCAGTGAGAGGCAGGTTGGTGTCAGCTTTGAGAATTTCAAAATTTGAGCATCTCACCTGATCCCAACCCTCCTGTTTTTGGGTGGTGAGATTTAGCCCCATGTGTCTGGCTGTGCTGAAAGAAGGGACATGCGTTCTGCTGAATTAACTAACTCCTTTGGTCACCGTGACTGCCCCCTCCCGGCTCACCTTCTTTGGCTAAATCTCACGTCTTGTTTTAGTGTTCATTCTCAGGATGTGGGCACCACCGGCAGGACCAATATTTACTGCTCATCTCCGGTCTCCCTTGAGAAGTGGGCCTTCTTGAATGACTGCTGTCCTTATGGAGTGAGTGGCTATGGTCAGGGTTTTCTCCGTTGTGATTTGATACAACAGAATGGCTTTGTTGGCAAAGCTCAAAACACAGTAAGGAGGCAGTCAAATTGGTGTAGGGACCGCAGACACGTATAGACTCGGGCTGAGTAAGGGCGACAGATTTCCTTCGCTAAATTGAACCAGGTGGATTTCTACCGCAACCCAACAGCTTCATGGTCATTTTTACTGATATCAGCTATTTATATCCAGTTTTTTTTAATACTGAATTTAAATCATGGGTCAAGATTTCAATTCATATCCTTAGGATTATTAGTCCATGAACATGACAACTTCACACCGGAACCTTGAGATTTGGGGGAAAATGGATGATTCTGTCTCCTTATACCTTCATGCACATTCTCAGTGACAGGCTCAGTTTGCAAGATAGGGGTGCAATTGTTCAGCTGGTGCTATGAAAGCTGAGCTAATCATTGCTTTGGTAAACTGAGCACCTGGACACTTGTAGGGCTGAGCCCTTCACAGAGAACCAGCCGCTGATGTCACACGGGTGTCGCCCCAGGTTGGAGGCGCAGGCCCGAGGGTCACCGGACAATGGTCCTTGGGCCTTGTTGCTATAAAACTGGCCAATGGCCAGCACCGACCTGGCATCCCAGGGAAGCTAGTTTCTTGTTGGAGCCCGCTTGGGGAAACCTGGTCAAATCCCAAAGTCGAGGAGAGAGAGCTTGCAGTGTTGTACAGCCCTTGCTGCTCCTCCTGTAATTGCAGAAAGGTGAATACTGCCAAGTAAATTCGCCTCTGAGAACCCCCCGCCCCAGCTGCTGTTGACCCAGAAAAATTGAAGGGAGGCTCTGCCGTCTAGTTGAAGCTGAAATTTCGAATTTAAGTCCCTGATTAGCAAACAAAGGAGTCAAATGCCTGCTTTGGCATGAGCCCTAGAGTCACCGCGGTCTTTCTGGTGAGATCGTGTGGCTGGGATCGGCGCTGGCCAACTAGAGTATTCTGGCCAAACTACTGTCATGGTGGGGCCAATTCTCCCCCAAAACAAGGTTCATTCGGGTCATTTGCCGTAACGAACTGAAGAAATGAAAGGGTCCAGCATATTGTGGATCATTTCACTTGCCCAAATTTCATGAGCTTTGGCACCAAAGACAGCAGCAGAGTGTTATACAGTAGAGTCTGTATCGCTCGGGTTTGTGGGAGTGTGTGTGTGGTGGGGGGCAGGACAGGGGTGGTGGTGGTGGTGCGAAGAGAGCGGAAATGGGTCATGGAAGAAATTATGCAATTTGTTTCACAACTTTGGACAGGAAAAGAGTCCAGTTTTGTATCACAGCACAACATCGAAGGAGATGGGAAGGTAAGTGTGCACAGCGAGGTCCCACAAATAGCAGATGCATGAAAGGCCAGATAATTTGTTTTTTGGTGTTGTTGATACAGAAGGAAGGGTGGTTGGTCAGGGCACTGGTTCTTTTTTATATCTCGCCATGGGATCTTTAACATCTGTGTTCATCGTCGACACAGTACAGGGTTGGCAAGCAGCCACCTGCATCCTTCATCCATCCAACGTAGTGTTGGCCAAAGTCTTTGTTCCTGCATGAGCTGTCCTGGTACATGGTTATAAATGAAGGTGGACTCTATTTCATGCAGGTACAGTAATGACAATGCAATTGTTTCTAATATAACTTGTCTAGTTACTAATAACGCTTTTAGCAAAACTTTGAAACGGAAATCATCAACATTTCAAAGTATAGGGCGGGATTTTACCACAGCGGGATTTTATGGTCCCACCAAAGTCGATGGAGTTTAGGGTGGTTTGCTGCATTTTACAGCCCCGTTCCCGCTACGATGGGGCCAGAAAATTCCAGCCATTGTGTCAGAGAATGGCAGCAACTATGAGTTTTTTTTAAAATTTGCATTTATATAGCATCTTTTGTGACTACCAGATGTCTCAAAGTGCTTTACAGCCAATAAAGTATCATTCATGTGTGGCCACTGTTGTAATGTGGGAAATGAAATAGTCAATTTGTGCACAGCAAGATCCCACAATGAGCAATGCAAAAAAGGACCAGATAATTTGTTTAATGACAGTTTTTGAGGAATAAATATTGGTACGGGACACTAGGGAAGAACTCCCTAGTCCCCTCACCCTCCTGAATATTTAAATGGGGCGGGATGACATCGGGGGTCCCTCCCTATGTCATCCCGCATCATTTTCGCGTCGGCAAGCAGGCCCCACCCCCAGCTTGCCGACGGAAACATTCTGCCCTACGTGTCTGCCCTCCTCCAATTGCTCAGCTCCCTCACTCCCGCCATTGTTTTTTCAGGCACACCAGTCTTTGCAGTGTCCTGCCTTCCCTGGACCAATTGGAAAGCACAAAGACTCAATGTTGCCCACAATTCAACTGCCTTCTTCCTCAATTTCCAATAAAACTAATAAATGGAAGTGTTCAAATAAAAAGAACCACGCCATTTTATTTAAAGGCCTTCATGATTTTTAATTCTCTCTGGTTTGCTCACAACAATGTCCTGGAAATTAGTATTTAATTCCTGGAGAGTCCAAAATAGCTGTGCAGGGCTGGTAACTCTAATCGCAGCCTATCTCCACCTTTGGCCTTTCAGACAAATCCACCTCTTGACTAAAAAGCTCCAAGTCTGGCACAGCCTCTTTGTATCTCAGCAGTACACAGTGAATCGATCATCAATCTGCTTTTCAATGCGATTGAAGCAATTTTACAAGCTCAGGAGGCCATTTGACACATTGTGTTTCTAACAGCCCTTCGAAAGAGTTATCCAATTAGTTCCCCTCTCCTGCTCTTTCCCCACAGCTGTGTAATTCTCTTCCTTTTCAAGTATTTATCCAGTTCTATTTTGAAAGCTACTATGGAATTCCACCATCCTTTTAGGCTGTGCACTCAGATCATCATAACCTCTTGTTGACTGCCTCCCTTTGATTGCATCCAGGGAATGGTCCACAAATACAGCAAATCCATTTTGACATCTGCCTTTGCAAATAAGTGTTCACTGTGTACTCATTCATAATGTAATTCTGTTCCTAATGCCTGTTAGTTTAGAATTATCTACAATGTCTTCTTGCATTCATACCATGTCTTAATGTGGGGAAAAGTCTCAGGCTGCTTTACACGAGTGTTATCAAATAAAGTTTGACACTGAGCCACATAAAGAGATATTAGGACAAGTGACCAAAAGTTTGGGCACAGTAGTAGGTTTTATGGAGCTTCTCAAAGGAGGAAAGGGAAGTGGAGAGGTTTAGGGTGGAAACTCCAAAGCTTTGTGTTTATGCTGCTGAAGACATGGTGGTTAATTGTAGAGTGAAGGAAATTGGGGATACACAAGATGGCAGAATTTGAGGCACGCAAAGTTGTCGAAGGGTTGCGGGGGTTTAGAGAGCACCCCTTGTTAGCTCACTGGATTTACTGGTCCATCAATGCCTCAACTTTAGTTCTGGTATGATAGCCAAGTGGTTATGGTACTAGGCTTGTAACCCCAAGATCAAGAGTTCAAATCTCACCATGGCAAATTATGAAATAAATGCCTCAACTTTCCTTTTATACGAATCGCCTCAAAGATAGATTGTGGCAGTGATGTGCCCCTTTCCATATTGTGCTTGACCAGTGACACAATAGAGGACCACAGAAACAGATCATTGAAATGTTGGACAGTCAAGGACGAGGATGCACCATTGGGTCCAGCAAAGTTCAGCCTAACTTTTCCCTCCTCTCAAACCTTGTAACCGTTAACCCCTACCCTCTATTTCCAAGCCCATTCCCAACCTAACTAGCCTCAATACTCATGGTTTCATGAGAAAATCTGAGGTGTAGGTACTTGATGTTTTAAGGCACTTGTGTAAAATTCCTCATGGTTTTTTTTAGCTGAGTTGTCAATATGTTTGAAATAGATTGACAGCTTCACCACAGAAAGGATGAAGCGGGTTATTTCAGGTAGACAAGTTAAGCCCTCATTTTTTAAAATGCTCACCTGCAAGAGCCCAGTGCAATTGCAACTGGACCATCAACTGGTGAGTATCCTTCCTTCACTTGCCAACTTAGCAACCAACCTCAGTGCGCCACTAAGTTGTAAATTTATACCGTTGACTTCTAGGACTTTGGGAAAGGTTCCATAAAGGACGCTTGTCTCATAGGGAAAAGTTTTGTATCAGCCGATTTCTAAGGCTCAGTGCATACAGTCAGAATTTTGAGATCTTCCATGTGCAAAGGTCTTGGCAGCCGCGATGCTTCAGATACAGGTCGTGACCAGCGCCATAACCAGCACCATAACCAGTACCTTAACCAGTACCATAACCAATATTATAACCAGTACCACACCTCCTTACAATTAACTCTTCACACAGGTAACGACTTGTATGTTGTGTTGTCCCATCGTCCAGTGGTATTGAAAATTCACCATAGATTGGGCTCATTGAACCCAGTGTTTGTACTGGAACGGAGTGAAGATATAGATAGAGGTGATTTATGAAAGGAAGTTTCCTTGATTAATTGAATGTTTTTTTTTAAAAGAAAGATTTCACCAACAGCAATGAGAAGTTATAATGTATTTGTAGTGTGTTTGCCATTTTTTTCCTTTGTATGTAATGTATTTTAATTGGGAGATGAAGAAGCAAAATAAACAACATTCTGCAATTTTTAAAGAGGGTGGGGACAGTACACTTTGGTTGTACTTACAGAAATCTTTTGAAGGTGATGAGTTGAGAAGGATCTTTTTAAAAACGACGAACAGAATCCTTTGGCCTTATAAATAGAGGCATAGAGTACAAAAGCAAGAAATTTCCACTAAACCTATATAAAACACAGGTTAGGCCTCAACTGTAGTATTGTGTCCAATTCTGGACACCACACTATAGGAAGGATATGGACCAGGAGTGATGGACTTCAGTTACAGGAAAAACTAGAGATGCTCGGATTGTTCACCTAAGAGCAGAGAAGATTAAAGGGGAGATTAGGAGAGGTGTTTAAAATTATGATTGACCCTGAGAGAGTAAATAGGGAAAACCTGTTTCCTCTGGCAGGATGGTCTGTAAACAGATTGGCAGAACAGTCAGAGGGGAGATGAGGAGAAATTATTTGAGGCAGTGATTTCCCAAAAGGGAATTGGATAATTATTTTATGGGGAAAAAGTTTGGGACTACAGGGTATTGGGGGAAATTGGAGCACTTGGCATGTCATAACATTCAAGGCTATGGACCAAGTGCTGTTAAATGGGATTAGGTAGGTAGGTCAGGTGTTTCTCACGCGTCGGTGCAGATTTGATGGGCCGAAGGGCCTCTTCTGCACTGTGTGATTCTGTGAAAGAGCGGTGGGGGGTTGGGGGAAGTGGGACTGCTGCATAGGACAGCACAGGCAGAATGGGCTGAATGGTCTCCTTCTGCACTGTAAGATTTTATAACTGGAGGTAAGATTGGCCTCTGTTGGCAGCACATAACGGGTGATAGTGAATCTGAGTGTCATTTTACACTGTGTCCGAGTTCAAACCCATGGAGTAGAAAATCAGGTAGGGTGTTCAACGAGTCTGATGATCCACGCTCACCATCACATGACTTTGCGCTATTGCCCAAGATTGATTTGACCCTGACAGTTTCTCCACCATTTTGAATTGGGTTGTATGCATGTCACGGATCTCTGCTGCAGCTGAAAAACCAGAGTTCCTACAATGGGTGGCTACTTCATGAGGTCAGTTTTACACCTGGGTGCCATGTTGAAAATCTACCGTACCCTCCCCGTTATTCAGTGAGGGTTCCTTCAGCTGTCATTTTAGCCCTGTTGGTCAGGTCCTTGAGTCAGAAAGCAATGGGATCAGCCACTGATCAGCACTGGAGAACATTATCCAACTGACCCTCCAGTGTGGGTGCTATGTTCTCAAGAGATTTGGCTAAAATATTGAACCATCTGCCAGAGGTGAATATTAAAAGATTGTAGCATTGTGGTATTCTGGAGGAATGGATAAGGAGGGCTGTAGACCACCTGTGGCTGTGGTTCAGACTTGACTTGATGTTGGCATTGTGTCAGCAAGGTACAAAATAGGAGAGATAAGCATTCATTGATAGCATGTCTGTTTCTAGAGGGTTGGTACTTTACTGTGCAAAAGCAAAATACGACAGACGCTGGCAATCTACAATAAAAAACAGAAAATGCTGGATGTACTCAGCAAGTCAGGCAGCATCTGCGGAGAGAGAAACAGTTAATGTTTTGGGTCAGTGACCTTTCATCAGAACTCTAAAGCTAACTTTGTCCCTCTCTCCACAGATGATGCCTAACTTGAAGCATACTTACTTGTGGCTTGGCGTCTTTTAAGTTACATTTGTGCATCTCTACTCAGCGAGCTTTCTGAAGCTTCGGGAAGTTAGAAAACTTGCAAAAGTTGCTGTTCTAGGTTTTTGTTTCATTGCGTTTCTCCCTGCTTTGCCTGCTAACACCTAAATTAGGTTGATGAGTCTTTGTTCAAATGTCATCGGGTAGGATCACCAAACTCGGTCGTGTTGCTTTCCAACACCCGTTTTTTTGAAAGACTTTAAAATTGTCTGGCATCGCTCCCTCCTTCCAATCTCTCTCAGCATTTGTGGCAGTGAAACTCCAAATGATTGACGAGGAGCAAAGAGATTCTGCTAGGAAGGGAAGCCTGCCCCATGCAGCTCTCACTCCTCCTTGTCTAATTGGCTAGGGCTAGCAGTTGCTGTCTGCTTTTGTTTCCTCGAAGGCAAGTCTGATACTCAAGGTATTTCTTGGACAGTTTCCAGTCAGCCTCATTCTGCTGGTTGGCCCATGGAGAGGGCAGCGTGATTCCGAGCACATCTTTTTGCGCTTTTTTTTTCCATGTTAGTCGATTGTTTTTGACACTGTCCCTGTTTATAGCTCACTAAATATTAGTTGTACAAATCATCACTGGGAGTGACAAAAGAGGGCTCAAACAAACTAGATTGTCCAGTGTGCATCATGGGCAGAGTTGGGTGCGTTTCCCTAATTTATTCATTCTTGGGATTTGGCCAGCATTTATTACCCATCCCTAATTGCCCTTGGGAAGATGGGGGTGTGCCGCCTTCTTAAAACGCTGCAGTCCCTGTGGTGTAGGCACATCCACAGTGCTGTTAGGGAGTTCCAGGATTTTGACCCAGCGACAGTGAAGGAACGGTGATATATTTCCAAGTCAGGATGGTGAGTGGCTTGGAGGGGAACTTCCAGATGACAGTGTTCCCATGCATCTGCTGCCCTTATCCTTCTAGATGGTAGAGGTCACAGGTTTGGAAAGTGCTGTTGAAAGAGCCTTAGTAGGTTGCTGCAGTGCACCTTGTAGATGGTACACACTGCTGCTACTGTGCGTCGGTGGTGGAAGGAGTGAATGTTTAAGGTGGTGGATGTGATGCCAATCAAGCAGGCTGCTTGGTCTTTGATGGTTTATGAGTGTTTGAATAATTGATCACCAGATGGGTTCACTGGGACGAATTGGAAGTTTTGTTCACCTGAAATCGCTCATTTCAAGACACTTGATAGTGAAAATGGGAAAGAGTGAGTCAGCTGCCTGTTTGACTTCCCTCCTGACTTTTATTCCTATTGACACCAGTGGAATTGGGGTCTTCCAATTCCTGCTCTCTTCACATGAAACTATTCCTATTCAGTAGAGGTGATTAGACAAACTAGAAGAGAAGCTGAACAAGTTTTTCAGTGGCACTCCTTCGAGTGGATGAATACCACAATGGTTGAAGGGAACTTGTGCAGTCCAAAACCATATTTAATAGTTTAATTAGTCTTTGTGAGTAAATGAATAGTGATAGAATTCATTCACCAATTCACTGATTTTATCCAAATGTTTAATTTTGTCCAGCAGTTGAACTGTTTGATTAACGCATATCCCATTTGGACGACAACAACTTGAATTTATATAGCTCCTTTAAAGCATCTTGAAGCAATTGACAGGAGTGTAATCCAACCGACTTTGGGCACTGAGCCACAGGAGGAGTTGGGGGAGATGGTCAAAGCTTGGTCAGAGGGTCAGGTTTTAAGGAGCGATTTAAAGGAAGAGAGGGAGAGGTAGAGAGGTCCAGGGAGCAAAATTCCTCTGAAATCACCACTCTTATGGGCCAAATGGTCTGCTTCTACATTATGATTTCTATGTAATTCTGTGTAATATTCTCAGGGCCTAAGTACGTTAGGATTCCTCCCCTCACTGGATCTTTCTTGTTGCTATAACCCACAGGTTTATAAAACTGAACCTACATGATAACGAACCACTCGGATTTACAAATTCATTAAAAATGCTATATCCATTGTTTACCACAGAGATGTCCTTCCATTTATAATGCACCTTTGGAGTAGCAAAATAGCCCCAAGAGGCTTTGCAGGCATGTTATCAGACAATTGACAGATAAGGAGATGTTAAAATTGGTGAGCAAAAGCTTGGTCAAAGAGGTAGGTTTTAAGGATTGTATTAAAGGAGGAGGGAGAGAGTGAGAGAAAGAGGGAGAAAAAGACAAAGATTCAGGGAGGTAATTCCAGAGCTTCAGGCCTAGGCAATTGAGCACGTGGTTTTCAAACCCACTTACCCTTTTGCAACTTTATTGGTGTCCTGCTCTCTATTCAGTAAACCAAATGGACGTTCATCCTCATTACTGCATTCCCAGCACTCACCCCCGGGTTACAGTGTAGCCCAGCACCATAGATCGCAGTCAGAAAATCTGACTCAATTTCCGGTCACGCCACAGCTTAGGACACCCAGGGAGTTGCAGGGGAACCAGCGACCAGCAACCCTATCTATCAGAAAACCTCTACTGTTGAATCCTAGGAGCCCTGGAAATGCATCGTCAGCGACGTTTCCCATGGCAACTGAAGACTTGCAAACGAGAGTTTCCCCGGAGGATGCGATTCTACCCATCGCTCCGAAGGTTTCATAGGATTAGACCTTGTGTGCAGCAATCCACAACCACGGTGCCTAATTTTGAATCAACAGAACTCACCACTCTCCCATTCAACTCTCTTCAAAGCTCAGGTAACCTTTTCATCATCTACTCTCAGGTCTTGGGGGTGTAGCCCACATGTGAATCTTTGTTCAGTCTTAAGTCCTGGTTTTACTTGAGCTGAACTATGGAAGGCTAACTGTACACTTGCGCACAGAACGACCTAAGCAATGTTTGTAGATGACCAAACAAACACAGTCAGCCGGACTTCTTGTCCCTTCATTGCTGGTTCCTGTTTCACTGAAGTGATGTCCGGTACACAGGGTTGGATTTCTGCTGGGTGAAAGGGTCAATTAACAGCCTCAAACTGGGGGGCGGTAGGGGGGGGTATTGGTGGTGGTGGAGTCAGTGGCCTCGCCATCCCCTTAACTCTGGCAATTTGGCCACCACCTTGTTGAAAGGGGTTCTGCTCCTGGGTGTGCTAAGCGCCAGCCTATTTCTGATGACATGTTTGTTTAATATGGACATCGGGGTGAGTGATGTGAATAGGATCTTGGAATTGGCCTGAGCTTGCAGGAGCTGGAACCAACTAAAAAAGTGTGTCAGCGTGGTTACCTGTCTCTGCAAATCCTGGTTTTTATGTTTGGCTTGTAGCTGAGCTTACGTGATCCACACTTTGGGATCACATTTTGTCTCACATGGTAGGGGTTGCAAAACACATTAACGTTAGTAGGAAATGTCTTTATCTGCTGCTGAAGGAGGTGTCAACTCCATTTTTTGTTTCATTTTAATTGGTCATAACTTCTGTTAAAATACCAAAGGAATGAGTTTTTTCTTAGTCTTGAGCACAGTAGTTAGGCTGACACTCCCAGTGCAGTACAGAGGGGGTGCTGCACTGACAGAGGTGCTAATTTGGGATGTCATATTATTTTGAAAAAGAGCAGGGGAGTTCGTAATATTTACGCTTTACCAACATCGCTAGAACAGATCACCTGAACATTATTGCGCTGCAACTTGTGGGATCTTGCTGTGTACAACTTGGCTGCCATGTTTCTTATGTTACAACAGCGACTACACTTCAAAAAATATTTAATTGTTCGTAAAATGCTTTGAAACTCCCTGAGGTCGTGAAACGTTCTTGAGGAGTACGAAATTATGAAGGGCCTGGATAGGGTAGGTAGGAGAGACTTGTTTCCTCTAGCTGAGGGGTCAATTACATGGGGGCGTAGATTTAAGGTGATTGGTAGAAGGATTAGAGGGAACATGAGGAAAAATCTTTTCACCCAGAGGGTGATGGGCATCTGGAATTCTCTGCCTAAGTTGGTGGTTGAGGCTGAAACCCTCAACTCATTTAAAAGGTCCCTGGATCTGCATCTGAAGCGCTGTAACCTGAAAGGCCACAGAGCAGGGGCTGGAAAGTGGGATTAAAATGAGTGGGTGGTTTCTTTTTCATCTTTTTCTGGCCAGCACAGACATGATGGGCTAAATGGCCTCTCTCTGCACCGTAACGTTTCTATGGCTCGACAGAAACTTGCTGGGCTATGGGAATAGAGGCCGGAATCTTCTGTCCCTTGCAGGAGACGAGGAAGGAGGCAGGCAGGCCTGTGAATTTGGTGGGCTGGCGTCAGGGCTGATGCCCTGGAAGTAAGTTCTTCTGGGGCGTGAAGGCCCACGGTCGACCTTCCTGCCCCACCTCGAATTGAGTCCCTTGAGTGGCCAGTTAGGGAGCACTTCCCGTCTCCGCTGCAATCTGCCTGGCTCCAGGCCAGCCTGCGGCCTGCACGGCTGGTAAAACTGTGTGGGCTGCATGTCAGCTGGAGGGGTGAAGGTCCATCGATCGGCACTGATCTGTGCATGATCAAGGGCTGACAACCACTCCCCTGCCCTGTTGCTAACCTCCAAGGCTCCCCCTCTCCCTGTGACCCCACACCCCACAAGACATCACCCACCCCCCAACCCCATCACCACCCCCCCCACCACCCCCGCAAGAGCATTCACCTTTTCCTTCGGTTGCTATGTGATGCTGGGATTCCGGGGGTGGGCCGGTATCGTTCCTGCAGCAGGAACGGCCTCTGCCGTGGCGCTGCCGAGTGCAAGAGCCGCCTCACTTTGATTGGCCGGCAGCTCTTAACGGTCAGAACATTGTATTTTGGGGTCCTCAGTCGGGAGGAAGGTCTGTTGCTGTCCACTTCACTGCCTGATGAGCAAGAGATCTGGAAGGCCTTCCTCCACTGTGT
The DNA here is from genome assembly GCF_964194155.1 of Cetorhinus maximus. NCBI lineage: Eukaryota > Metazoa > Chordata > Chondrichthyes > Lamniformes > Cetorhinidae > Cetorhinus > Cetorhinus maximus. Next base: position 99,531,232 of record NC_135894.1, read on the forward strand.
TAGTGTGGGTCCCCGCTACTTTTTCAGGCAGTGCGCGAGACAACAGCCCAGGACGGAATATTCCACCCAGAATAGTGGCCACTTGGTCTTTCACATCCTCCTGAGAGGATAGACGTGGCCCCGGCTTAATGTCTATCCTGAAAGACAGCACCACTGACAGTGCAGCAGTCCCTCAGTGCTGCTTTGGAATGACAGCCGACCTATGTGTTTCTTGGGACAGTGTAGAGGGAGCTTTACTCTGTATCTAACCCCGTGCTGTACCTGTCCTGGGAGTGTTTGATGGGGACAGTGTAGAGGGAGCTTTACTCTGTATCTAACCCCGTGCTGTACCTGCCCTGGGAGTGTTTGATGGGGACAGTGTAGAGGGAGCTTTACTCTGTATCTAACCCTGTGCTGTACCTGTCCTGGGAGTGTTTGATGGGGACAGTGTAGAGGGAGCTTTACTCTGTATCTAACCCCGTGCTGTACCTGTCCTGGGAGTGTTTGATGAGGACAGTGTAGAGGGAGCTTTACTCTGTATCTAACCCCGTGCTGTACCTGCCCTGGGAGTGTTTGATGAGGACAGTGTAGAGGGAGCTTTACTCTGCATCTAACCCCGTGCTGTACCTGCCCTGGGAGTGTTTGATGAGGACAGTGTAGAGGGAGCTTTACTCTGTATCTAACCCTGTGCTGTACCTGTCCTGGGAGTGTATGATGGGGACAGTGTAGAGTGAGGTTTACTCTGCATTGAACCATGTGCCTCCTGATTTGGGAGCGCTTAATGCTGACATTCAGTGACAATGTTAGTTAAACTACTTCTGCCATCCAGCATCAACTTTTTTCACATTGATGGAAATATTTACCCATTTATCTTGTTAAATATTCTTTTCCTAACACTAGGGCTGTCTGCTTGAGTTTGCTTTGCGTAGATTTGGTTTACTCAATGTGTGTGAGCAGTCTAGGAAGGCTTCATGGTGTATTACTTAAGGTTGCAGCAATGGAAATATCTAATTTGTGATGACTTAATTGGATTTGGAACGTAAATCTATGCGTTTAAGAACTTTGCTCCCTGGTTCCATAACGATTATGAAGGAGAAAATATTAAGTGGATAAAGGGAATAGAAGTAAACTGTGCGCAATTAGGAAAATTAGACCATACAGCTGTCATAACCAAGAGCTAATTGTGGAGATATACTGCTTCATTTCATTCTTGTTGTTTTATCTCCCACTCTCTCTCTCTCCCTCCCTCTCCCTCTAATTCCCCCCGTCCCCCTCATTGCTGCTACTATGGCAACGTCCAACCAACCCTAACCCTAGACCCTCCCTGGTTGGCCCACGAGTGTGAGCCATAGGCTGCAGCACACCCTTGTGTTAATCGCAAAGACCTCTTAGTTTGTCTTAGTTCTTGTTTTGGCAAGGGGCAGCATCGGAAAATCAAATAGAAATGTCTTAGCCACAAGTGAAGGTGTCGTGGTCCTGCTGCCATCTTCGTCTGTGTCACTAGCGTTATTCATCCGGATACACGACACCTAGGGGAGAATTTTCTCCCTGTCGGAGGGCGGAGGGTGCTGAGCGGGTGCGGACGGGCGCACAGCGGAGAAAGAGCGCAGAAATCTCCCTGAGGTACAGGGCTGCCCCACGGAGATTAGTTTGATGAGGAAGAATTAAAATAAAGAAGAAAGAGATTATTCGGACATGTCCCCTCATGTGACAGTGTCACATGAGCTGCGACATGTGAATGAATTTTAATTAAAAAATTTTATTCAATTTACAAACACTTCATGAAGCCTCATCCCGCCCGCGGATGAGGTTTCATGAGAAATGCGAAGGCCGCCTGGGCTCTTCGCCTGCCCCCCGCCGCCAACCTCCAGGTTGGACGAGCAGCCCAGACGACCAGCTTAATTAGATTATTAACAGCCTTAATAGGCCTTTTTCAGTTCAGCATGCGCGCAGCCGACTCTGGGTGCGCGCCCGGCAAACTGAGGACCTGAATGACGCGCGGTGACGTTGGGACGCACGCCCGACATCACCACGCGTCAGCGAGTGGGGCCGGTCCCCGCACGCCGACCAGAAGATTCAGGCCCTAGGGCTGCCCACTTTCCGTGATTGCCCTGGATCCTCTGGGAATTGAAGCAGCGATCTCCAGGGCACTGCTTGAGAGTAATCCTGGAGGAAAATAATTTGCAATGTTAACTTGCTTCTTTCTAAGCTTTCTTCCAGTGGTATGACTTTTAGCCAGAAAGAAACATTGGAGATGGGGATAAGGGATGTTCCTTTTGTCATTCGATTGGCTAACAGAGAGGTATTTGCTTTCCGGTTGAGAGGCTTTTATGTGCATTGTGGGTTGGTTTTCGGTATTTCTTCATTCCTCATTTCTCTTTCCATCCTTTATTTGTCTCGTCACTTCAATTCGGTGCAGGAGCTGGGCGAATGCGGCCAATGAAGAATTTTATTCTCCACCCAGTTGGTGCATTGGATCAGCCCCAGCACTATTATCGAATGCAAAGACTGAGGTGTGTGATCACATTCTCAGCAGTTCGGATATTAAACAAAATGCCCCTTAATTCCTTCCCTAATTCTTGCAAATTTAGAGGCAAGCGCTGTTCTGAATGAAATGAAGAACAAATTTCAATGACTTTCACTGAAAAACATGAAACCCACTTTTCCCTACAGTTAACAGTTAAATAGATTATTTAATCTCTCTCTCCTCCTTTCAGACCCCCCCCAAAACTCATCTCATCGATGAAGCTCTAGCTCAAGTGTTTTTATACCTTCTGATGTGGCTTGGTGTTGAATCTGACTTGCTAACTCTTCTGTCAAGCACTGTGACATTTTACTGCGTTAAAATTGCCCCTCTTCTCCCCTGCCTCAGCTTATTTGCTGCTAAAACCCTCACTCATGCCCTTGCTACCTCTCGACTCGATTATTCCAACACAGTCCTGCCCAGCTTCTCCTCCACCCTCCATAACGAGAGATTACTGAAAATTCTGCTGTATCCTCATGAGCATCAAGTGTGGTTCTTGGTTTCTGCTGTATAAGGGTCTGGCACATATAGGGTTAATGTGGGATTGAGTATAGTACCACCAACACAGTGATGTGAAAGACCACATGACCCACACCTAGGGGTCTGTCTAGTGTTGGACAGAGTTGTGTGCACCAGCAAGCACGGAGACAGCCCCTAGCTTGTACCCGCTACTTTATATACGTACATAGTTCTTGTAGTTGATACACACAGTTAACCTGCTTAAGGCTACGAAGACTTCATTAAGACCTATCGAGCAATAACCAAAACCCTACAACAGTCTCCAGCCCAGCAACGCCTCAATTCTCCTTAAAAATTCTCCTTAGTTCCAAATCCCTCTTGTGGCCTTGTTGCTCTCTGACTCTGTAACACTCTACAGCTCTACAGCTCTCCAAGATATCTGCGCTCCTCCAATCCTGGCCTCTTGGGCATCCCCAATTTTAATTGCTCTGCCATTGGTGTCCGTACCTCCAGTAGCTGAGGCCCTCGGCTTTGGAATTCCCTCCCTAAACCCCTCTGCCCAAACCTGCCTGGTCCTGATGTGTGAATACTAATACAACTGCACAGGAGCCTTTCTTTAATCATTTATTTGTTCTTGGGGCCATGGTCAAAGCAGTGCCATCCCCTGAGGGCATTAAGAATTGATTTCAACAACTGGGTAGGTTACCTTCCCTGAAAAGACAATGGTGAACATGTTGGGTTTTCACTCCATTGCAACAGCTTTCACAGCTTTAACTTCTGTCAGTCCACCAATTGTCAGGTAGATTGGAGTTGATTTTGCAACTTGACGTGCTGGGATTTCTAGGCGACTTAGTTCAGCACCACCACTCCCCTGGAACTAGCTAAATACCAAGATCCCTGAGAAATAGCTGGAGAAATAAATGTGAATGCCACTCTCTCCCACACACAACACAGACACAGACATGCACAAACACACAGACACGGAAATGCACACGCACTGACATACACATGCACAGACATACAGATACACGCACATGCACACTCTCTCACACACTCTCTCTCACACACTTCACATTCTCTCACACATTCACACTCACTCACATACATGCTGACACACACAGACAGAGTTATAAACTAGTCTTGGGCAATCGTGCTAACAGGCAATAGCAAATCAACAGCCTGTTTTATTCCATCTAAAAGTGTCTAATACAACAAAACAGCTTGAGCTATTAATGTAATGAAGATGTCCCAAAGGCCTTCACAGCAGTATTGTCAGACACCACAGCATTTAGTAATTCAGTCAGAAGACTGATACTGGGTACGTTCTGTGGGGGCAATTTTAAGTTTACATGGTACCTCAACATATGATTTTTGAGGTCATTGTGAGAGAAGACATCATGCCCTTGTTCAAAAAAGGTTGTAAGGATAAGCCCAGCAATTACAGACCAGTCAGTTTAACTTCAGTGGTGGGCAGGTTTCTGGAAACAATTATTCAAGATAGAATTAGTAGTCATGTGGAAAAATATGGGTTGATAAAGAAGAGCCAGCATGGATTTCTAAAGGGGGAATCTTGGAGTTTTTTGAAGAGGTAACAGAAAAGGTCGATGAGGGAAATGCTGTTGATGTGGTGTACGTGGACTTTCAAAAGGTATTTGATACAGTGCCACACAACAGACTTGTGAGAAAAGTTATTGCTCATGGAATAAAAGGGACAGTAGCAACGTGGATACAAAATTGGCTGATAAATAGGAAGCAGAGAGTAATGGTCAATGGATATTTTTCAGGCTGGAGGAAGGTTTGTAGTGGAGTTCCCCAGGGGTCGGTATTGGGACCCTTGCTTTTCCTGATATATATTAATGATCTAGATCTTGGTGTGCAGGGGACAATTTCAAAGTTTGCAGATGATACGAAGCTTGGGAGTGTTGTGAACTGCGAGGAGGGTAGTTTAGAACTTCAAAAGGACATAGACAAGTTGGTGGAGTGGGCAGATAGGTGGCAGATGAAGTTCAATGCGGAGAAGTGTGATGTGATGCATTTTGGGAGGAAGAACATGGACAGATAATATAAAATAAGGGGCGAAATTTTGAAGTGGGTGCAGGAGCAGAAAGACCTGGGTGTATATGTGCATAGATCATCGAAGGTGGCAAGACAGGTGGAGAGAGCAGTTAACAAAGCATATAGTATCCTGGGCTTTATTAATAGGGGCATGGAGTACAAGAGCAGGGACGTTATGCTGAATGTATATAAGACACTCATTTGACCTCAGCTGAAGTATTATGTACAGTTCTGGGTGCCACATTATAGGAAGGATGTGAACACATTGGAGAGAGTTCAGAAGAGGTTTACAAGAATGGTTCCAGGGATGAGAAACTTCAGCTATAAGGATGGATTGGCGAGGTTAGGGCTGCTCTCCTTGGAGAAAAGAAGGCTAAGAGAAGATTTGATAGAGATGTTCAAAATCATGAGGGGCTGGACAGAATAGGTAGTGAGAAGCTGTTCCCACTCGTAAAAGGATCAAGAACGAGAGGGCACAGATGTAAAGTGATTTGCAAAAGAAGCAAATGTGATGTGAGAAAAAACTTTTTCATTCGAACGAGTGGTTCAGGTCTGGAATGCACTGCCTGGAAGTGTGGTGGAGGCAGGTTCAATCGAGGCATTCAAGAGGGCATTAGATGATTGTTTGAATAGAAACAATGTGCAGGGGTATGGGGAAAAGGCAAGGCCATGGCACTAGGTCACAATGCTCATTTGGAGAACCGGTGCAGACACGATGGACTGAATGGTCTCCTTCTGTGCCATTAAAACCCTGTGATTGATACGGTGAGTTTATGCAGACTGTATAATCAGCTGCCTTAACCGTGTCACCTGTTTGAAATTGCTGCTAAAAGTGAAAATGATCCTCATTGTGAGATGAACAGTTATAAACTTACATTTGCAAAGGCATTTTTACAAGCAACGAACAGCAGGACTGTTCTTCCTTTAAGAATAATCTTTCCGCTTCTTCAAAAACAAACACTATTTTGTCAGTTGACTTTGCAAGCTCATAAAAAATAAGCAAATAATAGTCCCAGTGTCTATCACCAAATGATGTCCTACACAACAATGTGCATTTCTGTAGCACCTGTAACATAGTAAAACATCCCAAGCTGCTCCATAACAAGGTAATCAGATAAATACATTTGACGCCGAGCTATATAATGAAACATTATGTTCCTTGACCAAAAACCCAGTCAAAGAGGCAGATTTTAAGAAGTGCCTGAAAGGATGTGGGAGAAGTAGAGCGGTGGAGAGGTTTAGGGATGGAATTCCAGACCTCGGGGCCCAGGCAGTCAACAATGATGGAGCGATTAAAACCAAGGATGCTCCAGAGGTCAGAATTGGAGGAGTGCAGAGATCTTGGAGGGTTGGAGGAGACTACAGGGATCGGGAGAAGCAAGGCCATGGAGGCATATCAACTGCAGGGTGAGAATTTTAAGATCAAGAAGTTAGTGAACCAGGAGCCAATGTAGGCCAGTGAGCGCATGGCTATCCTGGTGTTTAGCTGCGTATCACAACTGGTTCTGTGCTGGTGTGTGGTAACGTTGTTGGTCACGGAGGGTCAGCCATGACTCAATGGGCAGCTCTCCCATCTCTCATTTAGAATGTCATGGTTCACAGTAAAGTAAGTTCCTCAGCCATTCATTTTGAACAAACTTAAATTGACAGTCAAAGTACTACAACGAGAATTGTTTTGGGAAATGGAAAAACGTTAACTGGTGACAGTAGAGGGCATTCTTCTGAGGTTGGCTTTATTTGAAATCCTCACGCAAGTGCCTAATCCGAGTTTTTATGTCACTCATCGACCAAGTAACTACCTCCAGGAGTGACCACAACTGCAGGAGGCTATGGGCAAGATCTTGTACAATACAACCACGTTCCATGGGATCTGCCAAGCAAGGTATTCACATGACAAAGAGTGGAGCCGGTTCAGGTTAACTTCTCGAATGTCCAGGGACCTGTACCCATAATTACGTCGGCTAATTGCGATATTTTATGAGTTAAACATGCAATAGCACTCGAGTAACAACAAGAACAAACAACTGTCAAAATAACGTACTATACCCAACCCGGCACCCAAGGATTAGGCACATCGCCACAAGTCTTTGCCCAACCCTTCAGGTTCCAGATTTACAGGTGTCATGTTCGGGAAAAAATCTCTTGGTTCCGGCGAACATCACGTCATCACTAGCAATTCCATTTCAGAACAGCCCCCGTGGATCTGGAAGGGGCACCATCTTCGGTCCGTGGTCCCGCCCTTGATGGATGCTGGGCTCTTGGTAGATGGTCATCCTCATGACCTGGGTAGAGGACGCTTGCCCCTCGGCGGTCCTGTAGCAGTGCAGAATGCCCGAGGGTGGTTGGACATTCGCTGACTACATCGTTTCGGAAGTATGTAACTCCCCTTTTCTAAGCGGTGACCTGCCTCAGGCTTAACAGTAACTATTCACGGCCAGTCGCATTCACATCAAAGCCAGCACATGATGATGTACCCCGCAGGAGCAGTGCTAAGACCCGGCTCACTGTGGTCCAGAACAGAAGTGGACTGATGAGTGCAAGACGGAAAGCTGATGTGACGAGCTCTCAGCTCCACCCATCATCGGAATGGGGAGGAAATGTTGCAGCGACCTCTGACCTGGATGCCGAGGCACGTGGGACAATGATGTGAAAGGTATTCCAGCCTACACCCCTCTCACAGCTGGCAGTGTTAGTTGGGAATACCAGGTTCCCAGTAAGTAGATTTTCTCGGCCAGTCATTTTTCTACACCACCAAGCCTAAGCCAGCACGTGTTGATGTACCCAGCGGACCATGGATGGTAAGGCATGTCTCAATGTTGTATAAAACATCTAAAATGTCAACAGCTAATGCAACTAGCTCCCAACTCCACTCGTTATCGGAATGGGGAGGAAACTTTACAGCAAACTCTGACTTGGATGCCGAGTGCAACATCGATGTGAAGGCATTCCAGCCTATACTCCCCTCACAGCTGGAAGTATTCATTTGGAATACCAAGCCAAAGACAGTCAGAGTCACTCCAACTCGCAAATGGACATTCTCGGCCAGTTGCTTTTGCCATCGCCATTCCGTAGCCAGCGTATGATGATGTTCCCGACAGGACCAACGGAGGGGTGTAACTCACTGTCATATAGAGCAGCCAAAATTCCCACAGCTACAGTAACTAGACCTCACAAGGGAGACCTCGACCACAAGCCCTGCCTAATAGAGTTAGAGTTACACCAGTATATTGTTGGAATATCGTCAGAGCTTTACTCTGTATCTAACCCCGTGCTGTACCTGTCCTGGGAGTGTTTGATGGGGACAGTGTAGAGGGAGCTTTATTCTGTATCTAACCCCGTGCTGTACCTGTCCTGGGAGTGTTTGATGGGGACAGTGTAGAGGGAGCTTTACTCTGTATCTAACCCCGTGCTGTACCTGTCCTGGGAGTGTTTGATGGGGACTGTGTAGAGGGAGCTTTACTCTGTATCTAACCCCGTGCTGTACCTGTCCTGGGAGTGTTTGATGGGGACAGTGTAGAGGGAGCTTTACTGTGTATCTAACCCCGTGCTGTACCTGTCCTGGGAGTGTTTGATGGGGACAGTGTAGAGGGAGCTTTACTCTGTATCTAACCCCGTGCTGTACCTGTCCTGGGAGTGTTTGATGGGGACGGTGTAGAGGGAGCTTTACTCTGTATCTAACCCCGTGCTGTACCTGTCCTGGGAGTGTTTGATGGGGACGGTGTAGAGGGAGCTTTATTCTGTATCTAACTCCGTGCTGTACCTGCCCTGCGAGTGTTTGATGGGGACAGTGTAGAGGGAGCTTTACTCTGTATCTAACCCCGTGCTGTACCTGTCCTGGGAGTGTTTAATGGGGACAGTGTAGAGGGAGCTTTACTGTGTATCTAACCCCGTTCTGTGCCTGTCCTGGGGTGTTTGATGGGGACAGTGTAGAGGGAGCTTTACTCTGTATCTAACCCTATGCTGTACCTGTCCTGGGAGCGTTTGATGGGGACAGTGTAGAGGGAGCTTTACTCTGTATCTAACCCCGTGCTGTACCTGTCCTGGGAGTGTTTGATGGGGACAGTGTCGAGGGAGCTTTACTCTGTATCTAACCCTGTGCTGTACCTGCCCTTGGAATGTTTGATGGGGACAGTGTAGAGGGAGATTTACTCTATGTAGGCCTGTGCCGTCTTTCGGATAAGGCATTAAGCTGAGGCTTTATACCTATGCTGAGATATTATTGCACCATTTGAAGAATGCTGGAGCTCTATTCTGCCAACCAGCATCACTAGAAACATTTACTTAGGCATTCATACCATTGCTGTTCCTAAGGGCTTGACATGACTATTGTGCTTTCCTACAAGTGTTACAAAAGTAAGGAAGTTATACTAAACATTTATAAATCATAGAGTAGTCCTAACCTGGAGCATATGTTCAAATCCGGACACTGATCTTTAGGTGGGAGTGCAGAAGAGATTCGCTAGAATGGGAGCAGGAATGAGGGACTCAGTTATGTGGAGAGACTGGACAAGCTGGCGTTGTTCTCCTTCCCAGAGCAAGGTGGAGATTTGATCACAGCGTTCAAAATTATGAAGCATTTCAATGGAGTAAATAAGCAGAAACTGTTTGAATTGGGAGAAGGGTCAGTAACCAGAGGACACAGGTTGGATGTGATTGACCAGAGAACCAGAGGCAACATGAGGAGCCTTTTTTTTTTACACAGCGAGTTGTTGTGATCTGGAAGGCGCTGCCTAAAAGGGCGGTGGAAGCAGATTCAATAGTAACTTTCAAAAGGGGAATTGGTTATCTGCTTGAAAAGGTAAATGTTCAGAGCTTTGGGGAAATGGCAGAGGGTGTGGGACTGATTGGAGAGCTTGAATCTTGATGAAAAGAGAGACATGTTGCTGAAGCTTCTCATCTTGCACTCATCAAGACAAATGCAAGAATGCCAAATTTCAAACGATCACAGCAATTCATACTACAGGATGGCTCTTCCAAAGAGCTGGCCCAAATACGATGGGCAGACTGGTCTCTTTCTGTGTTGCATGATTCTATAAGAATAAATTTAAAGGTTGTAAAACACTATAGGGTCACTATCTAAATGCAAGTTACTTATTTTACAATTAAATGGCATGGGGAAAAAGCATGGAAATAAAAATTAGAGTTCTCCAGTGTGGAGCTAGAAGCAGCATATGCTTGATGGACTGAATGGCCTTATTTTTCACCAGAAGTTCTGATTCTGTTTGGCGTATAACTGGGTAGACCAATGTGTCAGTAAGGCTTTCTGTAGGTATGTTTCACTCTGACATATTGTTCCATTATCTATTATAATAAGTGGATAAGGGCAGTTTATCAGACCAAGACTGTGTGCAGAATTATAATTATTAAATACAATTTAATTGTTAATGACACATTGAAACAGAAAGGTCAGAAATAATCCTCAATTATATCCCGTTCTCACTGTTCCCCATGAACTGACAGAGCTGTGAATCTGAATGTATTTCCCACTTCATCCACGTCCAACAACAACCTGCATTTATTTAGTCCCTTAAACAGAGTAACATGGCCCAAGGCACTTCACAGGAGCATTTTCACACAATCTTGGCCACCGATGGAAATATTAGAACAGGTGGCCGGAAACTGGGCCAAAGAAGTAGGTTTAAAGGAGCAACTTAAAGGGGGAGAGAGAGAGGCAGAGAGATGTAGGAAGGGAATTCCAGAGTGTATTGCCACAGTGAAGACAGGGCCACCAGCGGTGGAGTGGTGTAAATAGGGCATTTACAAGTGGCCAGAATTGGGGAAGGTCGTGAAAAGTATGGCTGGCTATTGTGGATAAGCGTTGATATTCTATCACTGACTCTTTGTTCGCTTGGTTTTAAATTGTTCATGTGGTGGTCACAGTGACATTGAGAGGTGCTTTCCCCTTCTTCTCAAATCACCCCCGTTAATGTTGGTAGTCGTCAGTCTCCCTCCGGTTCCTGCTGGCACTTTTCTGCATTCTCGCCAAGTTCAACATGCTATATCTCTCATCTCCGTGTAATCTGCACTGATGCTCTTGACCCTGCCGCAGTCCGTGCTGTGACTCTTCCTAGCTGGCCATTTACTCAGCTGAGCCGCTGCACGGAGCTGTAGCCAAGAAACTCACATGGCGCATGGCCAGAGGCAAGGCCCAAGGAATGTCAACACATTGCGATAGTGAACCAGCTGCTTGCCTTCCCTGGGACCTCATGAGCCAAGCATCACTGAAAACAGTTGACCTGGCCATTATCCCATTGCTGTTTGTGGGATCTTCCTATGCGCAAAATTGGCTGGTGCATTCCCCACAGTACAACAGTCACTGCACTTCAGAAGTACTACATTTAGTACTCCAGTGCTTAAAGCGCTGAAGGACATCACAAAGCCATGAAAGGTGCTGTCGAAATGTAAATTCTTAACTTCGCTCAGATGTTTTCCCCCTGGTTTTTTTTTTAGCTAAAGAATACTTACTGACGACCTTGATATTGATTGGGGGTTTAGGAGGAGTTTTTGAGCCAGGCAGTGTGAGATTAGACAGGTTACCGTCCCTTGAACTGTCAGTAGTTGGGTGGGGAGCAGGGGCCATGGGTTTCTTCAGGTTTTGGCCGAGCATGTCGGATTCACTCCCACACGCCGCCCAATCACTCCTCCAATTCCTCCGGTCAGATTATTAATGCTTTCTGAAATTAAAACATTCCAGGAGTATCAGCAGCAAGGCCAACATAACCCAACTGTGGGAAGTTAATGAAGTGTCAGTGTGACTGCCTTTTGCAAAGGGGCACTGATTGTACCCCCTCATGCTTAGCACTAAATCAGGAATCGCGCGCATTATAAAAGGGAAAATAAAACTGGTTCACAGTGATACAGAACAAATCTTGCTTGTGTTTTTTTTTTAAATCTATGCCTCTCTTTCTTTATCCCTCCCCACCTTCCCACCCCGATTGTCCCCCCATCTGCTCCGAGGTCGCTGGCAACATCTTAGAAAAGAGGGCTGCATTCGGGTCTGTGAAACTCCGAGTGATTGATTCTGTTTCCAAGCGTGGGAAAGGCTCGCAGCCAAACCTGACCCCGCACTCTGGACACGTGCATGGACCGTTTCTGCGGTGGCTTCCCTCACTGTCCACTGTTCCCCGGAGAAATGCCGCCCAGAATACAATTTAGTGGACGTTACCACACAGGGGAAGGAACTCTAGGTGGCTTCTCCTACCTCTGTTAAAGGTAGCAGAAGGAATCACAGAATCATACTGTACAGAAAGTGGCCGTTCAGCCCATCCTGCTGGCGCCGTTTCTCTGAAAGAATTACCCACACAATCACTTTCCCTGCTTTACTCCACAGCCTTTTAAATTTTTCTTTCTCAAACATTAATTGCAGAATATCCTTCAATCAGAAGCTACCAGCTTTTCACAGAGGCTCTTGCTATTTGTGATACCAAGTTCCTTGAATTTGTGATTTCAGACCACTCAAAAATTAAGTGTGAACTTTCATTTCTATTGCACCTTTCTTGACCTTAGGAGGTCCCAAAGCACTTTACAGCCAACTGAGAACCTTTTGAATTGTGTAGGAAACATGGCAGATTGTGCACAGCAAGCTCCCAGAAACAGCAATGAGATCATGACCAAATCATTTTGTTTTAAGGGCTAGGGAGCAGATAGCTATCTAATTGTCACTCCAAGTGTGTTTTGCATGTATGAATATGTATGCATTTGGGTTGATATATTTGTGTGTGTGTCTGATTCATTTGGGTGTGCATTTGTACATGTATAGATGAATTTTTATTTGATATTCAGTCATGTGGTATGGGTGTCACTGGCTAAGCCAGCATTTATTAATTGCCCTTGGTCAGAGGGCATTTTTAAGAGTCAACCACATTGCTGTGGGTCTGGAGTCACATGTAGGCCAGACCAGGGTAAGGATGACAGATTTCCTTCCCTAAAGGGCATTAGTGAACCAGGGGTTTTTACAACAATCAACAATGGCTTCATGGTCACCATTAGACTTTTAATTTAACATTTATTGAATTCAAATTCCACCAGCTGCCGTGGCGGAATTTGAACCTAGGTCCCCAGAGCATTAACCCTGGGTCTCTGGATTACCAACCAGTCCAGTGACAATACCACTATGCCACCACCTGTTAATGTGCATGCATGAGAGAAAGAGAGAGAGAGACCTGCATTAATGTCAGGGGAGGGTAGGAAGTCAAAGGCTTTTGGGGGTGAGGGGGTGAGGGGGCAGGCAGGAAGGTGGTGTTAAGGCCACAATCAGATCAGTCATCATCTTATTGAATGGCGGAGCAGGCTCGAGGGGGTCAAATTGCCTATTGCTGCTCTGATCATCTTACGCAGTAGGTTTGACTGACCTGCCCCATGCTGAAACTTCCTCACACACGAAGAGGCACTGCGGATTTTCCAAGCTCTTTCTTTGGGTCTATAACACGGCAAAGGGTCAGCGCTTTCACCCCAGGAGGGGAGCAGATTGGCAGGACAAAATAAAATGCAAGAAAATACCTCAGCAAGCGCTGTGAGGGTTTGAGTTATTTGCGCAGATTCCCACTGGTTGTTCAGTTTTGTGCAACGTTAGGGCAGCAAAACAAACACAACAACCTGCTTGTCCTCCAGTCAGCCCCACATCTCACCTCACCGCAGGCTGCACGCACACTGAGTACCAAACAAAGGGAAGTTGTGGCTCAGCCTGCTTGGGAGTTACCAGTTTACAATAGCAAACCGACTCAGTCCAGACTTACCAAAGCCAGCACATAGCAAATTCCTCCTTGCTATGAAAGATTAATCCCTTCCATGACCTGAGATACCAGGTTGAATGTGCGACCCTGAAGTTATCATTGACAGCAGTTTTAATGATCGGATGGCAATACTCCTTCTCATGAAAGTCAGTACAGTTTAATCAGAACCTGATAAGCATGTATTTTGCAGTGAAAAGATTAAATTAGTCTTTCAACTTCATCCCTCTGTTTCTTGTCTCAGGCCAAGCACTAACTCCCTTGAATTTAATAAGTTTCAGAAGAGTCGATAGTTAGTTTCACACTGTACATTTTTCTGTTTTCCCTAATTAGTTCCTCTGTTTCTTCCCAAATAGTCATTAGTTTCCCAGTTAAAGGAAACACAGGCCCTCGCCAATCCTTGTCACTAATTGGCAATGATTAAAAACAACTTGCATTTATCTAGTGCCTTTCACACTGAAAAACATTCCAAGAGGCTTCAAATGAACATATTTGGACAAAGTTTTGGACACCCTGCTACATAAGGAGATATTGGGGAGAACTTTACCCCATCGGTGGGGGCTTGTGCAGGGGCGGCTGTGGACCCGATAGGCGCCCCCGAACAGTTCCGCGCCGCCATTTTACGTGGCCCGCCCAGCATGACATGCGTCCAGAAGCGCTGAGTGCTCCCTGTGCGGGTGGGGGGGTGGGTGGGGGGTTGGGGGGTGGGGTAGGGTTCCCTGAGTTGGGGCCCGTGGATGAGGTTCCATGAAAAATACGAAGGCCGCCTGGGCTCTTTGCCTGCCCGACAACCTTAAGATTGGATGAGCAGCTCAGCATATTAGTTTCATTGATAGGCCTTTGGCAGTTTGGCGGGCACACAGCCAAGTCGGCTGCGCATCTGACGAACTGAAAATCTAAATGTCACGCGGTGACTTCGGGATGCACGCCCAACATCACCGCGCGTCATTTTACACCTCGGCGAGCGGGCCCCACCCCCACTCGTCGAGCTGAAGATTCAGGCCATTAGGATCAAGACTTGGTCAAAGAAGGAAGTTTTAAGGAGTGTCTTAAAAGGAGAGAGATAAACGTAAAAGCAAAATTCTGCGGATGCTGGAAATCTAAAATACAACCAGAAAATGCTGGAAGTACCCAGGAGATCAGGCAGCACCTGTAGATAGAGAAATAGAGTTAATGTTTCAGGTCAATGACATTTTTTTATTCTTTCATGGGAGGTGAGCATCGTTGACAAGGCCAGCATTTGTTGCCCATCCTTAATTGCTTGGTCCTGATGAAAGCTCATTACCTCTCCCCTCTTCTCTATCAGTGTAATCTCTGGGGGGAATCCCACAGCTTAGGACCACTGCAGCTGCAGGACCATAATGGTGGAACAAAAGAACTGGGGGTGGGGGGGTGCAGAAGAGGCCAGAGTTGGAGAAAATTGGAGTTCTATGAGGGTTAGAAGATCAAAAAGACAGGGAGGGGCAAGGGCTTAGAGGGATTTGAACATAAGGATGAGAATTTTACAATCAGTCTGTTGCCAGACGGAGTCAGTGTGGTTCATTGAACATGTAGGTGATAGGTGAATGAAATTTGGTGAACAAATGTGTTAAAGATATAGGTCAAGCCAGGATGATTATTGCATATATTTTTGGGCTCCCTATTAGTGGAAGAGTATTGAAGTCATTGAAGGATCCAGTGAAAGTTCAAGAAGTTACAGTTCGGAAATGTTGAACTTTTTCACCGGAGCACAGGAGGCTTGGCGCTTCTAATGGAACTTTATAAAGTTCCAAAAGGCTCGGAGAGGGTTATTTAGTGAAATATTTTTCCCATTGTTTGAGGCATAGGACCATCACTCTTTCGAAGAATGAGCGGTGATCTCATTGAAACCTACAAAATACTTAAAAGAATAGACCAGGTAAGATGTTTCCCCTGGCTGGGGAGCCTAGAACCAGGGGACACAATTTCAAAATAAGGGGGAAGCCACTTAGAACCGAGATGAGGAGAATTTTGTTTTAGTCAGAAGGTTGTGAATCTTTGGAATCCACAGAGGGCTGTGGAAGCTCAGTCATTGAGTATGTTTAAAGTAGAGATTGACATATTTCTAAATACCAATGATGTAAACAGATATGGAGATAATGTGGGGAAAAGGCATTGAAATGGAAGATCAGCCATGATCATATTGAATGGTGGAGCAGGCTCGATAGGCTAAATGGTCAACTCCTGCTCCAATGTTCCTATCACTGGAAGGACAGAAGAAGAAATTAGAATGAATGCTTTCTCTCTGCGGATTAAAACATGGAATAAGAACATAAAAACATAAGAAATAGGAGCTGGAGTAGGCCAGACAGCCCCTTGAGCCTGCTTGGCCATTCAGTCAGATCATGACTGATCTTCCAACTCAACTCCATTTTCCCACCTCACCCCCAAATCCCTTGATTTCCTTAGTACCCAAGAATCTATTGATCTCAGTCTTGAATATACTCAGCAACTCCGCATCCACAGCTCTCTGGGGTAGAGAATTCCAAATATTCACAACCCTCTGAATGAAGAAATGTCTCTTTATCTCAATCCTAAATGGCTGACCCTTTATCCAGAGATTACAAACCCTAGTTTTAGACTCTCCAGCCAGGGAAAACAGCATCTACCCTGTCAAGCCCTCTTAGAAACGTGTATGTTTCAATGAGATCACCTCTCATTTTTCTAAACTCCAGAGAGTCTAGGCCCATTCTACTCGATAGATAAAAGCAAAATATGCTAGAAATCTGAAATAAAAACACAAAATGCCGGAAAAACTCAGGTCTCGCAGCATCTGTGGAGAGAGTAACAGAGTTAACGTTTCGAGTCTGTATGTCTACCTTAGATTACTTTGGAAGGGTAAGGCATCTCAAAAATTTGAGCAACAGGTGAAGCGAGCTGTTTCACGCTGCTACCATGCAGTAGCAACATGAGTGGTATTCGCCACTAACAGGATGCTGCAGTCAAGCTAAAAAGATGTCCTGCTTATCACACAAATGAGTAATGTGACATATGAATTTCAGTGCCAGTCTGATGCTAGGAATGTAGTCCATACGTCCCAAAGAATGGTAGATCATATCAAACAGCCACTGCTCACATCGGGCAAGGTACAGACCATACCCAACCAGCCCCATACTTGCAAAACCCAAAGCACGGTGTCCAACATTAGATGTGACTCCGCGATTGGACAACATTTGCTAAATAATCCTCAGTGTGTTAAAAATTACTCCGACAACCAAATTAAGATTGTCAATTGAGCTCTCTGTGTGGCACATTTGCGTATACTGGAAGCTACATATGCTAATATGCAGGGCCCTGTTCTTTGCAGACAGAAAGAACATGTACACACATTGCGCCGGTTTCAGGTAAACAAAGTAAGTGACAGCCATTCACTGGTTCATTCCTCAGGGCAATGCCTTGACCAATCAGAGTCAAGCTGCCTAGTTTAAATTTCAAACAATGTTTGGCAGTTAGCTGTTAATTACCATTCACTGGTGCATTCTCCTCTACCAATCAATGTCCACTTGCCAACCAATCAGCACTCTCTTCTCATACAGTGTAAAGTTGTTGCTTCCCTGACATTGGTATTCTTATGATTGTCCTGATGAGTGCAAGATGAAAAGCTTTGACAAAATGTATTTTTTCAGCAATATTCAAGTTCTGTACTACCAAACGACTATTTTCTTTATATATTCTTTCATGGGATGTTGTAATTTCTGACAAAGTCAGCATTTGTTGCCCATCCCTGATTGCTTTTGCATGTGAACTGTGTGGCTTGCTAGGCCATCTAGAGGGTAGTTAAGAATCAACCACCTTGTTGTGGGTCTGGATTTACATGTCGGCCAGACCAGAAAAGGATGGCAGATTTCCTTCCCTACAGAACATTAGTTTTTATGACAATCAATGATAGTTTCATAGTCGTCATTACTAAGACAAGCTTTATATTACAGATTTATTAATTGAATTTAAATCACCCCAGCTGCCGTGGTGGGTTTTGAACCTGTGCCCCCAAAGCATCAGCCTGGGCTTCTGGATTACTCGTGATATTACCGCTATGCTGCCATCACCCTCGTCAAGATCTTTATCTCTGTAATCTCCTCCAAATCTGGCTTCTTGTACATCCCCAATTTCCATCGCTCCACCATTGGCAGCCACGCTTTCAGCTACCTGCACCATAACCAGTAACCGTGGAATTCCCTCCCCGAACGTCTCCACCCGCATACCTCTCTCTTCATCGAAGATAATCCTTAAAACCTACCCTTCTGAACAAGCTTTTGGTCACCTGTCCTAATGTCTCTTTATGTGGCTCAGTGTCAAATTCTTATTGGATCACACCCCTGTGGAGTGTTAAAGGCGCTATATAAATGCAAGCTGCCGTTGTTGTTTAGAAGCCTAAGTTTGATGTCACCCAGCCGCTATGTTAGTCTTCCTAGCCTTCAGCACAGGCCTTTGCTTTTCACCTGGGACTACTCATTAAAACCGGAGCTGTAAAAAAAGGATGCGTGTCAAACAAATGCGAGCCCTACTGCTTTTTACAGCCCAGTTACAGTAGCTATAATGTTCACTTAGCATATGGTACATCCATGAGTGAACAAATTGTTTGACAACTGTTAACACAGTTATTTGGGTTTCCAGTAACTATTACTCTCTTCACTTCTATCCACTAACCAGATAACTGCAGTTGTTACAACAGATAAAGATAATATGAGATGTAGACAGCTGTTTGCAATGAAACATGGGTCGTGGCCTCAGTGTAGGATTACTGCACGTGCATGGTAGTCTGTTAGTGGTGTAGCTGGGGCTATTGTACAACCAAGACTGTTTATAAACCTAGTATATTTTTATTTGCAAGACTGGGTATGGAGATTAGGGGAAGCGGTTGGAGGATGGGGGAATTTGGAATGTGGAGGGTAATGTAGTTGGAATTCCATGGTCTGGCAGGGATTGGATATGGGGGTTTTTGGGGACGGTTGTGAGGGCTTGGAGTTTGGGGGGATTGAAGTGAAGGTGGGTTTGGAAGTTTGGTGTGGGGCTTTGAGGTAGGGGTGTTGGAAGTTGTGTGTTTTGGAGTGGGGATTTTGGAGGTTGCAGGGATTGATTTGCAGTTTGGTTTAAGAGTATTTGGGAACGGACCTTCTGTTAACATGTAGGATTCAGTTACTTTCACATGGTCATATTCAGTTATTTTCTGTGCTATTTTAAAGCTGTCTTCAAGCTGCTTCATTGAAGAAATTTCTTCTATTCATCTGTTACTAGAGGAAATTGAATTCCAAATTGTGCTTTTTCTGCCCTCTGAGTTTTTGATGTAGACAGTGCAGGGGGAGTTTTACTCTGCATCTAACCCCCTGCTGTACCAGTCTTTGGAGTGTTTGATGGGGACAGTGTAGAGGGAGCTTTACTCTGTATCTAACCCTGTGCTGTACCTGTCCTGGGAGTGTTTGATGGGGACAGTGTAGAGGGAGCTTTACTCTGTATCTAACCCTGTGCTGTACCTGTCCTGGGAGTGTTTGATGGGGACAGTGTAGAGGGAGATTTACTCTGTATCTAACCCCGTGCTGTAATTGTCCTGGGAGTGTTTGATGGGGACAGTGTAGAGGGAGCTTTACTCTGTAACTAACCCCGTGCTGTACCTGCCCTGGGAGTGTTTGATGGGGACAGTGTAGAGGGAGCTTTACTCTGTATCTAACCCCGTGCTGTACCTGTCCTGGGAGAGTTTGATGGGGACAGTGTAGAGGGAGCTTTACTCTGTATCTAACCCCGTGCTGTACCTGTCCTGGGAGTGTTTGATGGGGACAGTGTAGAGGGAGCTTTACTCTATATCTAGCTGGTGGCATAACTGCGGGAGTATTCAGGCTGTTGAACTAACACCACCCCCGAAGTTTCTGAATTTTAAAGTGGATCACTCCTTTCCAAAGAAGTTGGTTTAGATTACTTGTTGGGGTGGTTTTAAGATGTGAAACGGATAAGCAATAAATGCTGCTTTATCGAGAAGCCCGTGTCCCGTGGAATAATTTTTTAAAAAAGATGCTATTCAGATGCAAATTGTTGTTAAAAACGCAGAAATAATGGATATTCTTCCAGTGCTGGTGTGTTTCGCAATGTTCCTGGTGTAAACTGATTAGTTGGGATTGTGATTCTCAAACCTTATCGGAATATTGCATTGAATGGTAGCAAATGTACTGATAGATTAGTGACAAATAACCAGAAAGGTAGTTCTTAGTTTTTGTTTGCTTTATTTAAATAATATCAGTAATCATGTTT